>NC_141685.1:1296404389-1297143555 GCF_964263255.1 Lissotriton vulgaris | reverse complement strand
AATTTGCGATTCCTTAAATGCTTTCGCAAAATTAAGGAATTGTAAATTTTGCGATTCCTTAATTTTGCGATGAAAAACCAGCTCATACATCCGGTCTAGCGATTTTTCAGTCGCAAACTCTGTATTTTTGCGAATCGTAGCATTTGCGAATGAAAAATCGTTTGATACATATGCCCCTATGTTTTTTCTCCAAGCAGTGTGATAAGCCGGGTGGGACCATGTGACTGAGACTTGCAGCACTGACCGAGCTCCAAATTATCAAAATTACCCATGGCTTAATTTATTACAGACACTAAAAATGTTTGGGGTAACATATTGATCGAAGGTTGTCTGAATTATTTTTAATATTGATGAATTTGTTTTTATAGTGTTTATTATCGTGTTTATTTAATAATTACTGCTGTGCGAGATGCATTTGAAACTTGTATTTTATCATGCAACCGAATATTTTGTAACTACCTGGCCACTAGATCTAAGTTAGTCGTTCTCTTTCTTAGTTTCAAATGTGTTATACATTTTTGTAACGGTTCTCATCACGAACTTGCAATGGCTTTTATTAGCTGAGTTTGAACGAAATTTAAAAAACCTGCAGCACTGCTGCAACTTTTTCTTCGACCAAAGTAGCAGACTGTCACAGACTTGTTCGACCGCTCATACCAGAATGGCTCGAGGAGTGCAGTCCCCGTTCCTTGCTTTAGTGAAGCATTATGGTAGTTATTGTTTACCCATAGCAGTTTCCAAAAGTAAGCCTTGAGTGTTCCACTTCAATATCAATGAAAGTCAACATCTAAAAAGCTTTGGCAAAACCAATAGGTTTCACTGATGTGGGAGCTATAGGCTTTGCCAACGTCTTTGGACCATGTTGTACAGCAGGGTGGGTACTGGTCAGCAGGGCTAAAAGTTAGTGGCATGGCTTAGAGCAGATTGATATACAGAAGAGTGGGGTAGAATGGCGTGGCGTGGCGATGAGTGGAGTGGAGTGGCGTAGAGTGGCTTAGAGTGGAGTAGAGTGACAGACTGGAGTGGCATGAAGGGGAGTGGTGCAGAGTAAAGTGGCAAAGGATAGAAAGGCATAGAGTGGAGTGGCTTGGTGTGGCATAGAGTGGAGTGGTGTAGTGTGGCATAGAGTGGAGTGGCATAGAGTAGAATGGCAAAGAGCAGAGTGGCATACAGTAGAGTAGAATACAATACAATGGCATAGATTGGCGCCAGGTAGACGGGCATAAAGTAAAGTGACAAAGGCAGAGTAGAGGGCTGTAGAGAAGAGTGCCATAGACAGGAGTGGGGTAGAGTAAAGTGAAGGACGCGGAGTGGCATAGATTAGAGTTGTACAGAGAGGGGTAAAGTAGAGTGACACAGAGTAGGGTGGCATAGAGTGGTGCAGAGTACCAAGGCATACAGTGGAGAGACAGAGTGGAAAAGCGTAGAGTGGTGTAGAGTAGAGTGGCATAAAGTAGAGTGGAATAGAGAGGAATGGTGTAAAGTGCTGTAGAGGACAGTGGCATGGAGTAGAGTGACATTGAGTAGAGTGGCATTGTGTAGAGTAGCATACAGTAGAGTTGCGTAAAATAGAGTGGCATAGAGTACAGTGGTGTAGTGTAGATTGGCATTAAGAGGTGGGCAGTGGCATAGAGTAGTCTGGTGTACAGTGGTGCTGAGTGGTGTGGAGTAGAGTGACGTATAGTGGAGTAATGTGGCTTAAAGTGGCGTAGAGCAGAGAGGCATAAAGTAAAGCATTGTAGAGTAGATTGGCACTGTGTGGAGGAGAGTGACTTAGAGTACAGTTGTGTGGCATAGAGTAGGCTGGTGTTTAGTGGCAAGGTATGGAGTAGAGTGGAGTGGCATGGAGTGAAGTGGAATGGTGTGGAATAGAGTGGTGTAGAGTAGTGTACAGTTGATTGGTGTACATTGGCATAAACTAGAGTGGGTTAGAGTAGAGTGTTATAGTGTAGTGATGCCCTCTTTGAAGTGGAGTAGCGCAGAATAAAGTTGAGTGGTGTAGAATATAGTAGTGCAGAGTTGAGTGGTGGGGAATAGAGTATAGTGGAGTGGCATAGAGAAGAGTTGTGTAGAGTAGAATGGCATGGAGTGATGTAGAGTGGAGTAGAGAGGGTGGAGTGCAGTGGCATAGAGTCGAGTAGCATAGACTAGAGTGGAGTCGCATAGAAGAGTAGCATAGAAGAGTAGAGTGGTGTATAGTGGTCTGGTGTAAGAGTGGAGGGGAGCAGAGCAGAGTGGTGTAGTGTGGAGTGGAATAGAGTGGGGTGGCACAGAGAGGAGTGGCATGGAGTGGAGTAGATACAATAGAGTGGAATGGTGTAGAGTGGCGAAGACTGGAGTAGCATAGAGTGGCACAGAGTAGTAGAGTTGTGGGTGTAAGTAACTAAGGTGTCAAATAGAGACAGCAGATAGGGTGAAAGCAACCTAAATAAGAAGCCATATGCCTGTGTTAAAAGTAGGAAACCACTTTGCACGTCCAGGAAAAATACTGAAATGCTTATAAAATAAAATAAAATAGTGTGTTGCAAAAAGTCGAGGAAGAAAACATGTACTTGGTCCATGCTCCAGGGCAGAGCTAACACAAGAAAGGGATGGAAGTATCCCACAGGAGCTAAGCAATCGAAAGATTGCAAATGAGAGTGACAATAAAAACAACTAATGGTATGCTGTTAGCAGTTCTAAGCTCACCGAATTGTAAACAATACGTCTTGCAGCCCAGTGCATGCACTCTGTAGGCGAGACCTAAAAAGTGGGTTCTTGGCATATTAGAGAGCCCTCAGCAGTTGTACAGCCAGTAGATTGCTGTACTTCACAATGGCACTACCAGGATATTAAAAAGAACTACTGTACCAATATACTGATCATCTTTGTGCATGCCTAGCTTAAGCAGACGGTGTGTTGGGACCAATCCATATAAATATATACAGCTTATATGATCCTTGTAATTTTACAATAAAATGAAGAAGAGAGTTCTTGTGTTTCCAGGGACAAGAGCAATATGTCTAGTAAGGACTGTTCCTCTACCAGATAATAGAAATCGTAAGGCACGTCTCCTTTCCTACCCCTAAAGCTAAACGCACAACTGTGGAAAATTCACCATGATCCTAGATTTCCCACCTTTGAAAGGGCACCTTCTGGTTTTAAAATTCCAATTTTTCTGTTTCAATAAATAAGGATGTGAAAGTTTTGAATGGAAAAAGGCTTGTGCAGCTAAGTTACACATCCTGAAAACCTGTTGTAACCAGTACTTTGCTATAATTTATGCATTTACTAACAATAACATTTGCCTTTCGGGAAAAGGGGTTCCTGGCCCCAAGAGACTGCCCTGACGCCAGGGGACTCCATCCCCCATCATGCCAGGAGGTGCGTTTGCTAACACTTGTTAGGAAACGGGCGTAGTCTAATGAAGATACAAAAGGCTTATGCAGTCCTCTGGGACATTTGCCTTTCTGGAAAGGGGGTTCCTGGCACCACAGACTGCCCTGAAGCTATGGAACTCCATCCTCATCACACCAGGCAGCGTATTTGCTAATGCCTGTGAGGAAGGAGGCATGGCCTCATTATGCAGTCCCACCATGTGGTATGCACCCGTGCAAGGCCAGGCCTGTCTTGTGCCTGTCATCACCTGGAGGAAGCTAGGCTGGGCTCGGCCAACCCTATGACAACTGCATGGCCAAAAGGTATTTGTGTGCTCCACTGTATATCTATTTGATATAAGTGATGGTATTTGACAGGGGAACTCTGTGCGTTGTTTCACTGTCTCATGGTGCAGGTGGGGTGTGTTTTGATCTTCCGCTACCTACTACTTGCAAACAATAGAATTTGTAGTGGACATTCCACTTATTTTTTGCCCCGCCTTGCAAGCAGTGTCAGCCCCCACCCCTTTCTCCCCAACCCTCTTTAATTGTTCTCTCCCAAGATGGACAAACGTAAAAACACCTCAATGGACACGGGTGGCCTAATGTCTGGCGCAGTCCTGATGAATCTAGTCACTGAGGGCCTTTACAAGTCATCAATTCTATCATACAGTACAGTGGAGGAGAGGCTGGGTATTCGCTCTGCCCTTATGGAGTCTGCAGTTGCCCCTTTACCCAGTTCTGAACCCATAAGAGACACAGGGACAAGTGGAGCGACTTGGTTAGATGGGGCCATTGATGCTATTGTTATTGCAAATGTTCACTGATCGGAGTCTGAGTCTGTGATAGTGATCAGGAATTCCTCAGTTGACTGTGGTCCCCCGGCATCTAAAAGGAAAATGGGTATAAAATCTGATGCAGTTGGGGTGCACACAGGGCCCAAAACCAAGGGCAAACCTGCACTTTCATCATCCATTAAGGATAATGGTCATAAATCGACTAGTGATCACACTGTTAATATTAATTTTGAGGATTTTACTCGCAAGGTGCCGTTATTGATAGGCGCAGCAGTTGGTATGCATTTTGAGAAATTGTGATCTATTGAGAACAGTGTAAATAACCTAATCTTGCTTAGCAAAGCCAACATGTCAATGCCAGATACAGTGTCTGGCCATGTGAGCTATGTATTTGGAGGGATGAAGCAGACAGGGTCAAAGATTGTGAGGGAACCTATTCAGGGTTCCACAGGTGCATCTGGTTTAACTAATGATGGAATTATATTGCTCTCCAAGTTGCCTTCTCCCAGTTTACTCATATCTGACTGTCAGGAAAATTTGCCCACACAGTCCTCGTGGCCAGATGTTTTGGGGCGCACAAAGGCATTGGCCTATTTGGGCTGTCTCAAGAGCAACCCAGTAAACCAGTTATCTCAGTGGGGAGTCAGATGTTACAAGTTGCATAGCCAGTTTGGGACCCTCCTGAGTAGCTTTCATTCTTCCTCCTGCCTTGGCCCCTTATTTTTTTTTGTTAAAGATATTTTTATTGAGAAAACAGGAAGACAGAAAATAACAGAAGAGAGAAAGGATGGAAACACATGAAATGCAAAAAAGAGCCCTCGCAGGGGCCAACTCAATATGGCCAAGCAGCAATAATAGTGATGAAGGGTCATACAGCGTGATCGCTCAAGGCAAGATAAGGCTCAAAAGTCCGCCCGTAACAGCATCTAACCCCTCGAGAAGTCCCGGAGGGGCACAAGCCCTCACTGGCACCGGGCAAAGCTGTTCAAATCAGAGGCTTAGTCGACCAGGTCCAAGTGCGCCTCCTTGTGTCTTGGCCCTGAGGAAGACATTGTGGCGAGGTCGAACATGGAAAAGACAAAAACCCCCATCCCCCTCTTAAAAAGAAAAACTAACCAAATTCCCCCCCCCCCCCAGGGGCTGGATTTCAGCTACTCCCCTCCCCCCCAGTGGTGGTAGCCTATCAGCAGGCGTTCGCTCAAGCATACTTCACACCTGAAACAGATGTAAGGCGCGTATGGTGGGTGGGCAGACCGCCGACGGCAACCCTCGAGAAAGAAAGCGGGCCAACGGGCTCCACCTGAAAGTAAAGTTCTTAAAGTCATTTCTGAAAATATCCGCCATACGCTCCACACTCAACAACCTCCATAATTTAGCGAACCAGAGGGAAAGAGCAGGGGCCTCCTTCTTCTTACATGCTGCAGCCAAGGTCAACTTGGCCGCACCTACGCAGAGCCAAAGGATGTGTTTGTCTGCCCTGGTCTGGTGCTCCAAAAGCGGGTCCCGAAGGCCCAGGAGCATGAAGCCTATGGAATCTGGAATCGGGTAGCCCAGGATTTCCCTGATATAAGACAGTATCTCCTCCCAATAGGGGCGTATGATGGGGCAGTCCCACCAGATATGGCGAAAGTCCCCAAGGAAACCACAGCCCCGCCAACACCTGTCTGATGCAGAGGGAAAAATCTTTTTCAACCGAGTCGGATACAGATACCAATCTAGCATATCTTCATATGGGCCTCCCGAAGATCAATAGAATGATTGAATTTGTGTAGATCACGCCAGAGGCGGGACCACTCCTCATCGGAGATATCTCGCCCCAGGTGCTCCTCCCACAAACCCATGTATCTAGGGCGAGGCGAGATAGCAGTGGTCAATAGCAAATCATAGAGGAATGAAATCACCCCCTTAATAGACGATGTGCGAGTGATATAAGATTCGAAATCCGTGGGAGGCCTTGTCTCAGCATCCCGTACCTCAGGTGACATTGCCCAGTGAAGCAGTTGGGCGTGTCGGTAGCGCTGAGTAGGTGGCACCCCATAGTCGCGCATGCAATTATGGAAGGTGAGCGGCTCATATCCATGGAACAGATGTGTGAGTGCGTGGCAACCCCCCGCCCTCCACCCATCAAAGGGCCCCTCAACAAGAGCCGGCGAAAAGGCTGGGTTAAAGTGAATAGGTGTGAAGGGGGAGGGGAAGGAGGTCCACCTCTCATCACCAGAGACCGAGTCCCAGACCTTCAGAGTAGTACTCGTAGGGGTGTTAATGTAGGCGTTGCGTGGCCGATCCCCCTTCGCCTTCCAAACCAGGTCCCATATGGATCGTCCCGCCACACTCCTGTCCATATGTAACCAGTGCTTCTCCGACTCCATTTGGGTCCACTCGGCCAGCACCTGGAGTTGCGCCGCTTTATAATAAAGATGCATGTCTGGGAGGCCAGCCCCGCCCTTCCTCAATGGCCGGCGTAGCGTAAGAAAAGAAAGTCTAGCGTGGCCTCCCTGCCAGATATAGCGCAGAATCATAGATTTAAGACGCCGAAAAAGACCCCCCTCCAAGGTAATAGGGAGAGCTTGGAACAGGTAAAGGAGCTTGGGGAGCATCGTCATCTTAATGGCATGCACGCGTCCCAACCAGGAGATAAACATGGGCTTCCAACGATTAAGCTCGGCCTGTATCTGGGTCAGCAGAGGAGGGAAGTTGGCCGCATATAGGGTAGCGACGGACGAGGTCAACTGGACCCCAAGATACTGTATG
The DNA here is from genome assembly GCF_964263255.1 of Lissotriton vulgaris. Classification (NCBI taxonomy): domain Eukaryota; kingdom Metazoa; phylum Chordata; class Amphibia; order Caudata; family Salamandridae; genus Lissotriton; species Lissotriton vulgaris. The sequence goes on along the minus strand of NC_141685.1, from coordinate 1,297,136,651 downwards.
GAGGAGCTAGACCATGACAGGGGTGTGAGCGGTCGGATGCGAACTACCTCAGCGGGTGGCAGCGTGAGATTGAGGATGTAAGATTTGCCAGGATTGACCCGAAAACCCGCCACCGTTTCGAACTGAGAAAGCATGTCTTGCACACGTGGGAGGGAAGTCCCCGGGTCAGCTAGTGACAATAGGACGTCGTCAGCAAAAAGAGATATTTTGTGCTGTTCCCCCGAGAAGGGGAGACCAACAATATCCGGGTCCTCCCACACCCGAAGGGCAAGAGGCTCGATGCTGAGCGCAAAAAGTAGAGGAGATAGGGGGCAGCCCTGCCTCGTACCCCGGGAATGTGCAAAAAAGGGTGAGACATGACCATTCACCATAACCCTCGAGCGCGGACCATGGTAATTGGCCCGAAGCATATCTATAAATTTAGGGGAAAAACCAAAGGCCTGCAAGGTACTAAAGAGGAAGTTCCAATCCACCCGATCGAACGCCTTTTCAGCATCGAGGCCTACCAAGACCGCTGGGATCTTAAAGCGATTAGCTTTCTCGATCAGATGGATCAGCCGCCTAGTGTTGTCATATACCACTCCTAACCTAACCTGCTGATTTTGAGACTGAGGAAAGCGCTGGTGGACAGAGGAAGCGCATCAAGACTCACCTGAAGCGCTCTGCAAAGCGCTCTGCAAAGCGCTACCTTTCGCCGGACCCGCTCCGCGGGTCCTGCTTCACGGACCTGCTCATTGTTGTCACAGAGTCAGGGCTGCAGGCTAACAGGGCTGCGAGCGAGTACACTGCTGGACTCAATCTCCCAAGAGTCCCAGCAGTTCCTTTCACCAAACGCTCTCCCTGTAGGCCACGCCCCCTGATATTTATTGAAAAGGCACCGAATTTGCTCCAACTGCGGATACCACTCCTAACCTAACCTGCTGATTTTGAGACTGAGGAAAGCGCTGGTGGACAGAGGAAGCGCATCAAGACTCACCTGAAGCGCTCTGCAAAGCGCTCTGCAAAGCGCTACCTTTCGCCGGACCCGCTCCGCGGGTCACGCTTCACGGACCTGCTCATTGTTGTCACAGAGTCAGGGCTGCAGGCTAACAGGGCTGCGAGCGAGTACACTGCTGGACTCAATCTCCCAAGAGTCCCAGCAGTTCCTTTCACCAAACCCACCCGGTGACGCTCTCCCTGTAGGCCACGCCCCCTGATATTTGTTGAAAAGGCACCGAATTTGCTCCAACTGCGGATACCACTCCTAACCTAACCTGCTGATTTTGAGACTGAGGAAAGCGCTGGTGGACAGAGGAAGCGCATCAAGACTCACCTGAAGCGCTCTGCAAAGCGCTCTGCAAAGCGCTACCTTTCGCCGGACCTGCTCATTGTTGTCACAGAGTCAGGGCTGCAGGCTAACAGGGCTGCGAGCGAGTACACTGCTGGACTCAATCTCCCAAGAGTCCCAGCAGTTCCTTTCACCAAACCCACCCGGTGACGCTCTCCCTGTAGGCCACGCCCCAATTCCCCTGTAACGTATAAATAGAGTGTAAGCACACCGCTGCGCGGGAGGGCGCGGGTAGCGCCCGGGAGAAGCCCGGGACAAGGGCGGGCCCTCTGAGGCCCTCAGAGGCACGAGAAGGCTGGGCTAGGCCAGTCCTCTTTCATCTGGTAAGATCAATATAACAGTCATACCCGTTTTGTGAGAAGTTAGTGTAGGATTGCATTTCCCCCACTGTTACAGTCGTCTTGTTGTAGGCTCTGCATTTGATTATTAGATCTTAGAAATTTTTCCAGATAGTTTAGCCTTGGAGTTCCTATAACACTCTTGTCTATTTCTTTTCTCTGCTTAATTGTAATACCTCTTGCTTGTGATGATGACAAAGAAACAAAGGTCTGGGAAAATATTAGTAGGAAGATCAGGTACAAAAACAAGATCGAATCCCCTCCGAAATAAACATAGTCAAGCCTCCAATATGAAAAGCACTTGTCAGCTCTTCAATCTTTGGGAAAGGGGAAAGAATACAGCTACAGGGGTGGACAATAAAGCAGAGGATATTAAGGACTCCGAAGCTACCCATTTTTCTGCCCCCAACTACTCGCTAGAGATCCCTGAAATCAATAAGGTAATTGTGGACAAGAGTCTAGGGGCAACAAGAGTGGCACTATTGTCCCCCAAGTGTGATTTCTCCCCCCCCCTATTCTCCACCCTGAAAAATAACATTGACCTGGTACCAGAGGTAGTTATAAAAACAAAAAAAGACATAGAGCAAGACAATCTACATATCGGAACAAATCCTCATGCTGATGTTACTCAGACAGCTAATAATTCCCCTACTAAAATGTCTTTCCATAATGGGTTGTCCCCAATGATTCTAGATGAAGACCTATGCCAACGGTATCTAGAGTCTGACCCGACAAAAGTCGAGATACCCCAGAGCACACCGGTAATGTCGAACCATGCTGGCTTACATCTCTACAGCAGTACCCCATCTAAGTCCTCACATTTAAACTTTTCCACGAGTCCAAACTTAAACTTGACCGGGATAAATGCATTTCAAGGCAAGGGAATCGATAAACCGTTTTCTGACTCCCTCCACATACTTGAACACTTACTGTCATCCATTTTACAACTATTGGGAAAATTTGTGGGGGGATCAGATTGCGTGCTTGATACAGTGACTCAAATCCTAAAAGTCCTGCTGAGGACCCAAAGGGAGAAAGATGTGGACGGGAAGGCGCCCATTTCTCCTTTTTTGGCCCCATATAAAATAGGTATACTAGATCAATCTTCAGCAGTTAAAACTACTACAAAAAGAGCACACGAGGATGAAAAAATAGGTGTATCCCAACCTCCCCCCTTCTTAAATGGTTTGTCTGTCAATGATTCTGAAATAAAAGCTTATGGGGAACTACCACTAAAAACTGAGAACGAGTTGTTCCCAATCTTTAAGAAGCAAAAGGGAGATGGGGATACAGAGCAGGAAGCTATCCCGAAAGAAAACAGTAATAAAGGGAAAATTGAGACAATAAAAAAGAACGGAAAGAATAAGAGGAAATTGTTGAGACGAATAGAAAAAAATAGGCGGAGGAAAATCCTCTTTAGAAAACACCTAATCTCTCCCTCACAGAAAGAGACACACCAAGTGCAGGCGGTAGCAGGAAAAAACATAAACCTGGAAAATATGTCTGCCAAAGAAAACACCGCCCCCCTGCCTAAGGCCACGCCAGATCCCTTATCTATCCATAGATCCCTGCCATTGGTAACAGCTGGCATATACACCTTTGGTCAGCAAGGTAACAACAATAGGGATACAATAGTGGCACATAAACCAACTTCTCCAGGCCAAGAGCAAAAACCCCCTGCCCAAGTTACCCTGTCACTCAATCCCTTTGCATCTGCCTTCAGGGGAGTAACCACAATAGATGCCCCTCCAAAAGGCTCCACAGAGGGAGGTAAATCTACTTCTTTAGGGTATGAACAAAATCCCCCTGCCCAAATAACTTCATCACTTAACCCCTTTATAACTGCCCCTCTGGGAGCTCCTGTAAGAGGTGCCTCTCCAAAAGAATCTAAAGAGGAGAATATAGATACTGTTTGGGTAGAATTCTCTCTCCTCTTTGATGTTGATTGCATCTTGAATAGATCTCTCCTGCTGAAATACTTTCAAGAATCGGCCAACCTGAAACTTATTCAATCAGCCGATCTAGACATAGTTCAACAACTAAAATCTGAAGTGGGGACAATAACGAGGGTGAAATTTCACTCCAAATTAGTAGCTAATCTTATTTTACAACGGGCTGAAGATCTACAGAGTAGAGGAATAGATGTAATTCCCGTGCTAACACACATTAAACAAAATAATGCCTCCAAATCCCTAAATCAACGGAAACCTCCCTTTTCTCTGCTGCAAGCTGCATCAGGTAATATAAATAAAGTAGGGGAAATCAAAGAATTAAAAATAAGTAAGTCTAATGAATCTCGAGTAGTATCCTACGTTAAACCTACTGCGTTATCTTATCAAACTTCTATCGGAGAGGAAAACGATCAATGGAACTGGCTCCCCAGAGTACTAGCTGAAAAATCTCCAAAAAATCAAGTATCCAACCCGTACCTTTAGCAAAGACCTATCCATAATATCGTGGAATGCAGCAGGATTAAAAAACAATCCGGAGAAAGCAGCATTCCTTTTGTCGTTAGAGGCAAACATAATATGCCTCCAGGAGACATGGTGCAGTGGTAATATTCAAATAGGGAAAGATTACTATGTACTAGAAGGTAGCGCCATTGCAAATACAAAAGGCCACGCCAGTGGGGGTATAGCCTGCCTCCTAACCAATCGCATAAACTGGGACTACGAGCATTTTATGGACCCGAGTAACCTGTTTCAGGTAATAACTCTTTTTGGGTCAGGCAATCCCATAGCCGGTACTCGCCTAGCCCTGATAAATGCCTATATACCTCCTGAAGCGGGTTTTAATGTAATCTTAAAAAAGATCTTCCTCCATATACAGAGTATCAAGGAGAAAGATCCAAGAACGGTTATCGTCCTAGTGGGGGACTTGAATTGTAAGATCTCCAACTTTAGTTTAAATTTATTCAGTGATAAAACGAGAGAAGAAATACTTCATATTCCCCGAGCAATTTTCCCCAAAAATATATTAACAAACAAACGGGGCAAATTATTATTAAATGAGTTGGCAGAAACAGATGGGATAATTGCAAATGGGAGACTCCCTTCGGATTCCCCAGCAAAATTCACCCACAAATCCTATCAAGGGGAATCAATTCTCGACTATGTAATACTAGGGACACAATCATTTGAGTTATTAAAGGACATCGCAGTAATCGATACTCCATTAAGTGATCACAGAATCCTTTTTATCTCGATGAATGTAAACTCTCCTAAATGTGATCAATGGTCTTTGAACAGTGACCAAATAAACTTCGGTAACAGATCAGGAAGATGCTATTGGAATGCAAGGGCACATCGATATCTGGAAGTTATGCTCGATGTTGCATTATCAGAGCTCCCTTCCTGGTACGGTTGCGAAATCGAACTTTTTTCCCTATTTTTGAAGTCGGTAATAACAGGGGCACAAAAACAGAATAAGAAAAAGACCATTGATATAATCCCCTATCCTCTGAAACTGCTTAACATAGAACTGAATAAATTAATACGGGCCCAATATTTAAATAGAACAAATGCCATAACACGGCAAATAACAGCATTAAGAAGGAAAAGGAGAAGGCTCCTAGTCTCACTTCGCAAAGAAAAAGAGGATGCGATCTGGGTAAAAATAAGGGAAGCTGCAACTAATGGGGAAATGAGACAATTTTGGTCCCTTATAGGTGAGGGGTGTGGAATGAGAATTAACCCCCTACCCATCCCTATCGAGGAACAAATATGGAGGGATTTTGTCTTAAACCTTTATGCTAGTAACTATACAGTAACTCCCCAAGTATGGCCAATTGAAACGAGTCCACCTTTAGAGCCCTTTTCAGAAAAGGATATAGATTTAGCTATCGGGGAAATGAGACGTTCAGGGGCAATGGGCCCAGACGAAGTGCCCATTAATGTATTAAAGCAGAATAGGATTAAATGGAGTAAGCTCCTTTGCCCAATTTTTAATATCTGCCTATTTAGCAGCAAAGTCCTTCCTTCCTGGAAGGGAAGTATCCTGGTCCCATTGTTTAAAAAGGGCGATCGTTTACTCCCCCAGAACTACCGCCGGATTGCATTGTTGGATGCAATCGGCAAAGTTTTTACAAGATGCCTGCTCAAACGAATAAATGCTTGGGTGGAGTCCTCAAATATTCTTCCACTAGAGCAGACAGGCTTTAGAAAAAACCATGGGACCTTGGACAATTTAACCGCCCTCCAGGTAGTAATTGACAAATACATTAGAGCAAGAAAGGGGAGAGTCTATGCGGCATTCATAGATTTCTCCACGGCATTTGAAAAGGTCGACCGCCAGGTACTGTGGAGAAAGCTACATGCCTTGGGAATGCCACTTAGACTCTTATGTTTGATTCAGGATCTACACGATAATACGTGGTGCAAAGTGCTGTTGGGGGGAGAAAGGGGTCTTTCCCGGCTCATTCCATCGGCGAACGGCCTTAAACAGGGCTGCCTATTAGCTCCCCTCTTATTCTCCCTTTATGTTAGCGACCTTCACCTCACTATATCTATATGTGAAGGAATTGCACCACGCTTAGGAGACAGACACATTTCTTGTTTAATGTATGCAGACGACATTTTAATTTTAGATCTTACCCCTAAGGGTCTAAACAACCGTCTGCATGCACTACACAGCTTTTCTGAAAAGCATTTCCTGAAAATAAACATCTCTAAAAGCAAGATAATGTGCATGGAGGGACGAAACAAATTGAAGTTGGAGCACGTAAGCTGGGAGCTGGGAGGCCAAAAATTAGAAAGAGTAAAGACATATGTTTTCCTGGGTATGGTTGTCAACAGCAGCTTGAGTAACAAATCCCATATAGAAAATAGCTCCCGTAAGGCAAAGTCCCAGGGAAACGACCTAAAAGCATTGTATAAATCAACAGGTAAGAGACATTTTGCTCACCTGTTGGAGGCTTTTCGGGCAAAAGTCCCCCCGACTCTGCTTTACGGTGTAGAACTAATCGACTTAGCGGAATGGGGTTTCTTGGACACCGTCGAGGGCATCCTCCTGAGAAACTTAACTTCTGTTAACAATAGTTGTAGTACAGCAACCCTGCGATTAGAACTTGGTCTAAGAAGTAGCTGGGCACAAGGCTTAGCAGGAGTTATCCGTTGGGTCACCTGCTTAATTAAAGGAAAGCCAGCTACTCTCAGATCCCTTATTACAAAAGAGTTGATGGGCCCACTAAAAGAATATCCGATTCTTATAAAGAATTATAGGAAGGCCATAACTCTCTTGGACTTGGATGAAGCATCTCTTTTAGACCTCTCCATGAACCAACTAAAACTACAACTAAAACAAGCTACATGGAAGCTAAGTTACGAAAGGGATCGAAACTTGTTTATACAAAAGAAGGGGGTCATCCAAGCTGTCGATACTTGTTTAATCAGACAAATACAACCCTACCTGTCATGGAACATACCTCATGGTTTACGCCGCTTTTGGCTACTTCTCAGGCAGGACCTACTCCCCCTGAATAAGTTGTTGGCCAAATGGCACGGCATATCCAATGTGTGTAATTACTGTAATCTTTCAGTTCAAGATTCTACACATGTCTTGCTAGTTTGTCCAGCACTAATGACTTATCGCCGCCTCTGGGTAAAACCGGTATGTGTCCAGTTTGGTATTTCATCCGCAAAATCCCTGTTGGATGCTATCTTTAGTCCCCCAAATGGAATTTTTTGTAACAAAATTTTTAATTTTTTTAAATGTTTCTTAGATCCATATTAACTGAAAGGTATGTTATTCTTGTATATCTCCTGCCTGCATGAGTTGTTTATACATGGTCTCATTTTATTATATTTTGTCTGTTATTGTATAATATGTGGATCTCCACGGAGTTCCAAAATCATATTTAATAAAATTGAATAGTGTTGTCATGGGTCTGGCGACCCTTTATGAAGCCCGATTGATCGGGGTGGATGAGGGCAGGCATGAGGTCCTGGAGCCGGGCAGCTAAGATAGAGGAGTACAGTTTAGCATCTACGTTTAACAGGGCTATGGGCCGGTACGATTCACATTTAGAGAGGTCCTTCCCAGCTTTGGGAATGATCGAGATCATTGCTTCCGCCATAGTGCCCGTAGTTTGGCCCGCCTCCCTCATGCTGTTGAAAAGAGTCACCAAATAGTCCCCCAGCTCAGACGCAAACGTCTGATAGAAGGAAGCCGTGAAGCCGTCTGGGCCCGGTGCCTTCTGTGGTTTAAGGGACCGAATGGCGGTCAACTGGCCCCTTATTTTGTGGTACTCACTGGTGTTCTCCCATTACAACAAGGGGTTAGAAAGACTATTCCAGCCTAAGAAATAAAATTAGCCGCTGGCTTTACCAACTAGGTGGCGAATGGTGAACTTTGGCCAATAGGCTTATCATGGCCCGGAGGCTGGACTAGGTTGGACTAACTCCCAAAACCTTTGATGGAGATTGTGTAGTCACTAATTTTGACTGTCCCAGAGCTGTCTCAGTGATTTTAGATATTGCTAGGCAGCCTGTCTGTGCCTCCATTATTCAGGCTTTTCCTCTTGGATACTTTTATCGCCCACTACCAGTTCAAACTCAATCGTGTCTGGGGGATAGAACCAATAGTACTGGTACTGGGGCTATAAGGCCACCCAAGGTCAATGACTTCGTTATACAAACCTCTGATAGATTTGAGGTGCTGGGGACTGATGCACTCACCTGACTGCAAGGTTTAAACCTTGAGAGGCTAAGGAGGTTGAAGGTTTGCAGCGGACCCTCCTTTGGGAGGGGAGGCCGCGTATTGCTGTCGCCAAATTGACGATCCCTTGGTACGACGGCGGTATCGCTTTGCCGGATATCCGGAGGTACTACTGGGCCTCTCAACTGGCCGCTCTTAACCATGGCTTCTACGGACCGGCTGATAGTCCAGGGTATGCCATGGATCGGTGGCTCCTGGACGATGGGAAGTACTATAGAGCATTATACTCAAGATCTCTGGATGGAAGAATGGCGGGTCCCACCAGGACCGCTGTGCACATTTGGAGGGCCATTATGAAAGCGCAGGGGTGGCAGGGTAGGCTTACATTGGCTACTCCACTTTACGACTCTGACTTGCTGGGCAGGATGTGGCACACGAAGGGGTTTGACCGGTGGGACCTTATTGGAATCTCCAAAGTGGACGATATGATGGCCAGGGGCGAGATAAAGTCTTTTGACGCTTTGCAAACGGAGTTTAAACTGGGAGCCACAGAATACTTTAGGTATGCCCAACTGCGGCATGCCCTTGTGGCAGTGTTGCCAGCGGGAGAGAAGGTCCCTGAGTCGTCCCCGTTGGAAGACAGGGTACTGGATGGCCATATGCCGTACAGTGCCATCTCCCTGATCTATAAAAAATTGATCAACGTTCGCACGGATCTTCTGTTGGGTGTGAGGGACCAGTGGGTGCGTGATGGTGTCAAATTGGACGATGAGGACTGGCAGTGTGCAGTGTCTTCCCCTAAGGAAGTGGCAATTTCAGCCAGATTGCGTCTGGTTCAATTGAAGATTCTCCATAGAGTCTATCGGCCCGATGTAGGTAGGCCGTTACCGATCGGTAACGGCTGAAAATACCGATTTTTGGCCCTTACCGATCGGTAAACAGCCATCGAGATGTAGGGAACCAAAAAAATTAATAATCGGAGTGAAAATCGATTCGGAATGAGTACCGAATGGGAAAGAATCCGATACGTACATACCGAAAATCGGATATGTAACAAATCGGTAACACACCGAATCGGATGCAAACACCGATTCGGTCAATGTACCGATTCGGTAGTGACACCGATTCGGAAATTATCCGATTCGGCCCATGTACCGATTCGGTAGACACACCGATTCGGAATGAAGCCGATTCGGTCCATGTACCGAATCGGTAGATAGACCGAATCGGACATGAGCCGAATCGGAAAACATACCGATTCGTATGAATCACCGATCGGGAAATTCCCCGATTCCGACAGATGGGGAGATGTAGGGAGGCACAGAAACACCGAAATCGGCTCAGAATCGGTAGAATTCACTCGGTATTTACCATGGATTACAATCAGGTGGTAACCAACTCCAACCCATATAAACAGCCCCAAAATGCATTGCAACTTGCAGGATGGCAGCTTTTTATGTCATTGCGAGGCGGCTACGGCTACAGCAGGAAGGACAGAGGGAATGGCTAAGAAATGAACAGGTCTACAGACAGAGGATAACCCTGTTCATGCTCACAGAGGCAGAGATCCTACAGAGATACAGGCTGGACTCTGACACCATACTTGAGCTCATCAGGGATCTCAAACCATTCTTGGACCACCACACCCCAAGGGCACACGCCATCCCTGCGCACATCCAGGTGCTATGCAGCCTACACCTGCTAGCGTCTGGCAGCTATCAAAGTGGAGTTGCAGCGGCAGGAGGGGTGAGCCAGAGCAGCCTGTCAAGGTTCTTCCACACATTCCTTGACGCCATGATACACAGGATGGACCAATACATCTCTTTCCCTGCAACCCACGCAGAACTGCTACAAACCAAAGCTGACTTCTACCAGATGGCACAATTTCCCCAAATCATTGGTTGCATAGATGGCACGCACATTCCGATTTGCCCACCAGCGGACACAGAATACATATACCGCAATCGGAAGTCTACACACACCATCAACGTGCAGGTGATCTGCAATGCAAAGTGCACCATCACAGACCTGGTAGCAAAATTTCCAGGGAGTACCCATGACTCCTATATTTTCCAACAGAGCGGCATCTATGCACGGCTGATGGCTGGCGAATTTGGTGAAGGATACCTCCTAGGTGAGACACATCATCAGACCCCCATAACACATAGTAGCTAGGTGGAATACATGTATGCATGTGTGTAATGTTACCCCTTTCTCTTCCAGGCGATAGTGCATATGCCCTCCGCTCATTCATACTCACCCCCTACCTCAACCCCTCCACACCCAGCCAAAGGAGGTATAACCGGGCCCACATACGCACAAGGAATGTTGTCGAACGGACCTTTGGCATCTGGAAAAGTAGATTCAGATGCCTGCACAAGAGTGGAGGTGCAAGGCAGTATACCCCCATCACCTGCTGCAAGATCATAGCTGTATGTGCAATGTTACACAACCTTGCGGTGAAGAAGGGCACTGAGGTGGAGTTGTCTGACTACGAGGACCATGACGACGACGAAGCTGTGCCACTGACACAGCCAGCTGGGGTGTGTACGCCAAGTGATGGCAGATACAGACGTGAGGAGATTACTGAAAACTATTTCTGAGTGAGTACAGATGCAAAGACAGCTAAATGGTTGTTGTGAAAAAACAATTTTTAATACTGTTGCAACACAGTTACTGCACTGATGTGCAACAAAAAAATGGTGTAATGGAAAAGAAAACAAAAGTCCAAGGTCCAGGTTGCCTCACCCGCCCTTGCAAGGCTATTTCTTTGACCGCTTGGCAGCCCCACTGGGGTGTCCCTCAGCCCCCTCTGAATGACCAGCGGCATCTGCGGAGTGCCTGGTGCTCCTGCGTGGCTCAGACGCAGCGCTGGCCGGGCTGCTGCGGCTGCTGCTGTCCCCAGCATCCCCCAGGTCCAGGGCAGGATTTGTGGCAGTGTTCGAGATGATCATGGCCTCCATTGCAGTCGTGATGCGGGCCATTCCCCTTGTGAGCTCTGCCGTATTTTGACTGAGGCTAGACTCCATGTTTGCGCTGCGCTGGCAGAGTTGTGCCGTTGCCGCAGCAAGGCGGCTCATGCAGTGGTTCTGCACCCGGGCATCCCGCCTGCGCACCAGCTCCTGCTCCTCCATTCTGCCACACAACTGGGTTATGGCAGTGGTTAGCCTGCCTAAACCTGCTGCCACCTCCTTGTTTGAATCCACGAAGGCCTGAAATCCCTTTACCATTTCTCTCATCTGCAGGTTGTGCTGCAGGAGCTGGCGTTGGCAGGCCATCATGGATTTTGCCTGCTGCCTTTGTATCTTGACCATCTTTCCCTCGAGGCCCAGGAATACACTGCCCTCCCGTGCTGGTGCAGCAGTGGTGGTGATGGCACGGCGCCGGGTACTGCTGCTGCCGGCCTGCTGAGTGGGCTGGGGTGCCACTGGTGGGGGTGTGGTGCTGGCCGGGCCCTGAGCCCCTGCTCCCAGGACAGGTTGTACTGGTGCCAAAGCCATGGTTGTGGCAGGAGCTCGTGTAGGTGGAAGGAGGTCCCTTGTCGGGGAGTTCTCTGGGGAGAACTGCAAGGGGGGTGTGCTGGGCATTTGTGGGGAGTGCAGTGCTTCAAAGTCTATCACCAGGTCTCCCTCCATACCAAGCCCTAGGATGTTTACGTCCTCCTCCTCCTCGGCAGCCTGGCTGGTGCTCGGCCCTGCGAGTGCAGTGTCAGATGGTGCTGCTGCCTCTGTTGACATAGTTTGTCCGCCTGATGGCGCCCCTAGGTACAAAGAAGCATTTGTAAATTGAGTGTCGATGTATTACAGTCAGTACAATTAAAGCATTCCACATGTCCTTGCATCTCCTTAGACTGTGTTCCACTGTTTCCTGTCTTGTGATTCTGCACTGCCATAGTTTGCTAACTTCTGCTGACTACATGTACCATGATGCTTGTCTCTTGTATGTTGGTTACAGTACTGTGCTGGGGTTTGCCTATGCATTGTGTCTAATGGGGAGGTGTCTGGTAGGGTGTGTCATGATGCGCATGCTTCTTACCTGTAGCTGTAGCTCTGGCTGAGCTGTCCAGGGTCCCAATTCCAGTAACACTCTCCCTCTCAATGGTGGTGGAGACCATTTCCTCGAGGTCTGTGAGGGGTGGCGCCGGGTTCCTGCCTCCACCAGTGACTCCAGCCTGCCTCTGGATCTCTGCCATCTTCCTTTTTGTGAGGCTGCGGATGTCATAGAATCGCTTCTTGAGCTCATCCAGGGACCTGGGGGTGACACCCACAGCAATCACCTTTTGGGCGATTTCGCTCCAGATCCTCCTCTTGGTGCTGTCTGGCACATTGAGGGACAGCTTTCCAAATAGCTGGCGGTGCACCCTCACCACCTCCTCAACCAACACCTGCAGCTCGGTGGTGCTGAACTTAGGCTTCCTCTTCTGGGAGGACTTCTGGCTCTCGCTCTGGTTTGCCATCTTCTTCACTACAGTTCACAACCTCCTACTCCCACTGCTGCTACCTGTGAGTGTTCAGCTCAGGCTGGCTCTCCAGAAACTTCTTAATTAGCTGCACCTGCCAGGGTTGCCACTCCCTGTTTGGGTGGGGGAGGGGGAGCCACCTCATTGGCAGAATCGGCTTTTGCCGAATCGGCTTTTACCGATTCGGATATTACCGAATCGGTAAAATCCGATTCGGTAATATCCGAATCGGATTTTACCGAATCGGTTTCTTCAATGCATTCCTATGGGCTTTTTGGCCATGGGTGTGTTTTCATAGCTACGATTCTATCATTGCCGATTCGGATTTTACCGATTCGGCTATTTCCGATTCGGTGTTAGCCGATTCGGCTATTTCCGAATCGGTGTTAGCCGATTCGGCTATTTCCGATTCGGTGTTCGCCGATTCGGTACTTTCCGATTCGGTCCGTGCCGAATCGGAACGTACCGATTCACATTACCGATGCCGACCGAATCGGTATTAATTCGCCTTTTTTTTGCTACATCTCGTTTTCCGATTTCAGAATACCGATTCGGACCGCCTCGGTATTTTGAAATCGGAAAATCCCTTTTACCTACATCGGGCCCTATGTGACTGGTCCCAGGCTGATTCGCATGGGACTCTCAGTGGACGGTCTTTGTAGGCGTGGTTGTGGAGAACTGGCCACATTCTTGCACATCATCTGGGAGTGCCAAGCTGTAGCCTCTTACTGGAGACGAGTACATGCGGTGATGCGTGAGGTGACTGGTGTGGATTTGCCGGCGGAGGCCCAGCGCTGCCTGTTGAATGTGTGGGGCCCCACGGACTACAATAATGCCCAAATCCAATGGGTCACCCTGGGGAATATGGTGGCGAAGCGGGACATCGCCCAGAAGTGGGGGGCCCCATCACCCCCCTCTGTGGAATTATGGAAGACCAATATGGATTGGTGCATGCTCCGCGAGAAGACAGTGTCTGTGGCCAGGGGTAAGCCTAGGAGGTGGAGAATGGTCTGGGGGGCCTGGAATGAATACAGGGGCGACATTTGCCTACCTCCCGATGCTGACCCGCTAGAGGTTCGTCTTTCTCCCTAGCCCTCCCTTCCAACCAACTTATTATTCCGCTGGCATCCTGATTCTTTCCCCCCCTGTTATCGTTTGATTTATACAGTCTAGCTGCACTTTGTGGGCACATGGCCCTGCCTACTTCCCGGAATTGGGTGTTGTCGCTTTCGCACTATGCCTTGCCTATTTACCTTTTCTTAGTGTTTCTTTAGTTTGTTACCTTTTAGGTTTATTGTTACCATATCATAAAATTAAACCTGATACGTTTCTTCAACCTGTATTGTGTGCACCATAAATCCGTTCTCTATAATGCTGCCTAGCCTCAGGGATGTAAGGCTAAATAGCTGTGTGCCTTGGCTCTTAAATAAAGGTTTTCCAAAAAAAAAAAAAAAAAACTACAAAAAAAAACCTTGAGAGGCCTCCCTCTTTGGAGAGCTCTTGGAATGGGGTTAGTAGGATGTTGACCGAGTTAGCTGCACAAGGGGCCTCGCAGAATGAAGTACTTTGTTATGCAGGTGAGTGTGGTCCCAATATTCTGATTAATAATAACTCTAATGATTGCTTCAACAAAGGAGAAGGTCTTGGTGGCCAGACAGTAAGTTACATCAGAAGGGAGGCTTGCGCAGGGGTACCTACTGCTGGGAATGTTGAGATGCTAGAAGCTATGTGCAGCCCATCAAATGGAGTAAATCTTACCAAAGTAGGGAATGATGGCTGTAGAAGTAACTGAGGCAGACACTACTGTTAGAACACCTCAGTTTAGCCTCCTGGAATGAGGCAGGCATAAATAGTGCCCGGACTAAGTTCCAGGGCAGGTAGAGGGTGGTTGTTGGCAATGCGATAGCTTGCCGGCGAGAAAGTTAAACTATATGATGAAAAAAAAAAAAAAAGAAAGAAAAAAAAATAGTTTAACTTTCTCGCCGGCAAGCTATCGCATTGCCAGGAAGATATCCATGCCGACTGAACCGGCTACTTCCCTGACCTGAAACGCGATCGAGCATACCGCTGACGCGTCTATCCCAGGCTCCCGATTTTGGGCTGCCGGGCTATTCCAACAACCACCCTCTACCTGCCCTGGAACTTAGTCCGGGCACCTCCGGCAATAGAGGCTTTTATTGTTTAGGCATTATTAATGTCCTGATGATGATCCCCATGATTATATAGTGGGATCGAAACACCGTCGACCTTTCTGAGCACCATGTACACTGAAACGTATACCATGTGTTATATGTCTGTAATGGTGTGATCTGAATTTCTGTCATATTGATAACCGCAGAAGTCTTAAGCTTTTCCTAAAAGCTCTGCTCTGTTTTTGTGTGCTATTTCTTCACTATGCTAATTTGAATGTGTTAGGTTACAGGGTTTTGCCCCACTACGAAGAATTGTTGAAGGAATTCTGTTTTTGATTTTTGCAAATAGTAAAATATTGCGACCTCTGTCCGGCTGGACATGTCAGAACTAATATAGTATCCATTGTGTCTATATTCATTGTTTTCAAACTATTATATATGCATGGGACCGCTGCTGTTTCAGAAAATACACTCAAAGCTCAGCCCAAAGACCGGTGTCAAATAGCCAGTAGACGCATTGCCTACAAGAAGGTGCTAGACTCAAGGAAGAGAGCAGTTAGGAGGAATCTTACGGCTGATAGCAGTCAATTCTGGTAGGTTGTTAATTGTCCATTATTTAATGATAACAAGGCCCACACCACTTCCTCACATTTCCTTCCCGAGAAGTGGGTTGAGCATTTTGAGGTTACCTATAAATCTCTGGGCATTGGTGTTTAAGATGAACCATCTTTGTTAACTAGGCATCAATGCAATGTCATATTTAATATTGAAATGTAATGTTGTTGATGCCATGCTCACCATGGGACTCATGACTGGTCATAAGGATCCTGGACTGGACCAGATCCCTGCTGACTTGTTTAACATATCAGCTGAGCTCTGGGTCCTGATTCTAAACCGTTTACTTAACTTGGCAATACGTAGAGACCTCCCACTTTCATAGTCCCAGTCCATCATTATCCCAGTATACAAAAGGGCTCCAGATACCAGCCAAGCTGTTACAGGCCCATCTCTCTGATTGATTCGGTAGTCAGGGTGATGGGCTGGGTTATTTTAGAGAGGACAATGTCATGTGCGGAGGATGGCTCTATTCTTTCAGATCTACTCTTTGGGTTTCACCCAGGTTTAGGGACGTGTTACCAATGCCTAAACCCTATTCTACTAACCAACAAGTATACTGTGGTTAAATCAGGGCCACTGTTTATTGCATTTATGGATCTGTTCTTTGCCTTCAACAGAGTAAACAGATCCAAGTTATGGCCCATTTTGCTGCACAAGAGAATGGACATAGATATTGTTTATTTCCTCAGGGAACTGCACAGGGATATGACACAAGCTATGGGATGTAACTCAAAAGGGTCCTGTACTAGTCCCTTCACCTTAAAACAGTGGGGTAAGACAGGGATGTATATTGGCTCTTTTTTTGTTCACCTTGTATGTGAATGGCTTGGGGGAGAGGCTGGTAGAGAGGCAGGTGGATTGTCCTAGAGCAGATGCTCGTCAGGTCACTGTGCTGTTAAAAGCGTATGACACGGTTTTGCTGGTGAAAACTGCCTTAGATCTTCAGACACTGTGTAAGAAGTATTTAATCCAGAATAGTTTAAAATAGTTGTATTCCAATTCCAGCACAACAACATTTAGAGGTCTTATCTTCTTTAGGGCTCAGTGCAACTGACCCTTCAGATGGTGAGCATTCTAAAGTAAGGTTCTTAAAGAATTAGAATGTAGAACAAGTAATAACAAGTATTCTTAGTACATGAATATTGAGATGCAACATATCTCCCTTTTTTTTAAAAGAAAAGAAACAAGCATAAAAAGAAAAGAAAACAAAGGAAACACTATCTAACAAAATCTAACATTTTCATGGGTAAAAACCTTGAACGTGCAGAGTTTTTAACTCTACCAGCAACAGTGTCATTGTGGGAAACCATGGTATCAGAGATGTTACGTTGTAGTTGATGTGAACTTGTTGGAATGGCTACATCTGAACCCAAATCAGAATTGTTAATTTTCTTAGATTCAACCGTGGTCCTAAAACTTCCAAGACACTTAGCAAAACACGTCTAATATTCGATAACTTGCCATCCTGAGTAATGAGAGTATCTCTAAAAACTTTAGTGATCTTAATAGGATTAGAAAACTTAGTCATACACTTACCCACAAAGCCTGGTTTCTTAATTCTCACCAAATCTCCTACTTTGAAATCATGGTCATTGGTAATCCACCTTTTATCATACCATTCTTTAAACTTATTTTGTTTTTCTTTGACTTTTATACTGGTATCAAGCACATGATAATCATTTTTTAAATTATTTTAGCATTTCTCTTTTAGTCACCAAGGGCAAATATTAGAAGCAGGATCCCTGCCCTTTAACAGATGGAATGGACTCACTTCTGTAATGGAATGTGGAGTAATTCTATGCATCCATAATCTTTCCCTTAACAAGTTTTTTCAATCATCACTTTGCTTAGCCACATCTGCAATGTAACCCTTCAGAACCCTATTGAAGCGTTCCACTTGACCATTTTCATGGGGTGCATACAGGGAAGTGGTATCATGTTTTATATTGTGACACTTAAGATATTTTTCCATCTCTTTTGAAATAAGTTGAACACCATTGTCTGTTACAATGGTTGAAGGACAAACTTCCCTTGCAAACATTCCCTTAAAAAATTCCAACACTCTAAGAGCTGTAGAAAAAGGAACAAACTTGACCTCAGGCCATTTCGAATGATAATCAGCTGGCACTAAAGCATATCGTGAATCAGATGGAAGATTCATAAATGGGCCAGAAATATCAAAGGCCAATTTCTTCCAGGGCTCTTCCGGCCACTCAGTATTCTTTTTGCACTTTAAATGCATATATCACATTCTCTTACTGTGCGGTCTGCCATTCGATCCATTCCTGGTCACCAAAAATAAGATCTTATTAAACATTTCATAGCAGACATCTCAGGATGAGAATTATGGGCTAACTTTAGAATCGCATCACACACACCAAAAGGAGGTACACATTTACCATTTTTGTAAACTAAATCTCCATCTAATTCTTATTCCTCTGCAACATTGAACATAGGCATTAGTTCTTCACTAATATTTTTTTTGTTTGCCAGCCTTCCATAATATACCTCTTGGCATTTTGCAATAATGAATAAACCTCTTCAATGGACCTCCATTTCTCCTCTGAAATATCTGCAAAAGCACCAACCACCACATCCTGAATGGTAGTAACAATTTCTAAAACATCATCCTTTTTAGACAGTTGTTTCTCACATGGATGACGTGACATAAAATCAGCAGTGACATTTTTCTTACTTGGAACAAACTCAGTATTAAAACAATATTCTTGTAATCTTGAACTTAATCTAGAAATTATCCCGAAAGAATTCCAGCCTCCTCCTGGTGAAAGAATATTACCAAAAGGTTTGTGATCTATCCTTAAAGTAAAATTGCTTCCCCATATATAATTCCTAAAGTGTTCAATCTCCCAGACACACGCAAGTAACTCTTTTTTCATGACTGCATAACGTCTTTCTGTTTCATTTAAAGTTCTCGAAGCAAAGCAAACATTCCATTCCTTATTTTCACACTTTTGTGACAAAACCCCACCTATATCATATAAACTTGCACCTACAGTTATAATGCAGTGTTTCTTCATACAAAAAGGTTTTAAAGTGGGTGCATTTACAATATCCTGCTTAATGGTAAAAGCATCCTGATGATCTTTACCCCATTCAAACATGGCATTGTGTCTTAAAAGCTTCCTCAAGGGCTCCATTTTTGAGGCAAAGTTAGTAAAAAACTTGCTATAATACTCACACATGCCTGCAAAGGACAATAATTGCTCCTTTTTACTTGGAGAAGGAGCGTTTACAATGCCATCAACATTCGATTTCTTTGGTATTACCCCATCACCAGTAAGCGTATGACCTAAATATTCAACATTTTTTTTTTACATTTTACATTTGTGTGCCTTAAGTGTTAAACCACTTTGTTCTAGCCTAGAACAAATTTCTGATAAATATTTGAGATGTTCTTCCTCGTTAGCTGAAAAGATTATTGTATCGTCTTGAAAACACTTCACGAAATTATCAATGTCTCTATAGATATTGAAATTGACTCTTTGAAATACTGATGCCGCCGAGGCCAAACCACAGGGCATTCTGGTATATTGAAATAATCCTTGTGGAGTGATAAAAGCCGTCGATTCTTCAGTAAGCGGAACTTGATGGTACGCAGACCTCAATCAAACGTGGAAAACACTTTGGAAACCTCCAACAAAGAAACCACCTAAAAAATGTTGGGTAAAGGTGACAGTCCACCACAATGCCTGCATTTTTTTTAAACCTTTATTGCACCTGTATAATACACAGCGGAATGCCTACAACCCTGTGGGCCGGCCGCTAACACAGTTCGTGATTCAAAATGCAGCATTTCAAAATAGTCATTGAAACCATCAGTCTCTGTATTGATCCAAATAAGGCCGCTGCTAAGGAAAGGTGCATCTCAGAGATCTGTATCAACGCTGGAAGAGGTTTTTGATTTTACTTTTTTTTTTTGAAAAACAACAACATTCAACTTCACACGTTAGGAATAGTATTACGATCTTGCTTGAATCAACACAGTCTGAGTTACGAGTACCTCTTGTGAGAGGCCTACTCTAGTCGCATGCCCATTTACTCGATCACTTCCCACCAATCTTACCATTACATCCACCCCCTGCCTACCCACTTAGTAATTCAAATAGGAGATCCCGTGCAGTAACCTCGGCTTCCCTTCTCCCAACAATTCTCACTTAGCTTTACCCCTCTTCCTCTTCCTCGTCGGAGACATCTTGATCATATTCCAGCAAAGAGTCACAAATTTCCCCCCTGTACACATTCCATTTCGTCCAAATCTTATTCCACTTCCCCGGGCAGGCCCGGTTAGAATATACTGCCCTTTCCGTTATCATCACCCTGTCCATATTTAGACACCATTGTGACTTGGTCGGCACTTCTGCCACACCCCAGCGCTGTGCGATGTCTCGTTTTGCCACAATTAATCCTACTGTGACCCAGAGCTGTTCATATCTGGAGAGGTCAGTAGGCTCCCATTCGTTTAGCATGCACCTCCTTGGGTCAGGCAACAGCGACAGGTCCAACGTTTGCGAGATTGTGCGGAGTAACTGTTTCCAGTATTCTCGAATCTTGGGGCATTCCCATATGGTGTGAAAAAATTTTCCTTCCTCCCCATACCCAATGAAGGCAGTAAGGATGTGGTATCCTGTGGATGCGGTGTAGCATGGTCCTAGTGTAGTAAACTCTGTGTAGTATCTTGAGTTGTACTAGCCGCAGTCGGGCCGAGATACCTACTTCCTTAGGGGACCCAAGCGCCTCATTCCACTCATGCTCGTCCATGTCGCTAGTGTCACCCTCCCATTTCGCCTTTAATAGGAGTGTCGGGTCTGGGAAGTTATTGAGCAATTTCCAGTATGTGAGTGATGTTGCCCTTTCCATCATAAAATCAGTGAGGAGGCGGTCCTCTAACGGCGAGGACTCAGGCAGTGTTGTGTCGGGGGCAGGGCTGCGAGCAATGCATGTTGTATCTGGATGTACCTATAAAGTTCCCTGTCACTAAGGTCATATAATTCTTTTAGCCAGTTAAAGGGTATCACCCCGTTCCTCTCCCAGAGATCACCCACCGTGGAAATCCCTATAGTGTCCCAGTATGCAAAGCCCTTACTGTTTCTCATGTTGCCCAACATCCGAGAATCCCATAGCGGTGTCATTTTGGTGATCTTCCCCTTCCAACCGAGCGCTGCTGTTGCTGTATGCCACATCTGTACTGTCAGTCTAGTGGGCCCCAGTAAGGCGCGAACTTTACAGTGATCATATAATGGACCCAACAGGCTGTTCGTGCCTAGTTGCGCCCTGTCAGACTGGAACGCTGGCTCAGTTTGAGGTGCGTGAATCCACTGGTTGATCGGCTTAAGATGTGCTGCCCAGTAGTACAGTCGTAAGTTAGGTAATGCGATGCCACCGTCGTACCAGCCTCTGTGCAGCTTGGATTGTGCAATGCGTGCAGGGAGGTTCCCCCATAGAAGGGTAGAAACCAGCGCTGCCACTTTTTGGAAAAACCTAGGGGCCACAGGATAGGGTTAATTTTCGAGGACATATAAAAAACGTGGCAGCGCCATCATTTTATAGAGTGCAGCTCTACCCAGGAGTGTTAACGGAAGACCCGACCAGAACGTAACATCTCGTTTAAGTCTATCCAGGTGAGGCTTCAAATTCTTATCCATGAATTCCGTTGGGTCCCTAGTGACTTGAATGCCCAGATATTTGAACGACGAGCCCGCTATCGCTAGTGGGCACGCCTCGCCAAGGTTCGGGGCCTGTCCCTGCAATACATACAGTTTTGACTTATTCCAATTCAGCGTATAGCCGGAAACGCTGCCATGTGTGTCACAAGTCTGCAATAAAGCCGGCACCCCGCATTCGGGGTCTGTTAGATAAATCAACAAATCGTCTGCATATAAAGACAGTCGGTCCTCCCATTCCTCACTCCATGATATGCCCTTGAGGAGAGGCGAGGTCCTTATGAGGGTCGCGAGGGGTTCCAAGGAGATAGCGAACAGCAGGGGTGACAAGGGACAACCCTGCCGTGTGCCCCTCCCCAGCGGGAACGTGCGCGAGATATGTCCATTAGCTACCACGTGTGCCACCGGGTCAGTGTATAATAGTATGACCCACGCAATATAACGGGGCCCGAAACCCAATCGCTTCAGTGCCTCAAAAAGATACGCCCATTCCACCAGATCAAATGCCATCTTAGCGTCAAGTGCTAAAATCACCGCTGGTGCGCTGATAGAATCTGCTCCAGCCAGCACGCCGTGCAGCCTTCGCAGATTCAACGCTGTATTTCTGTGTGGCATAAATCCGGATTGATCCGGGTGTATAATCGACGACAGATGGGGTAGGATTCTGGTCACTAGGAGTTTAGCCAAAATCTTAACTTCGGCATTGAGCAAGGATATGGGGCGATAAGAGGAACACTCATCAGGTGGTTTACCCGGTTTAGGAATAGTTACAATGGTCGTCACACGCTGGTCCGGTGGAAGGGAACCCTTCTCTAGACATTCCCTAAACATTCCCAGTAGATGTCCACTGAGGGTTCCGGGCACTGCTTGGTACCATTCAATGGGTATGCCATTGGGTCCCATTGCTTTGCCCGGGTTTAGTGCCTGAATCGCCAGTTGGATTTCATCGGCGGTGATGTCCGCTTCCAGCTCATGTGATGCTTGCGGTGACAATGTTTGGACCTCGATCGGAGCTAGGATATCTTTGGCCAACTCAGGTGTGATCACACGTTCTGGGGTGTATACCCGTTCAAAATAGGTCGCGAGTAGTTCCGTGATATGTCTTGGGTCTGTGTGTACCGCCCCTTGGTCGTCTTTCAAGCGTTGGATCCCCCTGGAATTACCCTCCCGTTTATCAAGCCATGCCAACATTTTCCCGGCTTTGTCACCCACCTCGTAGATTCTATTTCGAGTGTCGGTTATGTGCCCTTGTACTTGGATGCGCAGGTGATCGTTGTATAGTTGTTGTTGAAGGGTAAGTGCGTGAAGGGTTGATGGAGAGCGGTGTTGTTCATGGGCTGCGGTCCGTTCCTGTAAAGACACCTCCAGATTAACTAACTCCTGTGACAACTGTCTTTTATGACCCGTGATGGAGTTAATGGCTTGTCCCCGCAGGACCGTTTTATAGGCTTCCCAAAGTGTCTCGGGGGAACGCACTGAGTGTATGTTTTCCTGGAAGTATTGCTTTGTTATTTTCTTAAGGGCCTTGCGAACCTGTGGAACCATAAAGTAGGTAGCGTGAATGGGGTAAATGCGTTTGCGTGCTCGTGTCTGAGAAGAAAGTGTTAGCATGAGTGGCGAGTGGTCTGAAATCCCTCGAGGGTGAATTGCCATTGCGTCTATATGTTGGAGGCCGTCTCCCAGCGTCAGGAAGTGGTCAATGCGAGAGAGACTGCCGTGCACAGCGGAGTGAAAAGTGTATTGTTTCGTACCAGGGTGCAGATGTCTCCAGATGTCAGTCAGTCCCATGGCCGTTACAAACCGCTGGAGGTAGGGGACCCCACCCGCATGAACCGGTGTGGGGTATCTATCAAGTTGTGTGTCCAGAACTGCATTGAAGTCCCCCCCCCCAGGATGATCTCGCCCTCGGGGAGAGTCAGAAGGAAGTCACCTAATTTTGGGAGGTGAACCGAGTGCAATGCCGGTGGGATATATACTGAGACCAAATTAAAAAGTTTCCCTTCCCATTGCCCCTGCAAGGCCGCGAAGCAGCCCTGGTCATCAGTCTTAGTCAGTAAGGGGATGAAACGTGTGTTTTTCTGTATCAGGATACCGGTCCCCCTGGAACCGGACGTGAACTCAGAGTGGACCAACATTTTATAGCCTCGTCTATCCAAGGCCTTGGTAGCCCCCCCTACCAGATGAGTTTCTTGCAGTAGTGCTATGGTGGGTTTTGTCTTTTAATTGCAGTCAGCACCAACCCTCTTTTGACCTTGTCCCCAAGACCTCTCACGTTCCAAGACAGTAAACGTAAGGAGGGGCACCGTGACTCAGGGTCCACTACCCCCCTTACCGGGACAGAATTATCAGCCATTAGGTACTATGGGATTCATGGTGTATTGGCCAAGAAGTGGATCAGGTATGGTGGCTATGCCGGCGCATAGCGAAGGGCTGAGGGACATCACGGGGGTTTATGATCGTTGTCCATCCCACCCATCTTGCATTGACTCATACAGAAATTCAAACATTGTCCTCGACCATATATATACATTCCTAGCTGTAACAATACAACCCCCCCAACCCCCATCCCTGCTACCCTGCTACCCTGCCTAACGGACTTTCAACTGCCCACCCCCCCAACTGAGCAGAGTGCTTAACCCATCCCGTAATCAGAGTACTTGCGTGTAGGGGGGAGAGCGTCTCCCCGAGCTGGCGGCATACATGCGTGCCGTTGGGGTGTTCGTGCCAGTGTCCAATTGCAGCTATAAAACAGTGTGTGAACGGTCAGCGATTGCCCTGTCCATAAGAATTGGAGTATGGGGTTCATTCTTCACCGCCGGCCCCCGCGAAACCACGGGACGGAGAGCCTTCCGCTCCTCCACGCCCTGACGTCTGTGAGCCAGTTCTGCTGTCGCCTCTGCGATCCTGGTTAGACCTGTGTCGCCTCCGCTGCCGGTCCACAGTATGCCACCCCTCAAGCCAGTACCGGGCCGCTTCTGGAGAATCGAAAAACCATACTTTTTTGCCCGCCACCACTCGCAGCCGGGCCGGAAAAAGCATTGAATACGGCAGTTCCTTTTCCCTCAAAGTTTTTTTTACCTCCAGGAATGTTCTGCGCTTTCTAGAGACCTCTGCCGTGTAGTCTGGGAAGAAGGCAATTCTCGAGTTCTGTATTTGGATCGGCGGCGCCACCCTCGCGGCCTGCAAGATGGCGTTGCGGTCTCTGAAATTGAAAAGCCTTGCCAGTATAGGTCGAGGCGGACCACCTGTCTTTGGTTTGCCCCCCGGCACTCTGTGGGCCCGCTCCACTGAAAAAAAATTCAAGAGGCCTTTGGGCTGGAGTCTGGTTTTAATTATTTCTTCCACATATAAGTCCATGGCGCCCTTGTCTTCAAATTCCGGCACTCCTAAAATTCGAACGTTATTGCGCCGGGAGCGCCCTGCTTGGTCATCCAACTTTACTCTGAGTAGTTTGTTATCAGTTTGTAGCCGTTCCATCGCCGTTTGTAACTCAGACACGTCTTCGACTAATGATTTAGTGACAACCTCCACCTGTTTTACCCTTTCATTCATTTTCTGGAGGTCCGCCCGTGTCAGGGTGACCTCCGTGGCTGTCGCTCCTACCGTTGCCTGCACCTGAGCCAGCACCGCCAGAACGTCCTCTAGTGTGGCCTTCTTCGCCCCCTCGGACTCCGACGTTTTCCCCGCATTCGTGCGCTGATCTTGGGGAGGAGTTTGTCTCTCGTAGGCGAATTTGTCCAATTTGGCCTGAGTAGTGCTATTCCTGGGGCCTCTGTTGGACATGGCTTCGATCTTGCGGTCTTTTCGGACCAGCGTTAGTCGGTGATCAAATCAAGGCGGGCCGGTGCTGCGTTATCCTGCCGTCGTCTGTGGGTGGTCACAGTAGTTGACCGTTTCAGTAGTAGCCACCTGGGAGGTCTCCAAGACCACAGGTCTTTATCGCTCCGCCATGGCAGGCGGCTCCGCGGAGATGGTTGCTGGAAGAGCCCGGGACATGATGTGTAGCCAACGCCCAAGATGGCGGGTCTGGTTGCCCGAGACCCGGCACTGTCCACGGCGCCTCCAGGCGTGGTCACACGAATATCTACCGCCACTGGCCATCTCGGGGCCCCGCTTATCTCACCGGGCCGCCGGAGGGTGTTTACGGGTTGTTCTAGCAGTGCGTCTCGGACACCGGTACATCCGGCCAACCCCCGCCGCCAAAAGTTTATTTCCGGCCGGGTCCCAAGTATACGCAACTCCGCTGCCTCCATGAGAGCGCTAGGCCCCACCTCTCGCCGATCTCTGCCAGGCGATGGCGCGCTATTTCAGGGTCTTCGCCGCCGTGAAATTGGACCATCGGGCGCTGCACGGCCTCTGGGTCCGATCCACCCTTTTAAGCACCTCGAAAATCAGGATAAATATGACGGATTTCAGTGGGAAGCCGCCTCGTCACGGGAGCCTCTCTAAGCTGCGGCCGCCATCGTTGGCTGCTAGCCACGCCCCCCCACAATGCCTGCATTTAATGCTCTTAAGTCAACACATAATCTCAATTTTTTTATCCGGTTTGTGAACTAAAACAATGGGTGAAACCTTATCAGAGGAGTTAATCGGTTCAATAATCCCTTCTGACGCTAGTTCTTTCAACATGTCCTTTAACTCCTCTCTAAAATTAATGGGTACTGGTCTAATCTTTTGTCTGATAGGTGTTACATTACTCTGGAGTTTGATCTGATGAGAGTAATCTTTGAGTTTTCCTAAAAAATGTGTAAAAACTTCCTTGTCACTGTCTTTTATATATTTTTCTATGTCTTCACAACCTGTAACTGAAATATTATTAGGGCCCATAGATTCATCCAAAATGACTGGTTCTTTAAGTCTTGGATTGAAAATTATCCTAAGCTTCCATTGGTCCCTCCAACCAAGTACATTTATCCCTTTGACAGATACATATAGCTGTATGTTGGCCTTTCTGTACTTAAAACATAGCTCTGTGTGAAAATAACCTACCTTGTCAATACGTGAACCGTCATAACTTACAGGATTTATATCAGATGGTAAAATTTTATGAATGTCAAAAACACCACTAAGTATTTCTTAAAAATATTGTTTACAATTAATAGTCCATGGAGATCCAGAATCAGCCATCAGATTTAAATCCACATCTGAAACTTGAACAATACACATAGGCGAATTCCTAATGGGCATGTCATCAGAATTTTTTATATTTGCTAAGCTATCAACTAATGACACAACAAAACCTTTATTTTGTGAGGTATTATCATCGCCTCCATTTTGTAGACTTCCTGTGGGTCCCTCTAATGTACATGAGACTCTTGCTCGATTTTGAGATGAAAATTTCCTTTGATCTCTACACATTTGAAAAATGTCCAATCCGTCCACAGTTTTACATTCTCTTTTTATAGCAGGTCATCCTCCAAATGAAGCCATATGGATTATGGTTCTATACCTGTAACAGGCTAAATATTTCTCATTTCTATCAAATCTCTTTAAATTATTGTAATTAGCACTATCAGAAGCGTTAAAATTAGGAGAGTCATTTTTGACTTCACTTTGACGTTTGAGTGCACAAATGTCTTCTGATTTATTAAACTTTTATTTACATTTCTCACAGTATTCATCCATTTTTCACTTTGCTGAAATGCTTTTGCAGGTGAAATGGCTTCTGATAGTTTTGGATCACTCATCACCCATAACTGTTCTTGAGCTTTTTTTACAACTCACATGAACAATAATTTGGTCCTTTATCATTTCGTCAGACATGTTTCCAAACTTACAATGTACACTCAATGTTCTTAAGAATGTTAAAAAATTATCAAATGACTAATTTTCCTCTCGTATCCTTGTATAAAATTTGAACCAATTCAGAGCTATATTACTTGAGGCTTAAACCTTTTTTCCATCCTGAGTAAAAGCCTCATTGTAAACCTTAGTAGCTTCTCCATTTTCTGCAATAACAATTTGCAGTAAAGCTCTGAAAATCATGTGTCCCTCCAATCCTAGACAATGTAACGGAATACTTTTCTTTCTTTCTGCACCCATTCTATCACCATCAATAGTCTTCATGTAGTTTATGAATTCCTCCTTCCATCTGGACCATGGTAATGGAGGATCACCCTTTGATAATAAAAACCTAGCTGGTGGTTCAAATTGCATATTTTCTGAATATATGTTTCACAGAAATGATGTAAAAATTTAAATTCCTTAGTTTATACTGTTTTTTTTAGAGAAAATGTACCCAAAAACAGGGTTTGAATATATCGAAATATGTAAAATCAAGTTTGAAATATTGTAATATGTTCCTTTGAAATAATAAATTATCTCCTTTTGTAAACTATGAGTTGAGGACTAATTCTCTTGAGAATGTATTATTTCTTTTTGTATTTAAAATTAAAAGCACTTACTTGGTTAATAAATAACTGTAGAAACAGTTCTGGCATTAGTGATTTTGCTCGGCAAAACGATGTCAAAGTGTGTTTAAGGAAAACTTGAGCCGCGTAGTGGTTGCTATGCCCGTTGCTATGAACACATAAAATGTCCACTTCGGGCTTATATACCATAAGGGGTTATTTTTGCCTGACGAAAGTGGTTATTTGCAGGCTAACGTGCCTTGCAGTACTTTGCAAAAAATTTGGCGCATTGTTGAAAATGTCTAAATTACAATTGGTATGACATGCCTGAGAGTTAGCGGGTCTGCTTTTTCACTTGGCATCACTTGGTGGGACGAATTGAATTCAATAATGCCAATGACATTTATTGACTACTGGGTGTGTTTTGCTTCTTTCACATTGTAACAAACCATTCATTCACAACAACTATATGAGTGGGGATTGTTATATCTGTTCAATTTTCCCTATGTTTATGGTTTTATTTCAGATTCAACAGCCCTCACGTGCTGGAGGGGTTGCACGTGGAAGTTCCTGTGCACCGGTTACATTCAAGTTTGTAATCTTTTATTTGTTTCCCCGCCCCTTTTGTGCTGGCGCCTTAGCGAGCGCCGCCTACGGGCGAGGATTTATATGGTCCTGATGAATGCTGAGCTGACTATTGGCTCACTCAAAGCAGAAACATGTCAACCTTTGCACTTTTATGTTTAGGACAATTTGGTTCAAATTAACCCAACCATCTGAATGTCCGACTTTCACCTTTTTTAATGGAGTTAGAACTTTCCCTTCATTAAATAAACATTTTTCTAGTTTGGGGAATAGTCCATACTCCTTTTAATTCACCTCACACTGTTGGGTACTACTTCACGTACTTACACTGAGAACCCAA
Source organism: Lissotriton vulgaris (assembly GCF_964263255.1). Lineage (NCBI taxonomy): Eukaryota > Metazoa > Chordata > Amphibia > Caudata > Salamandridae > Lissotriton > Lissotriton vulgaris. The sequence continues at coordinate 1,297,108,167 of NC_141685.1, read as the reverse complement.
TGAAGACAACTGGCTACCAACTTTCAGTTGGTGCCTGAGGGTTCTTTTTCTTCACTGTGTCTTCAAAGCTCACCCTTTGTTCCTTTTCCTTTTTTTTTTTTTTGTAAAATTTTTATTTTGCATACAATGAAAAAATGACAGTTAACAAAAGGCGTTACAGTGGGCGCACGAAAGGTCCCACACAGTGGGAAGGCTGAGAAGGAAGATGAGGCAAGGCAGTAAAGCAAAAAGTCTTCAGTGCTGGTAACGTCGGCAGTCCCGCAGCAATCCCCCGCCAAGGGGTAGCTCAAACAGTGCAGCCAGCAACTAGTCCAAGAGCTCTCCAGCGGTCAAGGATGCCTCATCTCGGTGAAGTGATTGTCCCAAAGCAACTCCCTACCCTCCCCCCAAAAACAAAACTCCCCCCTCCCCCCCCCCCATGACGGCGCCGCTCGCAAATCTCATTCATACACCAAGCTCACTCTAGAGTTGAAACAAGTGCAAGTTCCGCAATGACGCCGGGCAAACAGCCGAAGGCAAGCCAGCAGACAGAAAGGACACCAAGGGGCCCCACACGTGCTTGAAGTTTTTATATTCGCCTATAAATATATCCGCCATTCTCTCGAGACTCAGAAGTCTCCACAGTCTGGAGTGCCAAAGGGAAACCGCCGGGGCCTCCTTACGTTTCCAGGCCGAGGCCAGCGTGAGCTTGGCCGCGCCGAGACACAGCCATAAGATCTTTTTGTCAGCTCGCGATTGGTGTTCCAGGCCGGGATCTCTCAACCCCAGCAAAACGAATTCGGGGGAATCATCGATAGGGTACTGCAAAATGTCTTTAATATGCGATAAGATCTCGGCCCAGAAGGGCTTAATGATCGGGCAGTCCCACCAAACGTGGCGGAAATCCCCCAAGAGGCCGCAACCCCTCCAACACCTGTCCGTGGCCGCCGGGAAAATGCGATGAAGTCGGGCCGGAACCATGTACCATTGCGTTAGGGTTTTGTAATGAGCTTCCCTCAAGAGTATGGAGTGGTTAAATTGCGTCATGTCCTTCCAAAGCGCCGACCATTCTCCGTCAGTGATATCCCTCCCCGCCATCTCCTCCCACTGCTCCATGTAACGCGGTCTAGGGGAAAGGGCCGAGCGGAGCAGCAGCTGATATAAAAAGGAGATAGCCCCCTTCATGGCCGAGGTCTTCAGGAGAAAGGCCTCAAAGTCGGATAAAGGTCTCGTCGCCGCTTCTCGCACCGCGGGTGAAGTGGCCCAGTGTAGCAGTTGTAAATGCCGATACCTTTCCCCCGGCGGGACTTGATAGTCCCGCATGCAGTTCTCGAACGTCAAGGGGTCGGGGCCATGGAACAAGTGAAGTAATGCCCGGCATCCCCCCTCCCTCCAGACGTCAAAGGGGCCCTCGGTGAGCGCCGGGGAAAACTCCGGATTAAAATGCAAAGGGGTGAATGGGGATGGGAAGGTCGTCCACCTCTCGTCACTGGCCAGTGTGTCCCAAACTTTCAGCGTGGTCCCCGTGGGGGTACTAATGTACGCGTTTACCGGGCGGTCTCGCTTCGGCTTCCACGCTAGGTCCCAGATGGACCGGCCTGCCACACTCCGGTCCATGTGCAGCCAGTGTTTGTCAGAGAACTGCTGTGACCACTCCACCATAACTCTGAGTTGGGCCGCCTTGTAGTAGAGGTGGAAGTCCGGAAGGCCTACCCCTCCGTCATTCCGCAGGCGCCGCAGAAGTGTAAATGAAAGCCGCGCCCGACCACCTTGCCAGATAAATTTCAACATCGTCGATTTGAGTTGGCTAAAGAATGTAGAGGGCAGTGGAATAGGCAAGGCTTGGAACAGGTATAGATATTTGGGGAGAAGGACCATTTTGACAGCATGTACCCGTCCCAGCCAGGACAGGAATCTAGGCTTCCATTTCTCCAGCTCCACGCGTGATCTGGCCATGAGGGGCGGGAAATTGGCCGCAAAGAGACCGCCCACTGTCGGGGTGAGGTGTACCCCGAGATATAGCAGGGAGCCCGAGGCCCAGGCCAACGGCGTCGTCGCCTTCACCTGTGTCACCTCGGCCTGAGATAGAGTCAGGTTCAGGACATGCGATTTGCCATAGTTGACCTTGAAGCCGGCCACCGCTTCAAATTCCAGCAGTATATCACGAACATACGGAAGGGAGTTAGCGGGGTCGGCCAACGACAAGAGGACATCATCCGCAAACAGGGTAATCTTGTGCTGTTCCCCAGCGAACGGGATGCCCTTCACCCCCTCATGCTCCCGGACTGCCAGCGCCAGAGGTTCAATGCTGAGTGCAAACAGCAAGGGCGAGAGGGGACATCCCTGCCTAGTGCCTCGCGAGTGTTGGAAGAAGGCCGACAAGTGGCCGTTCACCGCCACCCTTGAGCGCGGGCTGCAGAAGTTAGCTCTTACCATCGCGATAAAACGATCGGAAAACCCAAACGCCCGCAACGTGTGGAAGAGAAAGCCCCAGTCTACGCGGTCGAAGGCCTTCTCCGCATCCAGCCCCACCAAGACCGCCGGGATGCGGAACCTGTCCGCCTTCTCTATAAGGTGGATGACCCTCCGGGTGTTATCATGCGTTTGGCGGCCTTTGATGAAGCCCGATTGGTCCGCATGGATAATCGACGGCAGCAGGTCTTGCAAACGGCTCGCTAATATAGCCGAGTAGAGCTTGGCGTCGATGTTGAGTAAGGCTATAGGGCGGTATGAGGCACACCGCTCCGGGTCCTTCCCTGGCTTCGGCAGGACCGTGATCACTGCTTCCGCCAGGGTCCCAGAATTCACCCCAGGTCCAGACATGTCGTTAAAGAGGGCGGCTAGGAAGTCACACACCTCAGTAGCATAGGTCTGGTAAAAGACAGCGGTGAACCCGTCGGGGCCGGGGGCTTTGTGTAGTTTCAGGTTTTTAATAGCCGCGAGGACCTCCTCCCTTGTGATCGGAGCCTCAAGTAAATCGTTCCAGGCCCCTGGTACCTGCGGGAGCGATAAGCGCTGCAAAAAAGCACGTTGATCAGCCGCGTCCAACTCTTCCCCCGCGTACAACGCAGCGTAGAAGCGGCCAAAGATATCAGCCTTCGCTCCGTCACCGTGCTGGAGCACTCCTGCCACGTCTCTAATCCCACCTACGTATTCCCGCTCCCTCTTGTCCTTCAATTGCCGGGCAAGGTGTCTACCAATCTTGTTGCCCCCAGAGTAGGAGAGCCGGCCCAGCCGCAACAGTGTGAGTTCAGCCCTATTCGTGTAGTGAGACTTCAACTTGCCCCGTACTGCCGTCAGGGGACGTAGAGTCACCCTCGAGGGATTAGCTTTGTGTTCCCTCTCAAGCGTGAGCACCTCTGTCTCCAGCGCTTCCCTCTCCTTCCTACGCAAGGCGTTCAATTGTGAGTTGAGGCCCAGGCACGTCCCCCTGATCGTCGCCTTAAAGGCGTCCCAGGTGGTCATTAGGGACGTGTCCGAGGGAGGGTTGCAATCAAAAAAGTCCCGGATGGCCTGACGCAAGGCCCGATGGGATACATCGTCTCGGACCACCGAGGCCGGGAAGTACCATTTCCGGTTCGCGGTGTCCGGCGGCGACCACCGAAGCGTGAGCACTAGAAGACTGTGATCTGAGACAGAAATCGGGAGAATGGCGGCATCTAAGATGTTCCCTCTAAGGGACTGGCTGAGGAAGACGTAGTCCAGGCGGGAGTATGAGTGGTGTACATGGGAAAAGAACGTATAGTCCTTCACAGCAGGGTGAAAAAACCTCCAACCATCCACCAGCCCCATCTCTTCCACCCCCCTCTGTGTACTCCCCGAGAAAACCCCCGTGTCCGCCCTTCGCCCCCCAGAGCTGTCCATCTCCCCATCCCAAACCAAGTTATAATCACCCAACATGAATACAAGTCCTTCCGCAAAGTCCCCCACCTTCTCCAGCAGCTCCTGCAAGTACTTATTTTGGCCAGAATTAGGCAAGTAGAGCACCACAAACGTACACAACCTGCCCTGGATGTGCCCCTTGACCATCAACCACCGTCCTTCTCTATCAGTGCGGACTCCCACAGGCTGAAAATGCAACGCTGCCTTAAACATTAATGCCACCCCCCGATGCTTCGTGACAGCTGAGGACCTGTACACAATGGGGTACGCCCTGTGTCGGAGCCGCATTTCATCCTTTCGGGCTAAGTGGGTTTCCTGGAGCCCCACCACATCAAGGTGATGGTCTACAAGGTATTTCAGGACCTTCTGTCTCTTCTGAGGGGAATTCAAGCCTTTGACATTCCACGTGCCTATACTAAGCGGCATGATAAACACCTCCAAAAGATCTTGCTATCAGAAATACAAAATGGCGGCCAACCCTCCTTCCACCCCTCCCCCCCACCACGTGCTCCCAAGCGTTCCCAGAACCGTCGTAGGTGCAGCCCCTCTACAGCATGGCGCGCATTCCACCACTCATTCTCTACACTCATCCCCAAAGGCCGGCCGTCACGGTCCCCCCTCCCCCTCCCCAACAGTCCCCCAACCAGAACCCCCCCGAACCAACACAGAACATTGTACAAAAATGGAAAAAAAAGTGCAAAAACCATACTCAACGGGATCAGTAGGCCGAAGTTCGTAGGAAGCCCCCAATCGAGTGACAGTCCAGAGGAATGAAGCCACTATTCCCCTTGGCCGAAATCAAGGTCGTCTCCACCAGAGTACTCGTACACCCTTGATCAGAGGGCCCGAGCCTTCCCGGCGCCAATCCGCCATTTTGGGGCTCACGCCGCCCCGGAGCTAAGCTGTGAAGCAGCCAACGTGGCCGATGCCACCGAAGCGACCGCTGCTCCTCGTTCCTGCAGGCTAGTAGAGAGGTCCGGGCGTTGTCTTGCAGGGGATCCGGCGGGAGAGCGCCCTACCCTGTGCCAGGAATTCGAACGGCGGCGCCGCCGAGATGGGGAGGCCGCCGTGGCCTGCGATGACGGAACATCCGCCAATCCCAGGAGCTCCTTTGCCGCCTGAAGCGTGCGTACTTGGACCAGGCGGTTCTGCCATCTGAAGATTATTCTGAAGGGGTGCCCCCAAGAGTAGGCAATCCCCCTCTCTTTCAGGAATGCTGTGATAGGACGGAAGTCCCTTCGTTTTTGTAAGGTAGAGGCCGCCAAGTCCTGGAACAGCTGGGGTCTATGGCCACGGAATTGCAATGAGTCGATGGTCCTGGCCTTCCGCAGTATCCTCTCCTTGAGTTGAAAATCGTGGACGCACACCAGTATGTCGGGGGGGGGACCCCCCCCTCGCCGCGGCAGGCCCACCCTGTGCACCCTGTCCATCCGTATCTCCTTCGTGTCCTCCTCGTCTAAGACCTGGAGGAACAGCTCCTGTACGTATCCCCGGAGGTCTCCCGCCTCACCGTCCCAGGGCACCGCCCGTATACGGATGTTGTTCCTACGGGAGCGGTTTTCAAGGTCTTCCGTATGCAATTGGAGGTCCAGGTTCTGCTCGGTGAGGCGGATAATGTCCTGCTGGAGCATATGAACATCCGTGGCGACGCTCAAGTCCCTGTCCTCCAGGGTCGCCACCCTCTCACCTATGCCGTCCACGTCCCTCCGCACCTCCCGCAGGTCGGAGGCGAGCTGCGACCTGAGTTCCGATATGTCCTCCTTGATGGAGGCAAACAGCTCCGACATAAAGGCCTTCGTCACCGGAGCGTCTTCATCAGATTGCCTTGATGACCCACTTGCTCCAGGGGAGGTCGGTTGTTGAGAGGCCTTGTCCTTTCCCTGGTTTCGTTTGCGCTGCACTGTAGCCATGACGCCTCGTGTCGACTCCACGTGGCCTAGGATGCAGTGGAGGCTGCCGGCGGGCCAAGCGCTCGGTTCTTCCTTCGCCTCCAGTCGTTTCCAGGCTCCTCGCCCCCAGGCACTCGACCGTGAGCGTCTACCGTGTCCCAGACGGGAGTTCCAGGGGGCCAGCGATCTGCCGCCTCGGTCCTCCAAGCTTCCGCCACCAATGAGCGATAGAGTCACTCCTGTGCTCCGTCGTCGTCCGGCTCCGTGCAGCGACCCGGCCCTAGGCTCGGACAGTTCCAGCAAGCCGCAGGCGCCACCCACGTGGGGGGCCAGTCGATGGCGTTAGCAGGGGGCCACCGGTTGTGCAAGTGGCGCTACTCGGCCAGGGGTCCTCTCCCCGGCGTGGCGGGGTATGAGCCGGGTCTCGCCGATAGAACCTCCCTCGTCCAAACTCCGGTCCGCTCAGCCGTCCGTCTGCTCCAGTGCCTGCAGGCGGATCTAGGGCCCCGCCCCTCGACCACGCCGGGCCGCGATAGTTGGAAAGCCCGGGGTCTCACAGGCCGTAGGCTGCGAACGTCCTCGCAGGCGCTCTGGGGGTCCCACCGCCCCGGGGACCCCGCCAACGTCCGCCGCTCTGCTAGGCGAACGTCTCCGCCACCTTAGGGGTTCGTGGGTGCCCCCAAAATCGTGCTATTAGTTGCTATGTTGGATCAGCGCCGGAGCGGCACGGAAAGGCGTCCTACTCCGCCGCCATCTTGGCCACGCCCCCCCTCCTTTTCCTTTTTTGATTATACTTTTTGGTGGTGGTAACTGAATATCTTTACCCCCCCTTTTTTTGTTTTTTGTTTCAGTCACTCTTCTGTTGTTTGATTGTCACATAAAATGTCCGCCATGTTGTGTGTAGGGTGCGTCTAAACGTCGTGTATCCCACAATTCCATGCGCTACCTGAAGACGTACCGATGTCACCAAGATCCATTATGAATGAAGAATGGAGCTCTCTCCACAGTTCCAAGTCGAGGAGATTCAGCGCAAACGTTGTAAACAATGCAGACAACGTTGCGGATCAGCGCGCTGAAGCAAGGTGATTACATTTGAACTTTTGACTCGAGCAAAGCTAAACTTTTAAGTAGAGCAGAGTTAAGTGCTTACCATCAATTATTCAAGCAATAAACAGTCTAAAAATCACCATAAAGCTTTGGTTTAGCATACGCTGATCCGATTTTCTTCTTTTATTGATGAATATTTTCGTTTAATTTTCAGTTGAATCGATAACTGTTAGATTAATAATTGATAAAAAATATGGTTCAGGAACACAATTCTTCTGTGCTGCAGCTCCTTGTTGAGAATGGTGTTCCTCCCTTTGTCGCCAAGTTTAAAATAGTTTATTCCAATTGCAGCACAGCAACATATATAAGTCTTATCTTCATTAGGGCTCAGTGCAACTGACCCTTCAGATGGTGAGCATTCTAAAGTAAGGTTCTTAAAGAATTAGAATGTAGAACAAGTAATAACAAGTATTCTTAGCACATGAATATTGAGATGTAACACACTGCTTGATGGTTTGATCACGTACACGAACTGCCTCGGCCTCTCTATCAACTATAGTAAATCTCAGATGATCGGTGTGGGCCAAAGACGGATGAAGTCAAGATCCTTTCATGTTCAGGGTCACAAACTAATCAGGGTTCAGACTTACACATACTTTGGTGTGTTTTTTTAATAAATGATTCACCTGGACCCCTTTGATAAATCTAAGGGATTATCCCTGTACCGCTCTGTAGGGGCAGGTTTCTCCTTCAAAAGTGGTAGTAAGCCTCTAGGTATTTTGAATGAAATTTACCAGGCTAAATTGGTCTCTGTGTCCACAGTTGGCAGTGACGTTTGGGGATATATAGAATTAGGGGGTGCTCCAAGTGGAGACAAATGGATTCTGTAAACGTCTTTTGGCAGGGCCCATATCTTCTCCCGCCTTTATGGTTCATGATGAGTTAGGGCTGCCCTACTTGTCAGATCTTATTGCTCTGCGCCCCATGCTTAGTAGCTCACCATATGGGTGAGACCTGCAAATCACTTTAACAGAGATATACTCATGGACTGTATACAGCTACAAGCGTGGAGGTGAATTATATGGCTGGCATACATACCGGTCACTTTTGGTAAGCTAAACAGCTCTGTAGAACTCGCCACATAATATTCTGAAGGCAGATATTAATTGGACACAGAATAGTTATCTATCATGATCACCCAGGTGTATGTTAGATTCCACATGTTAGACTAATGTTCTGATTTGTTACCTTTGCCTCAAATTGTAAAGCGCTCTGATATCCTTCGGGATCAAGTTCGTGCTATATAAAACTTTATAAATAAATAAAATAAATAGGAAACTGCTGAGAGACAGTTTCTAACAGAACCAGCTGTTGATCCCTATCTGCTTAACATGTCCAATAGTCACCATAGGTTTTTTATTACCAGATTCAGGTTTAGTCAATTTCACTGGTTGCTGGCTTTTCCAATGCCTGACACCTGGAACATGCCTTTGGGGCCTGATAATTTCTTTGCGCAGGATCTTATGCATTTTATGTTTTTCTGTGGTTTTTTTTGATGTCACTCATAGAACTATTTTATTAACTCTGCTGAAATATTTGAATTTTGCCCAGGTCAAGCCCACTTTTATGCACCTTCAGTTACTATCGAATGTTTCTACAACCTATGTTGTTGCATGTTTTCTGCCGCAACATTGAGCTTGGGGAAGACGCTAAATATGAGTTTAGAGCTAGAGTGAGCCATTGTGAAGTATGCACTTTATTATTGGTTGAAAGTTTTTAGGAACATCTGATGCCTGTAGGGCTAGTTGGCTCAAGTGGCGGCCGGCATAACGTGAGGGTGGTGAGCCGGGAACAGGCGCAGGGTTGCGCAATGCAAAAATAAATAAAATATATAGACTTACCTTGCCGCCGGGTCCCGCGTTTCTGCTTCTGCTCTTCTCATGAGTCTTAAGGAACAGGATGTGAGGAAGAACAGCCAGGCTCCCCTGACCAATCACAACGCTGCAATGTGATTAGTTTTGAGCGTCCTGGTTCAACGCTCATCCAGGAAATGGGGGCCTGGGCATGTTCTCCACGCAGGCTATAACACAGGGAAAGTCCACATGACTGTTTTGGGCGGTCAGAGAGGGCAGGCTAAACAGTCATCTGCACTTAGTAGTGGGCAGACCACTCCTGCTGTGCTCTGAGAGCACAGCAGCCCCCCACCACCTGCAGAGGAAACATAAAATGATAATAACTCAAAGTTAGTATCATTTTATATTTCCTTTACTTTGCACTGCTCAAAAGCACTGAGCGACGCTCCTCCGCCAGAGTGAAAGAGCCGCCTTTAGTTGGCAATGAATGTAATGTTCTTTATTGTGATTTGCTGCTTTCATGTTATTGTTTTGGGCTCTACTAAGTTTGTGATGGGTTGGCTAGAATTGCCTGGATGGGTTATATTTTTAGCTAACTTTTTTTTATTATTTCAATTGTATTTTTTTATGTATATTCGAGGATGGAACTGGTGACATTTTACCCGATGCATAAACCTGTATTCGTTTTTTATTGATTTTATCTGAATAATGCTAATGCACTCTGTTTACTTTTATGGGCTAATTCAGACTACATAAAGTTACTTTGATGATGACTAACAATATTTGTAAAAGTTTTTGAGATCCAAAGCCATTATTTTTCTATAGAAGAATTCATGTGATGAAAATAAAAGTATGTCTTATAGTTTGACTGTGGCGACAACATTCGAATATCTTCACCTCTGAGTTCAGTTTTTGAATTTCAAATCTGTATGCTGAACCTACATTCTTGAGTCAAGAGGCCAGGTGCAGTAACCTAATATTATTGGTTCAGAAAAAGCTATCATTAACAAAACAAACGTAAGCACAAGAAAAAGTGCATTCTAGTATCCTTGCATGGTTAAGCCATTGAGAAATCTTTTAAGATGGAGCAATCACAGGAATAAAAGAATCTCATTCAGAGAAGGGCAGATTAGTGCCAAAGCACTGTTGGTTGTGCAGTAAGGTAAATGCTGCAAGTACAATTTTTGCTTTTTAATGTTTTGTAGCATTTTGGCAGATGTACCACATTACAGTACAGGGATGTAGTGTCCCAAAGGAGATGCAGAAAGGTTGTTGTAATGATCCACAAATAAATGCAAAAGAACTGGCGGAAACTTCAAAGCAAAGAGGTGCACCATGATTATGGATGTGGTAATGCAATGATCAATTAATGGCATTTATGCCTGTAGATTCCCCATTCAGTCCTGGATATTATTTGTAGGATATGAACTATGGCTACTCGCTCCTGAATACTTGTTGCTTGCACCATGATCTGACTGACTCCAGATCTGCAATGGCTGGCTGTATCCATCCCATGCCGTGGACTGGTCTTCTCCCACCCCGGTATGGACCACATAGGGTTTCTATGCAGCTTGTCTCCAGGAAGCGGCCTTGAGAATCTCCACTCAAACTCCTGTGGGTCACTTAAGCCATCACCCATGGGTAGTCCACAAACATATCTTACTATTATTGTATCTTCTCTACCTGACAGTGACTTAGACGCTCCAGTGGACTTCAGCCCTCAATCTTTGTTTTTGCCACCACATACCGTTGTCTGCTGGGCTCCGGGTTGCTATCCACGCCCCTGCTGCCACCGAGGCCACGGACGCTATACCCTGGTGGGATTCGCTGTCCCGGGGTACATCGCACCACAACGCCCACATTGGATGCAGCTGCCGCTGGGGGAGGTGTGGTGACAGCACTATAAAGCGCTGCCTTTACCTCCGTGGCGCGGGACGCTCCAGTGGGCTTTAGCCCTCAATCTTTGTTTTTGCCGCCACCTACCTTTGTCTGCTGGGCTCCGGGTTGCTACCCACACCCCTGCTGCCCCCAAGGCCACGGACGCCATACCCTGGTGGGACTAGCTGTCCCAGGGCACATCGCACCACAACACCCGCATTGGATGCAGCTGCCGCTGGGGGAGGCCTGGTGATCGCGCTATAAAGTTCTGCCTCGACCCCCGCGGCAAGGGACGCACCTGTGCAAAGCCCAGGCCAAGGGCGGGCCCATCTGAGCCCGTCGGGGGCTGGAAGAGGCTAGGCTGGTCCCCCCTCTTGGTTTTTTTTCTGCAGCTGTGGGGCAACATTGTAATTCCGGACTGGGACTTTGTCCTTCTTTTGGTGGACTGTATGGAGAAGTGTATAGGTGTAGCACCATATTGCGGTTGAGTATCACCCAAACGGGTCTTCTTTGCACTCTTGCTGTTGTACAGCTGGGGCTTGTAACGGTCTGTCAGGCTGATATTGTTTCTTGCATCCTAATCAGGGTATTAGGTGCTGTGATGTTATCTTTGCTTAAGATTTGGGGGCTTATTTTGTTATTGTGTCACGGGGAGGCGGAAGACTCAAATGAGTCAAGAAGGGACAAAAGCTGTAACCAGGGCTAATGTCACAACCATGGATGCTTTTCTATCGAGAGCTGCTTCAGTTATAGACAAGGAGATTGAATTAGTGAATAGGCGTCTTTCTAGATCTCCTTCTAATGGCCTATTCTCTCTCCTTGCTGATCCTATCAACCCCATAAGTGAAGTTGTTATGGAAACACTGAGTCTACCCTTGTCCCACGTGCTGGGTACCGACTCACAGCCCAATGAAGCTTCATCTCCTTTGCAAGGAATCTCTTGTGAGGTGCCACATAGGCCATTTTCTCCCGCTGTTATTATTACGAACAGGGCGAATGGTGTTTCTACGCTAATGACAGGGATTGGTGGCATTAATAGTCATAAGTCCCCAGAAGCACCCAGTAACATTGACCCCTCACAACAACCAAGGGTGGCCCAAAGGTCATGTGGGAGCACAAAAAGAAAATCGAAGTCTATCGGGAGTCAAGCCAAAAAAATAAACCAAATGTATCCACCAAGTTAGTTTCTAAAATCATGGTACCTGTATCACCAGTAGTAAATACAATTCACCCGGCTATGATGGAAGCCTTTAAATCAACTATGAGTTGTATGCTGGATGCTAAGTTGAGCCCCATCTTGGATAGGTTCAATTTAATAGAGAAAGTTCTAGTAGAACAAAATAGGTCTGCACCACTTACCCAATCTATTCAACCTGTGATTTCGGACTTGTCTAGGGATAACATAGCCCCAGGTATTACACCCATGCCTGGGTCAGCTCCAGTCCCTTGGCCTGCCAGTGGAGCTTAGCCTCGAGGTAAAAATATGGCTCCTAAATACCTAGGGGGGGAGATGGCTGATGTTTCAAGAAAAAAACAGGTTCCTAATGGGGCTCCATCTATTTATTCCCAGGGAACGGTTTCCCAAAGATCAGGAATACCAAAGGAAGAGGCGCAGGGTTATCTAAGAAATGCTGCACAGAATCTAGCGGTTATTATTCTTCCACTGCAATCTACACCCCTTGTAATAATCTTGGGAAACGCCCCTCCACTTTTACCAGGGTCCAATAAGGATGTTGCTCAACTTAAAAACAAGGTCACTCATTGGCTGTCGAATAACACCTCTGTGGGTCCAATGGTGGAACACAATATTATCACGGTGCATCGTGTGGGTTGGTTAGGGAGTTCAATGAAACCTGGAGGGGGTGATTGTATTGTTGTGAATTTCAATAGATTTCTCATTGTGGACAGAATTTTACAGGATGCTAATTTTGTCCGTACACATCATGATTCTGGTATCCAGGTTCTCCCGTTGGGTTTTTTCTATAAGGCTGCCTACATAAGGCGCTCAAACACAAGCATTTCATGTGATAGGTGGTTTCAAAGACCTCGTGAGGTTATGGGTGGTAGCCATCCACAATCCCAAGGGGTCCAATCCCGAACGACTGGGTATCAGCCTGCTACTCAGTTAGAGCTATCCAACAGATTTTCAGCTCTATCAAGGTTGGATGAGTGTGACTGACTGAATAAGAGCTTAGAGCCCGTTGGAGAGTTACCGTATCCTCAGGGGTCCCTACGCATTTCTATGCGAAATGTTGTGTCCTGCGCTATGGAGTCGTCCGGGAAGACTAGTCTCCAGCAGCGGGTGCTTTCACCGGCTGCACACCAAGCAATGACCGCAAGTGCAGACACTTATAATGTACTGTCATAGAATATTGCAGGCTTGTTGGGAACATTTCAGGACCCCTTATGGATGCAGTTCATCAGACAATTCCCTGTGATCTGTCTACAGGAGACTTGGCTTGTGAACTGTAACCTGTTTTTGGAGGGATATAAAGCCTTCTTTGTTCCTGCGTCCCAGTCTCCTTGTGGCAGAGCTAGGGGTGGTTTGGTGATTTATATATCATTGGCCGTGAACTGCAGGATCCAGCAACTGCCTACTGCTAATAAGGACTCTCATGTTATCGCTCTAAGGAGAGGAAATTACAGCATGGGCATTATTAATTTTTATAATGCAATAAGCGAGCAGGGGGGAGTGCAAGATTGCCCAGCTGGGTTGCCTTATAAGACAGTCCTGCGGTTCTGTTGCACATAATCTCATGGTGGGGGGGATTTTAATATTCACCCTTGTGGAGATCCCAAAATCAGATGCATGGCTGAGCTGGGATGTGCCAGGATGCGGGGATTCCACTTCGAGCATTCTGTCCAGGGGAACGCACTGAATAATTTGCTTAATGAATTCAACTTGCTACCATCAATGTCTTTATCTGCCCCCCTTAGCATACAGACCTGTTCTTTCTTTTAAAGGATGAAGTGATGGTTCTTTTATAGATCACATCCTGATCTCCACTGGCCTCCAATCCAATTTCCGGGGGTTTATAATTATGGATAACGTTTTTAACAACCATAATCCTATTTGCGTGCACCTTGGAGGTAGGCTGTTGTCAACACAAGTTAGGGTGACAGCCCCAGGCATGTTGAGACCTGTGGATGGAAGATGCCGCCTAAAATGGTCGCAGATATCTCCAGACTCATTTTATGGCGAGGTACAAGTGTCATGTGCAACTGAATTAGCTTCCTGTGTGTCATCTAGCTCCCACCCGGGGGGTGTCCTCAAGGCTTTTGACATCATTACTACCAAGATAAGGGCACTCTTAAGCGCCCCGTCACATAGGACGGTGCTATCCAACCCTAGATGGTTCGACCCACTATGTTCTAAGGCAGCAAGACAATTAAAAGATGCTTTAAAAGCTATCCTGAGAAATCAATCCTTGATTTGCGCCTGCCGTATTGAGTACAAAGGGGCATTGGCCACCCGTAAGGGCGAACTGAAAGAGGAAATGTGGAGAGAACTATTGGAGGCAAGAACCTTGGGGAACAGTGCAAGGTTTTGGGGCATTATTAACCTGACCTTTATTTGAAAAGTCTAGGGATGGAGAAGTAGGCACTAATATAACTGAGGATGAATGGGTGTCTCATTTTAAATCTATTTTTAGATGCCCCACGGATCAACCCCAACTCCAAGGCAGGGCTAATACCAACACTCCAGTAATGTTTGAGCAGAAAGAGGTGGATAAGGGCATTTTAGGGCTGACATGCAACAAGGCCACAAGCCCGGATGGCTTTCCTCCACACCTTTTTAAATCAAACCCACTTCTCTGGGCTTCGGTTCTGAGGGATGTGCTCAATGCAGCGGCCAGGATCGACTGCCCGGACTCCTGGGGCACCTCAACCATTGTACCGGTTTTCAAGAACGGTGAACGTAATAGCACTTCGTGTTATAGACTGATCTCCCTTCTTGACTCCGTGGTTAAGGTTGTGGGTGGGGTGTTACTGGGAAGATTATCCTCCTGGGTGGCAGAGAACAAGATCATTTCCGATATACAATACGGGTTCCGTACAGGGCGGTCCACCGTGGCCCAATGCCTTAACTTATATATGATCCTGGGGAAGTATACAATCGCCCGCCAAGGTACGATCTACATGGCCTTCATGGATCTTTCCTCTGCTTTCGATTGTGTCAACCGAGGGAAACTGTGGCAATCCATGAGGGCCATGGGGGTGGAGGATAATTTGGTTGACTTCCTGGAGGATCTGCATAGGGAAACTAAGGCGAACATTAGATATGCCCAGGATCTCTGTCTATCTAGGGATTTTAAAATAGAAAGGGGGTGCGGCAGAGGTGTATCCTGGCTCCCTTTTTATTTAATTTATATATTAATGACCTGGAAAAAACTCTGGTAAAAACAGGGGTCAATATCCCATATGTGGGGCGATGAGGTCTACCCATCCTGCTATATGCGGACGACGCGGTCCTCGTTGCTAGGACGGCAAGGGGACTTCAGACCCTGCTTGACACCTTTAGGAGCTTTATGGAAGCCCGTGACCTGGCAATTAATAATTCAAAATCTTATATTATGCAGGTCGGGACCCACCCGAAGAAACAGTACCCCTTTAAAGTGGGTAATGAGGAAGTACCAATGACCTCGATATTCTCTTACCTGGGTGTTTTAGTAGATGACCGCCTGAATGGGGGGCCCTGAATCAGAGGAAAAAAGGGGAGGTCATAAGGGCAAATGCAGCAATTTTCAACTTTGCCGCGAAGATGGGTAAGCGCCCAATTGCGGCAATGGTGAAAATATATCAGGCCAAAGGTGTTGCCATAGCTAGTTATGGGCGCACAATCTGGGGCTATGCAGCAAATGATGCTCTGCAGGTGGCAGAGAACACCTTTTTAAAGCGTCTCCTAGGAGTGACCAGCGGAACATCAAACCTCGAGGTACATGAAGAATAGGTGTTGACATTTATATGCGATACTTTGGCTATGTGCCCTTTGTTGTTTTGGCTTAACTGTTGGCTAAACAAAGGTTTAGCTCTCAACCACCAGATCTTAGGAGAAAATATGAGCCTTGAATCCATGGTTAAAATACATTACGGGCTGTTTTGAAGAGCTGGGGTGGCCAGGCCTTTTTTAAAGCCTGACACTATTACTTTGAAGGATGTGGAATTTGTAAAGAAAACTTTTACTACCCTAAAAAGCTTGGTAGAGATGATCTAGAAATTGGAAAATCTAGAGTCCAAAACATGTGATGCTTAAAACAATCCCATCCATTGAGCCATATCTCTTGTGGCCATTGATGTCTCATGAGCAGGCTTTATTGATTAGGTTCCGATTGGACTATTGCCATCAGTTGCTTGCAGTCCCAAAAGGGAGCTGCAGAGGCCAGGTGTTCGCATCCTGTGGCTGCGACGGAGTGTCTCCTCAGGATTTGATACACTTTATGATTTTCTGTAAATTTTATGAAGTACCTCGCAGATATTTTTTAACTCCTCTTTTAAAGAAGTTGGATTTTATCCAGGTCCACCCAGCTCTTTTTTATTTACAACTGCTCAAACCAGAACGTGTATCTTTTATAGTAGGCTTTCTGAAATGCTCATTGAGATCTAGGATCTGTATGGATCAACATTGGTAGGCACCCCCTAATACCACCTATAAAGATGAAGTTTTGTCCTTTGGCTGTGTGTTTTTACCCCCCTATTATACCTTGCACTAGATGTATATATTTTTGATTTTTAAGGGACTATCTCCCTCTCTGTTACGGTTATGAATTGTATGTTTTAATTGCTATATGGAGTGATGTAACTTTTATGGTTTTATTCTAAAATCGAATAAAGTATTTTGAAAGAAAAAAAGAAAGACTTAGACCCTACGTTTTCTGAAGGGGCCTTCCATGGTTGGCTCTATGCGGTCCACCTACGTGGGTTGCTCTCCTCCCAGTTCAGCTGGATTATATTGATGCTCTCCTGTGACTGGCTGCATTCAGTGCATACAATGAATTGCAGCTGTGTTGCTCATGGGTAGAGGTATAGAGACAGAGAATCAGTGAGAGCAACGCGGTCAATCTCTCACTCCTTTTTTCAGCCATTACAAGCCCAGGAGCAGCGACCAATGTCAAGATAAGAGCAGCATCACTCCGATCATTAATGCGCCACACCGAAACACGTCCACACTGTGCCCAACGCAGTTCAAAACTCTTACAACTAAGCACTCAGCCTTGGTGCATCCTGCTACCCCCCTGCTAATGGCCTTGGTGCCTTGCCAGAGGACTATGAAGCACTATATTATTTAAACACAACTCCAATACAATAAAGGGAAAACAGCATTTTCACTGCTGGAGTACACAGAAGCAGAGGAGGCAGGGAAATGGTACTAAAATTACAAAAACAGTTAGACAGAGGAACAGCATGAAAGTAATATTTGGAGAAAACTAAATATGGAGATTGTTTCAGAAAGGATGGAGAGGCAGGATCTCTTCAATTTTAAAAAGACAGCACACTCCTTCACAACCTCCATACCCTCAATCTCATACGGAATGTCAACAATGAACATTACCAGGGCACACAGTCTCTAGTCTGCACAGCACGCCGTCCACGGTACTAGCCTGATTTGGGATAAAATAATAATATTATAATATTGATGCCTTATGCTATATGTCATATCTTCCACCTCTCTCTTTTTAATCCTTAGAACTAAGCTCACTCCGCTGTATAAAACAAACTGTCCAACGGGCAGGCTAATAATCCCTTATTCCCAGGATTTAAATCGTGATTAGCATTAACATTCTGAGGGGAATGCAGATAACAGAGTTTGTCACCAGAACCCTTTCATGGGTCCACCATAGATAATAACCTGTCCAGAGCATAGGCCATCAATGTATTGATCAAAAAAGAAGACACTTATTCAATGTGAAAGTCCTTACTCTTTATTAAACAAATAGTAATAAATTAAAAAATTCCAAAAAAACATAATTCATCAATTACAGAAAGAATATTTGAAATGGCTGTGATTCTGGGTTCTTTTTAAACATTCTGTGAACGATCCTCTTTTTACATCCAATCAGAGTGAGTGACCACTAAGACCCCTATGCCTGTGTTACGTACTAGGCATAATTTACTAGTATTGTAAAAATGGCACAATGCTTTACAGTTAGAGCCAGAATTTTCTTTTTTTATTTATTTTAGAGGGTGCCCCTGTCTGCTTGGGACTCCAGCACTCTTTACTAATGAAGCACTGGGCTAAATATGTAGCAGGCAGACTCCACTAGGGTGGACAGTCTGAGCTCCTCTGCAAGATTGTCCAAAAACAACTACGAACTTAGGGCCTGATTTAAAAATAGCCAGACAGCCCATTCTTCCACCAGGGGAACAGAGTAATTCACTCTGCCCCCCTGTTGGAGGGACCGCTCGCCACCGCCGCCATTTATAATGCATTGTCAGGAACCGCTGTGTTAGCGGTTCCTGCCAAAGGATTTCACTGCTTGGTGCAGGACCGCATCACCAAGATATAACCCTGCACCAATCAGTTCCATTTTCAAAAATAAAATGTTGTTTTTGAAAATAAAAAATAAAATGGCCATCATGCTATGCAAGTCATCTCCCATGGTCAGGGACCCCGCCTTATTTCCTTTTTACTGGCCCTCACTGCCTAGCGTTTGGCTGGCGGGCAGTGAAAAAATGGCTATATATCCACCCATCAAAATTGAGGGGGTTGGGAGGTGGCTGAGAGATATAGAGCTATTTTTTTTAGAAAACCCTTACTCTATTGGGCCATTGGAAAGGCTTGACTATGGAGGTGACTGAGTAGACAGCGCTGTAGCCAAACCTATTGTCTGCTCACATCAAAATCTAGCGGGAAGACCATTATCTTGAAGGTATAAGTACTCTGTTGCCATTTCAATAGAGTACCGATACCACCAAGATGTAAATCAGGCCCTAAATCCCTTCCCATGCTCCTGGGGTGTCCGGTTTGAGTGTTCAACGTTTATTCAACCTTGTCAGAGTGAAGCGTAACACAATAGCTTTTTACCTGATCACCACACCTGAAAAACTGAAAAAGATAGACTCTGAGAGGATAGATGGACTCGTGGCCTACATTGCAAGTTTCCCTTTTACATGCGACATCTCCATAGTTGCTTTTATCCACACAAAAAGTATTCAGCTGTATAGCCTGTGGCCTGTGCCAGTTTCTTACTCGCATCAAGATGGCTAGAGCTACAGGGCCTCTCAATGAAAGGAGGCCAGGTATCTATACAGCCATCAAAGCCAGATCTATTAGAGTTATCAAGAACACGCACAAGCAGAAGAAATGCAATCAAACATGATTATATGCTCGCAGAATCTGGCTCTCATCCATTAGGTAAGTACCTAACTAATAATGGCATAGGGGAAAACTGGATTCATGTGCCAGTCTAAAAACTGTTGCCAACTGGACCAATAGCAGTAATTGGTCAAAACTACTTAAAGAGGTTGTGTTGTTAATAATACTTTCAGCATTCTGTCAATTTCTATTTTTAAATTCTTCCAATCCCTATTTGTACCCTCTTTGTAATCTTGTACCTACATTGGCTGTCCTTGTTTTTAACTTCAACAGCTGAAACAGGGCCAGGCCCTGAGGGGGTGGGACATAATGTGTTGTGATCTCTTAGAGCAGCAGATGTGAACAACAAAAGTTGTGTTTGCATTTTCTAATTGAAAAATGCAACTTCCTTGCTTTGTACGCGGTTATTGTACCAGACCAACAACTAATACTTCCTATCCTTCACTTAGTTCTGCTTCTTTGATAGGCTGAAGCAGAGTGTCATCTAAGTACCAGAATTGCCTGAAAAACAACTTTTCAACTTTTTATTATCCATGTGTGATTGCGTGGTGGTAGACACCAAGAGTAGACGTTGGCAATAGATGCAGATATCTTCCCTGAGGTGGAAAATAATAGATTGTTAACATCCCAGTTTAGAATGTCCTTACTTTTTAGTAAGATTGGATGTCTCACCTGCTTTCTACATCCACCAATGGATATGCAAGCCTCTATTATTGCTAAATTAGTTTGAAAAAAAAGGGTGGGCTTTAAAGACTACTTGAGCTCTGCATCAATTGCATGTTCACAATCCTGAAAGAAGTCCAGCTTAGCAACTTCTAAAATATTCTATCAAAAGACACTCTCAAAAAAGTGCAATGAATGAGTTGTTTCTAACTTTTAGCATCAACATCATCAAAACAGTCAGAAAAAGGAAAAAGCGTATGTTTTGCTCAATCTTTTGATTGATTTGCCTTTAAATTGAACAAAGAAAGATGTAAAAAGAAGACTTTGCATAGAAAATTGTTACATTTAAACACGACCAATGTTAAGCAGATTCACGGTTAAGTTTGAATGTGTGTTGCCAGGGAGATAGATGGACCCCTCTAGGGTTCTTCATTATCCATGTTTTGTAACATAGTACTCTGATCTTTATATATGAATGGAAAATAATTCTTTATCATAAGCTTTCTAGACAGTACAGATCTTTCTGTGAGGCGGAGGAGATCTACTTAACTTATCGTCATAACTTAAAACACATAAATAGATTACAGACTTCTTGTAATAGATTAAATACAATTCTAAAATGGGACAACATCATCTCTTTTAGTTGCAGGACACCATGTTTGGAGTCCCTCTTCAGGCATTGAATATTCGTCCCAAAATGGATATCTCTATGGGCACATGCTGAAAATGATTCGAGTCCTGTGACCGTTTTGCTAAATTGTCTCTGGTGCCTTGCATCAAGCAGTGATATTACAAGGGAATTTTCAGATGCTGGCACAAATCAAACCAGTAGCGTATGTCCATCACGCTAATGACATTCTGAATTAATCAGCAACAATGTGTCTTTACACTCTTCCCCTTCTGTTCCAAGGGTAGAGATCCTAGCAACCAACACAAAGGACCATTAGTGACCATTAGCTTCAATGCAGAGAACATACAACCAAGAAAATGTGATTGCATTTTCCCTTTTTAATAGATTTTTGCTACAGAAAGTTGATTAATAAAAAGGTTCCTCAATGGAAAGAGCCACCCGTACTGGATCAATCCTTTTGCCCAGTCTTTGGCTTGGGAGGAAGAGCGGACATATGTCTTAAATCTCCAACAAGTTTCCTTGCTCTGGGCTCCTGGAAGCCTTGTCTTCACTCAGGGCCATATTGTCCTGCAGGCCATTAGGCGATGAGGCATTAGTGGGCGCCCCATCACCTCCCTCTACAGACTTGCCTGCCACATCTGCTTCGGTGTGTGTTTTCTGGTGTTTACTCAGGTGGTCGCTGCGAGTAAATCGCTTGTTGCATAACAGGCAGGTGAACTTCTTCTCCCGGGTGTGCGTCCGGACATGCCTCTCCAGCTCGTCGGACCGGGTAAACCTCTTGCCACAAAACAACCAGTTGCAGACGAAGGGCCTCTCACCTGTGTGCCACCGTAGGTGAGCCTTTAAGTGGGAGGCTTTGCCGTATACCTTACCACAACCTGGGATGTGACAGCTATGAATGGGCTTCTTCCTGAGGCTGGCTGCTGAGGCACCTAATCGTTCCAGCTCCTGACAGTTTGGACAATCACACGTTGACCGGCCATTTGCTGCACCATAGGAGCTCCCCCGAGGAGGTTTTATCCCAATGGACCCTTCCATAAGAGAGTTGTTGGACACTGGCTTGGGTTTATACATGTCCTGAGACAGCATGTGCTGGCTAGAAGTAATGCCAACTCCTGGATAGGAAGCAGGGCTCAAGGTTGTGAACTCTGGACTGTAGCTGGAAAGTTGTGAGTTGATGGGCATCTGTGATGGTACTGAAGATTGCAGGCTGTCTGATTGAGACTGGGCACTCAACCAGTTAGAGTTGGAATGCATGTCCCACCATGATGCTGTTGCATTACTTGAGCTGGTAGATATGCTTGGGTGAATGCCTGTTTTGTACCAGGATCCATAGGAGTGTGCCAAGTCCAAAGATGTGTAGACGCTCGGAAGGCAATCTGTGGTTGTGTGGTTCTTAGAGGCCAGGATGGAGGATTCTTGGTTTACAGATGATGAGGCGAAGGAGTGAGAAAAGGGGCTATAGTCTGTACTGTAGACAGTAGAAGCCTGGGGACTGGAGGAAGGTGACAAAAGGCCATTGCCATTGGGGTATGCAGCAGCATAAGATTCACCCATCCCGTCAGAGACGCGGTTCCTTGGGGTACAAAAGTCAGAGCTAAGGTTATAAAGCTTTTTGGATGAATCAGACACTGTTTTACTGAAAGTGGTTGTATCCTGAATTGGACTAGACCCTCCAAACTTGTTGCAGGCAGCTGTCAGCATAGCAAGCGGGCTGGAACCATACCTAACTTCTTCCTAGAAGATGTAAAGATAGTGGTATTAGTAAACAAAATCTTGGGGCACTACATTTTCACATATGCATCCAATACTTCTCCTCATATCCAGTAACAAAAGGCTTCCATCTTTAGAGAGGTAGAGAGGGATTGGCAACATTCGGATTAGGATGCACGTAACAAAAACAAAACAAATTCAATGATACGGGTTGTGGACCATGATGGTCATTTTTGTATACATTTATATTCTTAGAATATACACCACTGCCCAAGTAATACAAACATAAATCTTTCTAGTCTACACACAGCATTAGTTCAAACCCGTTGAGGTGTTCTCTAATAGATCAATTTGCTGAAATGGAAGCTCATTAGATTGTGGACTAATTTAATTCTAAGCCCTGCTTCACTATCCCAGGAAATTTGAATCCGCAAACACTTGCAAACACGTAAAGGAGGAAACTAATTTGTTACCATAAACTGTTTCTCCCACAAATAGAAGGGTAAATATCTGGTCAACTGAGAAAATCCTTGAATTAGTGAGAATACAAAAACAAAGGCTGTGGAGCACGAGGTTGGAAATCAAAATAGAAGTCTCTTGAAGGTAGATAAGAAAAATATATTCACAAAAAATATTGACAACCAGGAAATTAATACTCAATTTCAGGATGTAGAGTTAGCAGTTGTCTTAGCATCATGCAGTGTCACAAAATTACTCCTGCTCTTGTCAATACCATCAAGGGGCGCAAAACAAAACAGTTTAGGAGGGTTATTAGAAGTGCCCAAGTGTAGGCTCCAAAGGAATGAATAGAGTATCCTTTGACTGAGACAGGTACTGAACTAAATTCACAATACTCAATCTTGTAGAGTGTCGCCTTGCGGCTAAACTTGTAGCCGATTTGGGATCTGACCTCCAAGCCTTCCAAAAAATGGTATCTTTAACAGAGCAAAATACATGGCTGTGCTTCTTTGTAACACACTGAACACAACAAAATAGCCACTGCCCCTAAAAATGTATACTAAGTTGAAGACTTAAAATATTTGCCTTAAGCTTCAAAGAAAAGCTTCTTCAGTGCAGAAGGAGATTATAGAATGAATCCAGTAGTGGCAGCTACCGGACCCTTTGGGGGAGGGTTGACGAAAAAAGTTTAAAAAAACAAAAACACTTCGCCGTGACAGCCAGCCGCCACTTCTCCTCTGTCCTCTTCTTCCTGCCTCGGGTCTGCTTCAGGATGCAGGAAGCACCCTCCCAATAGCCAATCTCAATGCCGCAATGCAACATTGTGATTTGTCTGAGCGCCGTGGATCGGCGCTCAGCCAGGGAATGGTGGCCTTGGCATGTTCTCCATGCAGGCTGTAATGCAGCCTGCTTGGAGAAGATGCAAAGTGCGCATAAATGTTTGGCTGGCGCTCTTGGTCCGGCCAAACAGTCATGTGCACTTAGGAGTGCACTTAGAAGGGGGCAAACCACTCCTGCCCTGCTCCTCTGTAGTCGGAGCAGCCCCGCCCCGAAAGCTGCTGCAGCAGAAAGTCACAGAAAATGATAGCGCAAGTTATTATCATTTTATGTTTTCTTTACTTCACTGCATTGAACCAGTGGGGCGATGCTCCTCCGCCTTAGCAGATGAGCTGCCACTAAATGAATAGCATCTATTCATGCACTTCCAGCAAAACTAATTGGATTCATTACATTTTGTCCTTACCATGCATCCAATTGTTTATATACTTGGTAGATAACACATCATTAAAAAAGTTAACAATCTTTTATGGTTTAAAGAAGAATAAACAGTTATGAAATTCTAAAAACGTGTTTTCTAGTTGCTGTATACGTTATAATTATTTTAAGGAATCATCCCTACAATTTTAATTTAGTCTATTTTGTGCTACGTATGAGTCAGCTATACACACTACTATCAAAGGATAGGCTACAATGTTGAGTATGTATCTAAAGATGGCTCAGTGCAGATGGAATTCATGCCATCGGGCAATATAAGGCTTACAACAGAAAAGAGTGACTTTTGAAAGAGACAAAATTGAGGTTTCAGAGCCGGACATTCTAATTTGAAACCTGCCTGGCGCTTTTTTGTTTTTTTTAACAATGCTCCACTTATCCTTGCTAATCTGAACAAGAAAAGGGGAGGCAACTCTGGGCTTACATTTCCATAGGTCTTTTTCTGAGATACATGAGCTTCAACACCTTAAGACAAAAGCACATCTTGATGTGTTGCAAATAGCTGGTAAAAAAGGGTACAGACAAACACCGGTCTGGCATGGTCATTTTTCTGAGATAAGAAGGCAGCCCTAAGACAGAATTGGGAATTGTTTTCTCTCTGGGAAAAAGTCACAGTCTAGAAAATTAAATAACCTTGACTTAAAAAGAAACAGTAAAACACTCAAGCCTGGAAAATAAGTTAAAAAATTAAAAGTATACAACGTGGGAAATATATAATAATATGATTTTTAAAATGTGAATGGTGAAACAAATAACATAAAAAGCCCTGATGCATTGTGCATTGCATATTTAAAGGTGGAAGGTTCAAGTTATGGGAACAAAACAGAACAAGCATTTGCAATGCAATAGGTCTCACAGTTGTGAGGGTTTAATCAATTGGCATTGTAAATAAAAATGCATTTTATTTATCTGTTTTGATCATTAACACATAAATAAAAGGCTTTGTCATTTACCATGCCAATAGCGCAAACTCTTGTAACTGCGAGACCTATTTCACTTCAAAGAAATGCCACCATTATCCCGGGCTGCTTGGAAAGAGAAAGCAGGCATAGCGGGCTGAATGTTGCAGGAAAGCATGTTGTGCCTGCAGTAGGAGATACTCATTAAAGACAATAGTGTTCACAGACTAACTAAAACATACCATGTAACAACAGAAGTACAAGGGCCAGTCCTAATGGGAGGTTACAAATGAAGACAAGGCGGTACTAAGGAGGGACTGACATGCAAATTAATGAATCAGAAGCCAGACTTTACAAAGGACAATGACACAAGCCAATGACAAATATGGGCAGGGAGTGGGCGGAGCTTCAAGTCCATACTTGAATACATCTGCCTCGCAGAGCATTGTATCCGCTGCCCAGGCTTGACCAAAATATGGTGCCAATACAGCTCACAGGTAATAGGCAAAATATTCCCTTATTTAGCCCATCGTCTCTTTAAAAGGAAAAACAATTTCAGCCTGAATGTACTGCACTCAACCCGAGCCATGATTTATAGCCACACGAGAGCGCTGCATAAACAGCAGTCTACTGCACAATATATGCAATCCAGACCACACAGGCAAGGGGGGCTTGCCTAATGCGATAACCACATATCCATTGTGGAACACCATGAAACCCCGCTAGGAATTAATGCAAATATAGGTTATGAATATATCTACCGTAGGAATTGTTATGAGTGTGAAACATGGCCCATCTGCGCATTACCAGAAGTTGAGGTATCCACAAAGTGATGGAGGGGTCGAGAAACTGCTTGTGAAGAAGGCGGTGACCACATGGAAGATAACCTTTTTCCATTAAAAGAGTGCAGAACAAGGGCATGTTGTGCACGAGCACCCTTCCTGAAAGCTATAGCCTAACATGGCATCCATCCTGCTGGAAAAGCAACTCCGTGGCTGGCAGACAAGCGGGGAAATACTGGAGTCTGGAATGACCAATCCAGCTCTGCTTCACAGTTAGTGCCTAACTGACCGCCTCTTCTCACTTCAGGGAGGACGTTGAAGTTGCCGTGTTTTAGAAACGTTTACCTAGGGAATTCGGAGTAAAGTGCAAGGATTGATGGAAGTGACACACAGCAGTCGACAGAACTCCTAAGAATATTTAAAATTTCACAATTATTTCTCATCAGACTCCCCCCTTCCCTGAATGGACTATCCTTCTATGTGAGCGAGGGCATGGAGATTCCAAGAGCACACCTCTCCTTTACTCTGAGAATCCTTTGGAGACTGGGGCCTGAAGGGACTAATGCTTAAAGGGGACCAGGAAAATCCAAGGCCAATAACCATAGACACAGGTTATCAGGAAGACATATTTCATGGGACTGACTCAGAGGGACGTTTGAGTTGCAATTCCCACATTTTAAGGCTAGAAGAACTACACAAGTGACCACCAGTGTAATGAGTCTATTGAAAATGCCACACATTTGTTAGGGAGCTTTCCCTGAAATGAGAAGGATCTTGAAAAATATGATTCACCTGTGACACAGAGAAATCAGTCTCGGTCTGAGATCCAAGACTGCTCCAGATTCGCATTGCGTCTGAGATTTCGAGAAACCAAATCTTAAATTGCAAAAATGGGTCCTGAACCAAATGTGTTATAAACAGTGGAAGATGACATTGGATCCTCAGAAGAGACAGAAAGCATAAATACGAGTACTCAGTTCCTTCTGTGACCTTATTTGGCATCCGTGACCTGGATGAAAAGCATGGGCTAAACCAAAAGAACTGTTTATTTGATCACAGTGCAGGACCACAGTTTATCTTAGGGAAGCCAAAACGTAGATCTGTTCTAAACTTAATTTGATCTACATAGAGGCAAACATAACATTTGCCTTTTTGTGCAGCCTGGACAAAATCCCTTTTCTTTTGGAAGATGCTTGATGCATTTCTGGGAACTACTTTACCACAACAAATTCCCTTGACACTTCACTTGCAGAGCAGCATATGCTTCTTACATCTTTCTAAGGACCAACATTTCCTGAACAATTGATTCTCTACATTCCCTACAGGGAGCTCAAATTCCATTTCAATAGATTATATTGATACTCAAAGATTTGTATGAGGAGCTTGAGTGTGGGACCTAATCGCAAGCAACATTCCATGTGCTGGCTTTATGCTTGCTCTGCAACTTTGTAAATGTAAATATTAATGGTTAAGTGGACAGATAAAAAAAGGCACTAGTCCAGAGAACACCCACGTATATCCCCCATTTCACTATTTTTTCTAATCAGAGATCTGTTCCTCTTGGGAGGACTGCCCTTTGCCATCACAGCCTCAGTCCAGATTCTGAAGTTTCAAAATTCCAATCCAACTAAGTTTTTCAATAATTTTTGACTAATGTTTAGTGGTTAGAGGAAATGTTGCACTCTTCGAAAACCTAGGAAGTGTGGAAAAGAAGTAGCATGATTTTTTTTGTAGTTGTGCGAAACTGCGTACTTTTTTCTAGTTAAATTTGAAGAAAAGTTGGGGAAACTGCACTTTCATTGCAACATTCTGCTTAACACTATCTAAGGGAATATTTTTAAGTGAACGAGCCTGTGCAAAAATATTTCAAGCAATACCATTGTAAGGTCTTCAACCTATCCATATGAGGTGCTGTGTCACTTAAAAAAGTACACGAAATCAAGTAATGGGAATTTGGCTAACTTCAGTGGCGTGATCAGAATTTCACCCTGGCCTGATTTTATAGGAGCTGTTGCTGTCATAATATCTACTGCTAGCACATGTCACTTTAGTTAAATGCTGCTAAAACAGTATTAGCAGCTAGCACATGGCACTTTAGTAAGCATAATGCACTTTATTACCGCTTACGAATGGACAATAGCAAAATAATTGCTATTATAATATTTGCTGCTAACACATGTCACTTTAGTTAGATGCTGCTAAAATGCTATTCGCTGCTAGCATAAGGCACCTTAGTGAGCATAATGCACTTTAATTTTTAATGTAAGGTTTTAGATATTCTGTTAAAAATGTCATTTATCAACTCATAATTGGTGTATCTTCCCAAGGATGTTAATAGTTTTGTGTATATATGCTTGTTTGCTTTTGCTGTTTTTTTTCTTGCTTTACTTGTTTGTAATGATTTTATTTAATCAACAAATAAACTACTACTACTACTACTACTACTATAGGAGCCGGAGTATGGTGAGAATGGAGTATGGTGAGAATGGAGTATGGTAAGAATGGAGTATGGTGAGAATGGAGTATGGTGAGAATGGAGTATGGTAAGAATGGAGTATGGTGAGAATGGAGTATGGTGAGAATGGAGTATGGTAAGAATGGAGTATGGTGAGAATGGAGTATGGTGAGAATGGAGTATGGTAAGAATGGAGTATGGTAAGAATGGAGTATGGTGAGAATGGAGTATGGTGAGAATGGAGTATGGTGAGAATGGAGTATGGTGAGAATGGAGTATGGTAAGAATGGAGTATGGTGAGAATGGAGTATGGTGAGAATGGAGTATGGTGAGAATGGAGTATGGTGGGAATGGAGTATGGTGAGAATGGAGTATGGTGAGAATGGAGTATGGTGAGAATGGAGTATGGTAAGAATGGAGTATGGTAAGAATGGAGTATGGTAAGAATGGAGTATGGTGAGAATGGAGTATGGTAAGAATGGAGTATGGTGAGAATGTAGTATGGTGAGAATGGAGTATGGTGAGAATGGAGTATGGTAAGAATGGAGTATGGTGAGAATGGAGTATGGTGAGAATGGAGTATGGTGAGAATGGAGTATGGTGAGAATGGAGTATGGTGAGAATGGATTATGGTGAGAATGGAGTATGGCGAGAATGGAGGATGGTGAGAATGGAGTATGGTGAGAATGGAGTATGGTGAGAATGGAGTATGGTGAGAATGGAATATGGTGAGAATGGAGTATGGTAAGAATGGAGTATGGTGAGAATGGAGTATGGTGAGAATGGAATATGGTGAGAATGGAGTATGGTGAGAATGGAGTATGGTGAGAATGGAGTATGGTGAGAATGGAGTATGGTAAGAATGGAGTATGGTAAGAATGGAGTATGGTGAGAATGGAGTATGGTGAGAATGGAGTATGGTGAGAATGGAGTATGGTGAGAATGTAGTATGGTGAGAATGGAGTATGGTGGGAATGGAGTATGGTGAGAATGGAGTATGGTGAGAATGGAGTATGGTGAGAATGGAGTATGGTAAGAATGGAGTATGGTAAGAATGGAGTATGGTGAGAATGGAGTATGGTAAGAATGGAGTATGGTGAGAATGTAGTATGGTGAGAATGGAGTATGGTGAGAATGGAGTATGGTGAGAATGGAGTATGGTGAGAATGGAGTATGGTGAGAATGGAGTATGGTGAGAATGGAGTATGGTGAGAATGGAGTATGGTGAGAATGGATTATGGTGAGAATGGAGTATGGCGAGAATGGAGGATGGTGAGAATGGAGTATGGTGAGAATGGAGTATGGTGAGAATGGAGTATGGTGAGAATGGAGTATGGTGAGAATGGAATATGGTGAGAATGGAGTATGGTGAGAATTGAGTATGGTAAGAATGGAGTATGGTGAGAATTGAGTATGGTAAGAATGGAGTATGGTGAGAATGGAGTATGGTAAGAATGGAGTATGGTAAGAATGGAGTATGGTGAGAATGGTGTATGGTGAGAATGGAGTATGGTAAGAATGGAGTATGGTGAGAATGGAGTATGGTAAGAATGGAGTATGGTAAGAATGGAGTATGGCGAGAATGGAGGATGGTGAGAATGGAGTATAGTGAGAATGGAGTATGGCGAGAATGGAGTATGGTAAGAATGGAGTATGGTAAGAATGGAGTATGGTAAGAATGGAGTATGGTGAGAATGGAGTATGGTAAGAATGGAGTATGGTGAGAATGGAGTATGGTGAGAATGGCCCATGGTGTGTAATCCTGGGTGGGGAACAGCAGCAGTCTCGCTGGGGAGATAGTTTGACTGCGGTCAGTCTTACACTGTCCCTAAAATCATCTGAATGATGAGGCTGAAGAGATAGCTTCCCTTGTATAGGCGGCCCGCAATGTATAGAAACTGTCTTAAAGCTTCCTAGAAGAAGATTGTGCCCACTCCTAACTGAGGGAGGAATTGGCCCCTCGCCAGACCACAAGGCCAAGCTCGAGCAGCGCAGAGCACGACAGGCGACGTGTTGTCACATTGCGCAGCGCTAATTTCACCAACCAGGCCTTCGATGCGCTGCTCGGGCGCGTCCCAGCAGGTGACTGGGTGAAAGGGCCCGTCTGCCCGCAGCTCTCGGCAGACAGGGAGACGGAGGGCCCCGGGTCTCAGACAGGCTGACTGGCTGCTGTGACTCTGCATGCTGTACCTTTATCTGAGCGGCGCAGCCATGCAGATGGCCGGGGGGTCTCACGGGCGATGTCCGGGTCAGATAGATCTGGGAGCAGAAGTGGAGGCGCGGGAACACGCCCAGGTGAGACAGCGAAGAACAGGGTCTGGCACAGACAGAGACCGAGGAACAGAGGCACAACGGTCGGTGACAACGGAGGGAACGTGATTAGAAGTAATCACAGAAAGTTTCGAAACAAGGCGTGGGGGGAAGTTCAGGATAAAAAAAATAGGGAAAGAAGAAATGAGGCAAAAGAGGAACCAACTCAAATAAAGAAAGGAACTAACTGATGATGAAAAGATCAATGCCTAAAGTAAAAAAGAACACACTGGAGGTAAATGGACAAGAATGGGATGAAAAGACAAGGCACGTGGAACTTGGATAGTAGATAGAAGTCAATGAAAGTGAAAATAAATGCGAGAAAAGACAACCGTTAAGAAGGGAATCAAAGAGAAAATAATTATTGAAAAAAGAAAAAAAAAAGGCAAGATGAAAAACACGAAAGATGGACGAGTTTGCGGAAGTGCGAAAAATGATGCGAAGAGTGACTGCATATCGAGGGCTATAGCCGCAGGAGGGAAAAAACAACGAAAAAGGAAAATACAAATTAAGGAAACAGCATACAGGGATGAAGAGGGGATAATGGCCATACAAAAGTAAGATCGGGTGATAACCAGAGAGAAAACATTATGTCTAGAAACACGAGAGACTCATACAAAAACGTAGGCATGCAGAGTGAGACTTAAGGGAGGAAGACGAGAGGAAAAGAAAGAAGCAAATGAAAATATGATGCTCATCGTAACTTTAAGACTTTTAGTATCCAAGGCCACTGCCTGCGTTTTTGTTGCTGCTTTTCCAGGATATCCCTTTGGGGGTGTTTCGTGCGCATTACAAATAGCAAAATATAATGATATAATGTTTTATTGAAGGAATGAAATGCATATAAAGAAAATGAAATTAAACTATGAAAAGAAAAAAGATTAAGAAAGGAAACACAGAAAGAGTGGCGAAGGAGAGAAAAAGACAGATTTGCTGATTCGCTCGACAAGAAAGCAAAAAAGTGCTTGCCCTCCTTCAGAAGTGCAGGCCTGCCCTCGGATGTAATGGGATATGGAATATTAGAAGGCCGGATGCAATACAAACTTCAATATTAACAGCACATTGTACTGATTTTACTGCCTTGCCATGGTGCTGACACCAGAGATTACCCACAAACAGCTACTATCCCTCAAACTATTTTTAAAAGCCAGGGTTGCTTGGCAGACCTACATTTCCTCGTCAGCACTTTATGTTGGGGATTACTCCAACTGAAACCCCCCTCAGGCTTTAAGGTCAGTTGTTAGCATAGGACCGACAGCCTAGGCGGGCTGGCCAAAACCAAAAATAAAATGTACACGTGTATAAAAAAAAAGAGGAGGTAGCATAATTTAGGAAAGCTGCATGTGTGGCCGTTCACCACAGGCCGGTGAGCGGGGCAGGCTGCAGCTGCACTCCAGATAACCCTGTGGGCAGTGTGCCCTGCCCTTCCGAGAGTCACTTATGTCCACAGGTAACAAAACAGGGCAAACTCGTCCAAGCTGACGCGGCACATCGCTAAAGCCACGGCCCCTTCCTTTCCTGGGGACTTTTTTTTCCTACAAAGAGGACTTTTCAACCTAGTGAAAATTGCAAATCATAGAACAAGCAGTACTGCAAAACAGTACTGTTTGCAGTACTGCTTGTTCTATGATTTGCAATTTTCACGGCAGATACTGTGGGTTTGTGCTTATTCAAATTTGTTTACATTGTATTATAAGCCACCCTGTTCTCCTTGTTTGCCTGTTCATTCTTTCTCCTTTTCCCCTGTATTGTCTTTTCCTGACTAGGTACAGGCTTGTGCCCAGTTACTCATGTGCGACCTGGTTTCGCCTATCCTATTTATATTTATAAATTGTTTTCCAAAATAAACGTTTCTAGGTCCGGCTGGACTTGGAAGTAAGGAAAAACACAGCCTTTATCTTGAGCCTGTGTAAATTATTTCTTGAACTATCAACATAAACCTAGGACCTTTGTATAATAAAAATACGGACTAAAAAAACAGGCAGTTGGCACCAGGATCGGGTGCTGTCATTTATGCTAAAGTTATTAGTATTGCACACAAAGCCTGAGTGCCCAATGGACTTTTATCAATGATGCATTAGAAGATGGTTGGTTAGTCTTGTAGCACTGCCTCTCAAGGGCAGATGAGTTGGTAGGAGTTCCCTCACGTGAAGAGTGAAGATACCTTCAAGTCTAAGTTTAACTGCAGGTGCCTTCAAGATCTCGGATTCGAAGGCATCAGGGTAAAAACAACTTGTCAAAAAACACAGTCCATTAGAGAAAAGTAAGTAAACCAAGAATAACCTCTTTTACAAAGTGACTTATTTTAATGGATCTCTTGTAACATTTCACCCAGCTGATGAGGACTTTCTGCTTTCTCCCTTAAACCAATTCCACTCCAGCTTTGCTCATAATTCGGTGGCCAAAGGATCCCTGGATTCTTCACTCAACGATTGGAAAACATTGCAATATTCATTCTTTTTCTGCAAACATTTACAGGAATTGCTTTTGTGCCTATAACCAACCATTGGACACATAAATTAGGGATGCAATGAAAAGATCCTAGGTAAAAAACGTACAATTTTACCGATATCGCTCTCTTACATTATCAAAGCATGCTCCAGGAGATTAATGCAAATTCTCTCATGTTACGCATGCACAATGATGGAACTTTTATGATAAAAAGTTCCGAGCTGCAGCTTGTAAGGCATGTATTCTTGCTGAGAGGCCCAAAATGGCAAACCATGGCATCTTTTTAAAAAGAGTCAACTAGTTTATCAAGATACTCAATTTTAAATGAGTAGATGTATAGAATTCATGATGAGTAGCTGTAAATCAAGCTTTTTCCCCATGGAATTTAAAAGGACACATCAGTTCGAGATAGTTAATCCTTACAGTCGACCACTATCCGATGATTCCCTCTTCTAGAGCATTCGAGGAGCTGAGGCATTAGTATCATAGCCAATATTCGGTGTGCCAAATTTCCAACTTCATTCCTTGAACTTCTGGGGTTTTGGTGCGGCAGGGCTGGCTTGCAGGGACATTTAACAGGCCATCCCTCCAGGGGATGATGGTTTTAGGCTTTAGGCCTGGAGGAATGTAGATCCTCATCTGGCAGAAAATGCCTGCCAACAAAGCGCCCGAGCCACCAACCAGGAGATAATGGCCACGGTACTGATGCTTTAAATATCGGGCAATGTGGAGATCAGCATGGCAACAGAACGTTACATATCGGGGGGGGGGGGGGGGGGGGGGGGAGGTGATGTAGAGTTCGGCTTGATAACAGTGCTTTAAATATGGGGGTAGTGTGGAAACTGGCATGACAATTGCGTTTTTCATAGAAGATAAACTGCGATTTTAGACTATTTTGTTAGTTCACCCTTCTGAACAACCTTTAAAACCAACAGTTCTTAGACACTATGAAAAAATTGCACAGTTCAATGTTAAATTCATCCTTTGGAGCATTTTTTTCCAAACATCCTCTTTGGAGGGTTTACTTTGGGCGCCTTCACTATGCTTGCTCAGTCTAACGTGAGGCAGGTATGGTTTGTTTTTTTTGCTGGTGCTGCATTTATTTTCTGTTCTTCCTTGATGGTAATAACGTTAGCATGATGAAAAACACACTTTCCGGCCTGTTATCTCTCCCCTGTTTTGATTTTACCCACCTGCCTACCCATTGAGTTTCTTGCCCTATTCATTCTCTATTTGCAGTCCCTACCTCTGTCAATCTCTCGTCTTACCTAGTCAGCTTCTCTCAGTTCACAATCTCGTTCCCCCTCTCACCGTTCTTTCCTTCACTTCTTCCTCCCGCCTTGTTTTCAGCCACATCTCTCCCTCTCTTTTTACTTTTCTCCTGCCTCTCCTTACTTGATTTCTGGTTTTAGGCGAATTGTTTTTTGGTGCCATTAACACTGCACACTATCATGAATTAATACAATGACTTCCTTCTCGCCTTCGCACCCCTCTGCTTGCCCTCCTCACCCCTTTTTTCCTGCTCTATGTGTCTTCTTTTACTCTTTCTTCTTTGTTTTTATCTCAATAGCTTTGCTTTCGTCCCCATTTCCAATGCACTTCTCTCGTTTTCCAACTTTTCTCTCAGAGACGTTTTAGACATGGGCAAAGTGGGCATTTGCCCAGAGCTCCCAACTTCCATGGGGACCCTTTGAAAAAGGAAATGTCTCTCCAACTCATTTCTCCGTTTTAACCCTTAATGCATCATTCAATATTATTAGGTAACATAGGGGACTGTTGAATCAGCAAAAAAGCACAACACAATTTAAAGTTGTTCCAACCAGGGAACCACAACATATTTAAGCTATCACTGCACTACCCTTCTGCTTTTATTAAAAACCCTCCCTTGATATAAAACAAGTAATATCAAGAGACGAGTCCCCTCTTCAACAAACCAAGGGAATGGGGAATGAAAACAGAGGCCTCCGATGCACAACCTTGAGCAATAAACAGAGCAGAAGAACCCGGCCATGCTAGGCAGGGGCTGCAGCCACTGGCACCGCCGCGAGATCACGTGACCCAAACACGGGCGCGAGGCAGGAATGGGCGGGGGGCGGCTCTGTCCTTGGAGCCTGTTTTACGGGGCTCTCGTTCAAGCTTGCGGTGATGGCAATGGAAAGAGAAAGCTGGGAGCCCCCGACGCGTCCAAGGTCAGCTGGAGCGGTAAACCACAGCGCCTAGGTGGGCCGGGGATTCTGTGGAACAATAAATATCCATTAATGCCTCAGCAGAGACCAGGAGCTCCTGGCGCGGAGGAGACGAGAACGGGCCGCAATTGGAGGAGCGACTGGGCTTAGGAGAGGAATCCCTGCACGCGCGTCTGCATCCTTGGAGTAAGCTGGCCACGCGCAGGCTAGGTAAAGGACGATTCATGCTGCTCTTTCTACCGTCTCAGTAACATAACATCAGTGCTTGAGATGGAAGAAGACAAGTTCAGGCCCTCACAGAGTACCTGCTTGTTTCTGAGAAGTGTCGGTACTCTCCAGTTAAAGGTATTACTTTTTTTTTTTTTTTTTAGAAGAGCGGGTACTCTTCCTCGCAAAAAAAAAAAAAAGTGCCAGTACTCAGTACCGGTCTATTTAAAGCACTGCATAACAGAACACTGAAGCTGCCCCACTTTGAGGAGAGCTACAGCATGAGGTCAAATCTGGGGGAAATGTAGGGTGATGGAGGCCACTGACATTTCTTTTCCTCAACCACTAGTGGTTGACGCAGCGCTCAAACATACTCAACGCTCAAGGAAAAGAAGGCCCTCATAACAAGTTCAGGGCTAACGTCCACGTCACGGGGCAGACACTTGTGCCTCGCCGTTAGCACCTCAAACATGCCAAAATTCACCACGGGGGTAGATGCCTGGAAAAAATGGCAACACATGCAGAATTAGGGGGCATATTATCAACAAAAGGCGATACATTATCGCCGCTTTTATCGGCAGGAAACTGCCGATAAAGCGGCGATAATGGGCTTGATAATAGGTCCTTGTGAATTCCCATAGAAGCCCAGGTTCTGGTGTTAACCTGGGCTGCTATGGGAATTCACAAGGGCCTGTTATCAAGCCCATTATCGCCGTTTTATCGGCAGTTTCCTGCCGATAAAAGCAGCGATAATGTATCGCCTTTTGTTGATAATATGCACCTTAGTGTCTTAAAACAGATTCAGCAATTAGCGCCTTATTTTTGGCAACTCAAAGTATGAGGCATTTACCACAACAGTAAACACCTCAGCCCCGGGGTAATGTATTTCCCGGATGTGGGAAACTTGTCACCCTTTTCTGCATAGTTTGTAATGAAGGCCAACGTTTTCCAAGTCGACGACCCTCAATCCTGCTCCTTCACAGTGACACTGTCAAATAATCTCTTATAATTCCCTTCCTTGTTTTGAGAGTGAGCACATTGCATACTGCATGTTTGCCTATGTGTCTCGCAGTTATATAACGGGAACCTAGCCGAAAGGCAGCAGAGCACAGTACATGGTTAAAGGGGGAAATCAGTGGTGTACCAACAGCCTCGGCAGACCCTGCAGTGCAGGGGGGTCCCCCGAGCACCAGGGGGTCCCCTCCAACACTGTGCATGGGGGGTGGATCCCTGGCCTGAGAGCACCTGACTGGGCCCAGACCATGTACCTTGCAGGGGTGGCCCGCACAAGTTTCGTTACTCCACTGGCAGATACCATGTCAACAAGTCATTGGAGGGGTAGCTGGGTTCTGAGAGTTGAAGCCGACTGTTACTTTGTCACCATGTGGGGTTCTTTAAAGAGGTGCATCTGCAGCTCTTGCCTACGTTTAATCAATGCATGTATTTCTGTCTCTCCCTGCATTATGGCTACAGTTTGGATGTGGACCTGAGAGAAGGAGAAGCTTTAAACTTTAAAGCTTCTTTAGTCTTCATTTTTTATAGAACCACCTACAAACCTCCAGCTTTTTTGTGCCTTTTTGGAGTAGCTGAAAATTAAATGTATTAGAAGTACAATGCATCAGCTTCTGGATCCCAGGGCCCATCTTAAGATCTAGTTAATTTACAATTAATAAGAAAGAGCCTGCAGTGAACGCAGCCTTGTAACCAGTCCATAGTTGGCCTAGTTTGTCGAATGCGCTATACATAAACATCTTCCTCCCTTCTGCCCTACCTCCCACTGTGTTCCACACATTTTACAAGCTATCAATATACCCAAAGAAATTCACAGTTGATATTTTTAGCTTCCCACATCCTACCCATGAAGTTTTTGTCGTTCTGCACCACCTGGCACTTCTTGGAGCTGCTTCTAATATAAGCAGGGCTGGTGAAGATTTGTCGCCACCCTCCCCAAAGGGGCACTTCATAAACACCACCACAATGGCACAGGGCCAGCAATCTGGCACCATTTGAAGGTGGCGCAGTAGGCATCCACGTTTCTAGTGTTGCCTTGCGCCTTGAAGGGGGCTTGAAACAAAAAATGGAGTGTAACAATTGCAAAAAAAGACCTTTTTCTCATGATCAATGAAGTCCTTGAGATATGGAATAAAGTCCTAATTCCAAACGTTGATCAGATCTCTGAGTCCAAGTACCTGCATCGTGAAGCCTTTCCTAGATGAAGTACAAGTAACTTAATAACTGGGGCAATGCATTGGGCAGGCAATGGAGATGGGCCTGGAGGTGTCTTTATGATGGGGAAACCTGAATGGTACCACTACACCAACGTGCGAAGAGAGGGACAGAGAAGATTGGAGGAACAAGAGAACAAATAAAGAAGATGGGAGACAGAAGGGAGAAAGTTTAGAAATGTTTGGAGTCCGGGCTTCATTACAGTTTGTAGGGAACTGAAAATGTTCCGCTTTCTGGTGGAAATTCGAAATACAGAGTAAAATGCCCAGTTGTACTTTCTCCACTGAAGGGATACTATTGAGAAGCCTGTTTTTAGAGTTTCCTCCAGATGTCGGACAATTTTAAATTTCTGCAAGATGTAAACGAGACCCTCTGCGTGCTATTGGTGCATTATTCTGCTCTTACATGTATACATTGTTCTCACAACATTTTAACTCTTTGTGAATACTATGCCATGAACAGACATCTGATCTTCTTTTCTGTGACTAGTTTGTGCTATAAAGCACACCACCTAATTATTCAATTAATTTATTAACTAATTTAAATACAGCCCTGGTGTCTGTGCAATTGGGGGAAATTGGGAGACAGAGATGGGAGAGTCCCAATGCCCATGTAAGAAGAGGAGAGACCAGAAAAACAGACGACAGATAATTAAGGAGGGAGACAATAGCGTGAGTGACTTACTGTACATGATTGTGAGAGAGGCCAGCACGTGGGAGACATGAGGGAGAAAGCCTGTGTCTGTTTGAACAGAAGGAAGACAGTAAAGCGATATTATGGAAGACAGAGGGGGACACAGAAATGGGAGGTAGCCAGGAAGACTGACTATCCAGGGCTTACTTTGAGTTGGTGGTTGGAGGTGGGGTCCATTGACACTGATACTTAGTGACCGACACCTATTTTTCATCATCATACTTTGACCCAGAGCATGAGGAGAAAAACACAGAAAGAAGAAAGAGAAGAAAAACAGCCACAAAGGGAGGAAGAGGAAGCAGGGATGGAAAAGAACCTGCAGGAGTGAGATAAAGAGACAGGGGGTGTCTGGAGGTGGATGAAGGAAACATAAGGTGGAATGGAGAATAGACAGCATTGGTATCCGGCTCTGCTGCCCTTCATTAGCACTTCCTAAGGGCTTCTGGGGAAAACTTTGCGGCCCAGCACTTATTCTTGTAGAAATTAAGCAATGCAAGGATCTGATCAAGAGAAAATCTTACATAGACAGTGCCTGTAACGTGAAGGAAGGGAACTGGGGACAGCGTTTGTATGTGGCAAACATTTCAGTCCTAGAAGCAGAAGCTAAGGCAGTGTTTCATACTTTAGTGGGCCTGAACTCCACAGATAAAGGGAGGATATCTACCACTAACCACCCAGTCCGAGCACCAGGACCTCAGGCAGCACAGCAAACCTTACACTTTAATTCAGTAACAAACCAATCCCAACCCCCAGAGTGTAATGCAGTATGCCTGAATCAAGCAGAAGCGAGGAGCGGCTCTACCACCAACCAACCTACCTGTCCTAGCATCAGAACCATACAGATCCGGACTTTATTTCAGTAATTTCATTTCAGTGGATATGGCTTTGTGTCAAAAACCTTGGGTGGTAGCGTTGGATTGCCCATGTACCAGGCAAAGGACGCCCCCCCCCCAAACACACACAAATACAAAATGTAGCAGAAAGCAGTGTAAAGAGCTATTTAAGTTACCTTAATGACTATTTCCCAGCGCAAAAACAGTTTCGTGCCAAAAAGCAAATGCTTTATCAGCTCTACATCCTCCACTGTAATAATTTCAATAACATGCATCAACTTTTTAGCAAAAGCTTAAAATAAGAGATCTCTATCTTGAGATAGACTTTTTTGTGATTTTGCAAACACAGAACAGAGATTTATTTGCGCGTTTATTGGGTTTTACAAAGTGCTCTGAACACTCTGAAACCATTGTTAATGTCAATTTCTGATTAAAATCATATTTCCTTATTAATGCAGACCCTTTTGAAATTGAAACAATAATGCTGGGATGGACACAACTATGTTTTCCTGGCATAAGCCAAACTAGGCATCTACTAGGCCTCAACTCAATCCTGCTTTTTGGAGCATTAATAATATTTATTGTGTGTTTATTTCTCATTGACACAGCATGCAGCAAGGTGTGCACTGATGCTTTACGGTGACATGCTGTTCTCGAAGAACTCCGGAGCAAGCCTCAGTCACTCTTCAAGGCCCGCCCTGCTTGCTCACTGTAGGTTGTTCATTCGACGGGAAACAGCCTTTACGAGGAGGTTTTTACCTCTTTCTGCCTTTACCGCGCATTTTGTAGCGCGCATATTTTTACCGCGAATATGCCTTTACAACGCATGCCATTACCCTGCATTTAAGTGAAGTTGGGGGGGAGGGAGGGTCCCCCCCCCCCCCCCATACATTGTTTTTAAATCTAAAAACAATCCGTGGTATTGGCAAGCGTTGTAAATACATATTTATGGTAAAAACATGCACGCTAAAAAAGTGTGGCAAAGTAATTACCTGCTTTGTACTGTGGTACCACCATTCGTGAGACTTTGCCTAGTTTATGTAACTTCAAATGACTTTAGGTCAGTGGGAACATAGGATTATCCAGTTTGGTGACCAGTGCTCGGTTTATATAAAAACAACTAGGGCGCAGGTCTGCCATGTCATGCCTGTGTGGGGTGCACTTGTTCCCGCTTACATTAATAAATAAGTAATGTCCCCCGCACTAGGGAGTTTCCTCTCGAAGCCTGGGGGGAGAGGGGGGGGGGGGGGCGTTTGAGGTCTTTGTCTGCCAGACCTGGCAATAAGGGGGCGCCTGCTGGAATGAATGGCCCGGCCCCTCTGACACTGAACCGTCAGTGGTCACTTCACAACCTCTGCACTCTCGATGAGACAGAGGGAGAAAGAGGAATGGAGACGAGAGCGAGATATTTACCCCATTCCACTACTGGCTTCCGAATAAAGGGGCATATTATCAAGACAGGTGATAAAATTATCGCCATGGCGATAATGGGCTTGATAGTATGCTCTATAGAATTCCAATTGAAGCCCATGTTAGATGTGAAGGACATCTAACCCGAGCTTCAATTGGAAAACCATAGAGCATATTATCAAGCCCATTATCGCCGTTTTAGCGGCAGTTTTCTGCCGCTAAAGCAGCGATAATGTTATCGCCTGTCTTGAGAATATGCCCCGAGGTCTTTCTTCCATCCAAGCTGGATGAAAGGAGTACCACTGCGCTCGTTCATTTCGCGACTTATACTTTTATCGGCGAGAGTTCGTTTGGTGGCGGTTCCTATACAAATGTGAAGCAGGACTTGTTTTTAAGTGCACAGCACAGTACAGTCACCCGGTGATGCGCTCTTAGGATCACACG
The DNA here is from genome assembly GCF_964263255.1 of Lissotriton vulgaris. NCBI lineage: Eukaryota > Metazoa > Chordata > Amphibia > Caudata > Salamandridae > Lissotriton > Lissotriton vulgaris. Next base: position 1,297,067,691 of record NC_141685.1, on the reverse strand, counting down.
GAGTGTCACCCGTCCCGCCGCATGCCCCGCCGGGTCCGGCCACAGGGCCCCCGGGGAGGTTCTGCACGCCTGGAATGTGACACGACGGAATGGGAGGGTGCATTTCCGGAATGCCTGTGTTCGCTTGCACAAGGTGCCTGTTTGGGCGTCCAGGTAACTGGCGGAGTCTGGGCCTGTGATTATGGGGTGACGAGGCAGGCTGCACGCACTGTGCCGAGCGGAGAGCGCGCCTCGGGGCCCTGTGGCGAGAGCCTCGTCCCACCACATACATCTTGCCCACGAGGCGGCAACCTTAGTGCCCTTTCGTGCACAGATATGTTAAGCCGCATGGTGCGCAAAGACACAGGAGAAACGGTCTTACCTCAGGCTGGCTCTTGTATGCAATTAACATAAACTTATGTCAACACCACCGGAAAAACGTGTCCGTGATTCTGAACTTTTTTCTGAGAATACCTCATTGACCGACGGGGTCATGTCTGTGACGCGATGAGATTTTTGGAGCACATCATTTCAAAGGCTTTGCCATTGGGTAAAGTCTGGAGGAAGAGTGCTGGCGTGCAGGTCACGTAAAATAGTTACTTTCAGCTAACCTATAAGGATTAGTGAGTGGGTTAAAGTAAGCATGGCCAGAACGGGGACTAATCCGCCTCTGGGCGCTGTTCCTGTGCAGTTATTCTCCTGCCTGTCTCAGCCGAGGGGGTTTCAGTGACCAGGACGCCATCTTGGAGCAGATTGTGTCCCACCCGGGATCTTGTACTCACCGGGGACTGGGGGGGAGGGGGGTGCTAGGAACGGAAGGGGCCTCTTGACGAACCTAGAGTGAGGCTGGAAACCAAAGGTAGGACAAGACTTGGAAAGTAAGAGGGGAGAGTTGGTTTTAATTATTTTATGGATAAGGCTAAAAGTAAGGGAACAATAGAGTCAATTTCCCAACAGGGAAAGTGCAGCTGAAACGAGTGACAAAGCCGATATTTTTTTCCACTTGGATAGAGCATGAACACAGAACCACAAAGCACAGGGACACGCATCCATACACAGACACCCAAGCACAGAGATAGTCAATCAATCAATCAATCAGTGACATTTGTAAAGCGCGCTACATACCCGTAGGGTCTCAAGGCGCTGGGGGGGGGGGGGGGGGGGGGGGGGGGGGTGCCGCTACTGCTCGAACAGCCAGGTCTTCAGCTTCTTCCTGAAGGAGAGGTGGTCTTGGGTCAGGCGCAGGTCGGTCGGGAGGGAGTTCCAGGTCTTGGCGGCCAGGTAGGAGAAGGACCTTCCTCCTGTCAGATTTACTCTCTCGGCAGGGGGAGGGGGGGCTCTGAAAGGGGTGTGGCCTAAGAAGCAGAACTAGAACTCTCCAAGAAGCGTAGCCAACATAAATCAGGGCATGGTTTGAAACAGGTGAACTTAAAACCTATATTTATCATTGTGTGCCACTCTGCCCTCTGCAGGGCCCCTGGAATTATACGATTATGCGGCTGCACCGTTTTTCGCATAATTATGGATCTGCCGCATTTGCCACATAATCCATCATCTGCTGCAGAATCTGCAGATTTTAACTGAAAAATAGTTTCTAACCCAAACGGTTCCGGCAGACCAACCGTTCCTTCATAAACTTTAAAAGACAGCTCAAAGACCACTTCCTCAACCGAACTCTTCCTACTGGATAGCTTCCACCCAACGAGTCAGAGTACCTCTGCCACAGGAATCTCACCCAGCGGGAAATATAGGCACCTTAACAAGAAGGCATCTACATCGCCTGCCTTATGATTCGCTTCTATGATCCCCTCCAGACCTTAACAAGATTCAACAGGAGACAATGCTGTTTATTGAAACAATGTGTGTCCAATTGCATTATGATAAATGTTGTAAAGCGCTCTGATACCTTCGGGTTAGGCAAGCGCTATATAAGACTCTTAACACCATGCGCGCTAGCGGAATTCCGCTCGCACGCTGGCATTTGCGAAAACGCACTTTACATGACGAGCTGGGCTCGTCATCAGCGTGCGAGGAGGCTACGCCATGACGAGCCCAGCTCGTCATCAGCATGGAAACGGTACAAAACTTACTAATAATGCAGCAACAAGTGTTGCTGCACAATGGAAGGCCCTCTGGAGAGGTTGACTGGTCACCTTTGTGTTGCTTATTGCTATGTGTGGGTGTTAAACTGGTACTATTTAAATATAACCAGGGCTCAAGTCCTATAAAAAGAAGTGGGGGAACTGATAGTTTGCAAATGACCTTGTGATGTCACGTGCTGAACGTGTCCCGGTGTCTGAAATTTACATCGGGACACGTTCAGCATATTTCTGTGGGGCCCAGCTTCTTGGCAGGGGGGACGGTGTCCACCCTGTGAAAAGAGTGGGGGGACGCAGTCCCCCCGCGTGGACCCCCAACTCGAGCCCTGGATATAACCTATGCCCAGACTGTATTACCAAGTGTAAAAATGACAAACTAATGGAGTAATTTCATCAGAAAATATGCAGCATTACACCACATCATTTTCCCTTTCTTGCCGCATAATTTAGCCAACCCTGAAACATAATTTGGCCTTCTCCTGTCGCATAATTCCTGTAGCCCTTGCTATGCTCAAAGACCAACAGTCACACAAGTGTACACTCACATTTAACACACTGATACAATAGGACAGAGGTCACCAGCCTCACACGCTCCTCTGCTCACAGATCAACAGTCACCTAAGTGTAGACAAGTGTACACTCACACCTAGCACACATGCACCCAAGCACAGAGGTCACCAGACTTACTCTCTCCTACACTCACTGATCAAAAGTCACTTAAGTGAGCGCTGACACCCTAGCAGAAAGGCACCCTAGCACATAGGCCTGCACGCGACCAGCTACACATATAAATAGCCATACAGGTACACTGGTACCCTTGCACATTGATCAATAGGCATGTGGGCACCATAGAAAAAGGTCACAATGAATGTACATAGGACAAAATCTCACATGGAGAGCACATAATAATAGGAGACATCCACGCACCGATCAACACAGGCAAACAGGTTTACTGGCACGAATGCACACTGAGAGCTGACAGGCACCTGTTTATATAAAGTGACACATACACACATACAAAAAAGACAAACTAGGTCACAGATGATAACTACATAGGAAAACCCACACTCACAGGCAACACACATGCAGATAAACATGGACAATGGGAAGAATACAATGCCAAGGAGGACAGAGTGATGGATAGGGTGTACAGTGGGTGCTGGGAAGTTGCACGCTTTTCTTTTAGTCATTTTGCAACCATGACCTTTACACACAGACAAACCATATAGTCACAATCAATACACAGAAGCACGTATGGCAGAGTGCGGGCCAAAAGACAAATGGGGGTACAAGTCGACAAACGCCCTCTCTTGAGCACAGATCCACTGGCTTAGAAGCACCACAGCAAACACAGGCACCCATACACAGTGGGACACACACACACAAACAGACAACATACTTACAGTGACACTAACACACACAGGATCAAAAGGATGTTGAGACAGATAAACAGATGGATAGATGCTGGACAGACAGATGCAGGCATCAAGTCCAATTAATCTTATGCCCAACCTGCAGAGGAAATCTGGTTCTGTATAGGATTGGAGTGTGTACTAACTTGCCGTCTTGGCATGTCCTTGAAAAAATGGCATTTACTGGGTAATGAAAAGGCTTTAAATGGGCCAGGTCTCACCGGGTCTGAGCACCAGCAGTTTTTTAAAGGAGGCCTCAAAACAGGTCTCAATCGGGTTCTGTTTGTGCTCTGGCACAGGCGGTACGTTTTTTTCCGGACTGCAGTGACAGTAGCACATCGATGTGCGCTGCTCACACTGCTCACTACTGGAGAAGTTACGTCATGACGTCATACCAGGTGAGTGTTGTAGGGGAAGGGAAATCCTTTAAAGAGAGTCATTTTCTCTCTGGATTTCCCTTCTCTTTTTGAAACTCAGGAGCAGCACCATTGTCGTGGTGTCACCAGGGCTGTAAGTGGAAGCTTTTTCAATATTATATACAAGCCATAGTTGCGGCTTATTTATCTTAGGCCACTAACAACCATTGACAAGGCCAATATCCCTGACTTGTTGTAGGTATGATGTTACTTGTTGTATCGTATATCTGGGTACAATGACAAGAAACTCCAGATTTTTAGCGTAGGTTTTTTTAGCCACGCCCTTAATTAGATTGGACACACCCCTTTTTCGTCCCACTTAAAGCCCTCGGTAATGATACACAGGAGCCTCAATGCCTAGCCATCCCTTTCAGTCCACCACTGACCCCGGCAGCGGACAGTGTGGCCTGATAGCTCAGTCCACCTCTAGCCTGGCTGGTATACTCACATGTGTTTCAGAACCGACACAGTTAATGTTTGCAGAGCCCGCTGTGTACACTGGGCATCATGTATCCAGCCATGTTTTCCCTTTTACGCCTCAATAAAGGATGTTTTAACACAATTCGTTCAATGTAAACAACCACCATGGTGCCCAGATTCCATTCATTTGTTAAGTGAAAAGCCTTCCAATGTGAGGTATTTGTGTGTCAGAGGTGATTTAGCGTCTATGCATTGACTTAAACAGGTTTCCTATGTTGTACAACACATACGTTTGGTGTTAATAAACTTACAAGTTGACTCCGTTTTTTTCCAGATTTCAAATAGTTATATATGTTCCTGACCACAGATACCGTTTTATTCTGCTTGGCTGACAATTGTTTTCATTAGCCAGAGTTTACATTTCCCAGCAGACAAGACAATGAGTCGCTCCCATGCGACAAATTGTTTAAATGGGACAGAAAGATAAGCTGAGCCCTCTGAATCGGATGGCTTATTTAGGCCAGCACTGCAATATACATGCACACCAGCTATGACAGAACAAGTGTGGTTTCCAAAATGCTTTCTATAATATATATATATATTTTTTTAAGGTTCATTTTTGAAAATGCAGCCCTCGCATCATTAAGTCTCAGGCATTTCTTGCTGCAGTCAAAAAGTTTACAACCCCACATCGGGCACCGACGCTGTATAATCGTATAGCCAGGGCTTCTAGTGCTCAGCACCAGCAGTTCTAAAAAGCAAGTGCTGAGAGGGCCCCTATCGGGCTCTCTCAATTTTTGCCCTCACCCTCAGCATGAAAAACAAAATCTCAACTCAGCAGCAGAGCCACCCTTCACTGATGTGATGTAACTTTAGAGAAACTCGTTTTAGTACTTTCAGGCTCATCAATCCGGAACTGAAGCCTTTTCAATATTCTATACAAAGAAGCCAAAGCTGTAGCTTATTTATCTTATTCAGCTAACAAAAATTGGCAAAGCCAATAGTCCTGACTTATAGGTATGGCGTTACTTGTTGTGTTATATCTGGATGCAAAGACAGAAGCAGCATATTGCCAGCCGGGTTGCACGCCATGCTAAGCACAGACTTTTAGCTTATGTGTTTTAAGCCACACCCTAATTACATCGGCCACGTGCCTTTGAGAGACCCCCTAGTATTTTCACCCCACTTATCAAACCTAGAAAGATCATTTTGTGGCCGGAGCTAAAGATTCAGTTAAATACGAGGCCCAGATTTACAAAGGGAGTAGGCGTGAGGGTGGCGGCCTTGGGCTGTGGCAGTATGTAAAAACTTCAAGGCTATCATGGAAAAACAAAAATGAATAGCACGCATCTTTTTCTTGGTTAAGTCAAGGCAGCTGTTGGTCATGTTTTCTTTAACATCTGAAAGGCAACCCATCAGTTGGTGGTGTTAACTCTAACTGCTATTAACAGTAGTTAGTGGTATTAATTTAGTAGGGTATGAATCCAAAGCTCAAACATGGACCTTGAATGGGGAAATGACTGAGTATAAGGGACCCCATTTCAATTCAACATTGGAAAAAAAAATGGGACAGAAATTTAAATCTATGGGTGGTGCTCTTTTTTTCTCTGTGCCAGATTTCCTAGAACGGGAAGGTGTGATGTTTCTCTTCATGAATGATGGTGTCTACTCCCCGATTGCTGCAGGGTTTCTTGCACTAGACTAGATGGGTATAATACTACATAAGGTGGTATCTAGTAGTTCACCATCTCTGATCACTCCTGGATTACATACAACAGGAGGCTTCGATGCTCCTCCTGGTAATATATGGTGGCACGCTGTTTCTAATGCATGGCGGGTTTCATACTCCACTGGATAAGTTAGATTCCATCCTCCTGTTTGGCATTGTGTAGTACTTTTTTCTGGTGATGTGCGGTGATCTCCCTTCTGCCTGTGCTGTTCAGTCTTTGATTATAGAAGATTTTGAGGTTTCGTCTGGTGGTGTTTCGTTGTTCTCTTCAACTGGGCAGTGAGGTTTCTTGATGATCTTTCACGATCTCTTCTTCCTCAGCCAGGTGTTCCTTCTGCTCTTAATAATGTTTGTGCTCCAACCAGAAAGTATTACTGGTTGATTTTGGATGTAATACATGCTCATTGGCCTCTAGATGATTCCAGTGGCGGCTGCTATTTAATGGCGTGGGAAGGGTCGCAGGGGTGAGGGAATAAAAAAAAAAAAGCAATCACTTACCTGTGTGCCGCCACAGCCGGCTCTCAGTCCTCTCCGCCCGCGACCCGCTTCCAGGGCAGGAAGCAGGAGCAGGAAGCACCCAGGCTTTCAGGTTCCCTAAGCCAATCACAATGCCCCGTTGTGATTTGTCTGACTGGCGTGGTTCGGCGCTCATAAGGGGAAAGGAAGCCTGGGCATGTTCTCCACCAGAGCCTGTGCGGATAACATGCAAAGTGCGCTTGCTGATTTGGCAGTCCCGAGGAGGCCGGCCAAACCGTCATGCGCACTTTAGAGAGTGGGAGCCACACCTCCTCCAGCTGCTCTGTGAGAGCCCAGCCCCGCTCCAACCCAGCTGAGCAACAACGCAAAAATAACATGATAATAACAATGAGTTATTTTCATTTTATTTTTTCCTTTTGACCTGCTCTGTGGGGCGAGGCTCCCCCGTCTTAGCAGAGAAGTCGCCCCTGGATGCAGCTGTGTTTCTTGCTATGACAGAGCTTTTGAGTTTCTCCTGGTGGTCTTTGCTTTGTCTTCTGCCTCTGGGTGCTGTGGGAGATTTCTGGGGTTTTTCTTGACGCTACTGAATTTCGATAGACTGGTGTTCAGGGGATCCTTGTTCAATGTCTACTTCCGGAGGCGTGAGAACGGGTGCGCTCCTTTAGTATTTCTGCACATTCTCATTGGTGTTGGGGTCCTATTGGTCATTGAATGTGGGTGGGACAATTGCCTGCAGGGTTTTATCAGTTTTTCCAGGTGGTTTGAGGACTATGCGGACAACTGTTAACAGAAGGTGATCCATGGTGATATGGTATGCATGCCAAGCATTTGAAGCGCGCCTTCTGTACCACTGACTACCTGACAGAAACTCACACAGCAGTGTGAACTGAAAAGATTCATCCTTCTCATCCGGTTTAACGCTAGAATGTTTCTCCTCTTAGATTAACTCTCACCCAACCTCATGTAAGAGAGATCTCACCCTGAGTGTGTCTGATACCAGGCCGGTGAGTCCTCGGTACACACTCAAAGTAAGATGCTCCAGGTAAGACTGGGGAGTGAGGGGGGGCTCCTGTAGAAGGTTCAGTATCACCCGCTCCAGAACCTATAAATATCAGGGCACTCCCTCTGGCATCTCACCCACCCTCAGACCAGACATCTCTCACCTGTCACTGCGCTAATAATGAAGAACGCCTAATATGTCACCCACCCTCGGGGAGGACAGATCTCACCCACAACTGCCCTGCTGAATGCAAGCACCCTGTCTCTAAACGGCAAGACGATGTACACCGAACACAACCTGAGATCAGCCATGGGGCACTATGGCCCTTCCACTACAACATGCGGCCTGGTCTTCTTTTCTAAAACTATTTTTTTTTATAGAGTTTCATATAGTGCAAACTAGACCCGAGACATCGGTTATCAGAGCGCTTTACATGAACATCAGCTTCATTACAGATGGACACATTCATTTTTGTTAGGCACAGGGAGATTAAGTGATTTGCCCAGAATCACAGGATGTTAAGCTTCGTTGCAGAGACTCGAACCCAGTTCCCCATCGTTGAGGTCGACCGCTCTAGCCATTAGGCTTCACCCATGGCCATCTTAATAGCATTATAGGCCCCTGTGCAAAGCAGTGCACTGGGCCCTGCCCATACAACCACTCACAGGAATAAAAACATGTTGCATAGATTAGCATGGAGCCCCTATGCTCGTGGGGCCCCTGGGCAACTGACCAGCGTGCCCATGCGTTAAGCAGGCACTGCTCCACTCCATTCCTTGGGTCCCCCTTCCTCTGCCCTCAAACAGAAACAACCATTTGGATATCTTACTGCCCTTCCGAGCAGATTTCACCCTGTCACGTTTGAGACTTCCCCCTACACCCGTCCAACAGTGAAATGCTTCCTCAAACATATCGCTCACTCAGGAAATACAGATCTCACGTTTATACTGTTCCAGGTAGTACAAGCACTCTGTGCGCACACAGGGAAACAGCTCGAGTATTCCCTTTCTAACCTCCAGCCTCATCCAATCAAGAACTCGCGTTTCTCGCTCAGATAAGGACAAAAAACAAAAGTACTCCCTTGGGCATCTCACCCACTCTGTGAGTTCACACATATCTCATACACTGCGCCAACTCCAGCAAATACAATATTTCTGCAGAGCTGCAGCACAGAAGAAACCAAACTGCGATTATCCGCGGTCCTCCGGAGTGTCCCCCTGGCCACACCTCGCCATCAGCGACAGAACCCACCGAGCTACCTCTGATCCCACGTCCTTAACATCCCACCCACGCTCAGGGCAGAAACACCCCCGCGGACGGTACCCCGAGACTGTCCTCGTCCCTCTACGCCACACCCAGAGCAGACTTCACCCTGACACCAGGGGAAGAGGAGGCGCTTCCATCCCCATCTCTCCCACCTTTGGAGCGCACAGATCACCTCACCTCACTCGCCAAGAGCGCTCACAAACATTACACGCTGTCCTGACACGCCATTCAATGTAAATTAATTTTTAGGAAAAAAAAAACATTTACCTAGCGCAGAAATAAAAATAAAAGGCATCTAGGCGCTGTAATGAACGACTGATATGAGTGATATGGTGCCAAAGCAGACGCATGCAAGCCCAATGCACAACACGCTAGTGGAACATGCATAGAAGCACACAAATGAGCAAAACACACTATCACACTTAAGAGGAAAATGTACAGAAAGTATCATTGCGAGTGCTCACACCGCACGTGCGCAGCCTCCCCGGGCGGATCTGGGCTGCACAGCGCTTACAAACCGCCGAACAGAGCTGGGAGGCGCTGCATAAAGAATAGATTGATAAACAGCAGGGGGCTCCTAAGCAGTGGCTCTGTGTACAAGGAATACCTTCCCTAATAACCACGAAGAAGCACATAAAAGGTGCCGCAGCTTTTATGCAGTAAAGATGTCGCAGTTCCTCTCACACAGCATCTGCCTCAAATAAGCCTCCGCCCGGAGTGCTGTTGTGCAACACTTCCGGTGCCCGGTACACGCAGGGACGTCTTACCCTGGACTCGAGGAGGACAAGGCCTCATTAGCTCACCTACCGTCTTAAAAGGAATGAAACGCGTCTCGGCCGCCTTTCAGCAGCTCTGGCTCCAGGCTCGCGAGGCCTGCTGGGCCATTCACTCGTGCCCAGGCCGTCCTTCAGGTCCGGCCCTCTGAAGTGGGCTTCCTGCCTGTCTGGCAGCCGACCCGCCCTCCTGTCCTGAAAGGAATAAAACATTACAAATCTTCTCTGGTGCCCTTGGATAAGAGCTCCTGGAGGTCAAATACGGAAAAGGCTGTGGAGAATCGGGGTATTTGCAAACTGGGTCTTATTTGCACAGACTGAGGGCATTTTTGCAGAAACTGAGCCCGGGTGTCTGCAGAGACTGAGGAGGCGTCTGCAGAGACTAAGGAGGCGTCTGCAGAGACTATGCAGGGTCTGTAGAGTCTGAGGAGATGTTTGCAGAGACTGAAGAGCTGTCTGCAGAGTCTACGGAGGTGTCTGCAGAGACTGAGGAGGCGTCTGCAGAGACTGAGGAGGTGTCTGCAGAGACTGTGCGGGGTCTGTAGAGTCTGAGGAGATGTCTGCACAGACTGAAGAGGTGTCTGCAGAGTCTACGGAGGTGTCTGCAGAGACTGAGGAGGCGTCTGCAGAGACTGAGGAGGTGTCTGCAGAGACTGTGCGGGGTCTGTAGAGTCTGAGAAGGTGTCTGCAGAGACTGAAGAGGTGTCTGCAGAGACTGAGGAGGTGTCTGCAGAGACTGAGGAGGTGTCTGCAGAGACTGAAGAGGTGTCTGCAGAGACTGAGGAGGTGTCTGCAGAGACTGAAGAGGTGTCTGCAGAGTCTACGGAGGTGTCTGCAGAGACTGAGGAGGCGTCTGCAGAGACTGAAGAGGTGTCTGCAGAGACTGAGGAGGTGTCTGCAGAGACTGAGGAGGTGTCTGCAGAGGATGGAGAGGTGTCTGCAGAGACTGTGCGGGGTCTGTAGAGTCTGAGGAGGTGTCTGCAGAGACTGAAGAGGTGTCTGCAGAGACTGAGGAGGTGTCTGCAGAGACTGAGGAGGTGTCTGCAGAGACTGAAGAGGTGTCTGTAGAGACTGAAGAGGTGTCTGCAGAGACTGAAGAGGTGTCTGCAGAGTCTACGGAGGTGTCTGCAGAGACTGAGGAGGCGTCTGCAGAGACTGAAGAGGTGTCTGCAGAGACTGAGGAGGTGTCTGCAGAGACTGAGGAGGTGTCTGCAGAGGATGGAGAGGCTCTGCGGAGACTATGGGGGGGTTTGCAGAGACTAGGGAGGAGCTTGTAGAGACTGTGCAAGGTCTGTAGAGTCTGAGTAGATGTCTTCAGAGAGTGAAGAGGTGTCTGCAGAGACTGAGGAGGTGTCTGCAGGGTCTGAGGAGGTGTCTGCAGAGACTGAGGAGGCGTCTGCAGAGACTGAGAAGGTGTCTGCAGAGACTGTGCGGGTCTGTAGAGTCTGAGGAGGTGTCTGCAGAGACTGAAGAGGTGTCTGCAGAGACTAGGGAGATGTTTGCAGAGATTGAGCAGTGTCTTCAGAGACTGAGGGGGTGTTTGTAGAGACTGAGGCGGCTCTGCAGAGACTGAGGAGGTGTCTGCAGAGACTGAGGAGGTGTCTGCAGAGGCTGGAGAGGCTCTGCGAAGACTATGGGGGGGGTTTGCAGAGACTGGTGAGGAGCTTGTAGAGACTGTGCAAGGTCTGTAGAGTCTGCAGAGTCTACGGAGGTTTCTGCAGAAATGAGGAGGTGTCTGCAAAGACTGAGGAGGTGTCTGCAGAGACTAGGGAGATGTTTGCAGAGATTGAGCAGTGTCTTCAGAGACTGAGGGGGTGTTTGTAGAGACTGAGGCGGCTCTGCAGAGACTGAGGAGGTGTCTGCAGAGACTGAGGAGGTGTCTGCAGAGACTGAGGAGGTGTCTGCAGAGGCTGGAGAGGCTCTGCGAAGACTATGGGGAGGTGCTTGCAGAGACTGTGCAGGGTCAATTGTGATTTCCTGCTCTTGATGAACTGTCATTTTAACATTGTATGTATATATATGCTCTTTTATTGTACTTTTATGACTGTATCGCATACAGTCGAATAAAGGAATTTTGAATTGAATTGACTGTGCAGGGTCTTCAGAGACTGAGGGGGTGTTTTCAGAGACAGAGGATGTGTTTGCAGAGACGAGGAGGTGTCTGCAGAGACTGAGGAGGTGTCTGCAGAGACTGAGGAGGTGTCTGCAGAGACTGAGGAGGCTCTGCAAAGACTGAGGAGGTGTCTGCAGGGACTCAGGGCGGCTGCAGAGACTCGGGAGTTGTGTGCAGAGACTGAGGAGGTGTTTGCAGAGACTGAGGAGGCTCTGCAGAGACTGAGGAGGATTATGCAGAGACTGAGGCGTTTTTTTCAGAGACGGGGGTGTTTGCAGAGACTGTGAACGTGTCTGCAGAGACTGGGGAGGTGTTTGCAGGGTCTGAGGGGGTGTTTGTAGAGACTGAGGAAGTGTTTGCAGAGACTCCAGAGGTATCTGCAGAGACTGAGGAGGTGTTTGCAGAGATTGGGCACGGTCTGCAGAGGCTGAGGGGGTGTCTTCAGAGACTGGGGAGGTGTCTTCAGAGACTGGGGAGGTGTCTTCAGAGACTGGGGAGGTGCAGAGACTACACAAGGTCTGCAGGGACTGATGAGGTGTTAACAGAGATTGAAGGGGCGTCTGCAGAGACTGTGAAGGTGTCTGCAGAGACTGAGGAGGTGTTTGCATAAAGAGGTGTTTGCTGAGTCTAAGGGGGTGTCTGCCGAGTCTGAGGAGGTGTCTGTCGAGACTGAGGAGGTGTCTGCAGAGACTGAGGAGGTGTCTGCAGAGTCTAAGGGGGTGCTTGCAGAGACTGAAGAAGTGTTTGCAGAGACTGGGGAAGGTAGGTGTCTGCAGAGACTGAGAAGATGTCTGCAGAGACTCAGTAGGTGTCTGCAGAGACTGGGGATGTGTCTGCAGAGACAGGGGCCGGGATGCTTGCAGAGACGACAGCGGTCAGCAAGGAGGGTCGTAGTTGTCAGACGCCTGGCTTGCCGTCCCGAGGCCCTGGGCAGCGGAAGAGGCTCGGGTTAAACTCTGGTTTCGCTGTGATGCTTTCATGAGGTCTTCAAGGGCGAGTTAATGACCTGAAAGCCCCTTCCACCTGGGGCAGTAATGAGCAGATGCCCTCCGAGTCTCGCTGACTGCAGCGACCGCAGCAGAGAGACAGGGGCCGGCCGGGCTTTGGCCCACCCCGTGCCCTGACACCCGAGCCACGCGGGGAGAGAGGCCCGTCCTCGGCCGCCTGCGAGCCGTGTATGGGAGCAGGGAAAGGGCCGCCTAGGAGGAGGCTGACCCTCAGTGGAGTGCCGGGGATAGAGTTCCGCCGGCAGTGGAAGTCAGTGGCATCCCCTATGCCCCTGACGACGAAGGTGTGTGTGTCGGTGCCGGGCACGCATGTCGTGGGCACACTCGCCTTGTCTGGGCACCTCCTCTCAGCAAGGAGGCATGGCACAGACAGTGGTACGACGACCTCAGACAGGACGGCACAGGTGCCCACCTCCTGACGACATCCTCACAAGAGAAGTTTCCCTACAAGCCCCCATTATGCTCCCTCGACAGCCCAGACCCCAATGAGATACATAACAACGGTTGGTTCCTCAGGAAAGCATCGTACTGTCTGCCCCGGGGCGCAGTGCCAATAAAGTTCTCAGGTGAACAGCCCTGAACATCTGGTCAGCGCCCATCATGTGCCCCAGGCCTCGCGGTGTAATAATTTATGTAGCACTTCCTGCCAGAGGGTCTCTGCTTCAAAGCACTGTAAACAACACGTGTAAAGAGGCGACTTTTCCATTCAGACCATTTCGTATCCGTCCTGGCACTGAAAGCTCGAGAACAATCTTCCGTGGAGCCCAGCAGTCAGTCCTTCGTCACAGGCAGGCCTCTCTAATGGTGCAAGCCAGACGTGAACTTGCTTGGCGCACTCCCTCTGCCATGGCTCACTAGGGCTGCACGCTGGTGCAACAGGGGCAGACTGGACAACCCCTGCTCTCGAAAGTGCCGTGACGGGAAAACGCACAGTGCAGCACTTCAAAAAAAAGAAATCAAAGAAACAAATGCATGTAGGGTTGTGAGCTCTTTGGATAAAACAGGTGAGAGGAAGTGTGAAGGAGCATGGAAAGGAGGAGATGGAAAGGAGGAGATGGAAAGGAGGAGATGGAAGGGAGGAGATTTAAGGCCGTGAAAAGGAGCCCAGGGCAAGCAGAAGACTGTAGTATTCTACCGGATAGAGAACACGTCCTTCCACCGCCAGAAAGGGGTATTTCAGTCAAAAATGCAAGTTCTCTTTTCAGAAAGGACCCACTCCCAAAATGACAGCCCGCGCAGTGCCGGCTGCTGCTACTGGTGCAGTTAAGACCTCACCTTCCCCAACCAAGGCCAATAAAAGCTGTGTAAATACCACTATGCACTAGTCTCATCTCGGAGCATCTGTGGAGCCTGTGCCTCCCGCCGTGGAAACAGTGCCAGGCGCATCACCGGACTCCGAACGAGCGTCTTTCCCTCTGTCATACCGGCGGCACTCAGTGATGTGTGACACTTTATACTCTAGACACACACCTGCATGCAGTACATGGAGATTATGGGTGAGTCACAGGGCATTCCCATGAACTGAATGTCTCTTCTAAAACAGCCTGTGAAGAGGCCCCTTCCACAGCACGGGCCCCTCGGGTGTGAACGCAGTACAGTACAGAGCGCCAGGCGCAGCCCTGGCGCTGCCAGTGTGCCAAGCGCCCCGCGTGCCCTCCCTGCGGGGACAGCACCTGTTAGGAGCGTCGCTGGACAGGGGCGCCAGGGTCCGCCTAGCGCCTGAGTTACCGGCTACTACCTTGTGGAGCGGTGTGATCCTGGATAAATCACTTTATTGAACTGCGCCAGGCGCCCCTTATCGGCCAAGAAAGAGTCAGCCACGCAGTATCAGGGGTTACATAAGAAAAGTGGGCCGTGGCATTCCAATTTGTCTCCATAGTCCCGATAAGTCTGCTCTCTGTTACAGTCACGTCTATATTCTCTTCCTATAATATGAAACACCTGCGAAGGCTTCCCTTGTGCTGTCCTCAACCCACGCATTCCTCTTTATAGGGCAGTTCCAAATCTTAGGGGTATCCTTGCCCCAAAAGACGCGGGCAGGGGCGCCCTGTCAGTTCTCTGTATGCTTCACATCACTGACTGGGCAGAGCTGAGATCCGTTGGTTCATCTGAGCGCCGCCGTGTCAAGGGAACTCACCTCTGATCCCGGCTTCCCCCATATGAGCGCTCTGTGATCCTGCGCAAACCCTTTCTCGGCGTGCGCAGCGGTGCCAAGAGAAGGGGCCGATAAGAGACAGGATGAGCGGCTGCGCGAATCCCTGCCTCCAGAGGGGGCATCTAGGAGAGTATGCACCTCGAAGGCACCGAGAGATGCTGCGCTCCCTGTCCCGACGGCAGAGTTGATGCACATCTCAGGAAGAAGCAAGAAGTGCGGATAAAGTGCTGCATGAGGTTCGGGTACCGCAGAGCTCTCAGTCCCAGCTCTCCTTGGTACTGAGAGCGCCGCTACCTGCCAAGTACTGGCATGATCCGCCCCCACAATAGCACCGGCCCTCGTGACAGACAGAAACAAGCAGTGTACGCAAAGTGCTGCACGCCGCCGGGGCAGTTGCAGATATAGCGGGGCTCTCCGTAACAATACTTGTTGGCACTTAAAAGGCTCTCAAATACCAATGAAACCGCACTTCCTACTCAATACTCAGGGTACTTCGACCTCTCCTACTCGGACACTCTTCACTTCATACCCCCGCGTTAGCAATGATCACAATGACAGGAAGACAAGACTTTTCATAAAGTGCTTCAAACAGCGGGGGGCAGCTGCGAGTATCCCTGGCACAGTACCAGCACTTGTTGATACCTAGAGAGAGTACTCTAACCTCCCAAGTACTGAAAGAAGCCGTACTTGTACTCCACGTTAGCACTGATCTCAATGACAGGCAGAAACAAGACTGTTCATAAAGTGCTTCAAACGGCGGGGGCAGCTGCAAGTACCCCTGGCACAGTACCATCACTTGCTGATACCTAGAGAGAGTACTCTAACCTCCCAAGTACTGAAAGAAGCCGTACTTGTACTCCACGTTAGCACTGATCACAATGACAGGCAGAAACAAGACTTTTCATAAAGTGCTTCAAACAGCGGGGGCAGCTGCGAGTACCCCTGGCACAGTACCATCACTTGCGGATACCTAGAGAGAGTACTCTAACCTCCCAAGTACTGAAAGAAGCCGTACTTGTACTCCACGTTAGCACTGATCTCAATGACAGGCAGAAACAAGACTGTTCATAAAGTGCTTCAAACGGCGGGGGCAGCTGCAAGTACCCCTGGCACAGTACCATCACTTGCTGATACCTAGAGAGAGTACTCTAACCTCCCAAGTACTGAAAGAAGCCGTACTTGTACTCCACGTTAGCACTGATCACAATGACAGGCAGAAACAAGACTTTTCATAAAGTGCTTCAAACAGCGGGGGCAGCTGCGAGTACCCCTGGCACAGTACCATCACTTGCGGATACCTAGAGAGAGTACTCTAACCTCCCAAGTACTGAAAGAAGCCGTACTTGTACTCCACGTTAGCACTGATCACAATGACAGGCAGAAACAAGACTGTTCATAAAGTGCTTCAAACGGCGGGGGCAGCTGCAAGTACCAGCACTTGTTGATACCTAGAGGGAATACTCTAACCTCCCAAGTACTGAAAGAAGCCACACTTCTACTCTACGATAGCGCGGATCACCATAGCAGGCAGAAACAAGACGTGTTCATAAAGTGCTACAAACAGCGGGGGCAGCCGTACCCCTGGCACAGTACCAGCACTTGTTGATACCTAGAGAGAATACTCTAACCTCCCAAGTACTGAAAGAATCCGCACTTGTACTCCACGTTAGCACTGATCACAATGACAGGCAGAAAGAAGACGTGTTCATAAAGTGCTTCAAACAGCTGGGGCGGCTGCGAGTACCCATGGGCACCCAGTAAAAGCACTTGTTGATACTTAGAGTACTCTAACCTCCCAAGTACTGAAAGAAGCAGCAGTTGTACTCCACGTTAGCGCAGATCACCATGGCAGGCAGAAACAAGAGGTGTGCATAAAGCGCCTCACGGGCATAAAGCGCCTCACGGGCAGGCACTGCGCGCTGGCGCTAGTCTCTGAGCGCGTGCCCCTGAAGCTGCTGCCCAGCCCACAGCACGGGGGAAGGAAGGAGCGAGAGTTACCTGCCTCGAGCATCGATGAGGCCATGCCGGTCCGGGCTCCGCTCTGTCGCCGCCGCCGCGCTGCTCCGCTCACCTCAAGCTGCACTGGGCGAGTGGGCCGGGCCGGCGGCGGAGGCCTCGCCTCCCTCCCTCCCTCCCTCCTCCCCCCGCAGGGCCCGCCCTCTAATTACCACCCCGAGCCCCGAGCCGGCCAGTCTCTTCAACCCGCGCTGCACTTCCTCGAGGCTCGTAAAAGAGGGGGTGGGGTGGGGCCTTCGCGGGCCTGGCAACGAAGTGCCACCACTGGGGTGAGAGAGACGCGAGAGGTGAGGGGACATGGACAGAGGGAAGTGCGTGAGGGAAAGAGCTGGCCCCACAGCCTCCCAAGAGAGACACTGATGGAGGAAAAGGGACAGGCCACAACTCATTAGAGTGGAGGCAGAGAGTTGGACATACTCAAGAGAGACAGAGAGAGAGACGTGCTGGACTAGACCTCTTCGAGAGGGGATGCAGAAATGAGAATAGAAATGTAAGAAAAGAGAGTGTTAGGTATGGGGAAGGGGGCTAAGAAATTCGAGTGGAGAGACAACTAGCCAGATTACAGAGGAGAGAATGCAAAATATCAGAGAGTAAAGGGAGACTTACCAGGGGAAATCGCGGAGACATAGAACACAAATATTAGAGAGGAGAGACAGAGAGAAAGTATTAAATACTAGCGATGGGAGAAACTTGGAATTATTAGAACGGAGAGCGAGAACAATAAATACTACAGATGAGGGGGAGAAAGTATGATTTATTGGAAAGTAGAAACTTAGCAACAGAGGAAAGGGAAAGTGCAAAAATATTAGAGAAGCGAAATAATCTAAGAAATGACAAAGAGTGAAAGCAAGAGAGATTAGAAGAAAGAGACAGTGCGAGAAGGCTGAAGGTGAAATATGAAAAGAAGGACGCGTCAGCAATCACTGCAAAAAACGGAGGGTGCACCCTTTGCTCGCATGAATGTAGACACGGCCTCGGGGTAACAAAGGCGCGTGTTCGTAGGATCCCTTAAGACCCTGAACTCAGTCTGGTACCCAGGGCTTTCCAAACTCTGCGGATGTGGCGCAGGAGCAGATATATTGTGTTGTCATTGCACACAGCGCTGAAACAAGCCACCCGGGGCTAGAGCCCAGGAGACGGGAGAGAGAGAGATAGCAGCGCTGCCTTAGCCCAGTTTACTCCCACATGCCCCACAGCGACCAGGGAGCATCAGCACACGAGGCCTCAGGTGCCAGGACACAGATATCAGAAGCCCGCTCTGAGCAGAGACTCTGCCCCGCTGCACACCTGCAAACGGGCCGGAGAGACACCCCCATCTTTAAGCCAACACGGCTTGATTTTAGCCTCGACCACAGGAAATTGCCTCTGCTTCAATGAAAGTCTGCAGGGAAAATACAATCCCGATTTTTTCCGTTCGTATTTCAAAATGTTGCCTTGTGAGGTCTGCAAGAGATCCTTCATAAACCTCTGTGGCCCATGGAGGTCGCATTTAAAATGAATTAGAAATACCAATATAACATAAACGGGCAGCTCGCTGAACGCACACAGGAATATATATCTATTGGAGACCATAGCTCTGCACCATGGGAAACGTCATGAAATCCACGAGTTGCTCCCCTGAAATAGGGTGCCCACCTCCCTGAAGCTCATTGGGGGCACAGTGTCCTGCCCTGGACTTCAGTGGGTCAGCCTAAAGCATTCTGGGTATTGTGAACTGGCTCATTAAACTAACACACCTGAAATCACTGATTTTTAGGTAAAAAGCTCAGCTCAGGTTTGGAGCTCGTGTCCATAATTACCTGGAAAGAGTTGGCCACCCTATGGAGAAAAACAAAATCACATATTATTTAAAAAAAAACAAGCTCCAAGCTATGAACCTTCTACCACGAAGAGCTAGATTGATTGCTAATTGATAAAGAGCTCCCTTCTATTGACAACCACTAACTCGGATGACGCCGCGCCCCCCATGGAACGCATCCACTACCAGATCCAGCCATACCCCAAAATGACACTCACCTACAGACCCCCTGGACGCTGCACCCCTTCACCAATGTCATCGCCAACTTCATCGAACCCCACGCCTCTACAGACTACATACTACTCGGAGACCTGAACTTCGACCTGGACAACCACAGCGATCCCAACACCTCTGCCCTCCTAGAGAACCTCACCAACATTGGACTTGTCTCCACCCCCACTCACACAGCAGGACACACACTTGACTTAATTTTCGCCAGAGGAAACAACATTCGCTTCAGCCACATCACAGAACTGCTCTGGACCAACCACCACAGCATCCATGTCGCCTTTACGAAACCCACCGCACACAAGCACATGGGCCACCTCCCATGAAGAAGCTCAAACAAAGTCTCAGAAGAACACCTCACCTCTGCACTCACCTGCACTCCACCCTCAATTACGACAGCGGCAAGCAACCCCAACCAATGGATCGCCAACTGCGCCAACACTCTCACCCCCCTCCAGAACACCATGACACAACACAACAAGAAAGCCAACTGGTTCACCATGGCTCTCCAAGAATCCAAGAGCTCCTGCCATCGATTGAAAAATACATGTAGAAACAGCAAAACCCCAGAAGCACGCTCCGCCTACAAAACAACCATCACAGCACACCACCAACTCATCAAATCAACAAAGAAAAACTTCATTAAAGACAGAATCCTCTCCAACGCCCACAACTCCAAAGAACTTTTCACCATCATACAGGAATTTGCCAAACCCAACAGCAAAACAACCAACGCCCCTCCCTCCCAAGACCTCTGCAACAAAGTCAGTTCCTTCTTTCACCTCAAACTCACGATACTCTACAACAACGTCGATGACCAAGACCACTGCACTGCCCCATCCACCACACCCAATGACGCCACCCAAAAGACCCTTCTCACCTGGGCCCCCTCACAACAGAAGACACCCTAAAGACAATGAAGAGCATCCACTCCAGAGCACCTTCTGATCCCTGGCACTGCACCTCTTCCACAGGGCCGCCACTGCCATCGCACTGAGCTACCCCAAGCTATCAGCGGCTCCCTCAAGACAGCCACATTCCTTGACAACTGGAAGCGCGCCAAAGCCAACCCCCTCCTAAAGAAGCCCTCCTCAGACCCGACGGACTTCAAGGACTTCATGCCCTTCTCACTGCCTCCTTTTGCAGCCAAAGTCATCAAAAAGTGTGTCTACATCCAGCTAGCACACTTCATAGAAACCAACAACATCCTAGACGCCTCTCAACCCAGATTTCACAGCAACCACAGCACCAAGACTGCCCTCCTCGCCTCCACCGACGACATCCACGTCTTCTTCAACCAAGGCCATACGGCAGCCCTCACCCTCATGGATCTATCAGCAGCCTTTGACACCGTCTCCCACAGCACACTAGTCACCTGGCTCCATGACGCCGGCATCCAAGGAAAGACCAGAATAAGAGTCCTGCACTTCCTCTTAGAACCGACAGAGATCAGATGCGGAGTACCCCAAGGATCCTCCCTCAGCCACACTCTCTTCAATGTCTATATGGCCCCCTCGCAACCCTCATCAGAAACCACAGGCTCAAGATTGTCTCCTATGCCGATGACACCCAGCTCATCCTCTCCCTCACTAAGAAACCAGACATCACCAGGAACAACATCCAAGAAGGGATGAAAGCCGTTGCGACCTGGATGAGGAACAGCTGCCTGAAACTCAACTCAGAAACAAGCATTGGAAATGCAATAGGTCTCGCACCATTAGAGTTAGTGCTTTTAGAATTGTTTATGGGGTTTTTTTGTAAATGTTTAGCATTTTTGTTTCCTGTAGCCAATGCTAAAGAATTACAAATAAAAAAAGCCATAAACATTTCTAAAAGCTCTAACTGAAATGGTCTGAGACCTATTGCACTGTGTGAGGGTGAGGGGTTGAGGGTGAGTGAGGGTGAGGGTGGGTGAGGGTGAGTGATGGTGAGGGGTTGAGGGTGAGTGAGGGTGAGTGAGGGTGAGGGGTTGAGGGTGAGTGAGAGTGAGGGTGAGTGAGGGTGAGTGAGGGTGGGTGAGGGTGGGTGAGGGTGAGTGAGGGTGAGGGGTTGAGGTTGAGGGTGAGGTGTTGAGGGTGAGTGAGGGTGAGGGTGAGTGAGGTGTTGAGGGTGAGTGAGGGTGAGGGTGAGTTAGGGTGAGGGGTTGAGGGTGAGTGAGGGTGAGGGGGAGTAGTTGAGGCTGAGTGAGGGTGAGTGAGAGTGAGGGTGAGTGAGGGGTTGAGGGTGAAGGTTTGAGGGTGAGGGTGAGGGGTTGAGGGTGAGTGAGGGTGAGGGGTTGAGGGTGAGTGAGGGTGAGTGTGGGTGAGGGTGAGTGAGGGTGAGGGTGAGTGAGGGTGAGTGAGGGTGAGTGAGGGTGAGGAGTTGAGGGTGAGTGAGGGTGAGTGGTTGAGGGTGAGTGAGGGTGAGGGTGAGTGAGGGTGAGGCTGTTGTGTTGAGGGTGAGTGAGGGTGAGTGAGGGTGAGTGAGAGGTTGAGGGTGAAGGGTTGAGAGTGTGAGGGTGAGGGTGAGGGGTTGAGGGTGAGTGAGGGTGGAGGGTGAGGGGGTGAGGGTGGGGGGGGGTGAGGGGGTGAGGGTGGGGGGGTGAGGGGGTGAGGGTGAGGGGGTGAGGGGGTGGGGTGAGAGTGAGGGGGTGAGGGTTAGGGGGTGATTGTTAGGGGGTGTGAGCGTTAGGGGGTGTGAGTGTTAGGCGGTGTGCAGGTTAGGGGGTGTGAGGGTGAGTGTGAGTGAGGGGGTGTGAGGCTTCGGGTGTGTGACGTTGCGTGAGTGTGAGTGTGTGTGAGGGTGAGTGAGGGTGTGAGAGGTGTTGTTACGCAGAGGGTGTGTGACGGTGTGTGAGGGTGAGGGTGTGTGAGGGTGAGTGTGAGTCATTGTGAGGTGTTGAGGGTGAGTGAGGGTGAGGGTGAGTGAGGGGTTGAGGGTGAGTGAGGGTGAGAGTGAGTTAGGGTGAGGCGTTGAGGGTGAGTGAGGGTGTGGTGTTGAGGGTGAGTGAGGATGAGTGAGAGTGAGGGTGAGTGAGGGGTTGAGGGTGAGGGGTTTAGGGTGAGTGAGGGTGAGGGTGAGGGTGAGTGAGGGTTGAGGGTGAGGGGTTGAGGGTGAGTGAGGGTGAGGGTGAGTGAGGTGTTGAGGTTGAGTGAGGGTGAGTTAGGGTGAGGGTTGAGGGTGAGTGAGGGGTTGAGGGTGAGTGAGGATGAGTGAGAGTGAGGGGTTGAGGGTGAGGGGTTGAGGGTGAGTGAGGGTGAGGGTGAGGGGTTGAGGGTGAGTGAGGGTGAGTGAGGGTGAGGGTGAGTGAGGGTGAGTGAGGGTGAGGGGTTGAGGGTGAGTGAGGGTGAGTGAGGGTGAGTGAGGGTGAGGGTGAGTGAGGGTGAGGGTGAGGGGTTGAGGGTGGTGAGGGTGAGGGTGAGTAAAGGATTAATTTGATTGCAAAAGGTATGGACCATTAAAGAATTAAGATCTAAGGTGGAACAAATAATACTCAAATAAAAAAATAAAAAAATACCCTGTGCAAGCGTGCTACCAGTAGCAAATTATCAGTTGTTGTAGCCCTTTAGAATTAATGGAAACAGAAATGACATTAGAGTTAACATGACAAGAGCACAAGTAGAGATATTGAACTACGATTTACAATGCGAGAGTTGGAAAGTTCTTGCATAGTGCATCCAATTAATGAGGGCACATTCTGGGGGAGTGCGAGCGAAAGTTGTTGTTACATACTCTCCCTGCTTTAGTGACTCCGTTGGACAATAAAAGTAAATGCATTTCTGCGTGGTATCTCTGAAATCGATGTAGCGCAGACGTACTCTCCTTTCACGTTAAAGTTTGATTAGAGGCACGACAACATGGGGTAAAAAAAAAACAACAGGCTTTTACCATCTCTCACATTTTAAATGACCAAATGTTGTTGTATAAAACGGCAAATGCTAGCAGTCAGCGATAACACGCCACCTCCAAAGCCACCACCACTGGGGGACCAGTTGGGCCAAGGGAGGCGGGGCAATAACTGATAGAAAGGGGTCATCCAAGTTCTGGCAGCCACGATCCAGCTGTGAGGGCGGGGAGGTAGTTTCAGGAGTACCAACTTCTGCCGAAGATCCCAACAGACACAGAGGGGGAGGAGAGCGGGCTGAGAAAGCAGATCTGGCCGGGTGAGTTGGAAAAGCCATGCTGGATCTCCACCCCCTCCATACACAGCAGAGGTCTACTTGCCAGCGGAAAGGCAGGGCACAAACAGGCAGCCGCAATGAGAGTGGTCACCTTTGTCCTGTAACCCTGGGGGCTCACACTGCCGCATGGTGCTGTAACTCCACAGAGAAGGATTGCAATACAACAGCCTCCCGGTCCCCAGAGCCACAGGAAGAGCTTACACTCTGCTTGCAGGCTCCCCTCCCAGTGTTAGTGCTACGACGGAAAAATCTCTCCTGCAGCGCTACCACACACTGCAATACAATAACACTCTGTGGATGTGGTTACGCATACACGTCTCCCCAAAGCGTCATATACAGTATTTCTTCTGGATAGTCAAAAAATATTTAAATTGTAGATACGAAGGAAGAATACTAAAGACAGCGCTCTGCTCAATCGGTGTAAACTGGTAGTCCCAGCACACACGTAACGCAAAATGTTGCTATTTCCCGATTCCCATCAACCCGACCCCACGCAACGAGAGCAAGACACTTTACCATTCACTTAAACAGACTGCACCCTTAGCAAAACACAAGTTTACAAGCCTCTCCCATGCAAGAGCAAAGCTAGATAACAGGTTTCTAAATGGATGCAACTGATAAGGGAAGAAGTAAGTACGGCAGTGTAGGAAATTTTCCATTGCGCGAACAGGGCGCCAGAGAGCTTTACAAATTAAAAAAAAAATGCGACACGGCGGGCAGGGGAGGGGGCGGAGCGGGGAGAGGGAACAGACGGAGGGAAGGCCAGATAAGGGGAGGGGGGAGGAGAAATGCGACACGGCGGGCAGGGGAGGGGGCGGAGCGGGGAGAGGGAACAGACGAAGGGAAGACAGATAAGGGGAGGTGGGAGGAGAAATGCGACACGGCGGGCAGGGGAGGGGGCGAGGGGGGAGGAGAAATGCGACGTGCGGATGAGGGAACTGATGTGCACGCGCTTTTAAGCTCAATGCGCATGCGCATTGAGCTTAAAAGTCACGGGCACTGCAAGGAATCGCCACGATTCCTTGCAAGTTGGACAAAGAGTGGATAAGCCCTCATAGTCTCGCTTGCTCGATGCGCATGCGCATCGACAGGCGAGACCTAAAAAGAGAAGTACTCATCCTCGGCTCCACCCCCTTTGCATAGGATGACACCTAGTGGCCCCCGCCCCCAGAGACCCACCCTCCCCAACAGACAATTCATGCAACCTCAGCATCATATTCGACTCATCACTCACCATAACTCGACAGATCAACAACGTATCCTCCGCATGCTTCAACATCCTCTGCATACTTCTCAAGACGCTCAAGTGGATACCCCCGACTCCAGGAAAACCGTCACTCACGCACTCATCACCAGCAGACTGAACTACAGCAATGCACTCTATGCCAGAATCAACAAAAAACTCCTTGGAAAACCCCAGACCACCCAGAACGCCGCAGCCAGGCTTATTCTCGATATCCCACAGAACAACCACAACACCGTAGACCTCAGCGACCTCCACTGGCTCCCCGTCAAAAGAAGAATAACTTTCAAGCTGCTTACACATGCCTACATGGCCCTCCACAACACCAGACCCCAAAACCCCAACAACCGAATCTCCTTCCACGCCCCCAAGAAAAACCTCCGCTCAGCTGACCTCTCCCTAGCCACCGTCCCACAACCGTTCCACGCTTCTACAGGACCAGAGCAGGTGGAAGATCCTTCTGTTATCCACACCCAAGACCTGAACCAAACTCCCCCTTCACCTCCGACAGAGCCCGACACTGCACCAATTCAGGAAGGGTCTCAAGAGCTGTTTCTTCGAATGACTCAAACGGAGCTGCTCACACCCACCCCCAGCGCCTTGTGACCCTCATGGGTGAGTATTGCACATTATAAACCCTTGATTGATTGATTGATCTGGTGGGGACGTCAAACCTATACTTTTTTTTTTTACAACAGAGTCATCTGGAACCAGAATCCACCAAAGATCAAAGCACAGGGGAATCCAGTCCAACGTGAAACAGACACAAAGTATCTCAAGGCAGCTACCCCAAGCAGAACAAGGAAAACATCCACTGTTTGTAGTAGAAAAACAAACAGCAGAATGCTGGATACTGTTGGGTGAAATGTGGCAAGAAATCTTTCCAGTGCAAGCCCAAGGAAACTCAATAATAAAACGAGTTAAAAACAGTCCCTACAGTAGAAGATGAACATCCACAAAACATAACACAAAAACTACATGAGTCTGCTTTAAAAAAACATAAAAAAATATGAGCAACAAAATGGTAAACTCAAAAAATAGACAACAAACTCCCAGGCAGCTGGAGATAAATAATTTTAAAAAGAAATGCACAACTCACCAAGAAACATCAGAAAAACATAAAAAACTAAATTTTGAAAATGGGCAGGAAATTAGAAAACCCCAAAACAGACAAAAATGAAACTCCACAAACAAGTCCACAAGAAGTATATCCTACAGGATATCTGTTTATACAGAAAAATCCTAAACATAAGCCATTATGGATCAAGACCCGACTCAGCGACCGGAGGCTGGAGACCCAAAAGAGAGCACACTACAGCAGCGCAAGACCTCAGCAACCAGAGGCCGGAGCCCCAGAAGGATAGCACAATAAAGCATTGCAAGACATCATCTGGAACCAGAATCCACCAAAGATCAAAGCACAGGGGAATCCAGTCCAACGTGAAACAGACACAAAGTATCTCAAGGCAGCTACCCCAAGCAGAACAAGGAAAACATCCACTGTTTGTAGTAGAAAAACAAACAGCAGAATGCTGGATACTGTTGGGTGAAATGTGGCAAGAAATCTTTCCAGTGCAAGCCCAAGGAAACTCAATAATAAAACGAGTTAAAAACAGTCCCTACAGTAGAAGATGAACATCCACAAAACATAACACAAAAACTACATGAGTCTGCTTTAAAAAACATAAAAAAATATGAGCAACAAAATGGTAAACTCAAAAAATAGACAACAAACTCCCAGGCAGCTGGAGATGAATAATTTAAAAAAGAAATGCACAACTCACCAAGAAACATCAGAAAAACATAAAAAACTAAATTTTGAAAATGGGAAGGAAATTAGAAAACCCCAAAACAGACAAAAATGAAACTCCACAAACAAGTCCACAAGAAGTATATCCTACAGGATATCTGTTTATACAGAAAAATCCTAAACATAAGCCATTATGGATCAAGACCCGACTCAGCGACCGGAGGCTGGAGACCCAAAAGAGAGCACACTACAGCAGCGCAAGACCTCAGCAACCAGAGGCCGGAGCCCCAGAAGGATAGCACAATAAAGCATTGCAAGACATCAGCGACCGGAGGCTGGAGACCGGAGTAGGAAGCACACTAAAGCATCGCCAGACCAGAGCGACCGCAGGCTGGAGACTGGAGGAGGCTACCACACTAAAGCATTGCAAAACATCAGCGACCGGAGGCAGATGACCGGAGAAGATAAGGACACTAAAGCATCCCAAGATCTCAGCCACCAAAGTCTGGAGACCCCAGAAGGATACCACACTAAAGCATTGCAAGACCTCAGTGACCGGAGGCTGGAGACCTGAGGAGGATAGCACACTAAAGCATCGCAAGAAATCAACGACCGGAGGCTAGAGATCAGAAAAGGATACCACACTAAAGCATCAGTAGGCCTCAACGACCAAAGGCTAGAGACCTGAGAAGGATAGCACACTAAATGATTGCAAGACCTCTGCGAACAAAGGCTGGGGACCTGAGAAGGATGGCTCATTAAACCATTGAAAGACCTATGCGACCAAAGGCTGGAGACCTGAGAAGGATAGCACACTAAACCATTGAAAGACCTCTGCGACGAAAGGCTGGGGACCTGCGAAGGATAGCACACTAAACCATTGAAAGACCTCTGCGACCAAAGGCTGGGGACCTGAGAAGGATGGCTCACTAAACCATTGAGAGACCTATGCGACCAAAGGCTGGAGACCTGAGAAGGATAGCACACTAAACCATTGAAAGACCTCTGTGACCAAAGGCTGGGGACATGAGAAGGATGGCTCACTAAACCATTGAAAGACCTCTACGACCAAAGGCTGGGGACCTGAAAAGGATGGCTCACTAAACCATTGAAAGACCTCTGCGACCAAAGGCTGGAGACCTGAGAAGGATGGCTCACTAAACCATTGAAAGACCTCTAAGACCAAAGGCTGGAGACCTGAGAAGGATAGCACACTAAACCATTGAAAGACCTCTGCGAACAAAGGCTGGGTACTTGAGAAGGATAGCACACTAAACCATTGAAAGACCTCTGCGACCAAAGGCTGGGGACCTGAGAAGGATGGCTCACTAAACCATTGAGAGACCTATGCGACCAACGGCTGGAGACCTGAGAAGGATAGCACACTTAACCATTGAAAGACCTCTGCGACCAAAGGCGGGAGACCTGAGAAGGATAGCACACTAAACCATTGAGAGACCTATGCGACCAAAGGCTGGAGACCTGAGAAGGATAGCACACTAAACCATTGAAAGACCTCTGCGAACAAAGGCTGGAGACCTGAGAAGGATAGCACACTAATCCATTGAAAGACCTATGGACCAAAGGCTGGAGACCTGGGAAGGATAGCACACTAAACCATTGAAAGACCTATGCGACCAAAGGCTGGAGACCTGGGAAGGATAGCACACTAAACCATTGAAAGACCTATGCGACCAAACGCTGGAGACCTGGGAAGGATAGCACACTAAACCATTGAAAGACCTATGCGACCAAACGCTGGAGACCTGGGAAGGATAGCACACTAAACCATTGAAAGACCTATGCGACCAAAGGCTGGATACCTGGGAAGGATAGCACACTAAACCATTGAAAGACCTATGCGACGAAAGGCTGGGGACCTGAGAAGGATAGCACACTAAACCATTGAAAGACCTCTGCGACCAAAGGCTGGGGACCTGAGAAGGATGGCTCACTAAACCATTGAGAGACCTATGCGACCAAAGGCTGGATACCTGGGAAGGATAGCACACTAAACCATTGAAAGACCTATGCGACGAAAGGCTGGGGACCTGAGAAGGATAGCACACTAAACCATTGAAAGACCTCTGCGACCAAAGGCTGGGGACCTGAGAAGGATGGCTCACTAAACCAGTGAAAGACCTCTGCGACGGAAGGCTGGGGACCTGAGAAGGATAGCACACTAAACCATTGAAAGACCTCTGCGACCAAAGGCTGGGGACCTGAGAAGGATGGCTCACTAAACCATTGAGAGACCTATGCGACCAAAGGCTGGAGACCTGAGAAGGGTAGCTCACTAAACCATTGAAAGACCTCTGCGACCAAAGGCTGGAGACCTGGGAAGGATAGCACACTAAACCATTGAAAGACCTCTGCGACGAAAGGCTGGGGTCCTGAGAAGGATGGCTCACTAAACCATTGAAAGACCTCTGCGACCAAAGGCTGGAGACCTGAGAAGGATAGCACACTAAACCATTGAAAGACCTCTGCGACCAAAGGCTGGGGACCTGAGAAGGATGGATCACTAAACCATTGAGAGACCTATGCGACCAAAGGCTAGAGACCTGAGAAGGATGGCTCACTAAACCATTGAAAGACCTCTGCGAACAAAGGCTGGGGACCTGAGAAGAATAGCACACTAAACCATTGAAAGACCTCTGCGAACAAAGGCTGGGGACCTGAGAAGAATAGCACACTAAACCATTGAAAGACCTCTGCGAACAAAGACTGGAGACCTGGGAAGGATAGCACACTAAACCATTGAAAGACTTATGCGACCAAAGGCTGGAGACCTGGGAAGGATAGCACACTAAACCATTGAAAGACCTCTGCTGCCAAAGGCTGGGGACCTGAGAAGGATGGCTCACTAAACCATTAAGAGACCTATGCGACCAAAGGCTGGAGACCTGAGAAGGATGGCTCACTAAACCATTGAAAGACCTCTGCGACCAAAGGCTGGAGACCTGAGAAGGATGGCTCACTAAACCATTGAAAGACCTATGCGACCAAAGGCTGGAGACCTGAGAAGGATGGCTCACTAAACCATTGAAAGACCTATGCGACCAAAGGATGGAGACCTGAGAAGAATAGCACACTAAACCATTGAAAGACCTCTGCGAACAAAGGCTGGGGACCTGAGAAGGATGGCACACTAAATTATTGCAAGACCTCTGCGAAAAAAGGCTGGGGACCTGAGAAGGATGGCACACTAAAGCATCACAAGACATCAGCTACCGGAAGCTGAAGACCAGAGAAGGCTAGCACACTAAGGCAGCGCAGCACCTCAGCGACCGGAGGCTGGAGACCCAAGAAGGAAAGCACACTAAAGCATTGCAAGACCTCAGGGACTGGCGATTGGAGACCTGAGATGGATAGCTAACTAAGGCACTGAAGACCTCAGCGACTAGAAACTGGAGAACAGAGATGGATAGCACACTAAAGCATCAGTAGGCCTCAACGACCAAAGGCTGGAGACCTGAGAAGGACAGCACACTAAATGATTGCAAGACCTCTGCGAACAAAGGCTGAAGACCAGAGTAGGATAGCACAGTAAGGCAATACAATACGTCAGGGACCGGAGAAGGATAGCACACTAAGGCAGCGCAGCACCTCAGCGACCGGAGACTGGAGACCCAAGAAGGAAAACACTAAGGCGTTGGAAGACCTCAGCGACTGGCGGTTGGAGACCTGAGATGGATAGCTAACTAAGGCACTGAAGACCTCAGCGACCAGAAGCTGTAGACCAGAGAAGGATAGCGCACTAAGGCAACGTAATCCATCAGTGACCGGAGAAGGATAGCTCACTAAGGCGTTGGAAGACCTCAGTGACTGGCGGTTGGAGACCTGAGATGGATAGCTAACTAAGGCTTCAGGCCATTCAAAACCAGGCTGCCCGTCTCATTCTTCGCCTTCCCAAATCTTCCCACATTACTCCTGCACTCAAGTCCCTCCATTGGCTTCCTGTCCACTTTAGATCTTTTTTTAAATTGGCTTGCATGGCCTTTCGCGCTCACACCCACTCTGCTCCCCTCTTTATCGGATCTCTCATCTCTCCTCACGTCCCTAGTCGCACTCTCCGCTCCTCCTCTCTCTCCCTTCTCCATATTCCCCGCTTTCGCAAATCCAGAATGGGAGGCACCCGATTCTCGGTTTTGGCCCCCCGGTTCTGGAACAGCCTTCCTTTGTCTATCCGTTCCATCCCTATTTACACTCACTTCCGCAAAGCTCTTAAAACTTTTCTGTTCTCCCAGGCCTTCCCTTGTTAGTTTTCCCGAGTCCCCTCTGTGAGTCTGGTCTAACCCTCAGCGCCAGGAAGCCGCTTGGCCGCAGTGCGCTTAATCAAGTCCTTTTTTCATTTCATTTTATTTAATTTCAAGGCACTGAAGACCTCAGCGACCAGAAGCTGGAGACCAGAGGATAGCACACTAAGGCAGTGCAAGACCAAATTGTTAAAACAGGTGACCTGTGTTCCACAGAAAAAAAAACACACCACCTCATGCCCTGTCCTAAACATGAGGGACGGGAAAGTTCTACTATGGGTACTTCTCCTGCAAGACCACAGACTTCAGAGAACAAGAAGTCTTCACCTCAAATGCAACTCAAAATGGGCAGCAGACTGGCAATCTGTGAGATTGTGACAGTCGCGTGGACCAAAAAAGCTCATATGTAAAACGATTGCATCACCTGTGACTTGGAAAGCTTTAGCAGTCCTCCATAGCAGCAATCCCTGCGCGTGCAGCATTACTGAAGGCAACGGACTCGAAACATTGTTTAAAATCCACTCAAACAGTGGCGAGGAGAAAGGGAGAAGGAGCGACAAGCGCAGAGAGTAGGAGGCATCAGTGACGAGACAGGGGAGATACAGAAAACAAGCATTGGAAATGCAATAGGTCTCGCATTAGAAACGTTGGAGCTATTGGTCTTGTAAATGACACATTTTTTATTTATTTGTTGGTTTTTAAAATAGCTAAATATTGATAGCTTTGTCATTTACAACGCCAATAGTTATAACTTTCGCGAATGTGACACCTATAGCATTTGGAATGCAACATGTTTTGTATTTACGTGACTTAGATGGCAGCTCTGGTCGTTAGGCCACATCTCTAGAGAGCAGGAGAGTGCAGCAGGGGAGAGAAGCACAGCAATGCAATAGGTCTCGCATTAGGAAAGTTTGAGCTATTGGTATTGTAAAGTACACATTTTTTATTTATGTGCTTGTTTTGAAAATAGCGAAATTAATAGCTTTGTTATTTACAATGCCAATAGTTTTATCTTTCGCAAATGTGACACCTATTGTAACACAATATGTGTTGTAGCACTGAGTGGTGTGAGGGTGAGGGGTGTGAGGGTGAGGGGGTGTGAGGGTGAGGGGGTGTGAGGGTGAGGGTGAGTGGGTGTGTGAGGGTGAGTGAGGGTGAGTGAGGGGGTGTGAGGGTGAGGGTGTGTGAGGGTGTGTGAGGGTGAGGGTGTGTGAGGGTGAGTGAGTGTGTGTGAGGGTGTGTGAGGGTGAGTGAGGGTGTGTGAGGGGTGAGGGTTAGGGGGTGTGAGGGTGAGGGTGTGAGGGTGACTGAGGGTGTGTGAGGGTGAGGGGATGAGGGTAAGTGTGTGTGAGGGTGAGGGGGGTAATGGTGAGAGGGTGCGAGGGGGTGAGCCAGCCTGCTGCTACGCTGCAGTATGCGACAGATCACATTTACTGGAAGTCTAATGTAGAGTGAAACAGCAACCAACAGCAGAACCAGACTGCAAAGCCTCAAAGGAGGCTAGGGAAATCCGGTGCTTTAAAGAAAGCCAATACTACCACTTCGGCAGTGTTAATGGCCTTCCTCCTTCAGAAAAATAAAGGGTACCTGGGAAAAGAGAAGTATAAAAGCAGCTCCAGGGGCAGCTGGTGACATTTGAAAGTGGTGCGGCGTAAACTAATTTGCATATTGCACCACAGTGAGCGAGCGAGCCCGAACCACCTTGCATCCATCCATACATCATTCATGTATCCACCCATCCATCCACCCACCCATCCTGCATCCATACATCATTCATTCATGCATCCACCCATCCATCCATCCACCCATCCATCCTGCATCCCTCATTCATTCATGCATCCACCCACGCATCCATCCTGCATCCATCATTCATTCATGCATCCACCCATCCATCCATCCACCCACCAATTCTGCATCCATCCTGCATCCATCATTCATTCATGCATCCGCCCATCCATCCACCCATCCATCCTGCATCCATCCTGCATCCATCATTCATGCATGCATCCACCCATCCATCCACCCATCCATCCTGCATCCATCATTCATTCATGCATCCACCCATCCATCCACCCATCCATCCATCCATCCACCCATCCATCCTGCATCCATCATTCATTCATGCACCCATCCATCCATCCACCCATCCATCCTGCATCCATCCTGCACCCATCATGCATTCATGCATCCATCCATCCATCCACCCATCCATCCACCCATCCATCATCCATCCTGCATCCATTCATCCATCCATCCATCCATCCTGCATCCATCATTCATTCATGCATCCACCCATCCATCGACCCACCGATCCATCCTGCATCCATTATTCATTCATGCATCCACCCATCCATCCAGCCATCCATCCTGCATCCATCATTCATTCATGCATCCACCCATCCACCCATCATTCATCCTGCATCCATTCATGCATCCACCCATCCATCATCCATCCTGCATCCATACATCATTCATGTATTTTTATGACCATATAACTTGCACACAGCTTGTCAGTGTTCAATACCAGTCTCGAACCTTGTACTCCAGCACCAATGATACATGATTAATATTAATTGTTTTTAAAACATGTATTTATTCGACACCAATTTCACACCTTAGTCGGAACATCATTTTTATTTGTTTTTTAAAATATCAATTTATTTAACACAAAAGTAAGTCATGTATACATTTTTATGGCTCGATAAGAGGCTCGAACCTGGTTTCCCAGCAACAAAGTCGGCCGCGCTAACCGTCAGACCACATCCTCTCCCCTTTGGTGTGGCCCTGCAGTTTTGATGGTACATATTCGCACCAAAGTCACGTATACATTTTTACAACTTCACACCAAAATCGGAACATACATATTGAGCCCAAAGTCATGTATACATTTCTACAACTGAACTACACACCAAAATGGGAATCCCCGCTTTCTCCCATGCGAGCTCATTTTGTAATGCGTTGATAGTCACTAAAGAGGGCAGCGTCTGATGCTGCTTGGGAGGCAGAAGCGAACCCCCCTCCCCCTCCCCACACACACACACACTCATTCAATACATCCTGCTATGCACATGCTGCCCCATAAGCAGATGTGGTACCCAGGCACACGCGAAGAAACCAAGTACCTCGTTGTCAAAGACTTAACAGACACAGGCATGAACCACTTGCCCCCAACCAGTAGCAGAAAAAAGGCTTGCCCTCCAGCTTACAATTCAGCACTGCAGCAATTGTTAACTTATGGACATCCAGTGAGCAGTCAGCAGACAGTGGTCACGTTTGAAATGGAAAGTGCACATGGAATAGGCCCACACAAGAGGCAGGAGCACCATAGTGCACATTCATTATTTATGTGGCGGTGATGGGGTTCGGTGGGGCCGTATCCTAGCACTCTGAATTCTGATCATACCTGAGTTGAGTGTGAACGCTGGGTCTCCCTGGCCGAGCGGTTCCTTCGGGACTTGTCGTATTCCTGGGTCCGGTCAGGTCAGAGGTCAAGTCTTCAATCAAACCCCATACAAACAGAGGCCGCAGTACGAGGGAGGGAGAGAGAGCTCTGCCCCCCCAGACAGGGGGTTATGTACCCGGGCTATGTATTGACCAGCCAATCCCGGCGCTGTATGCAGCACCAGGATTGGCTGGGGGGGCACCATGACTCCTCGCCCAGTCGCCCTGTGTAACCCCGGGGGCTGCGGCCCGCCCCCTGGTCCTCTCTTCACAGGAAAACGATCTACGCATGCGCGGGCATGCTTGTGCTGCGCAGCTGCAGCAGGCCCATCCAACCCCCCCCCCCCCCCCCCCCCCTGCGCTCTCCGGAAAAGTCGGGTGTCTCCCGGTTTCCCGGCCGGCAGATAGTGCAATTTTTTAAAATATTTGTATTGGGCTTTTAGTGACGATGCGGTAGGTCCATAGGGCTTAGTGGGGCTACGCACCTACGCCCCAATGGACGCACCGCGCCTGTGTTACTCATGAGACTTGTGCATCTTAATAATTTAATACATTTTATTCTTGATACTTTGCACTCTCGGATGCAGTTCCGGTTAGAGCACCGGTCGTCAATAGTAAACACTGGATGTTATAAAAGTGACGTTTACATGTTACTGCACACCCCTGCTCTCCCCCACCAGCGAATACAGATTTACTCCTGCACTCGATAGGAACAAATACTACCTTCCACGTGCTTGGAATGTGCCTTGCTAAAATATCCAAATATCCACAAATTTACAGGTTCTTATGTGTGCATCTGTTTTTTAAAGCATCCTGTCCTACAGCACCCAAATCCCTGCTCTGGCAGTAGTTATACTCCCATGTAATAGACTATGCCGTTTTAGCAGCGTGAAAGCGCACTCTATGAAAGGGAAACGAGACCCGCGCCCTCTGTGCACCAAGTAGCATTTTGGTGCGCACGTGTTTGCGTGAATCGGGCGAACAGTGCTTCAGTAACACACTCGCAAGAAAGCAAAATATAGGGCGAAATTCTATTATTTTATGCGAGACATGGCGTCTAATATACATAAATTGTGTTTAATACATTGGTGGAGTCTGGCCACTCTTGTATAACCATGATTTTATGGGGTGAAAGTTTATAACAGTGCAGCCTAAAAACAGCTTTATTACGCAGCAAAATAACATGTTTCAGCAAGGGAGCAGCTAAACACAAGCAAAAGAAACCGAAGTGAAGTGTCAAGCTGTTTTGAGCGATTTTTTGGGGTAGTACCGACGTTCCGGCCA
Organism: Lissotriton vulgaris; assembly: GCF_964263255.1. NCBI lineage: Eukaryota > Metazoa > Chordata > Amphibia > Caudata > Salamandridae > Lissotriton > Lissotriton vulgaris. The sequence continues at coordinate 1,297,032,666 of NC_141685.1, read as the reverse complement.
GCAGTGCTTCCAAAACATAATTTTAAGACAAACTTAAAACGGTATGAAACTGGCACTCACAAGACAATGCATAAACGATGCGATAGTAAGATGGATAAAAGGTGCACAACCTTTACTGAAAAGCAAATAGGCTTACACTTAATTATTTTTAGTAAATCAACAGGAAAATAAAGGAGACCAAACTACGACAGATGGCAGAGAAGGGGAGGGGGAGGAGAAATGCGACACGGCGGGCAGGGGAGGGGGCGGAGCAGGGAGAGCGGCTATGTGCTTCCAAAACATAATTTTAAGATAAGTCTTACACAAAAGCAAACTTAAAACGGTATGAAACTAGCACTCACAAGACAATGCATAAACGATGCGATAGTAAGATGGTTAAAAGGTGCACAACCTTTACTGAAAAGCAAATAGGCTTACACTTAATTATTTCAACAAGAAAATAAAGGAGACCAAACTACGACAGAAGGCAGAGAAGGGGAGGGGGGAGGAGAAATGCGACACGGCGGGCAGGGGAGGGGCGGTGCGGGGAGAGCGGCGATGTGCTTCCAAAACATAATTTTAAGACAAGTCTTACACAAAAGCAAACTTAAAATGGTATGAAACTAGCACTCACAGGACAATGCACAAACGATGCGATAGTAAGATGGATAAAAGGTGCACAACCTTTACTGAAAAGCAAATAGGCTTACACTTAATTATTTTTAGTAAATCAACAAGAAAATAAAGGAGACCAAACTACGACAGAAGGCAGAGAAGGGGAGGGGGGAGGAGAAATGCGACACGGCGGGCAGGGTAGGGGGCGGAGCGGGGAGAGCGGCGATGAGGGTGTGAAGCAGCAGGGGCCTTTGAAGTGAAGCTAAGCTTCACTTTAAAGGTGTGGGAGGAGTGCGGCTGAGGCAGAGCGCACGCTGGGGGAAGCTTGTGGGGCGGAGCGGGAAGAGCTGCTGGGGAACAGATGGCGATTTGATGATGTGCACGCGCATTTTAGGTCAATGCGCTTGCGCATTGACCTAAAAGCGCACGGGCACAGCACCAAATCGCCAGTTGGGTAAAGTCTGTTTAAGTCGCTATAGTCTCGCTCTGCTCAATGCACATGCGCATTGAGAGGCGAGACCTAAAAAGCATAGTGCAAGGAGGAATGGCAGGTGAGAGGAGGCTCAGAAAAGAAATTGTAGCGAGACAGCTGCAGTAAAAGAGTAGAGTGAGAGAGAGAAGGAAGGATAGGAATAAGGCAAGGTGGCCAAACATGTGGGTAAGGACACATCCATCTGGAATTCACCCGAAGGAGGGGGACAAATACAGAAATTAGTTAAGGGAGCAACGGCGGAAAGAGTGCTGGCGGGAAGGCCAAACCAAGAACTATCAGACAGACAGAAGACAGACAGACAGACAGACAGACAGACAGACAGACAGACAGATAGATAGATAGACAGATAGATAGATAGATAGATAGATAGATAGATAGATAGATAGATAGATAGATAGATAGATAGATAGATAGATAGATAGATAGATAGATAGATAGATAGATAGATAGATAGATAGATAGATAGATAGATAGATAGATAGATAGATAGATAGATAGATAGATAGATAGATAGCTACCAGAACAAAATATGGTGGTGAGAGCTTCAGAAAAGAATTAGTCTGGAGACGGGATAGAGAAAGTGAAATGTACAGCAAAGAGAGAAGGGCCAATAAGCAATACTGGCGATGAAAAAAATGTCAGAGGATGGAGAGGGACAGAAGAAAAATATTGAAGAGAAGTGAAGGAGGACAGAGTGATAGAAATGTGAAGAAGCAACATAGGATAGCAGAGAGAAAACGGAGCACGGGAAGGGCAAAGTGCGGCAGAGCTAAATGTACCAGAGAGAAGGACAAAACCATAACTAACTCAGGGAAGGGCAGAAAAAGAGCAAGTAGCAGAATAAACATATTAGAGAACAGGGTGAGAAGGACTGGAAGGAGGGCTTAACGGTAAATAAAGAAGAAGAACAGCAAAATACATATTCGAAAGCTTCGATAGACATTGGGCAAGACGAAAGAGAGCAGGGGAAAGAACTATACAGAGAGAGCGAAGAAGGGTGCACGAGGACGAGAGACAGGGAGGAGAGAAATAGAGGTAGAGCGAAAGAGGCTAAAAACAGCCAATATTAAAAAAAAGTAGGTGAACGAGGAATAAAACTAAAGAGAGAGAAACCATGCTGAGAAAGGTATAAAGATAATTATTATGGGTGAGAGAACGGGGAATACCTGGTTTGGGAAAGGGGGAGTAACAGAGTGAGATGGGCTGCAGCAAAGAGGAATGATAGTGCGAGAGAGTAACCGCGCAGGATGAGACCACGGGTGGAGTGAGGGAGAAACAAGGGGGGGGGGCATATGTGTACCCTGCAGGACCTGTGTACACGGTTTACGCGTGGCAGACGCACCCCTGATGAAGGACGGCCCTGGCGAGCTCGAGGCACCTCTCCAGGCGGGGGCGGCCGAGGCTACATCGAGTTTCACCGGGTGGGGGAGGGGGTGGAAACTGCAGGTCATTGGGAGAAGGCAGTGATTAGCATGGCCTCCTGTTAATAAAGCACATCAAAGAGATGGGCGGAGGGGGCGGGTCCGCCGAGGCTGGTGGGAGAGCGCTGCCAGCTCCCGCCAGGATGCCTCGGCGCTGCCAGCTCCTGGAGTGGGCAGCACTCCCGGAAGCGGGGAGGGGTCGTGTGCTTTCAAAGTGAAGGAGAACACACACACAACCACGGTATTTAAGTGCATAGCTACGTAGATCGCCCGTGCTTGTTCTGTTTATTGATGGGTGAAGGAGCTGGTGATCAGAACCCGTGCCTGTAACGGAAACAAGCAGTGACAACGTGACACCAATATAAGCTCCTGTGACGGTTGTATTTTTTTTTAAAACATTTTAAAACTATTGCAAGCATATACCACTAAATGAACAGAAGCAAAAAGGGGCACCCCCCCCCCCCCCCAACTGTGGCTGCGATATGCGGACAATAAAAATTGGAAACAAATTAAATTAAGCAGTCCTTAATTTGTAAGCAAACAAAAAAAGTGCCAGGACACTGTCAGGAGGTCACTGTAGCTTGCATCACACCTTGCCCCTGCAATGCTGCCAATGATGGTAACAACACAACTATTAACCATTACATTCCCACAAAAGTGAATATCCGGACTATTTCAGGCCCCCAAAGCTATAAGAATGGCTTGTGTGGCAGGCAATAGTCATTTTAATGTATATTTAATGAATAATCAACGGCTGTGGTGATCTCTAAATTAGCCAGACAGCACCGCCTTGCGGCAGACTGTCACCAGAGCTGGTGTTAACAATTAAGTGCTGGTGACGAGCACCGGAAATAACCCACTCAAATTAAGCACTGAAAATAAGTATTAAATATAATTTTAATAGAACATGGAAGCTGTTTTTTAGCAGGCAGGTGTACGTATCATAGATATAGAATCCATTTTTAGTTTTAATTCACTTACTAGTAAGGCAGAGGGCTGGCTCAAAGCCCCACTATTGATATATACATGTTTTTTTAAAATGTATGAGTAGTTTTGATTACACAGGGCCAACAAAATGAACATTTCTCTAGGCCAGTCCTAAAAAAGTGACATATAGTTGATATTTCCTTAAGTTACTGCTTCTTGCTGCAAATTTCTGGCAACTGCAGTTCTCTTCTAACCAGTAATGGCACTGTCCCATTAAAGTGAAGAAGGCTGGCCGATAAATGCCATGTCTGTTGAATTAAAAGTGTAGCAGCCCTGCTGGGAAATATGCAGAGTCCTCCCATAAATATAGCCGGCCCACCAAGAAGAATGAGTTTGTACTAAGGTGCACCACAGCTGATGAGAAGTGCTGGCACTAACCTATTTCAAATGTGTTAACAAGTGTTCCATTACAAGTATGTATTCAGACTAGCAGTTCTGCTGAGAAATGCTAGCACTTTCCTATTAAAAGCGTAGTTGGCCTGCTGAGACGAGCCGGACTATTCTGCTAACAGTAGAAGTATAGTAGTAGCCTTAATGAAAAGTGCTAATCCTGCCCTAATTAAAGTGTAACAACTCAGATGAGAAGTCACAGCACTTCATGGTGAAGGTATAGAAATCCTTCCGCAAAGTGCCAGCGCTCTCTTATTAAATGTTCAGTAACCTCAATTAAAAGGGTTAGCTGTGCCCTGATGAATGTATAGCTGAAATACTAAAATGACTGGATGTCTGCCAACTGTTTAAAGTTGAACGGGAGCAAGACCGAGGTGCTCGTGGTGGGGGGTGTACCGTCGGCATGGTCGTCGGCGTGGTGGCCACCTTGTTTGGGGGAAGCTCCCGCTCCCTGCCGTGAGGCCAGGAATTTGGGCGTGTGGCTCGACAGGGACCTCACCTTTGGCCCACATGTCGGTCGGGTGGCGGGGGTATGCTTCAGTGTTCTGAGAGCCCTCAGGAAAGTCTTAGACCTGCTTCCTATTTCTGCTCGTCAGACGCTGGTGCATGCCCTGTTCACCTCCCGACTTGATTACGGGAACCTACTTTATCTGGGGGCCACAGGCAGGGTCATCGGTCGTCTGCAGGTTCTTCAAAACGCGGCAGCGCGGCTGGTCCTCAGACTCCCCAGGAGGGCATCCGCCAAGCCAGCCCTGCGAGCGCTCCATTGGCTCCCTATTGAGAGGAGAGTGCAGTTTAAGGCCCTTGCCACTTGCCACCGTATTTTGAATGGCAAGGCACCTCTCCCGCTCCAGAGCCTAATAGCCTACTATGAGCCTACACGCAGCCTCCGGTCCTCGCAGACCGGGCTGTTTAAAGTACCTAGAATATCTAAAGCTCGCATGGGAGGCAGATCCTTCAGATACCTTGCCCCCAAATGCTGGAATAACCTGCCACTGGAACTTCGGCTGGAATCTTCCGAAATCCAGTTTAGAAAAAAACTTAAAACTTATCTGTTTCTGTAGATAGCTTGGTTGGGAGGAGGGGGGACAGTCACTCCACTTGTCATAGCGCGGGGACACGCCAGTGGCGTAACCAGGCGCTTAATAAATGTCCAATAATAATAATAATAATAATAATAAAAGTGGTAGCAGTGTCCTAATAAAAGTGTAACACCGCTGCTGAGAAGTCCCATTGCTGCCCGATTAAGAGCACCGCAGATACTAACCAGTCACACCTGCAATGCCAGATTTGCCTGAATAAAAGTGTAACAAACACCCTGGCCTTTAAGTGGGCTGGGTCCCTCAGCGTAATGAAAAACATTGACATGAGTCACTATCCAGCTCAAGAATCATGTTCTTGACTTTATTGGCAAAACACTGACCTATTTCTGTACAATGAATGTAAAAAACGTTATGGTAATCCATGTCAGCAATATAGTTCCTGCTTCGATCTTCTCTCTCGCCTCCTTTATAGGTAAAAAGCTCTTTACGCGAGATGTATAGGGGAATGTCTTCTATCTTATCCTATGGAACAGGAGTCTGAGGTTCTAGAGATGTGGGCGGTATTCAAATTGAGCAAAATAGTGTGCAGGCGTATATTGGGGTTCCTTTGTCAACATTGCATTTTGCAATCCATCAGGAACTGGGCTTAGAGTACATTGAGGACCAGATTAAGCCTATGCTGCTCTGGTGCTCAGTCTGGCATAATCAGGAAGCCAGTCTAAACAGGGAAATCAGTCTGGGTTGTCTTTCTTGTTGATAGAGTACAGAATCTCCTGGCTTTAGTACATCAGGAGACAACTCCTGCTCTAGGCTGTCTTTCCATTTATGAGAAACCACCCGATAGTTGTAAGAAGGAAGGAGGGTGGGTCAGAGAGTGTTTTCTTTTATCCCACAGAAGGGCTCAGAGGGAGGGTAGAGAACATAAAGTTTGGCATCTGCTATGTATCATGTTTGTACTTTTTAATGGTTTTGCAGACTCCAATGTCTGACAACTGACTTTTACCATATTTGTATTCTATTTTTTTTACGCTTTTTAATACTTGTTATAACTATTTTATGAATTTACATATTTATATTGTGTCTTTTATGTTCTGCTTTTAACGGATCGAATAAACATTATGACTAGCTCCTGTTTATGTTTAACGTTTTAATTAATCTTGCATTCCTTAAGAGTGTTAGCTTTTTCCATGATCTTGTGTTTCAGTTTTTTTATTTTGTATAGTGCATACTTTAAACTGAATCGTCTCCTGGTGTTTATAACTTACCCCAATCGAGAGCTCTGGAGTTGAGGCTGATGGCAATTCGAATATCTCACAGCGCCTGCCAGTGAGTCAGAGAGGTGTTCAGAATACGAGGCCATCCAATCCTTGGCCTCTGTGCAGAGAGTACACAAGGGCAGCTCCTCTGTTATGGCGGAGGAGCGTCGCCCCACTAGATGGCAGCAGAGGTAAACACTTGAAAAATAAATTAATAAGCCAATTTTATGATTTTATTTTTCTTCTTAGTTGCGGCTGCCAGCAGCACGTCATAGGTTGAGACCATGAATCTACAACAGCAGTGGGGAAGAAGGGTGATGGCACTACTAAGTGCGCATGACTGTTTGGCCAGCCATCTTAGGCTGACCAAGCCGTCATGCACACTTAGCATTTCTCCACCCTGCATTGTGCAGCCAGGTGGTGAAAAGCAAAGGCTCCCAGGCACAGTCTGAGCGCCGAGGACCAATCCCAGTGCTGCTCTCATGCTGGGAGTTAGTAAAATAAAGGAGATGCGAGGAACTGCATTAAAACAGAGTGAACTTAGAGTGTGGAAGAGGAAAGAGATCACTCCCCCTTCCACAATTCTCAGTAATGGTCAGGTGACACACTAGGGGAATCATCGAAATTTAGTTTAAATGTTTACGCCACACCCTTAATTAAATAGGCCTTTTAGGGCCCCCACTTTTTCCATCCCACTTAAAGCTCCGGTAAAGCGCCTGCTGAGAAGTGCCAGCGCTGCTCCACTTAACGTGAAGCGGACATCAACCAATGGCAGCCACAGCTTTAGAGTCACTTACAGCCTGATTCATGTAGGCAATAGCGCTCGCAAAGGGGCCAGATTCTGAGAATCTGGCCCTTTGCGAGTGCGATTTTTGCATTTGGTATTCATGATACCAAATGCAAAAATCGCTATTTAAGAAGTCGCAAATATGCGAGGAATAGCATTTAAGGAATCTCTATTAGAGATTCCTCAAATGCTATTCATGACACATCCTGAAATTGCGATTTAGCACTTTTGGGGCCGCTATTTACCGAGAGGTCAGACCTGTCGGTAAATAGCAGAAACTCAGAAAAATGCTTTTAAAAGCATTTTTCTAAGTTGCATGTTGCACACACACATGTCCTTTGGACATGTGTGTGCGCAACACCTGTCCAAATGTGCATTTTAGGGGTGCTACAGGGCGTCCTTTGGACACCCCTGGCACCCTTTCAGTCGCTATCTCATTTGCGAGTAGCAAATTGCTACTCGCAAATAAGGGATACTCCCCATTCATTCCTATGGGCCTCTTGGCCCATAGGAATGAATGGGGAGTATTTGCGAGTAGCAAATTGCTACTCGCAAATAAAGAACATGTAGGAATCGCTATTTTATTAGCAATTCCTACATGAATGCCGTTTTGCGTGTCCTCAATAGCGAGTCGCTATGATTCGCTATTAGGGACACGCAAAACGGATTGTACATGAATCAGGCTGTTAGAGTGCTTATGCACCATGGATGGAATAGGACAGCGGCTGTAACAGGACAGTGTCTGGAATAGGACAGCGCTGAAAACAGCTAACTGTGCTGCTGCAAGGAATATTATTTCCGAAGTCACTGAGGCTGTAGATAGCGCCTTTACCGCTTTATTAGTACAAACGTCGCCGGCCCGCAGGGGCTCGGTCCAAGGAGGCATCGCTGCGGCTGAGGCAATGTTTCCTGACTCCGTCTTGGACTCCGCATGGATCGGAAACTTTCCTCCATGACATAGGGCAGAGAGGGGAAATGCCGCGCTTCAGTGGCGCCGAATTCTTCTTCATTGTAAGATGGAATTAAAACAAAAATGGATTGACTAACGCTTGCATTCCTTATAGAAAAAAAGGCTCTCTAGGGTTGTGCTTCAAATTGTGTGACTTTTCTCCACGGAGACTTACGTCGATTTCAAAGTACTGCTAGATACAAGATGGTGAAATTACATTAGTTGAAATTCGTGAATGCACTGCGCAGCTTGATGCTAAAATCTTTTTATGACAGTTTGTAGACAGGTTTACCTAAACCTAAATATAAACTGACAGTAAAAGGGCAAGGGTGCGCGGTGCTGTCACGTCTGTCCTGTTAAGTGCAGCAGCCCTGAGCAGCTATTAAACGCGCAGCAGCTCCAGCTAGCAGCGCCGATGCTGCCTGTTAGACCCGTATTCACTTTTCGAGGCCCGGTCCCACAACCCGCCATTTCCGCCGTTTTCTGGCGCCTCTTGCTTTATAAAGGTGTATCCACATGCTCACTAGTGTTGTTGCACTTTTTAAAAAAAAAAAATTAAAAAATGCACATATTGTGGAGAAATTGTTTCTGAAATGTTTTAGCTTTAATGATGTATACACAGGGCCACTTGAATTATGCAGCAGGGGATGCCAAATTATGCAGGAGGGTTGAGTAAATAATTCGGCAAGAAAAGGCAAATTATGTGGCATAATGCGTCACAGTTTCTATTAGAAGGACTTCATTATTTGTTTTAATTTTTGCACCTGTTAACACTGTCTGGGCATTGGTTTGTTACTCCGATATGAATTTACCTTGAAAAATAAAAAGACAAGAGGCGTTTGGCAAAACAGGAACAAGGTGGTTTAATTACATGCTCACTAGTGTTGAAGCACTTTTAAAAAAATGTAAAAAATGCACTTATTGTGGAGAAATTGTTTCTGAAATGTTTTAGCTTTAATGATGTATACACAGGGCCACTTGAATTATGCAGCAGGGGATGCCAAATTATGCAGGAGGGTTGAGTAAATAATTCGGCAAGAAAAGGCAAATTATGTGGCATAATGCGTCACAGTTTCTATTAGAAGGACTTCATTATTTTTTAAAATTTTTGCACCTGTTAACACTATCTGGGCATTGGTTTGTTGCTCCGATATGAATTTACCTTGAAAAATGAAAAGACAAGAGGCGTTTGGCAAAACAGGAACAAGGTGGTTTAATTACATGCAGCAGCCTGGAGAGCATGGACAGAGTAGCGTCTGAAGACAGTCTCAATGTAGAGAAGTTTTGGGAGAATATATATACAGTTTGTGAGGTACAATAAACTAATTACACATTCTTAGAGATCATGTGGGTCCCGGACTAGTCATAAATTATTAGTACAACCATCTCATAACGGGAACACAGGTGGCTCTCGACCTCGAGGAGAGCTAGTGTGGGCCGGTGTGTTTGTGTCCAGATGCTCAGCATAACATGTGTGTGATCACTTTGTGTGGTGTGTGTGCTGTCTTGATTGGCTGAGTGCTCCTTACTACATGTGGCATCTAAATTTGTTGTATTTTGGGAGCGTGAGTTTTTGGTCAAATGTGTTTTATTGAGGCCAAATTCCTCTGACCTGTTTGTGGTGTAGCTGCCTATCTGTGGGATATATCAGGTTTTTTTCCATGGTTGGGTGTTTATCTACAGGATGAGTGTAACCCCACCTGTGACTATCAATCAGTATGCCTGGGTTCGGGTCGCAGGGCATGTCAGACCACGTATCTCTGACTCGGGGTTGATGGGGAGGTCAATTTGGGTGAACTCTACAGCAATGATATGAGCTCGTTGTGGCCTGTGCATAGAACATGGTGGTCATGTATATCATGTTGTGAACGTATCTAGGACCCTAATTAAATATTCCCGATTTATGCCCTTGTGTGGTTATAACAAATCATATCCTTATAAAGGCATAAGAATCATATCCATATTTAGTCATAGCCAATGCAGTCCAAATACGGCAAGGCTACTTCCCTAGACTCCTAGAAAGTACAACACATTCTTTAAGCAAACCAAACCTCCAGCAGCCCGGGAATTCCCCCTGCTTTTGTTTTGATTTGTCCTAGAACTCCTGAGAGTCCTGAAAGAACTGCCAGTTCTTAGTGACAGTTCTTAGTGACGTCTTATGTCCAACCTTACGTCAAACAAGGCACCTTCCAGGTATAAATATACCAGCACTTGCCTTAAGCAAGACACAGTGGTTTGGAGCAGAGCGGCTATCTACTTACCCAAAGCCCAGCTGATGCGAGTGCCGAAGGAAGCCGTCCCTCCCATTTGACGCACTGAGAAAGACGCTGTCTTTTCTCCTGCCGAGAAAATCCAGCTCCAGTGTTTACAGTCACCCTTGCGGGTTACTGGGAGATCGAGTCCTGAGAATGAGATGCAAGACCTCCTTCATTCTAAAACAAAGGTACGGAGCTGATTAGATCCTTAGAGAATTCTTGATTCAGATTCTTGGCAAAACTAACTTAACTTAAAACTGCAGCTCACTTACTCCTTCCCACGTACTAGGCTTAGGTTAGGTACACCGGGCTAGGCGTATTTAGAAGCACCAGTTGAGTACGTTTAGTCAACTTTTATCATTGTATGTAATTGTATATATTTTATCCGTTTTAAGTATCATATGGATCAGAAACCATATCAATGCTTTTACAGTATTATTTCATAATACTCCTTTTACTGTACGCACTTTACTTTATGACAAGTATTGCAATTGTGGCAATTCACTTCTCTTGCATGAGAAAGAATACTGCCCAATAAATAACACCTTTTATTGAAAATGCCCGTCTCTCTATTTCTCTGCACTCTGGTGAAACTAAGTATGCACAATTGACTGAGTGAAATAGCTATCTATTGTTTTCACACGACTCTGGAGATATACTCCTTATTTTGGAGGGAGCAAAGTTGTCATGTTTATGCGGTTGTCAGAAACTAATCCCTTCTTGTCTAATCAGGGAAGTTAACTCCTCCCTGTTTATTCGAGAAAGTTTCTAGTGACCTCTGAGCTAGCTGGCATACCTAATTAAGTTTAACATATTCAGTAGAGACCTAGTCGACCTCAGTCCTACATCTAAACTGCTGTTTATGTTATTCCAATGCGCAGAGCCTATTGGGAATATAGGAACTACACTACAATCATATTTACCGACATTCTCATTATTATATGTATAGTTGTGATAGTGTACATCAACATTGCTTTTACTCTTTTTGACACTGTTATGCATGCATAGTTTATGATGCACTTCAACACTGTATTTAGTGATATTGCCGCTGTTGGGCCTGTACATTTCATAGTGTGCATTTGTCATCACATTCACCAATATTAACATTCCCCCCTCTAGTTGAATTTTCAACTACATCATTTTCCTCATATGCAATGACAGTCACATTATTTGATACAGTGTGTGTTGCTGTAATGCCTGCTATTCTTTCTCTAGCTATTTGCATACTACCTAATTTGAGGACTGCGTTTTTACTTCAGAAAACCCCCATTTGTAGGAAACCACAAAACAGTAGTACAAAATTGAAACCTAGAAGTAATGACATGAATAGTTTGGCCATACATAAGGGAAACCAAGAAAATATACTATGAAACCAGTCCTGCTCAGGGGCACCTACATCCTTCTTCATGTCAGCTTGTAGAAGATGCAGTATTTGGACAGCCAGAGCAAGAGTTCAATTTTCAAGATCATTTCCAGGAATAAAACTACAACAGGAAGCACCAATCTTGGGACACACCCCGCTGCCATTGTGGTCATCAAGTCCAGCACATACTGATGTTGTATCACCATAAGGTGAATGGTTCTCAATTCTTCCTTGATAGCGTTTAGGCCGAGCTCAATGTCGTTGATCATCTTCAGTATTTCCCCCATGGTTGTTTGTAACTAGCAGGCATTCACCTTTGTTTGCAAGGTAAAGAAGGGTATCAAGCCCCACTGCATTTACTTGAGTTTCAGAAAACAGTCAAAATTCTTCCAGAATGTCCTTGTACTGAACCTAGCCAAAATAATCAGCAGTTCTTCTTCTTTGAGCCTGATGCAACAGAGTTCTTTTCTTCTGTAGCGGATGTTGGGAAAACTCAGACAGAATTTAACCAGGGATTGACCAGAGTTGGCATGTGTATGATGACCAGCTTGCAGAAGCCCTGCCACCCAGGGACAAGCTAGGCATAGGCAAGCTTGCCACACAGCCAATACTTAGCAATCAACATGGAGGCACCCCACTGCAGGTCCAGTATATGCAGTATTACTTCACAGTGTTCATTAGAACCAAACGGTATGGCTCCCTTGCCTCTGAAACACAAAGAATACAATGTAAGGTTCCGTACAATTAGTGGTTGCCCTTGTCCCTCCTACCGTGTTTTTACTATTATTATCAGTATCCCAGATTTCCTGGCACGGGGTGTCTATGCTGGCGTTTGACCCTCTTCAATAGGACTCATTTCCCTTAGTGTGGTCCAGGTAAGCACTGGAATTCCATATCTGGAGTCTATTTGTGATCAAAAAAGGTGGCCCCAAAGAAGTAAGGCCACCCTGGGACAACAGATGGATGCAGGAGTGGACATATTTGTGCACTGGTGCAGTGGTCTTGCTACCTCCAACAACCTCTTTTCTATGACGTCCCAGGGCCAAAAAATATCCTCCCCTAGTGTGCTCCTCCTTCTCATCCTGTCTAGTTCAGTTTAAATGTTGCTAGGTTAGGTAAACAGGTACAGTGCCATGAGTTTGGTCTCATACTGGGTGATGTTTACTACTGTTCTGAGGGGTCGAATCTTGGCCCTAATGCTACATCGGTACAGGTGGATGAGACATTTTGCTTTCTCTGGGGCTATCTCTTGGGATAAGTAAAGGCTATCTGCACCTATGGCATGGTGTATGGGTGAACATATGTTGCATGACCTGTTCGAGGTTTGAGTGCCCCGGCCATCATGTGTTGATAAGAGTTGTTGTGTAGGAGTGCACTGTGTAGTGCATGAGGAATGCTAGCGTTTGTTCAGCATAGGTGTAAGTGAAGTGAAATTGGTCTCTACGCATGCATTGCAAACATGACAAAGTAGGTTTCATGAAACTAGGCATCTTTCTGGCTCCGGAGGGGTGCGAGATCACCCAGGCTAGACAGCGGATGTACAAGAATACAAAAATACATACCTTGGAAAACATTCATAGATGTTGGGATGGTCTCCAGGGGTGCTTCCTGTTGTCTGGGCTCCCACGGGTGTCTTGTCTTGGTCCAGTAAAAAAAATCTAATTATTTTTTTTCTAAAAAGAAGTGTTCATAAAGTAATTTTGCAGTCTGTGTTGTTGAGCAGCTGATCTTGTTGATGTCCTTTTGAGATTTTCAATTAAAGGGTGCCGTGGGCCACTGTAGCAATGGTGCACATTTGGTTCTATTGCGGACCTTTCGGATAAGAGCTGCAAGTTTTAGGTTAGCTTAGAAAAAACAAATTGTTAGAAAGTTTTTGGAGAGAGTTCCTTGTTTCTCTTTTTAGGGGTACACTCTATCTCTTTTCACTGTGCGCAAAACTTCGTAGTGAGGTACTGAAAAAAGGTGGTGACGGTTTTTAGGGAACAATATGTTTAAGTTATTTTGTGGGTATTTTGGTCCCCCCTCTCCTTGCTGCAGCAGGGGATAGTAGTTTCCTCTTGTTAGATTTGGGGGTCTCTAGTTGGCACAGGTAGGTACGTGTGACAAATAGGGACCCTCTCCTCTAGTCAGGATAAGGGGATTACACTCCCAAAATAACCCCTGATCACCCCCTTGGTAGCTTGGCACAAGCAGAAGGGCTTTACTTCAGAGGCGTTGTAAGTTAAGCAGTTGTGACCACATGCAGTAACCCAGTGACAACACTACGAATGGACACCACACAAGTTTTATATAAAAACTAGACTTTATATAGAGTTACCACAAGACCATAAACGACAAAAATACACCATGATTACTTTAAGATGGTAGATTTAAGCTTAGTTCAGTTCAGTTCTTAGATGCGACACTCTGCGCCAATGTACCTTAAGTAGTGTTGCGCTTCCACGACAAGCAATGTCGCAGCGATGGGAAATGCGGCAAAGTTCAGATACAAAGAAAAAAAGACGTGAAGATCTTCCAGATGCGGCACGCTTCTCGGGGATGCGAGAAGTTCTTGGTTAATGCGTGGACTGCAGCGGCGACACCCTTACGATGCGACAATAACAGCTTCAGCGGCGACGCTCTTCCCCTACGATGCGTGAAGCTTCCGCTCGATGCGACAACTACAGCGGCAACATACAAGTTGCGACGGCGGCAGCTCAGACGGCGGCACACTTCTCAGGGATGCGAGGTGCTCTTGGTCGATGCGGTGTAATGCGACAGTTCCAGCGGCGACACCTTCCTTTCGAAGTTGCGACGGGAGGCACATCGACCGCTACACGCTCCGACCTCGTTGTGAGATTCTTCTACTGGAACAACTACAGCGGTGACACACTCCTTCGGAGTTGCTCGTTTTGGCACACTTCTCTCCGATGCAGTGCACTGCAACTGTTCCAGCGGCGACACCCTCCTTCGGAGTTGCGACGGCAGGCACAGTGAGGGCGATACACTTCTTCTCGCTGAGTCGCGCTTCCAGCTCCTTGCGACACGCAGTCCCTCGGAAGGCCCTAAACAGCCGCAGGCACTTCCAAAGAAATCTGGGGAGCTGGGGGGTGAAGTCTGTTGTCCCTGAGACTTCAGCAGGAGGCAAGCTCTTTTCCAAGCCCTTGGAGATCCTTCACAAGTTGAACGCAAAGTACACAAAGTTCCTTTCTCATTCCTTTGGAAGTTAAGGCAACCACTGCAGGCCAATCCCCCAAGCAGCACTTCAGCTTGGGAATAGTCTTTCCTCAGTTTCTTCAGGTTCCTCTTATCAGTAAAGGTTTCTTCTTGTAGTCCAAAGTGATCTAATTTCATGGGATCAGGGTCCCAATATGTATACGTCAAAATCCTTTGTTCACTGAGGGGAGAGGGGCCTTTGCCCAGTCCAAACCAGTTCTGAAGCACTCTGTTTACCAGACTTCTCCTTTCCTTTCACAGTGCAGGGCAAGCACATCAGACGCCCCACAGGAGGTGGAGCCAGCATTGTGGAAGGCAAGCACAGTCCTAGAGCACTTTGTTTACAGGACTCCTTCTCTTCTTTCAGTGTGCAGGGCAGAGACATCAGCCGCTCCCCAGGGGGTGGAGCCAGCATTGGGGAAGGCGGGCACAGCCCTATTGAAGGTTTAGGTGCAACTCCTCCCTCCCATCTAGATGCAGATCTCTCTAGTCACCACCGGGTGACTCAGCCTGTCTCCTGGGATTCCCCAGCCCTGTCACTCACAAAACCAGACATAGGAATACACAACCTAGCAGAGGCAGGTTTTCATGGTTTGACAAGCAAATACCTTCTTTCTAAAAGTGGTATTTGCAAACACAGAATATTAAAATAAACTTTACTAAAAGATGTATTTTGTTATTCTGAGTTCAGGCATACTAAACTCGAATTTCTACCATCTTCTCTGAGACCGTTAGGATTATAAAATGTAATAACTCTAACTGCCCACTCTGGCCTGTGGAGAATAGGTAGCCTTGCAGTAGTGAAAAATAAAAATGGCTTTAATTCTCTATTAGGACATGCCACACACATCAGGGCTTGTCCTACCTTATACTTACAATGCACCCTGCCCATGGGCCTACCATAGGGGTGACTGATATGAAGAAAAGGGAAGGTTTAGGGACTGGCAAGTGGGTGCACTTGCCCAATCAGCATGACAGTACCAGACTGCACGCAGGCTCTTCAATGGCAGACCTTAGATACTTCTTACAAGGCTGCTTCTGTGGGTGGCACAACCAGTGCTGCAGGCCCACCAGCAGCATTCGGATTTACATGCCCTGAGCACACTCCGTGCACTAGACTAGGGTCTGACAAGTAAACCAAATAGCCAAACATGGAGCCACTGATTAGTACATCAATTTACAATAGGGAGCACTTGCACTGTGGCACTGGATAGCAGTGGCACAGGGCCCAAAGCATACAACACCAGCAAAAATACATGAGGCAATAGAAAAATGGAAGGGAGACCCACGCCAATGGTGCCAGGTCTAACAAGTGTCCCCTCCAGCTGAAAAGTGGAGAGAACTACCCTAACTCCTGGGAGTTCTCTTCACTAAGGTGGAAAAATCTGGACAGGCCATCAGCGTACCAGGGCGGTGTTCCACCGTAAAGTCCTTACCCTGTAGGGAAATAGACCACCTCAACAGCTTTGGATTCTCACACCCCATCTGCATCAACCATCTGAGGGGTCTGTGGTCTGTCTGAACCCGGATGTGAGTCCCAAACAGGTATGGCCTCAGCTTCTTCAGTGTCCAGACCACAGCAAATGCCTCACGCTCAATAGCACTCCACCTCTGTTCCAGTGGAAGTAACCTTCTACTGATAAAGGCTACAGGTTGATATAGGCCCTCCTCATTCATCTGTGACAGAACAGCCCCCACACAATGTTCTGAAGCGTCTGTTTGGACGATAAACTCGCTTGAGAAGTTGGTGCCAGGAGTACGGGCGCCGTGCACATGGCAGCTTTCAGGGCCTCAAAAGCTTTCTGACAGGTGTCAGTCCAGATCACCTTCTTGGGCTGCTCCTGGAAGTCAGCTCTGTCAAGGGTGCAACAATGTTGCCATAGCCCTTGACAAACCTCCTGTAATACCCTGTGAGACCTAAGCAGGCTCTCACCTCTGTCTGGGTTTTGGGTGGCTTCCAAGCCAGGATGGTTTCAATCTTGGGTTGTAGGGGCGCCACCTGGCCGCTCCCAACTTGGTGTCCCAAGTGCACCACGGAACCCTGCCCGATCTGGCACTTACTCGCCTTGATCATGAGGCCTGCTTTCCGCAGCGCCATCAACACTTCCCAGAGGTGGCGCGGATGTTCCTCCCAACTGGCACTGAACACTGCGATGTCATCCAGGTAGGCGGAATTCAGTGCCAACCAACACCTGGCTGACCAACCTCTGAAAGGTGGCAGGGGCAGTCTTCATCCCAAAGGGCATAACATGGAACTGGAAATGCCCATCTGGTGTGGAGAATGCTGACATCTCCTTTGCCCCATCAGTCAAGGTGATCTGCCAGTACCCAGACGTTAAGTCAAACGTGCTGCGGTACCGTGCAGCCCCTAGCCGATCAATGAGCTCATCAGCTCCGGGGATGGGGTGCGCGTCAGTCTTCGTGACTGAACTGAGCCCTCTGTAGTCCACACAGAACCGGAGTTCGGGTGTTGCACCCGGCACTGCAGCCTTTGGGACCAAGACCACTGGGCTGGCCCAAGGACTGCTAGATGACTCAATCAACCCTAGCGCAAGTATCTTTGAGACCTCCTGTTTGATGCAAGCCCTTACCCTGTCAGTTACCCTGTAAGACTTGTTCTTCGCAGGTAAGCTGTCTCCTGTTTCCACATCATAGATGCACCAATCTGTGACACCAGGAAATCATTCTGTTGCTTATGGGTCAGGGTGGAAGAGAGGTTAACACCATCCACTGACCCGTCTTGATCTGAGGCTGACAGGAGGTCAGGAAGAGGCCCAGTATCCTCCTCCATCCCAGCATCTGTTGCCAAGAGCATGCCCACTTCAGTCCTCTCTAAGTGGGGCTCAAGGCGGTTGACATGTAGGACCCTCAAGGGGTTCCTAGGAGACCGCAAGTCCACCAAGTAGGTAACTGGTCTCTTGCGCTCCACAACCTCAAATGGTCCGGTCCACTTATCTTGGAGCGCACAGGGCTCCACTGGGGCCATGACCCACACTTTCTGGCCAGGTTGAAGCTCTACCAGAGTGGCATTCTGGTCATACCAGCGCTTCATCTCATCCTGGTTGGCTTCCAGATTTGCCTCATCGAGTTGCCTAGCGCCTAGTCTGGTTCCTGAAGGCCAGCATGTAGCTATATACATCCTGGGGAGGTTTCCCGGGAGCTTTCTCCCAGCCTTCTTTAACCAAACTCAGAGGTCCTCTGACTGGGTGTCCATAGAGAAGCTCAAAGCGACTGAACCCTAGAGATTTCTGTGGCACCTCAAGGTATGCAAAGAGTAGGCACAGTAAGAGGACGTCCACCTTACGCCTCATGGGTTCCTCAAGACCCATTATCATGCCCTTCAGGGTCCGGTTGAATGTTTCAACCAGCCCATTTCTTTGGGGGTGGTAAGGAGTAGTGAACTTGTAGGTTACACCACACTCCTGCCACAGGGACTTCATATACTTGGAAATGAAGTTGGTCCTCGGTCAGACACTACCTCGCGAGGGAATCCCACTCGGGAGAAAATTCCCATCAGTGCTCGTCCCACCACGGGGCCGTCACTGTCCTCAGAGGTATGGCTTCCGGGTACCGGGTGGCATGGTCCACCAAGACCAGGATGATCCTGTTGCCCATGGCTGTCTTGGGGTCCAGTGGCCCCACAATGTCAATCTCCACCCGCTCAAAGGGGGAACTGACCACAGGCAATGGCTGGAGAGGAGCCTTGTGCTTCTTCCCACTCTTTCCACTTGCCTGCCAAGTTCGACAAGTCCTGCAATGAGTATCAAAACTCTTGCGCATTTGGGGCCAATGAAAGTGGGTGACAAGCCTTTCAAAGGTCTTGTCCTGCCCAAAAATGTCCTGCTAAAGGCACATCATGAGCCAGCCCCAGTAGGAAGGCTCTGAACTTCTGGGGTACCACCAGCACATGGGCCGACCCAGGTTCAGAAACCTTAGGCTCACTATACAGGAGACCATTCTCCCAGTAAATCAAGATTGACCCTGACTGATAACCTGCTGCCTGGCTTGCAGCCTGTTGCCGCAAGCCCACAAGAGAAGGGCACTCTCTCTGCTCCTTGCAAAATTCTTCCCTGAGGGGCCTCCTTCTTGCTGCCAATGGGTCAGCTCAGGCAGGTCCCCCAGTTCAGCTATTTGCTCCCCAGTAGGCTCCAGGGTAGGGGTCTCCAACCTTTTGTGTAGTGAGAGCTACTTTTGGTCAGTGAAAATCGTAGTGAGCTACCAAACCCCAAGCAACTCGTGCATTTTTCCGAGAGACCTCCCACGCCCAGTTTCATTGACGTTAAGGTTAAAAAAAAACTATTTTCTTCAGAGCCAATCATACTGTGGTTTGAACACAATACTTAAAAGTTCCCTATAAACACTGAAAGGATTGACTTTGTATTTGTGTTGTGTTGTCAAACCACTTTACGGCCTTTCACAATAATAGCTTCAAAATCAAGAAGACCTTTCAATAGCTGTCACTGAAATAATCATTGTAATGCAGCTCAATTAATAATCAAACAGGAAAAGCAATCTTACCTTCAATGTGGAACTGTATGATATCCTCTAATGCTGTGTAATCTTGTAGCCTGGCGGGGGCAGTTCCAAAGAAGTCCTAGTAGTGAATTAGTCACAGTTAGTGGCAGTCAGCCTGTGCAAAGCTTTTCTGAATCACAATTGCAGATGGATTCTTCTCCTGTAGCTTTGACAAGATCGCTGTGTTTTTCAGTTGCCAGATGAGCTGAACTTCAGCTTTGTTTGGATTGGAAAGTACCAATTTTGTCCTCCACTCTGAATTCTTCAGAAGGTTCTGTTTTGACTTTTAAGGTTTTAATGGCACCAGTCATGTTCGCAGTTGCATTCTCATTGCTCCCTTTACTTTTTAGGAGGGTCAGTAAAGCAGGACTGTGGTACAAATTGCTTTGTTCTTATTCAACTAAAAAGAACTTTGAAAGATGCTGAAGATTCTTCTCTTTAGCTCTCTTTTTTTCTTGATGTCAATACACCAGGCCTCCAGTAAACACAGTTTTTTCTCATCTTGTGCAGCAAATAAACATTTGGAAAGGTGCTGAAGATTCTTCTCTCCAGCTACTTTCTTCTTGGTGTCTGAAACCCACCCTGAAGTACACACTGCTTTGTTCTTGTTCAACTCTAACAACTTTTTGTAACAAATGGACTTTTTAACCCCTTCGCTGCGGCGGCTATTCCGCCGCAGCGCTAAGGGGGAGGCGGGGCCGTGCTCGTGACGGAACCACTCCGTCACGGCCCGCGGGTGAGCTGTGCTTGTGATGGAACGGTTCCGTCACGGCCCCGCCCGCTCTTCAGAACATCAGCGCAGGCACGGAATTCGTGCCGCGCAGACGGAACCGTTCCATCACCAGCACAGCCCACCCGAGGCTCGTGACGGAACGGTTCCGTCACGAGCATGGGAGGGGTTAAAGATGCTGAAGATTCTTCTCTTCTCTATAGCTATCTTTTTTCCTTGTTTTCAATAAACCAGGCCTCCAGTAAACACTGCTTTGTTATTGTGCAGCAAATACAAATTTGGAAAGGTGCTGAAGATTCTTCTCTCCGGCTACTTTTTCTTCTGTCTATAAAATAGGCCTGCAGTACACATTACTTTGTTTTTGTTCAAGTAATAATAAAACTGTGGGCGGAAGATTCTTCCCTGTAGCCACTTTAATCTTGGTGTTCATAAAGAAACAGATACTTAGATTTGGGATTTCACCAGGGACTGTCTTTGAATAAGTATTGATTGCGAATGCATTCAACTTATTTCAGTGAGAGACTTGACACTGGATGGTGTCCACTAATGCTTTGTAATCTGGGGTGTAGCTTGAGAGGGCAACTCTTATGGAGTCATTTAAATGTTCGTCACTCAGACGTGTGTGAAACTTAGATTTTATGAAGTTCATATCTGAAAATGCGGATTCACAAAGATAGGTAGAGCCAAATAGGCAAAAAAGTTTCAATGCAGCTGTGGGGAGGTTCTCAAACTTTTCAGCACCCACCAGGCTCCAGAAATTTATATCAGATTGCCTTGATTTCAATTCAATGTCATTTTGAAGTGTGACAATCTCCATTCCCATTGAGGCAAAGTCAAGGTTCAAAAGCACACTAATTTTCTCTGAAATGTCAGTAACGTCCACTTCCATGAAGGGGTTTGACGTGAACATCACACAGGGCTCCAGTTGCTCAAAATCACTAAATCTGTCACTGAACTCTTGATTAAGGCTGATGAGGAGGCTGCTGTATTTTCCTATGTCCAGGACCTCAGACTCAGCTTTGTTTTCTGAAAGGATTTGGAGCACAGAGGGAAAGTGCTGCATCTTTATTTTCTGTACATGCTGTATGAAAAGGTTAAGTTTTGATTTTAAAGTTTTCACAGAACTTACCATGTTGGTTATTGCCTTGTTTTTGCCTTGCAACTCGTAGTTCAATACATTTAATTTTTGTATCAGATCTGTTAAAAAAGCAAAATCGAGCAACCATTGAGTCTTTGATAACAGTGTGGTATCTTCATTTTGAGGCTCCAAAAAAGCTTTGACTTCTGACAATAGCGAAAGGAATCTTTGTAGTATTTTATCCCCTGCTAAGCCATCGGATTTGAGTGTGCAGTAAAAGGTCCCCATACTCAGCTGATAGTTCTTCAAGGAACAACTTGAAGGTTCAGTGCTGCTTGGCCTTTGCACAAATTGAATTAATAATTTTAACAACTGGAGTCATCGCATGATTAAACCCCATTACCTTGGCACATATTGCCTGTTGATGTATAATGCAATGGTAGTTTAATAGCGGAGGGAAGTCTGGATCTGCTTTACAATTGGCAATGAAGCCAGAATGACGCCCTATCATTGCGGGTGCACCATCAGTGGTTATCACCACTAACTTTTTCAATGGGACATTTTGTTTCACAAAATAATTTTTCACCTCATTGTGAATTTCAGATCCTCTGGTTGTGGTTTTCAAAGGCAACAAAGTTAAAAAATTCCTCTTTATCAGTAAAATCTTCAAAAACCATTCTAACGCACATTGCTAACTGTGCAATATCGCTTGCATCAACAGATTCATCACATTGAAGAGAAAAATATTTGCATGTCTTCAAATCTCGCTCCAACTGCTCTATCATGTTGGTCGATAATGCAGATATCCTTCTTGCCATAGTGTTTGAACCTAACTTCACATCTGAAATTGCAGAAATAATATCAGGGCTATTTTTAAAGTCTTTGAATAAGAAGTTGGCCATTAGAAGCATTGCTTCCTTCACAACGGCTCCATCTGCAAATGTTGCTTTGTGCTTAATCAAGTGATGGGTGACTACGAAGGATGCTTCAGTTGCCGCAGTGGTTTTCTTCGTGGGCTTTGTAAAAAAAGATTGCTGTGTCTGCAATGCAGATTTGAGTTTGTTAACTTTTTGTGACCTCAGGCTGCTTCCTTTAGGGAACTTTCTCTCAAAATGCATGTACTTAGTTGAAAAATGCCTCTCAACATTGCCAACAGACACAGTTGTCTTTAATTTGTGTAAATACAAATTTGTTCTCCCACTCTTGATGGAAGTAGTAAGACTTGCTCTTTGCCTTTTTGGAGGGACCTGCCTCTTCATCCATGATTAGTTGTTAAGGCTGTAAGCAAGAGGAAAAATGTTGATGAAGTCAACATACGGCTACAATACTGCAACACAATGCCTCCCCTTTCCTCATTATCACCCATGACAGCACCTTGAAATAAATTGAGTGTGCGCTGTTCATACAAAATGTATGAGGCCACGCATAGCCACCCTGCCTGGCCTTGAATGGTCTCATAGATATGTGCCGGCAAGGCAGCGCAAGTCACTGTGTTGCGCTACTCTGTCTGCCCCATGGAGGTGGAGCATGGGTGTTACCAAGCATCCACCCATAGATGTTGGCACATTCTCAAAGTCGCTATCAGTTGTTGACCTGGGAATGTGTCAAAAATGCTTTGCCACCCCAGGTGAGTCGTAACAAGGAGAAATACCTTTATTGCTCCTCTTTTTTCACTTTTTAAATGTGTGCTGCAGCACACATAGAAAGAGGAAAATGCCTCAGAGGATTTTTTGTGTGCAAGAAGGTGCCCCTTCCTGCGCAGTAAAATTCTGTCTGTAACCCAGGCACCCTTGCACCTTGGCACAGGGGTGCCTGTGTTGGCACTAGGCAGCAGTGTGTGTGTCAGTGCATGCTGCATTGTACAGAAATGAAACTTCACTTACCAACATAAAAGTATGACTGCCCACTCACTAACAGCTATTATAATTATTACACAGTGCTTTAATCACTGGCCAAGCCAGCAGCTACTACTACTCAGAAGTCAACAGGGCGAGTCCGCGAGTAGTGTGCTATAAAGCCGGGATATTTAATGTTACTAGTCTACTACTCAGTGTTATATATCTGGAAATCTGGATGCAATGACGGAAGCAGCTAAATACCAGTCGGTGGGCACACTATGCTAAGCACAGGTGTTTGTTAGCTTTTATTAAGGGTTTTTAACGCTTGCCCTTCTTAATTACATAGGCCGCACCTGAGAGACCCCACAGTTTTTTCATCCCACTTAAAGCCCTGCTCAAAACAGAACATGAAAGTCGTGTACAGTTCATAATGCTCAGGCAGCAGCATCAATACTACAAGCTTTATAACAGGTACCAGCCAGTTGTGCACCAGTGTATCTGCGGAGGCCCTGTGCAGAGGGTTCCGCAGAAAGTGCGGGCAGACTGAGCCTGAACTGGTCAGGTTAATCGTGGTTAGTGATACCGAGGGAGAGGAGGAGCATGTGTGGGCCGTCTGAGAATGGATGTGGGTTAGTTGATTGTCTCTGCCTGTGGGGATTGTCAGTGGGCCTTATGAGGATCTGTATGTAAGGTTGTCAACATTCTTAGTATCTCTTGTGGCTGGCGTAGGGCCTCAAAGTGCTGGCTGTCGTTCTATGAGGGACAGAGCAGGCGTGAGAGTTCAGTGCAGAAATATTTTTATTTTATTCGCATACCGTAAATATGCATAAGCAGCACAAAATACAACAAAACAGCCTCCCAAGTCTGTACATAATAACGTTTGCATTTCTCTAAAAGGGCAACCCTACACTGAGCAAAACAGCGTTTCTAAGAATTGCTAACAAGATTTGCGCAGCAAAAAATAAATACAATTTTAGGAAAGTAAATGAAATGAAGCAAGATTTGCTCCGAGGCATGGTCACAAGGATAGACACCTCGATGATTGACAATAAGAAAACCAAGGGCTAGCGAACCAAATGATGAACTGGGCCTGCCCTATCATGAAGCAGTAGTGACCTTTCCCATCTTTCCAAGTGGAATAGGGCTCCATGCCAATATTATTGATTTTCAAATGTACGTAATTATGTACAGTAATTTCATATTACTTTCAGCGCTCTCCCTTTATGCTGCCACCACTTTTCGAGGTACAGTAATGTCACAGCCCCTTTATCCTCCTTGCAGAAGATTTTCAGGGCAACCAGGTTCTTTTTAAGATGGATTCAACATAAGCTTCCAGGCCAGGGAAAAACTAAGACAAGGGCAGCAGACCTGCTACCAAGGATTGTTAACACATCAGTGTGAACACCGCCGAGAGGCCTCTCACACGGTTTGCCTGTCTTACCTGCTGCTCGGTTGATAGAAGGCGGCAGGGCGGCAGGCTGTACTGAAGGCAGATGGCACGGGTCCCAGCAGTTCAAATCTACTGCCTGTGCGACCTGCTGCTTTGCCCTGCCACGCCCGCTACAGCTCTGCACTCTCAACTCGTGACTGAGCTGTGCAGTGCCTGTGAGGAAAAGGCAGGGGGCACTTACACAGGGTCATTTTATTTTATTTATTTATTTTGGAGATTTATAGAGCGCATGGCTGCCCGGAAGCGTCCCAGCGCTATCTGAAATCCACTATGAGCTCCAGAGGTGGGGTCAGGATTGGTGAAGAAGAGGTCAGGGGAACAGCCATGTCTTCAAGGCTTTGCGGAATGACAGGAGATTAGGTTGGGCCCGAAGGTCCGATGGAAGAGTATTCCACATCTTGGACGCCTGAAATGAGAACTGCCGGCCTCCAAAGCGTGTTTTCTTGATCTTGGGTATTTTGGTCAGATGGGCGTTGGTTGAGCGTAGAGTTCTGTTTGTCGTATAGGGAGTCACAAGATCTTTCAGGACCGGCGGAGCTTTTCCATGCAGGATTTTGTGGGTTAGGCACATGGCCTTGAAATGCACCCTTTGCTCCACCGGGAGCCAATGGAGTTCTTTGAGTGCAGGTTTGGCCGAGCACCGGTTTTTTGTGCCTGTGAGAATTCGGGCGGACGCATTTTGCACCACCTGTAGCCTAGCTATGACTTTTTTTGGGGAACCAAGATATAAAGCGTTGCCGTAGTCAAGTCTAGACTGTATAAGACCCTGAATGAGCAGTTTCCTCGACTGGAATGGGAGGAGTGGGAGGATCTTACGGATGGTGCGAAGCAAGCCAAAGCATTTTCCTGCGGTTTTCTTGGCCTGCGTATTGAGGGTGAGTTTGTCATTCAGCCAGATCCCCAGGCTTTTGATATCAGTTTTAGGGGTTGGTGGTGGGCCCATGCTGGGAGGCCATAGAGACTCCGGGCGAAAGTGGGCCTGGTTGCCCAATACCATTAGCTCAGTTTTGTCCCCGTTGAGCTTTAAGTGGGAGTCGCTCATCCAGCTGACTATATTCTCCAGGCAGGAGTACAGATCGATGGTGGGAGATTCGGACTGGCTGAGGGAAACAACCAGCTGTGTGTCGTCCGCGTAGGTCAGGAGTTTAATGCCATAGGGGACGACAATTTGTTCAAGAGGTGCCATGTATACGTTGAAGAGTGTAGGGCTCAATGAAGAGCCCTGGGGCACTCCGCAACGTATCCGGGTTTCCCTAGAAATGCAGTCTCCTTCCGCCACCTGAAAGGAGCGGTTGTGGAGGAAGGATTTTAGCCATTCGAGGGCCGTCCCAGTGATGGCGAGGTTTTCCAGGCGTTGGGCCAGAATGCTATGGTTAACGGTGTCGAATGCTGCGCTGAGGTCCAGGAGGATCACTGCCACTGATCCTCCTGCATCGATGATTTTCCTAGTTTCTTCGACTACCGCTACCATCGCCGTTTCTGTCCCTTGGCCAGGGCGGAAACCGGTTTGAGAGGTTTTTAGCAGCTCGTTGGACTCCAAGTGTTGAGAGAGCTGGGAGTTGATGTATTTTTCCGCCAGTTTGCTAATGCCTGGGAGAAGTGATATCGGTCTAAAGTTAGCCAAGTTGTCCGGGTCGAGGTTAGGTTTATTTATAAGTGCCTTCACCACCGCTTTTTTCCAACTTATGGGCACAGTTCCGGATTCAAAGGAGGCGTTAAGTAGGTTGGTCATGAGTGGTAGGATGCTCGGGGCAGCCTGCTTCAGATGTCTCACCGGGGCTGGGTCATGAGGCGATCCACTTTTGAGGGCTTCTAGTAGAGAACCAAGGGTTTCCGCGTTGATGGGATGGAACTTGCTTAGTTCAGTGTCTCTGTTCTGATGTTGGGAGGAGGAACGGAGGGAGGGATCTATAGGGGAAAGAGACGGAAGTTGTTTAAGTATTGTTTGTATTTTTGAGTCGAAGAAGTTGGCTAACTCATTACAGTGTTCGGTTGATGGATCGCGCGTAGCTGGAGGGGTGGGGGGTTTTAGAAGCTTTTTCATGGTGAGAAACGTCTCCCTCGACGAATTTGTTGCGTTACTAATTTTTTCACTATAAAAGGAGATTTGTGCGTTTTTAAGAGCTTTTTTATAATTAAGAATCATCAGTCTGTAGTTGTTTTTGCTGATGGGATTAAAGTCTTTCCTCCAAACTCTTTCTGCTCTCTTGCAGGCTTTCTTTAAGAGGCGTATTTCCTGGGTAAACCATGGAGAGGTTGCTTTTGTCCTTGGTTTACGATGAGGTTTTTTAGGGAGAGCTATGTCTAGAGAATTGGTGATCCAGGATGAAAATTCACTATCAGCAAGGTCAATGGATGAGCTAAAGGTTGGGACTGTATCCTCGAGGGCTTGTTTCCATTTGTCATAGTCCAATTTCGCCCAGGGTCGAGATGGTCTACCGGGTGCTTGGGTTTGCGGCGGTTTGGGGTAGGTGCGCCAGCTGAAAGGAATAAGTAGGTGGTCGGACCACGGCACAGGGATGGGGGGCCTGGTCACAAGGTCCGGAAAGTTACAGAATATGGGGTCGAGCAAGTGCCCCCGGTTATGGGTGGGGAGGGAGTTCTGTAGGTGCATTTGGTGGACTGCCAAATCTTGGATCAGCTCTGAGGCCGTGTTATCATTGCTGTCTTCTATATGGACATTAAAGTCCCCTAAAATGAGGAAGTTGGTCCGAGCGCTAGATGTGACCAAGGAGCATTCTAGGAGGGAGTTAAGGAATTTTCCCATGGTACCAGGGGGACGGTAGATAAGGAATCCGGATAGAGAGGAGCAAGGGGAGATTTGCAAGGTAAAGTGGACGTTTTCACAGTCTAGCAGTGGACTATCAAGGAATCGGCATGGCATTGAATCCTTGGAGATGACAGCGATGCCTCCGCCTCTGCCCTTGGGACGGTTAAGATGTTGGATACCGAATCCTGGGGGAAGGGCTTGGACTATGTCGGCGTCTGAATCAGGCGTCATCCACGTTTCTGTAAGGAACAGTATTTCTAGGTTAAGGTCTTCGATGAGCATATTTATTTCAAGGGCGTGTTTGGGCAGTGATCTGCAATTGCTCATTGCCATGTTTATAGTCGTCTGGGTGGGGACGTCATTGATAGAGGGGGAGTATTTGAAGGAGCAGTGCGGACAGTGGGTAAGGCGAGAGTCTCCTCTCAGTACTTGGGAACATGACGATGGGACGGACCTGTTGAGATAGCGTAGGGCATCCCCTGAATAGGTAGACCTTACCGCAGTCCTCTTGCCTGGCTCCTGGCGTGTACTGGCGCTGACGGGCGCAGACGGGCTTGCCTTAGGCGAGCCTTCAGCGCGCAAACGGCGCTCCCGCTGCGCTCGTCCGCTGCGCTTGCGTGGAAGGCACATTTGAGGAGAGGAGGGGTGGGCGTGGCCTGTCCGGTGGGCGTGGCCTCGCGCCTGGCGATGGCGGCGCCTGTCGATCCCCAAAGCAGCGCTAAATCCGCTGGGAGTGGGGTGAATGCTTGTCAGCTGGCCCAACAAGTGCTCAGGGTAGGAATTAAGAGTTTTTAAAAAGGTGTCACAACAAAATATAACAGTTTTTAAAATCGGCGTTTAATTCCTCCGGCTTTCCGCCTCAGAGGTAGTGATTCAGAAGGGCGCGCTTGTTATCAGCGCTTCTTATAGGCGGAAGGGGTGGGCGTGGCCTGTCCGGTGGGCGTGGCCTCGCGCCTGGCGATGGCGGCGCCTGTCGATCCCCAAAGCAGCGCTAAATCCGCTGGGAGTGGGGTGAGTGCTTGTCAGCTGGCCCAACAAGTGCTCAGGGTAGAGTTTTTTAAAAGGTGTCACAACAAAATATAACAGTTTTTAAAATCGGCGAGTAATTCCTCCGGCTTTCCGCCTCAGAGGTAGTGATTCAGAAGGGCGCGCTTGTTATCAGCGCTTCTTATAGGCGGAAGGGGTGGGCGTGGCCTGTCCGGTGGGCGTGGCCTCGCGCCTGGCGATGGCGGCGCCTGTTGATCCCCAAAGCAGCGCTAAATCCGCTGGGAGTGGGGTGAATGCTTGTCAGCTGGCCCAACAAGTGCTCAGGGTAGGAATTAGAGTTTTTTAAAAGGTGTCACAACAAAATATAACAGTTTTTAAAATCGGCGAGTAATTCCTCCGGCTTTCCGCCTCAGAGGTAGTGATTCAGAAGGGCGCGCTTGTTATCAGCGCTTCTTATAGGCGGAAGGGGTGGGCGTGGCCTGTCCGGTGAGCGTGGCCTCGCGCCTGGCGATGGCGGCGCCTGTCGATCCCCAAAGCAGCGCTAAATCCGCTGGGAGTGGGGTGAATGCTTGTCAGCTGGCCCAACAAGTGCTCAGGGTAGGAATTAGAATTTTTTAAAAGGTGTCACAACAAAATATAACAGTTTTTAAAATCGGCGAGTAATTCCTCCGGCTTTCCGCATGAGACCCTGATCATGGACGAGAGGAACGTCATCCTCTTTACCCCGCCCCAGCTAAGCTCTTGGCCAATGATAGCTGTTGGTTTGGGTGAGGGCGGGTGCTGTGGACTGCAGAGACTGTTCGAGGGGGTTTTAAACAACATGCATCGCTCAGACATCTGTAAATATAGCCGAGTGTAAATATAAGATTAAAATCCTACTCCATTCACAGGTGGGAATGCCTGCTTCCGATCCGTGCATGAACAATACATTTTTATGGGCATTTACAATGACTCTGGCATGAATGCCACCATGACAAGGCACATTCAGCACAATGCAGTGCAAGCTACTGACAGGGTCTCGGTGAGCTACCGGTAGCTCGCGATCGACTGGTTGGAGACCCCTGCTCTAAACTTTTGGTTTTAAACTCCAGCTCCCTCAAAACTTTTTCATGCTCAAACTGCATTTTCTTTTCCTCAATATCTAATCTTCTATTTTCTAATTCCAGTTACCTATTCACCTTGAACTTGGTCATCGCCATTTCATGCCTTCTTGATCTCTCTCTGTCCTCCAACTCCTCTGGAGACAGACTCTTGTTAGAAGTATTGCTACATGCAGGGGAAGGTGCTCTCCTTCCTCCTAAGCCAAATGCCTCTTCCTGTTGTACAACTGCCTGGTCATCTTCCTCCTCAATTTCAGGGGTTTTCCTTGCTTCTACCCAGGCAATCAGTGTCTTATTGAATTCTTCTTTCTTGGTGCACCCAACAGTGGCAACTTTGAATTTCTTGCAGAAGTACTTCAGATGCTTTACTTTGTAGCTTTCCAATTTTTCTTCTTCCTATTCAAGATCAATAGAGGCTAGATATTCTGCTCATGCTACTACAACTGAATCAGTCATCTTTCAAAAATAGAACAAAAATCCAAAAGGGAATCTACCAAAAAGTATGTGGTATCGTTATGGTCTGCACTCACTAAGCAGTGTTCACCAGTCACTGTGCATGAGTCACAAATACAAATCCAGAATCCTCACCGCTGACTACCAATGTTAGATTTGGGGGTCTCTAGTTGGCACAGGTAGGTACATGTGACAAATAGGGACCTTCTCCTTTGGTCAGGATAAGGGGATTACACTCCCAAAATAACCCCTGCTCACCCCTTGGTAGCTTGGCACGAGCAGAAGGGCTTTACTTTAGAGGCGTTGTAAGTTAAGCAGTTGTGACCACATACAGTAACCCAGTGACAACACTACAAATGGACACCACACAGGTTTTATATAAAACATAAGTAGACTTTATATAGAGTTACCATATGGACATAAACAACAAAAATACACACTATGATTACTTTAAGATGGGAGATTTAAGCTTAGTTCAGTTCAGTTCTTAGATGCGACACTCTGCATCAATGTACCTTAAGTTGCGTTGTGCTTCCACGACAAGCAATGTCGCAGCGATGGGAAATGCGGCAAAGTTCAGATACAAAGAAATAAAGACGTGAAGATCTTCCAGATGCGGCACGCTTCTCGGGGATGCGAGAAGTTCCCGGTTCGATGCGTGGACTGCAGCGGCGACACCCTTACGATGTGACAACAACAGCTCCAGCAGCGACGCTCTTCTCCCACGATGCGTGAAGCTTCCGCTCGATGCGACAACT
The DNA here is from genome assembly GCF_964263255.1 of Lissotriton vulgaris. Taxonomy (NCBI): domain Eukaryota; kingdom Metazoa; phylum Chordata; class Amphibia; order Caudata; family Salamandridae; genus Lissotriton; species Lissotriton vulgaris. The sequence goes on along the minus strand of NC_141685.1, from coordinate 1,297,002,254 downwards.
ACAGCAGCGACATCCAAGATGCGACGGCAGCAGCTCCCACGCGGGGCACTTCTCGGGGATGCGAAATGCTCTTGGTCGATTCAGTGCAATGCGAGTTCCAGCAGCGACACCCTCCTTTGGAGTTGCGACAGCAGGCACAGTGACGGCGACACGCTCCAACCTCGTTGCGAGATTCTTCTCCTTATGCGGTGCAGTGCGACAACTACAGCGGCGACACCCTCCTTCGGAGTTGCGACGGCAGCAGCAGCGAGGGCGACACGCTTCCTCTTCATTGCGGTACGCTTCTCTCCGATGCGGTGCAGTGCGACAGTTCCAGCGGCGACACCCTCCTACGGAGTATTGACGGCAGGCACAGCGACGGCGACACGCTTCTTCTCGTTGAGTCTCGTTTCCAGCTCCTTAGGACATGCAGTCCTTAGGAAGGCCCAAAACAGCAGCAGGCACTTCCAAAGAAGTCTGGGGAGCTGGGGGTAGAGTCAGTTGTCCCTGAGACTTCAGCAGGAGGCAAGCTCTTTTCCAAGCCCTTGGGGATCCTTCACAAGTTGAAACCTACCCCGGGACACTGGAGTTTGCTATGGTAGGGCGGGAGCCTTGCGGCTCCCACCCTACCATAACAAACTGCTTTCCAAAAACCAAAGACGATTGCTTTTCTACATGGGGAGCAGCATGTTAGCTGCTCCCCATGTAGAAAAGCAATGCCGGCTTCCGCAGGACGCGGGGAGCCGGCAGGGACAATGGGTGGATTGGGGACCCCCCACGGTCCCCAACGGAGAGGGCCAGCCCCGGGGGATGGGGTCCCCGGGGCTACAAGTGGCCCGGGAGGCCCCCCAAATAATTAGAAATTTTAAAAAAGGAGGCAGACCGGCCCCGGCTGATGGGGTCCCCGGGGCCAGAAGTGGCCCGGGAAGGGGGGCCACGCGGCCCTCTCCCCCAAATAATTTAAAATTAACATTTTTAAAAAAAGGAGGCAGGCCGGCCCCATGGGGTGGGGTCCCCGAGGCCAGAAGTGGCCCGGGAGGGGGGCCACGCGGCCCCTCCCCCAAAAATGTTTAAAATAAAACAAGGCAGAACCCCATGGATGGAGTCCCTGGGGCTAAAAGAAGCCCCAGGAGGGGGCCACGCAGCCCCCCTCCCCATTTAAAAAAAAAATAAAAAATTAGAGGGCAAGCCCTGGGGGATGGGGTCCCCAGGGAAAAAAATAGAAAAAGAAGGGGGGCTACACAGCCCTCCTTCTTAAAAAAACAACAACAAAAAAGAAAAACACTGGCATCGTGCCGGAGGCCGCGCCCTCTCCAAGCTGCACTCTGCAAACGCGCCCCCTGGCGCGTTTGCAGAGGGGGAACAAATTCCCCTTGAATACTTGGGGTCCCTGGGGGCCAACTAGCCCACCAGGAACCTCCAGTATGCGCCAGGGGGCTGTGTTGCAGAGAGGTGTTCTGAGGCCGGCCCATTTTTACACCTCTCTGCAACGCAGCTCTGTGGCTCTTATTAGAGGTAGCTGGTGGGCTAGTTGCGCCCCAGGCACCCTCAGGATTCAAGGGGAGTTAATCCCCCAACTGAAAACATGCCACAGAGCGCATTTGCACAGTGGTGTAGGTAAGGGGCGGGGCCTGAGTTCCCATCTGTGCGAACACACCCTGTGGCATGGTTTAAGTTTGGGAATTCATTTCTTGTCAATCCTGAGGGTCCCTGGGGGCCAACAAGCCCACCAGGTACTTTCGGTATGCGCCAAGGAGCTGCGTTGCAGAGTGTTGTAAAAAGGGGCATGGTCACTGATCACCTCTCTGCAACGCAGTCCCCTGGCGCAAACTGGAAGTATCTGGTGGGCTAGTTGGCCCCCAGGGACCCACAGGATTGAGGAGGAGTTAATTCTCTAACTGAAAACGCTCCACAGGACGTGTTTGCAGACATGTCACCTCAGGCCATGCCCCCTTCCTTCATCAGTGTGGAAATGCGCCCCGTGGTGCGTTTTAAGTTGGGGAATTAATTCTCTTTCAATACTGAAGGTCCCTGAGGGCCAAATTGCCCAACAGGTATCTCCAGTATGCGCCAGGGAGGTATTCAGAGGCCACGCCCCTTTTTACACCTCTCTGCAATGCAGCTCTGTGGTGCTTACGGGAGGTACCTAGTGGGCTAGTTTGACCCTAGGGATCCTTAGGATTGAAGGGGACTTAATCTCTCTACTTAGAACGGTGACAGGGCACGTTTACACAGTGGTGAAGGGAGGGCACGGGGCCTGACGTGATGTGTGCAAACACGCCCTGTGGCGTGTTTTAAGTTGGGGAAAAAATTCAACTTCAAACCTGAGGGACCATTGGGGCCAAGTAGTCCACCAGGTGCTTCCAGGAAGTGCCACTGGGCTGCGTTGCAGAGAGGTGGTGCATGCTGTGTCCCTTTTTACATCTCTGCTACGCAGCTCTGTGGCGCTTACTGGATGTACTATGAATTCTGATTTACTCACTTGTTATCAGGTGAGACCTCAGTGTTGCATCTTTGAGCCCAGTACTGATCCACCAAAGTAATTCTAACCATACTTACCAGTAACTTGAATTTCCTTCCATAGGCTAACATTGACTGGTTTCAATGGGAAATTCTTCTAAGTGTGGAGTTTTGGAACTTTAAAATATTGACTTAAATTCATCAGAACAACGAATTCCTATTTACTCACCTATTATCAGGAGAGAACCCAGTGCTGAATCTTTTAGCCCAGCACTGACCCTGAAAAGTAATTCTAACCGTACTTACCAGTAACTTGTATTTCCTTCCATAAGAATCCATTGTCTGGTTTTCACCAGAAAAGTTTCTATGTGTCTATTTTCACAAACTAAAAATATTCCTTAAAAATCGCCTGTATGACACATAACGCATTCTTTCAACTGTTTACAGGAGATGCACCAGTGCTGGATCCAGGATCCACCACTCAGTAAGAAAAAGTGACAATAGCACTACTTACCTGCTAAAGAAATTTCCTGCTATAGGATAACATTGGTGATTCTATGTGAAAAAATTTCTAAGTGTCAACTTTTAAAATACAATAATATTCCTTAACAATCACTACTGTAACTAAAACACTTTTACTCAACCATTTACAGGAGATGTCCAAGGACTGAATCTAGGATCCAGTCCTGTGGTTAGAAAAGTAATCCATAAAGTAACTAATTGCATTTAACTAGAAATTTACATTGAGGTCAATGTTGCATTGTGTTTGAAATTGTGTTGCCCATTGCAACAACTGTAACTACTGTACGTAAACGTTTATTGCCTATTTGCAAAGTATTTAAACTAAAGTAATTCATTCTGAGAAAGTATATTTGGTAATGTAATGTGTAATGTAATTATAATGTAATAAAAAACAAAAGTATCTAAAAATAAATAGTTTAAAAAAATGTAGTAAATCAGTATAAAAAAATAACAATTAATACATTTAAAAATTGTCATTTACAAAACCTTCGAAATTCACTGAAAAAAACATAGATTTCAGGCCTGATATAGTTAGGAATTAGCATTTAAAAAACCTTTGAAATCCACTGAAAAAACCATAGGTTTCAGGCCTGATATAGTTAGGAATTAGCATTTAAAAAACCTTAGAAATTCACTGAAAAAAACATAGGTTTTAGGGGTGTTATAGTTAGCTGGACATTTCACTCGTACAAAACCATTGAAATTCCTCCGATATAGTTAGTTGTACTAACTATATCTCGCGCGCCCGCAATCCACTGCTGATGATGTCACATATTACATAATTCATGACATGGTCAGTGGCATCACTGATGACATCTCAAATGACATCACTTATGACATCACTAATGACATCATCCACATGACAATCAGATACACCTCATCATACACTAGTATAACCTTTCATCACTCACTGTAAAATACAGAGTACCATATTTGAATTCATTGACACACCAATACAAGTTTCTAAAAACCCACTCAGTGATTCCTAGATCTATACACACATCTAATCACTTACCTACGGATTCACTCATACATGCAGTCAATGATCAATAGAACACTATCAAATATACTTATACACCTATATCGGCATTACACACCAGCACACATTCTCTTCACTTATGAAGTCATCCTATTCACTTATGCAAACAATGGATCATACTTACATTTACTTAGCTATACACTTATACAAACACCACTTATTCATATTGATAGTAACTTATACTTAGTGTGTTATAAAATCACTATTACAAGTATACAGTTATCCATACAGTCACGCATACAATCACTGAGTCTTATGTATACTTATTTATAAACAACAACTGACACATACACTGCCTTTTATTTTTCTACTTTGTTGGACATGTACCATTGAGAGAGATATTTGCTCATCACCACACCCATACAGATATTCACTCACCCAAACAACAGTTATAACATGTAGTTTTAACTTCATATACCTACTAAGTCAACTATTCACACATCTTTGGACAGTCACCCACCCCCCACCAAACCACACACACATTCACTCTCCCATACAAATACTCAGTTAACTAATCAATAACTAATATAGACTTTCAAATAGCTAGTAACCAACTGGAGAAAAGGTTTACACAACAACTGACAAAGTGATACAGATGTTCACACAGTTTAGTCACTATCCAATATATTTAGTGAGACACTTTAAATTAGTCAAGTAAACGATCAATCACACTGCTACTAAACCCTCCCTCCAGATATTTATATTTATATATCCACTCATTCTTCTATGAAAATTGCTATATATATATATATATATATATATATATATATATATACACATTCACTGGATGATGTCATCAGTGATGTCATCAGTGATGTCTTTTGAGATGTCATCAGTGATGTCACTGACCATGTAATACAGAAGGTACAAAGTTCCCCGAGAACATAGGAGGGAGAGTGTGTGGGGAGGAGTATTAGGAGAGTTAAGGCAAGGAGCAGAGAGCTCCCTTGTTGTAACTGAGAGGCCTCACACACCCAGCGAGCTAGATGTCAAGCTTCATCATTGGCTTCTTGTTCCTCGTCAGACTGGTGCTGCAATGTCTGACGGGCGCCTAAGAGGCGCTCTTTGTTGGAGTTCTTTTGTTCCAGCCAATGGTTGTGTGCATGTGAGGGGTAAGGTGGGGGTGTAGTCATGTGGGGATAGTGATATTAAAAAAGGTGAATCAATTCACAAGGACATTTATTCGCATGACTGATTCCCTTGGTTAAAAGGTGGGAAGGGAGGTAGAGGCTGTAAGGGGCACAGTGGAACTACCTCAACCCTCTGATCAGGTCGACATGTTTCTTGCTTGTTACGCAATTCCTCAGGACCTCTAGTGAACAGTACTACACAGTGAAAACAAAAGTAAACGTAAAAATACTAATAAGGGGAGTCAATACAACGTCTCTGGGTCTGTAAGGGTGCAGGGCTAGTGGTTCTGCGGTAAAGCGATGACCACAAAGGAGTCCCTAAAGGGCCTCGCAATCTGTTCCCGTGGGGCAGCACAGTTAGGTGTAGTAATCTATAATGTGTGCAGCCCAATGCCTATAACCTACCCACACGTAAGGCGCTCTCGCAGTAGCGCGGAACAGCTGGCCATGTCACGAACGATGTAATATGTGACATCATCAGCAGTGGATTGCGGGCGCAGGAGATATATTTAGTACAACTAACTATATCGGAGTAATTTCAAAGGTTTTGTACAAGTGAAATGTCCAGCTAACTAAAACAACCTATGTTTTATTCAGTGAATTTCTAAGGTTTTTTGAATGCTAATTCCTAACTATATCAGGCCTGAAACCTATGGTTTTTTGAGTGATATATATATATATATATATATCACCTACTGGCGGTCGCCAGTAGGTATATATAGTTAGGACCTAGTTTCCATAGGAAATACGCAACATTCTATTTGGAATAACTTTGGCGTCGACTGAGGAATTTGCGTGCAATTTTCCAAAATTTGGGCCAGCTCAGTTCTGCTCCTTCCCTGAAAGTTTTGGGGGGATTCGTCAAGCGGGGGCTGAGAAAAAAGGGGGGTCCTAAAACGTGTTTTCCCCATGTTAATTTCGATAGGACGTTTAGACACTGCTACAGCCCGAACCGCTGAACGGAATTACACCAAACTTGGCAAAATTGTAGGGACTGGTACGCAGAAGTGCCTTTTGTTTAAATGGTGTAAATCCCTCCAGTAGTTCCTGAGAAAATCAAAAGAGAAAAAATATCTATATCTATAGCAGCTTACTGTAAGCAGCCATCTTGTGCCTTGGTAGACTGAGGCACAGGAAAGCAGAAAAACAAAGGTGCAAAACACGCAAAGGGAACAGGGTAGAAGCACCCTGACCCCCTAGGCCTGCTCAGGGGGTCCCACAAGGACACCCCCCCAGGCCCAAAATAATAATAATTTTTTTTTTAATCGCGGCGTACGCATACATGATAGCACCTCATTAAAAAGCATTGCAGTTAATAGAAGGTTTTAAGACTTTAGTTACATTATAAATCATTTGTTGATGGTACCATACTCATTTTAGGAATTGTGGTGTGTTCTAAGGTGATTTTACCATGTGAAAAAGCCTTCTGCTGGGATATCATGAATCATGTTTGAAAGAAAACTATTATCTAATGCTTTTCGCACAGTGGTTTGGAAGGGGATCTATAAGCTAAACTGAAAGTATATTTTCTGTAAATTCACATTATCTTTCTCAGTCATGTGAGAATGAAGTATGATATTCTCAGTAAAACATGTACATCCAACAAGGACAGAGACTGTCAGTTGATTCCTTTGTGTTCTACTGCAGCCTCCTAAAGTGTTCTAAAGAACAACTAGAGCGCTAACAGTCCTACTTATTACAAAGGTATGGCACACCTGAAGCCATCTTGATTGGAATAAAGTGGTAACTCTTAAAACATTTAATTTAAAAAGGAACAAAATGAGGGGCTATATTTTGCCAAAGAAAGTATGATTAATGCTGCAGAAAGAAAAATTAGGGCACATTTTGAGTGACTTCTCAAATCCTCTTCTATTTCATTAAAAAATTCTGACATGCAGTCTCCCAAGATGGCCACCAGAGACAAAAGAGCCCAAATGTAGCCCAAATATCACCCAGATGTAGCCCAAGTATAGCCCAATGACAGAATGTCCCAGAGTGTTCTAAAGAACAACTAGAGCACTAACAGTCTTACTTATGACAAAAGTATGGCACACCAGAAGCCATCTTGATTGGAATGAAGTGGTAAGTCTGAAAACATTTAATTTAAAAAGGAACAAAATGAGGGGGTTCATTTTGCCATAGAAAGTATGATTAGTGCTGCAGAAAGAAAAGTTAGGGCACATTTTGAGTGACCTCTCAAATCCTCTTCTCTTTCATGAAAAAATTCTGACATGCAGTCTCCCAAGATGATTCAGAAAAGGGGGTGGTGATGGACAGAGTTTCTGAATTAAGCAGAATACTCCTACTCAGTCAACAGATCAGGGCTTGATCCATCACTGTTTTTTAGCTCACTGCACCATCCCAGCTCAGAGCCTGGCTACATGCAAATTAGTCTGTCCCTGTCCCAGTGCATCATGGGAACAGGGCAAACCAAACTACCAAGCCAATTCTTTCACTGGGAAGGAAACAAGCTTCCGGGGACCGGTTTCTGGCATTACAGCCGTCATCGGCCCGGCTTGCTTGAATCCTGATGGTGCAATGAGCAAGGGACTCACATCTGAGTATACCCTTCCACGCTTATGGTGGACAAAACGATTCAGAAAAGGGGGTAGTGATGGACAGAGTTTCTGAATTAAGCAGAATACTCCTACCCAGTCAACAGATCAGGGCTTGATCCATCACCGTTTTTTAGCTCACTGCACCATCCCAGCTCAGAACCTGGCTACATGCAAATTAGTCTGTCCCTGTCCCAGTGCATCATCAATCAATCAATCAATCATCGCATTTATATAGTGCACTACTTACCCAGTGGGTCTCAAGGCGCTGGGGAGGGGGATCTGCTACTGCTCGAACAACCAGGTCTTGAGTTGCTTCCTGAAGGCGAGGTGGTCCTGGGTCAGGCGGAGGTGGGTGGGGAGGGAGTTCCATGTCTTGGCCGCGAGGTAGGAGAAGGACCGTCCCCCTGTGGTGGCTCTACGGATGCGGGGGACTGCGGCGAGGGCGTGGCTGGTCGATCGAAGCTGGCGTTTGGGAGCATAGAAGTTGAGGCGGCTGTTGAGGTATCCTGGGCCTTGGCTGTGTAGGGCTTTGTGTGCGTGGGTGAGGAGACGGAAGGTGATTCTCTTGTTGACCGGGAGCCAGTGCAGGTCTCTCAGGTGTCCGGAGATGTGGCTGCGGCGGGGGATGTCCAGGATGAGTCGTGCTGAGGCGTTCTGGATCCGCTGGAGTCTCATCTGGAGTTTGGCGGTGGTTCCGGCGTAGAGGGTGTTGCCGTAGTCCAGACGGCTGGTGACGAGAGCCTGGGTGACTGTCTTCCTGGTCTCGGTGGGGATCCACCGGAAGATCTTACGTAGCATGCGCAGGATGTTGAAGCACGACGAGGAGACGGCGTTGACTTGTCTGGTCATGGAGAGGGAGGAGTCCAGGATGAAGCCCAGGTTGCGTGCGTGGTCTATTGGTTTGGGTGCGCTGCCTAGGGCGGGGGGCCACCAGGAGTCATCCCAAGCGGCGGGTGAGGATCCCAGGATGAGGACTTCCGTCTTATCTGAGTTCAGTTTCAGGCGGCTGTTCTTCATCCATTCGGCTACCTCTTTCATCCCTTCGTGAAGATTGTCTCTGGCGGTGGCGGGGTCGTTGGTAAGGGAGAGGATCAGCTGGGTGTCGTCGGCGTAGGAGATGATGTTGAGGTTGTGCTGCCGTGCGATGTCTGCGAGGGGGCTCATGTAGATGTTGAAGAGGGTTGGACTGAGCGAGGAGCCTTGAGGGATGCCGCAGATGACTTCGGTGACTTCAGATCTGAACGGAGGGAGGCGGACTCTCTGTGTCCTTCCGGCGCGGAAGGAGATGATCCACTCCAGTGCCTTCTCCTGGACTCCGACGTTGCTGAGGCGTTGTACTAGGGTACGATGGCAGACAGTGTCGAAGGCCGCGGAGAGGTCGAGGAGGATGAGGGCCGCTGTTTATCCGTTGTCAAGCAGCGCTCGGATGTCATCGGTGACTGCGATCAGGGCGGTCTCGGTGCTGTGGTTGGCCCGGAAGCCAGACTGTGAGGGGTCGAGGGATCCGTTCGTCTCGAGGAAGGCGGCCAGCTGCTTGTTGACGGTCTTCTCGATGACTTCTGCAGGAAATGGGAGCAGCGAGATGGGGCAGTAGTTTTTGAGGTCGGTGGGGTCAGCCGATGGCTTCTTGAGTAGAGCGCTGAGTTCGGCGTGCTTCCAGCTCTCCGGGAAGGAAGCGGTGTCGAAGGATGTGTTGATGATGTCCCGCAGGTGGGGTGCGATGACAGCGTCGGCCTTGTTGAAGACGTGGTGAGGGCAGGGGTCGGTCAGAGATCCGGAGTGGACGGAGTTCATCGTGCGGACGGTGTCTTCGGTGCTGATCGGAGTCCAGGCGCGGAGGGTGGTGGTGGGGGGCGGTGATTCGGTCGTGGTGTTCGTCGGTTGAGTGCTGAAGCTGTTGTGTATGTTCGCGATCTTGTTGTGGAAGTAGGAGGCGAGGGAGTTGCAGAGGTCTTGCGAAGGGGTGATGTCGTTGTTTCCGGCGTTGGGGTTGGAGAGCTCTTTGACGATGTTGAAGAGTTCTATGCTGTTGTGTGCGTTGTTGTCCAGTCGTTCCTTGAATGCAGTTTTCTTGGTGGCGCGGATGAGTTGGTGGTGTTTTCGGGTGGCGAGCTTGAGGGCAGTCATGTTGTCCGGTGTTGGGTCTCTGCGCCAGGTTCTCTCGAGGGCTCGGCAGTTCTTCTTGGAGCTCTTGAGTTCGTCGGTGAACCATGGGGCTTTCTTGCTACCGGGTCTGCTGGGCGGGGTCCTCAGGGGGGCGAGCTCGTCTGGGCAGTCGCTGATCCACTTCGTGAGGTTGGTGGCTGCCTGGCTAGGGTTCGTTGTGCTGGTGGGAGGGTTCATGCTCAGGGAGGATGCGAGCTGGTCGGCTGTGATCTTGTTCCAGCTCCTGCGTGCAGCCTGTTGCTGGTGGTGGGAACAGGGCAAACCAAACTACCAAGCCAATTCTTTCACTGGGAAGGAAACAAGCTCCCGGGGACCGGTTTCTGGCATTACAGCCGTCATCGGCCCGGCTTGCTTGAATCCTGATGGTGCAATGAGCAAGGGACTCATATCTGAGTATACCCTTCCACGCTTATGGTGGACAAAACGATTCAGAAAAGGGGGTGTGATGGACAGAGTTTCTGAATTAAGCAGAATACTCCTACCCAGTCAACAGATCAGGGCTTGATCCATCACCGTTTTTTAGCTCACTGCACCATCCCAGCTCAGAACCTGGCTACATGCAAATTAGTATGTCCCTGTCCCAGTGCATCATGGGAACAGGGCAAACCAAACTACCAAGCCAATTCTTTCACTGGGAAGGAAACAAGCTTCCGGGGACCGGTTTCTGGCATTACAGCCGTCATCGGCCCGGCTTGCTTGAATCCTGATGGTGCAATGAGCAAGGGACTCACATCTGAGTATACCCTTCCACGCTTATGGTGGACAAAACGATTCAGAAAAGGGGGTGGTGATGGACAGAGTTTCAGAATTAAGCAGAATACTCCTACCCAGTCAACAGATCAGGGCTTGATCCATCACTGTTTTTAGCTCACTGCACCATCCCAGCTCAGAACCTGGCTACATGCAAATTAGTCTGTCCCTGTCCCAGTGCATCATGGGAACAGGGCAAACCAAACTACCAAGCCAATTCTTTCACTGGGAAGGAAACAAGCTTCCGGGGACCGGTTTCTGGCATTACAGCCGTCATCGGCACGGCTTGCTTGAATCCTGATGGTGCAATGACCAAGGGACTCACATCTGAGTATACCCATCCACGCTTATGGTAGACAAAACGATTCAGAAAAGGGGGTGGTGATGGACAGAGTTTCTGAATTAAGCAGAATACTCCTACCCAGTCAACAGATCAGGGCTTGATCCATCACCGTTTTTTAGCTCACTGCACCATCCCAGCTCAGAACCTGGCTACATGCAAATTAGTCTGTCCCTGTCCCAGTGCATCATGGGAACAGGGCAAACCAAACTACCAAGCCAATTCTTTCACTGGGAAGGAAACAAGCTTCCGGGGACCCGTTTCTGGCATTACAGCCATCATCGGCCCGGCGTGCTTGAATCCTGATGGTGCAATGAGCAAGGGACTCACATCTGAGTATACCCTTCCACGCTTATGGTGGACAAAACGATTCAGAAAAGGGGGTGGTGATGGACAGAGTTCCTGATTTAAGCAGAATACTCCTACCCAGTCAACGGATCAGGGCTTGATCCATCACCGTTTTTTAGCTCACTGCACCATCCCAGCTTAGAACCTGGCTACATGCAAATTAGTCTGTCCCTGTCCCAGTGCATCATGGGAACAGGGCAAACCAAACTACCAAGCCAATTCTCTCACTGGGAAGGAAACAAGCTTCCGGGGACTGGTTTCTGGCATTACAGCCGTCATTGGCCCGGCTTGCTTGAATCCTGATGGTGCAATGAGCAAGGGACTCACATCTGAGTATACCCTTCCACGCTTATGGTGGACAAAACAATTCAGAAAAGGGGGTGGTGATGGACAGAGTTTCAGAATTAAGCAGAATACTCCTACCCAGTCAACAGATCAGGGCTTGATCCATCACCGTTTTTTAGCTCACTGCACCATCCCAGCTCAGAACCTGGCTACATGCAAATTAGTCTGTCCCTGTCCCAGTGCATCATGGGAACAGGGCAAACCAAACTACCAAGCCAATTCTTTCACTGGGAAGGAAACAAGCTTCCGGGGACCGGTTTCTGGCATTATATACTCAGACATGAGTCCCTTGCTCACTGCACCATCAGGATTCAAGCAAGCCGGGCCGAAGACGGCTGTAATGCCAGAAACCGGTCCCTCGGAAGCTTGTTTCCTTTCCAGTACAAGAATTAGCTTGGTAGTTTGGTCTGCCCTGTTCCCATGATGCACGGGGCCAGGGACAGACTAATTTGCATGTAGCCAGGTTCTGAGCTGGGATGGTGCAGTGAGCTAAAAAACGGTGATGGATCAAGCCCTGATGTAAATGTAAATGTAAACGTACAGGAATTTATATAGCGCAAATCACCACTGGTTTCTAAGCGCTTGCTTAGGGAACCCGTCCTGGTTTTCCCCTGTGAGATAACCCCGGCAGGGTATCTGCAAGGTGAAAGCCAGGCATCCCTCCGCAAGGGGCCGTTGTGGAGATTAAGCAAGCTATTGCCAAGAGTCGCAGAGTGTAAACCCATGAATGGAGTAGGCACCAGAGCGAGAATTGTCGAGTCCATGGACATTTTTTTTAGGACTCAAGACCCGCAGAGCCGGGAGTTGAACCCTGGTCCTGGGCTGACCTCTGCTTCCAGGTCTGCCTGCTCTAACCAGTGAGCCACACTTCTCCACTGTTGACTGGGTATGAGTATTCTGCTTAATTCAGAAACTCTGTCCATCACCACCCCCTTTTCTGAATCGTCTCCCAAGATGGCCACCAGAGACAAAAGAGCCCAAATGTAGCCCAAATATCACCCAGATGTAGCCCAAGTATAGCCCAATGACAGAATGCCCCAGAGTGTTCTAAAGAACAACTAGAGCGCTAACAGTCTTACTTATGACAAAAGTATGGCACACCAGAAGCCATCTTGATTGAAATGAAGTGGTAAGTCTGAAAACATTTAATTTAAAAAGGAACAAAATGAGGGGGTTCATTTTGTCATAGAAAGTATGATTAGTGCTTCAGAAAGAAAAATTAGGACACATTTTGAGTGACTTCTCAAATCCTCTTCTATTTCATTAAAACAATTCTGACATGCAGTCTGAAACATGCACTTTGAATACCAGCAGCAGACTTCCCTGGTGAGCAGTAGCTTTACTACAGTGATCTAATGAGCAACTAGAGTGCTAACATTCAGAATTTATGGCAAATGTGTGACACATCTGAATGCCTTCTTGATGGAACCAAAGTAAACAAGCATTGAAAATGCAATAGATCTCGCCCTCGTTTAAGTTAAAGCCATTCTGTTTGTAATGAGGTGGCTTTTTAGCTTTGCTTTTATTAGTGTTTTTCAAACTTTCATGTAAATAACATGCATATGTATGCATATATGTATATGTATGCATGCATTTATATTTGTATTTATATAGATATGCAGATTATATATGTTTATATACGTATGTATATATATACACACACACATACATATATATAAATGCATATGCATATATATATGTATATATGTGTGCGTGTAGAGAGAGGTAGAGAGGTAGAGAGGTAGAGGTAGAGAGGTAGAGGTAAAGAGGTAGAGACTAGTAAAGAGAGAGGTAGAGAGTAGAGAGTGAGTAATAGAGAGTAGAGAGTGAGTAGTAGAGAGTAGTAGAGAACAGTAGAGAGAGTAGCAGAGAGTGAGTAGTAGAGAGTAGTAGAGTGAATAGTAGAGAGTGAGTAGTAGAGAGTGAGTAGTAGAGAGTAGTAGAGAGTAAGTAGTAGAGTGAGTAGTAGAGCGCAGTAGAGAGTGAGTAGTAGAGAGTAGTAAAGAGTGAATAGTAGAGAGTAGCAGAGAATGAGTAATAGAGAGTGAGTAGTAGAGAGTAGTAGAGAGTGAGTAGCAGAGAGAGAGAATAGTAGAGAGTAGTAGAGAGTGAGTAGTAGAGAGTGAGTAGTAGAGTGAGTAGTAGAGAGTGAGTAGTAGAGAGTAGTAGAGAGAGAGTAGTAGAGAGTGAGTAGTAGAGAGTGAGTAGTAGAGTGAGTAGTAGACAGTGAGTAGTAGAGAGTAGTAGAGAGAGAGTAGTAGAGAGTAGTAGAAAGTGAGAAGTAGAGAGTGAGTAGTAGAGAGTAGTAGAGAGTGATTAGTAAAGTGTGAGTAGTAGAGATAGAGTAGTAGAGAGTAGAGAGTAGTAGATAGTGAGTAGTAGGGAGTGAGTAGTAGAGAGAGAGAGTAGAAGAGAGTACTAGAGTAGTAGAGATAGAGTAGTAGAGAGTGAGTATTAGAGAGTAGTGGAGTAGTAGAGAGTGAGTAGTAGAGAGTAGTGGAGAATATTCCAAAGTTTGGCACAGCACCACTTGCACAACAAGTCCAATCAAATCATATCACTTAGAGTCCTTATTGAAGCGCTGAATCTTGGTGTATATTCAAATGCTTTTATTTTCCTTAAGTGTATGTACCACAGCCAGCCGACGACGTTTCGTTCTGTACAACAGAACTTCTTCAGGGCGTTCTCATTTCCTTCAAGTTATGTTGGTATCCTGTTGTCATATAACTAGATATTTCTTCCAAATGTTAGACGAGACGTAAGTACATCCTTATTCAAAGTGACTAGGTATAAATTTTACCCACACAATTCGGGAAGACTTGAGTAATTTATAGCATCCTCAAAGTCAGTCTTTCAAAAATTCCAAAGTATAGGACATGATAATCCAAATTAGGCGTGGGCGGAAAATCCGTTCCGCTCGCGGATTTTGCGGATTTTCGGGAAATCCGCAATCCGCGAGATTTGCGAATTTCCCGCAAAATCCGCAAATCCGCGAGCAGCGGATTTTGCTCGCACTGCTCGCACTGTTCGCGTGAGTTCGCGCCCCGCGAATAAGTGCAAAATTGCAGAAATACGATCTTAGCAAAACTGAAAGTAACTACTTACCAGGTTCAAAAGTTCAGGCTCATCATTAGTAGCCATTTCCTGGAGTGCTTCCTGAGGGGCCCCTCCAGAGTTCAGTTGCCAGTTGAAACTATTATGTGACCCTGCTCTGAACCTCAGAATAGTTACACATATGCCACAAAGGTCCTGAATTACAGCTAAGGGAGACAAGCAGGAGCCAGGCTGGAAGTTAAAATCCATTAATCAGCCCCTAATTCATTATTGTCAGTTGGGGCAGGGCAGGTGTTGTAACTAATTTTGCAACAATGAAAGCACTTAGCAAGTGCAAAAGATCACTAATCAGGGCGCACTAAGGAAGCAGGTGCCAGCTAAAAAAATATTCTGTGACACATGAATCAGCCCCAAATTAATTCAGGTCTCTTGAGGCAGGGAAGGTGTGCTTTGCTTTGCCGAAAATAATGTACACTGGACAACCAGAGGGTGTGGTGATGAAACAGAGGGTGGCATGGGTGGGCCAGAGGGTGGCATGAGTAGTCAGAGAGTGGCAGTGGTGACAGAGAGTGGCAGTGATGAAGAAGAGTGTCCCAAACAGGCTGGACACGTAGAAACAACAAGTTCGCGAAACTTGCGACCCGACAGGTAAGTTCGCAATTTGCGAAAGTGTACAAAACCCTCGCGAACTGGCAGAAACACGGGCGAACACAAAAAAAAAAAAAATCCGCAAATTTGCGGGAATTCGCGGATTTTGCGGATTGCGAATCCGCAAATCTGCAAAATTCGCGAACGCGAGATCCGCAAAATTCGCTCATGCCTAATCCAAATCCAAATGTTTCTCAAGAAAAGTCATTTTCAATCGTTCGGAATAACTGCGTTTGGGCAGATATGACCCACGGACACGGTTTATGACTTTTCTTGAGAAACATTTGGATTTGGATTATCATGTCCTATACTTTGGAATTTTTGAAAGACTGACTTTGAGGATGCTATAAATTACTCAAGTCCGTGGATGCTGCTGGGAACCCCCCAGCAACACCCATTGCACACCCCTTTAACGCATGACACTGCGTTAAAGGGACTGATATTTATCAGGCAGGATTACGCCACAAAAAGTGGCTCAGTCCTGCCTGATAAATATCACTCAGTCTTCTGCGCCACCGGAACGTCACAAAAAGTGCATCATTCATGACATGGTCAGTGACATCACTGATGGCACCACTGATGACATCTCAAATGACATCACTGATGACATCACTGACGACATCATCCATGTGAATATCAAATACACCTCATCACACACTAGTATAATCTTTCATCACTCACTGTAAAATAGAAAGTGCCATATTTGAAACCATTGACACACCAATAGAAATTTCTAAACACCCACTCAGTTATTCATAGAACTATACACACATCTAATCACTTACCTATAGATTCAGTGTTATATGCAGTGAATAATCAACGAAACACTATCAAATATACTTATACACCTATTTCAACATTACACACCAGCACACATTGTATTCACTTATAAAGACATCCTTCTGACTTATGCAAACAATTGATTATACTTACATTTACTCACCTACACATTTATACAAACACCACTTCATCTATTTATATAGATAGTAACTCACACTTAGTGTGTTATAAAATCACTATTACAAGTATACAGTTATCCATATAGTGACTCATACAATCACTAATTCTATTACAGGACCGGGGGCTTCAGATTATGCTTCTCAATCTTTACTGCATTGAACACAGCAGCCAATGAAAATGTATATTTTCACAATAACAGTAAAACAAAACTTCATTTCCCATGAGTACACATGAGCAATTTAAGCATGGGCGGATTTTGCGGATTCGCAATCCGCGAATTTGCGGATTGCGAAAATCCGCAAAATCCGCGAATCCTCGCGGATTTTGCGGATTTTTTTTTTTCGTGTTCGCACGGGTTTCTGCAAGTTCGCAAGGGTTTTGTGCAATTTCGCAAATTGCGAACTTACTTGTCAGGTCGCCAGTTTTGCGAACTTGTTGTTTCTACGTGCCCAGCCTGTTTGCAAGCCTTTCTTCATCACTGCCACCCTCTGTCACCACTGGCACTCTCTTTGTTCACCCATGCCACCCTCTGGCTCACCCATGTCACCCTCTGTGTCATCACAGCACCCTCTGGTTCACCAGTGTACATTATTGGGGCAAAGCAAAGCACTGCCATCCTCTGTCAACACTGGCACTCTGGTTCACCCATGCCACCCTCTGGCTAGCACACCCATGCCACCCTCGGTGTCATCACAGCACCCTCTGGATGACCAGTGAGTGTACATTATTGTGGCAAAGCAAAGCACACCTGCTAAGTGCTTTAAGTTTTGCAAAATTAAATTACAACAACACCTGCCCTGCCCCAACTGACATTAATGAAGGCTGGCACCTGCTTGTCTGCTCCCTTTCCTTTCCTTTTCCTGTTTGTTGCAATGTAATTTTTTTTAACAGGAACCTAACCGAATTCTGGAGGGCCCCTTCAGGAAGCACTACAGGGAATGGTTACAAATGATGAGGTTGAACTTTTGCACCTGCTCATAGCTTTTGCTTTTGCAAAAATCGTTTTTCTGTAATTTCGCGCTATTCGCGAGGCGCGGCGTCGTGCGAAATCGACCGTAGAAGCCGCAAACTCGTGCGAATTACCCCAAGGTCGAGTATGGGCGCCGCCATTTTGTTTGCGTGACGTATTTCCGTTTCCGCCCGCGAAGTGTAATCTCGCGGAATGAGCGCATTGCGAATACAAGTTCGCACGAGTTCGCGAGAGAAATCGCGTGCGAACTTACTTACGCTCACGTGATCGGGCCGCCATCTTGTTTTTCATTCATTCCTGTGTCTGGGCTAGGTGGTGTTTCTAATCCTCTCTATATCTCTGCCATCCTTTGCTTGTTATAATATTTGAATCTATTTAAATTATTATCTATCCCTCTATTTTTCTAGCTTTATATTTTTGTGTTTTAGGCTTCTTTTGTTTACTTTTCAACTACTTTTTTAAACTTTTATTTTCTTCTTCCCTAGTCTTATTCTTTTTCATTTTTTCTCCTTGTTGCTACCACCTGCTCAGACCATGGTGAAGCCAGCAGTGAAGCTGCCCAAGACGGGCCCCGCAGCCCGTGCCCGGCTCCCGTGTGGCCGTTTAGGGGAGGAAATGGTGGTGCCCAGGGAGATCTTCAGCCCTGAGGAGGTGAGCGCACTTGTTTTCTATGTACAGCGCCCCCTCCCCAGGACCATCGCGTAAGCATGGGCGGAAAATCCGTTTCGCTCGCGGATTTTGCGGATTTTCGGTAAATTCGCAATCCGCGAGATTCGCGAATCTCCCGCAAAATCCGCAAATCCGCGAGCAGCGGATTTTATGGCTTGCACGCACTGTTCGCGTGAGTTCGCGGCTTCCCAGTACAACTTCGCGCCCCGCGAATAAGCGCAAAATTGCAGAAATACGATCTTAGCAAAACTGAAACTACTTACCAGGTTCAAAAGTTCAGGCTCATCATTAGTAGCCATTTCCTGTAGTGCTTCCTGAGGGGCCCCTCCAGAGTTCAGTTGCCAGTTGCAACTATTATGTGACCCTGCTCTGAACCTCAGAATAGTTACACATATGCCACAAATGTCCTGAATTACAGCTAAGGGAGACAAGCAGGAGCCAGGCTGGAAGTTCAAATCCATTAATCAGCCCCTAATTCATTATTGTCAGTTGGGGCAGGGCGGGTGTTGTAACTAATTTTGCAACAATGAAAGCACTTAGCAAGTGCAAAAGATCACTAATCAGGAAGCACTAAGGAAGCAGGTGCCAGCTAAAAAAATATTCTGTGACACATTAATCAGCCCCAAATTAATTCAGGTCACTTGAGGCAGGGAAGGTGTGCTTGCTTTGCCACAATAATGTACACTGACTGGACAACCAGAGGGTGCTGTGATGAAACAGAGGGTGGCATGGGTGGGCCAGAGGGTGGCATGAGTAGTCAGAGAGTGGCAGTGGTGACAGAGAGTGGCAGTGATGAAGAAGAGTGTCCCAAACAGGCTGGACACGTAGAAACAACAAGTTCGCGAAACTTGCGACCCGACAGGTAAGTTCGCGTTTTGCGAAATTGTACAAAACCCTCGCGAACTGGCAGAAACCCGCGCGAACACAAAAAAAAAATCCGCAAATTCGCGAGAATTCGCGGATTTTGCGGATTGCGAGTTCGCAAATCCGCAAAATTCGCGAACGCGAGATTCGCAAAATTCGCCCATGCTTACCATCGCGGCAGGCGGCAGGATCGCTGCTGGCTACACCAACTGCCAGGAGCGACGGAAGCGGTGGGAGCAGGTGTGCCGGGCCCTGTTTGACATCTCGGGGGTCCAGCGCACCTACAACCAGGTGACCCACCGCTGGACGGATATCCTGGACAGGGAGCGCGACCTGCTCGACCTGCTGGGAGTGGAGGTCCCCGGGCTTGGTGAGTAGTAGTAGCAATTTTTTCATCACTCTCTACTCTGTTTTTTCCCCTGCTCTGTGTGTTATATTGCAAATGTTTGTTTTAACTTTTTTACAAAGAGCAATAATGCTGCCGATTACATTGATAGTAGAGGTAAATTAATATTTCAAAATCTTCTGTGCATTTCAGGTGCACTGCTCTCCTTCTCTGTGGCGGTGCCACTGCTTATTTGTTTTCTATTTTGTGTTCATTTAATTGGGCTGAGTAATGTATGAGTGTACTTTACAGAACTGCGTAATGCTAGACACAAAGGGGCAGATTTACAATCCCCTTGCGCCACGTTTACGCTGCCTTACCTGACACAACAGCGACGTAAACGTGGCGCATCCCTGCGAGTCATGTACAACGTGATGCATCTAGGGAGATGCGCCACGTTAAGGCCTGGGCCTGCGCCACAATGGGTGCGTTCCCATGCAGGGGGGGGGGGGGCGGTCAGACAGCTGTGCGCCTCGCAAAAGTGCCTGCGTGAAATCTACAAGATTTAACGCAGGCACTTCCGCCATGCTGCTACGTCAATTCTTTATGCCTGCTTGCTTGAAGCAGGCGTAAGGACTGATGCGGTATGTTGAGTATTGGGCAGCCCTGAGCATTGCTAGAGTTGCATCGCGCCTGCGACGCGACTCTAGAGATGCGCCCCTCTTTCGTCACGAGATGCGTCACGCATCTGCCTACCCTTGCGCCAGGGTGTGCCGCATTGTAATTGCGGCGCATCTGCCGTGACGCAAGGTTAGTTTTGCATTACGCATTTGTTCTGGTGCACCTCTGGAGGTGTGCAGCCCAGAACTCGTAAGTATGCCCCTAAGTGTCAGATTTGCAATTACCTGCGCATCCCTGCAAAGTGTGCGGCACGCCAGCACCACCCATGGTGCGCCGTATTTACAATGCAGCACACCATGGTCCCAAAACGTCACCGAAGCGTTTACGCATCGGTGCCGTAAAGGCGGCTCATTGATGGAGTTGCGTTGCAACGATGGCGCAGCTCCAGCAATGCTGCGTCAAGCCGTACGTCTGCTTCATGCAGGTGCAGGGTTTGAGTGACGCATCATTGTCCTAAATGACTGATCGAAATTTTATATATTCCCCATAGCCACTTTTAGCATGCGTTCCTGCGCAGGAACGCCCTCACTTGCGCTGGAACGCTCCCTTATGGCGCAGGGCTTTGAAATGGGATGCATCTCCCATATGCGTCACGTTGTTAATATATGCCACACCATGGCGCCTCTCTTGTTGTGGCGCTGCGTCACAAAAGTGACGCAAGAACGGAGCAAAAGAGCTGCAAGGGGCTGGTAAATCTGCCCCTAGAGTAGAGGCTCAGGTGCAGTCCTTCCTTTGTAGCCCTCTTTTTGGCTGAAATAGTTGGTTCTTGTTCTTTCTAAATGTTTGATTTGGTTGACAAGGACATCGACAAGCAGCAATCATCAATGTTTTCTGTTCTTTCTTTCATGTTGTACGTCAGGTCCCCCCAGGGGCAAGCGGACGGAAGTGGAACAGGAGGATGCTGTGGCTCCAGAGGAGGAGGATGCAGGCCAGGGCGGCGAGTGCTCCTTTGCTGGCCCCAGTAAGTTTTCATTTAAATATAGAGGACCTACTGTTGTCCAAGCGTTCCTAATTTAATTTTTTCGAAATAGTGTTTAGATAGGAGCACAATCCATAATACTACTGTTGCAGGGACAATTCTCCACAAACCGAACTATGGACACTAAACACCAGAGTAATAATATTTCAGAGTGGCGTGTTTGGCACACTGTATAAACCTGGTAGTGTCAGCGGCACGGACTCCTCCTTGCCAAAATTTGCAAAACCTTTCGCTCAGTCACTCTAGTCTGGAGGACCAAAAACCACAGAGTCTATTCAAATTTAAAAGCTTTATTAAAAGTAAAAGTAAACACATATATTAAAATTAAGTTAGCTGGAAATGGAAAAGTGCTTGGTGCTGAGTTGATGAGTAATGGAACACATTTCTTGTGGTCGAGCCGAGCTTTCACCTGGTTTGAAGTTGATGTTGCTCTTGTCCTTAGAAGTCCAGCTTCTGTCTGTTCAGAGAAAAATGGTGTGTGTTAAAATTAAGCAAGCATTCATCAATTGTGACAAAAAGTGCAGCAAGACAACAGCCTTCCGTGGAAGGAGGGACATTTTTACTTTAGACTATAGTAGACAGTCAATTACTTTTTCTGTTGTTTTCACATTTCTTCATTCCTAGACCAAATACTAGTGAGTGGTGTAATCTAACATTCTTAAATCTACTTTGTAGGTGGAACATCTGGTGGCGGGGCCAGCTCGGATGTGGTGGTGGTGGTCGACTCCGAGTCCGAGGACAACTCTGGGGAGGAGGCGGCGCAAGTGGCCAAAGAAGAGACTGTGAGGAAACAGACAGTGGTGCTGGCGGGTAGAGGTAAGCTGGATCATGGTACTATCTGACTCTTAGATAGCATATGATGTGTATCTACAGAGAGTAGACGGTCACTGGATGAACTACGAACATACTGTGAAATGTTTCCGGGGGAGGGGGGCAACATCATCACCATCTCCTGAGTCCTGACATGATTGAGCACAAGTATTACATACATTTTTTTTAAATCTAACACGACATAGAGCTTAAATAAACAAAGAACCCCATAGGGGGAAGAGAAAAATCTTGTGCGGCACCACAGCAGACGACCTGGCAACTACATTAAAACAGAGGGAAAAACAAAAAATGCCAGAAAAAAACTATTCAATCTAAATCAGGAGGATGTGGTTATAGAGCATGGGTCCTCACAAACTTTCTCTCGGGGCCAAATTGACAGTGTGGTTTGTGGCCAAGGGCCGCACCGAAGGGGGCAGGGTCAGTGGGGGAGGGGGGTGGATCTAGAGCAACCAAAAAAACTATGACCATGAGGTTGAACTCATGCCCCTGCAGCTGATGCCTTCGTCCACTGAGCCACCAGACCTGGCGTACACATTACACACATCTTTCTTTCTCTCTCTCTCTGTCTCTCTGTCTCTGTCCCTCCCTCTCTCTCTGTCTCCCTCCCTCTCTCTGTTTCCCTCACTCTCTCTCTCTCTGTCTCCCTCTTTCTGTCTCCCTGTGTCTCCCTCTACCCCGCTGTCTCTCTCTCTCTGTCTCCCTCCCTCACCCTCCCTCTGTCACCCTCTGGCTCCCTCCCTCTCTCTCTCTCCTTCTGTCTTCCTCTCTGTCTGTCCCTGTCTCTGCCCCTATCTGTCAGTCTGTCCCTGTCGCTATCTGTCCCTGTTTCCCTCCCTCTGTCTCCCTCTCTGTCTCTCTATCTGTCTCTGCCTGTCTGCCCCTTTCCCTGTCTCTGCCTCCATCTGTCTCTGTCTGTGTCTCTCTGTCTGTCTCTGTCTCCCTCCCTCCCTCTCTCTCTCTGTCTCCTTCCCTCTCTGCCTGTCTCCCTCTCTTGCTCTCTCTCCCCCTCTCTCTCGCTCCCTCTGTCTCACTCACTCTGTCCGTCTCCCTCTCTCTCTGTCTCCCTCCGTCTCCGTCTCTCTGTCTCCCTCTGTCTCCGTCTCTCTGTCTCCGTCTCTCTGTCTCCGTCTCTCTGTCTCCCTCTCTGTCTCCCTCCCTTCGTCACCCTCAGTCTCAATCCCTCTCTCTCTCTCCCTCGCCATCTCCCTCTCTATCTCTCTGTCCCTGTCTCTGCCTCTATCCGTCTGTCGGTCCCAGCCTGCTGTAATTACCATATTGTAATTTGTCACTGGGCCAGCACTGGATGGACCTGCGATCCGGGGGGGGCAAGCGCCCCCCCTTGCCCCTCCCTGCGGACGCCCATGACACTGGCCTCAATAGTTTTGTACTGCGCTGGCTAGTTGCTAGTTGTACTGTGACACAACTTCTGCTGAATCATTTTGTGTTAATCATATTCTTAAAGAGCATTGGTTACAGATTATGTCTTTCTTTCTTCATATAGTTGGTAATACTAAAACATCAAAACCATCAAGGAGTATGAAGGCTCTACTGGCCCGGCAACGGAGGCTGGATGCTACTGTTGCCCAATATCGGCGGCTGGTGGAACTGGAGGGGGAGGACACGCAGTCAGGTACATCGAATGGGACACCTGCATCCTCCTCCGTGACCCCACGTTCTGCCGGTCAGCGCAGTGCTCCGGCGATACGAAGCCGGGCTGGCTGACGCCACCGCCGAGCAGCAAAGGCTGCCCCTCACAGTACTCTAAAGGCTCGCTTGCGCCGTGCAATGCACAGAGTGTCCGACCTGGAGGCGGAGGTCCGGAAGTTGAAAGAATATCAAAATTTGTTGGAGGGCCTCCGCTTAGACCACGCCATCCTCCGGGAGCAGTACGAAGCCCTGGCCCTAAGGCATGATGCCCTGGAGGCCAAAGTCCACACCATGCATCCCTAGAGTGTCCCTTGCCCCTTTTTTAGAGACTTTTGGGGGGTGGGAATTGGGAGTTGGGGTTTTTGGGGACTTTTGAAGGACTATTTATTTGTTGGAGTTAGGGAGGGTATTGCGGGAGATTATTTTGTTAGGGATATAAAAATATACTTTTTCAAACTTTATCTGAGCAAACCTGTTTTTTACTACTTTTGAGCCTGGTGGGTGGTGGTTTTGCAGTAAGTTCGTTTTACTGAACACTGTCAACGTGTTGGTTCACGTGTAATTGTCCAAATGTTTTCCAAAGTAAATGCCTGTCACAGAGTTTGTTAAATCAAGAGTCCTAGGACTTTACTAGTACCACTGTCACTCTCTCGCCTCTCCTAATACTCCATTATACTACCTCCCATCCAAACGCTTATCTTAACTGTAATTTGTGTTTGAGGGCTGTCTCCACCTGGAATTCACAGTGTCCTAAAGCGTTCTGCAGCAGGGCCCCAACTGGAGTTTCCCGGCGTGGATTTTCTGCAAAACAAAAGCAATCAACATTAGAAATGTGGCAGCCGTGCTCACAGACCCCAAAACCCACACCCAAAAACCTAGAAGCCCCACAGACAGCACCCCTAAGACAGGCAAGCGAGCATTAATAACGCCTAAACGTTCACGTGTAATTGGCCAAATGTTTTCCAAAATTAAATGCCTGTCACAGAGTTTGTTAAATCAAGAGTCCTAGGACTTTACTAGTACCACTGTCAATCTCTCGCCTCTCCTAATACTCCATTATACTACCTCCCATCCAAACGCTTATCTTACCTGCAATTTGTGTTTGAGGGCTGTCTCCACCTGGAATTCACAGTGTCCTAAAGCGTTCTGCAGCAGGGCCCCAACTGGAGTTTCCCGGCGTGGATTTTCTGCAAAACAAAAGCAATCAACATTAGAAATGTGGCAGCCGTGCTCACAGACCCCAAAACCCACACCCAAAAACCTAGAAGCCCCACAGACAGCACCCCTAAGACAGGCAAGCGAGCATTAATAACGCCTAAACGTTCACGTGTAATTGGCCAAATGTTTTCCAAAGTTAAATGCCTGTCTCAGAGTTTCTTAAATCAAGAGTCCTAGGACTTTACTAGTACCACTGTCACTCTCTCGCCTCTCCTAATACTCCATTATACTACCTCCCATCCAAACGCTTATCTTACCTGTAATTTGTGTTTGAGGGCTGGCTCCACCTGGAATTCACAGTGTCCTAAAGCGTTCTGCAGCAGGGCCACAACTGGAGTTTCCCGGCATGGATTTTCAGCAAAACAAAAGCAATCAACATTAGAAATGTGGCAGCCGTGCTCACAGACCCCAAAACCCACACCCAAAAACCTAGAAGCCCCACAGACAGCACCCCTAAGACAGGCAAGCGAGCATTAATAACGCCTAAACGTTCACGTGTAATTGGCCAAATGTTTTCCAAAGTTAAATGCCTGTCACAGAGTTTCTTAAATCAAGAGTCCTAGGACTTTACTAGTACCACTGCCACTCTCTCGCCTCTCCTAATACTCCATTATACTACCTCCCATCCAAATGCTTATCTTACCTGTAATTTGTGTTTGAGGGCTGGCTCCACCTGGAATTCACAGTGTCCTAAAGCGTTCTGCAGCAGGGCCCCAACTGGAGTTTCCCGGCGTGGATTTTCTGCAAAACAAAAGCAATCAACATTAGAAATGTGGCAGCCGTGCTCACAGACCCCAAAACCCTAGAAGCCCCCACAGACAGCAACCCTATGACAGGCAAGCGAGCAATAACGCCTAAACGTTTTCACCTCCCATTTCCTCCTAACCAATTTCATCCCTTAATAGACCTTGCCAGCAATGGCCCAGCCAAGACCCGTTAACCCAAGCGCAAACAAGTTTGACACCCCCCAAACAGCCAAAAAGCAAATCCGGGAAAAAAGCCACACTTAGCAAAATGTATTTAAATGAGGACTCACTACTTCCAGTACCTCTTTAGGGGACTCGTCAACGTAAGTTTCTTCATTGTGCGGAATCCAGGCATCAGCATTACGGGAAATGGATAGGGTGAGTCTGGAGGAGGAGGATAGACGACCAGGACTGAGTTCTTGGCAACTAACTTGTGAACCTGAGGAATGCTGCGGCATCAAAATCAAGACAGTTCTGCTGATGGGCTTGTTGTTTGATTGGGTGATTACAGTTTTGTTGTGAATGGGATCAAGCACTTGCTAAACAAAGAAAGACAGACACACAGGAATAAAAGTGAATAAGGACGAAAAATAAAGTTAATGAATCATTGACTCATTTTCAGAACTCGCTGTCAGGGAAGCAGAACTCATCCTCATACTCTGCAAATTCAGTCGGTAGTACTTCTGGTAACTGAGGAGAACTTTCCTCAGGTAGGTTGGTGTCCTCTTCTTCCTGCGTGCATTCTCGTACTTTGTAATCTGGTGGTTTGAAGTGCTGGTTCATCTTTATCATGGTGAGCCGCTCCACATTTGCGGGCAAGAGGCGGGACTTTTTGGAAGTCACAATGCCACCAGCAGAACTAAAAACACGTTCTGAAGACACGCTTGCGAGTGGGCAAGACAAGTAATTGATAGCCAGGTTGGTGAGCTCTCGCCATATGTTTCTTTTCCCATGCCAATACGCCAATGGGTCTTCAGTAATATTGACCGCTGTTGAGTCATCCAGGTAGGCCTGCACCATTGAAACAATGTTCTCCCGGATTCCTGTACTTTGCACTTCTGTGTCCTTTCTGGGACAAGGAAACCCTAGCTGACTTAGCCAATCCTCTTCAGACATATCGCCTGTGCCTGGTGCAGATGATATGGTTGCTGGTGTGGTTAACGGCTCAGAAGAAAAGACACTCACTTCTGCCACAGGCACAGAAGTGCTTTTTTGGGACGCCTGATGGCCTGCTGATTCACTAGTACTGTCTTCTCCTAGTTTCCTTCCGGTCTCTTTCAAAACGAATGGCTGACTGAGCTAGCCAACCTTTGTACTCTGTAACATCTGAAGTTTCAAAAGGAATTAATACTTTGCCAAACAATGGCTTTTTGTAACGTGGATCCAGAATAGTAGCACAAATGTAGTGCTGTTGTTTCTTGATATTTACAAGCCGTTTATTGCTAACTAGGCGTTGTAATAATCTCTGCGCCAACTCATATGCTTCATTCTTTCCAGCATCCTTTAATTCTGAAGACACCACCTTGACTTGGTGCTCGAGCTTCAGCAACAATGGGATAGCTTTGCTCAAAGAACAGTCCTCCCTGCTGACTTCACGCGTGAAGACCTCAAAAGGACGAAGCATGTCTGTCAGGCTTTTAACTAGCTGCCATTGCTCCACCGCTAGCATCATTTCTGTCGTATCACCACCCAGGTTGTAGAAATACTCATTGACTACTGGAAACAGCTCATGCAGACGCTCAAGCATGTAGAAGGTTGAGTTCCAATGTGTTGCCACCTCCTGGATAAGTGCTTTCACTGGCATTCTACGTACATTTTGCTGGCGCCTCAGCTCCTTCCGGGCCTTAAAAGAATGGTTGAAATGTGTGCATATTCTTCTGCAGATGGTCAGTATTTTGTCGCAAGTTCTTTTTTCAAGAACTTTTGCACGACAAGGTTCATACAGTGCGCCAAACACGGCACTCTGAAATAGTCACCGTCCGCCATGGCCTTAACTACATTTCTGCCATTATCAGTAGAAACATAACCAACCTTGCAATTTCTTGGGGGCAGCCATTTCAAGACCTTTTTGTTAAAGTCATCCAAAATGTTGTCTGCAGTATGAGTTTTCTCCATGCCAAACATGGCTAATGTTGCATGTTTACGAGCACCCTTAAAAATCTCGACCAAGTCACCACCTGCATTTATCTGTTTTGCAACCCCTGAAAAAGAGACCCAGTGTGCAGTGATGCACATGTAATCAAGGGCTTGGCAACTGGTCCACATGTCTGTTGTCAGGTGTATAGTGTGAACAGCACTCTTCTGCAAAGCTGCCCCAACCAACTCAAGCACCTCTTTATGTAGTGCTGGAACAGCAACCCTGGCAAAATAGAACCGGCTAGGAACCTTCCATTTAGGGGCCAGTGTTGCCACGAGTTCAAGAAAACCCACACCTTCGGCAAACGAAAAAGGGAGAAGGTCCACCACTAGCATTTTAGCCAGCTTAGTGTTATACAGGCGCACAATTGGGTGGTTGCGTTGAAATGGCGCATCTGCGGAGAACATGTCTGTAATGGTGCGCTGGACAAATTTACTGGATGATGCTGATGCCTTCTTCGACCCACTTCTGCTCAGTGTTGACATTTTCCGCATTGGTGTGTCTCCCAGACTCTCAATGTGCCTCCTATGTCTTCCGGAGGGTGTGGTGCTGCCAGGGGTACTGGGTGCAACCGGACAAATGTCTGACGCTTCTTCTACCTCCCCGTCATCTTCAGATGAAACACCTAGTATGGGTATATTTTGGCCACTTGCCCTTTGGGATTGCTTTCCCTTGATGTTTGTTAGGTGCGCAAACCATTCGACAGAGTGCCTTCTTTCAAGATGACCTATCTGGCCTCCGGTACCATAGTTGGTACCAATCTTACCACGGCTAACTGTAGTCGGACAAATGGAACAAATGGCTAGGTTATCATGCTTTGCATGGACACTAAAAAAGTTCCAAACTGGGGACTGGAAACTTCTGGTTTTGCCGCACGAGGTGATACTGCCAATGCCAGATGAAGCAGTGGTGGATGAGCCTTGCAGACATCTACTGGGTTGTGCAATTATTGCAGCAACCCTACTTGAGGGACTCGAGCTGGATGGAGGTCCCCTCTGCGGAAAAAATATGGGAGCTGTAGGTTTTGTTGACCTTGTTGTACTACTTGACTGCGTTGGTGGTGCTACCAGTGCCACGTCGCCAGGGTCACGCTCAGCATGACGTCGGGATAGGGTATAAATGTCTGTCTGCTGCATGGCCGGTGTGGCTGGAATGACGTGTGTGAAGACTAGGTCATTGCTGTCATCCTGTTCATCAACATCAGAATGCACCACTTCATCAAGTCTGACGTTCGGATCCATAAGTATGAGCTTTCCGGGGCCCTTCCTTTTAACATTTGATACCTTTCTCAGCTCATGGTGTGCCTCCCTCTCAGACGTCGGAGATGGTTGCCAATCTGGATCCAGATCATCTGATGGAGCGGGGCTTGAAGAGGTACTTCTACACACCCTCCTTGATCTTTTCCTGGCTGGGGAGCTGGGAGAAAATGAATCATCAGGAGGAGTGGCTTCGTCTTCCTGACATGATACCCCGGCTCCAAAGTCAATTTCCTCCTGTGCCCCTACTTCTGGAAGAACAACCATTGTGGCCACTTGCACCGCTCCATGCGCCGCTACATGGGCCTCTTCACTGACCTCTACTTGCAACTCTCCATGGACCTCTCCTTCTCGGCCTTTTCCTTCTCGGCATTCTCCTTCTCGGACAGCTCCTTCTCGGACAGCTCCTTCTCGGCCTTCTCCTTCTCGGACAGCTCCTTCTCGGACAGCTCCTTCTCGGCCTTCTCCTTCTCGGCCAGCTCCTTCTCGGCCTTCTCCTTCTCGGCCAGCTCCTTCTCGGCCTTCTCCTTCTCGGCCATCTCCTTCTCGGCCTTCTCCTTCTCGGCCAGCTCCTTGCGCATGTACTTGTGCTTCTACTAGTAGCCCATGCAGTTGTTGTTGCGGCTTTGGTTGTTCATTAGTACTTGTGAGATGAGTTACAACCTGTGTTGATTGTGTGCTGCTACTTTCTTGCGATGAGCCAACATCACTGGTCGTTGGTGATTCAACCACTAAACAGGCTACCTGTGCAGCACTCATGGTGGACTTTTGATTTTTCCACAAAAATTTAGTGGTCGAGGCACCAGTCTCCTTGGTAAGTGGTGCCACTTGCTTCTTCTTCTCCTTAGTAGAGACATCTTTCTTGCAAGAGGAGCTACGGCCACCTCTTTTTGGACCCATCTTCTTCAGATGTCGGAACAGCAGGCCGCAGCAGGACTTCTTCCTGGCACTGATGCTCAACGATGATGCGAAGTTCTTGACTTTGTGCACCTAAAAGCAAACGAAGACAGAGGTACATCAGTTAAATATATGTTGCATATGTAGCGCTTCAATTAATAGTTTGCAAGTAGGCATTTATGAATACACACGTGCACACCACAATATGGAAATATCAAAAACAAGAATTGCTAAATTTTTGGGAAACAGGAATTTAACATTGATCCAAGAGAGCCCACAGAGAGGGTTGTAGTTTCATGTACCACTGACTCAACCTGGGCACAATGGGTGAAAGCAAGGCAAAATGGGTGCAGGCCTATGGCACAAAGCTCACTGCCTGCCTTCAAAATGGCCGCTTGACCCCCATCCACATGGCCAGGACCATGCCTCAAAATGGCCCCCACCAACATAGCCAGCCCCCAACCCCTACTCCAAAAAGTCAAAAAACACAACACAAATCACCACAATCCAATGCCATCCATCAAATTTCAGAAGGTTTATGCTGCCTGTTGGGGGTTTTCTGGTGCAGAATTGCAATTTTTGCAATTTCGCGAGTGCGAGATTGTTGCTTCACGACGCGAACGTGGCGAAAAACCCGCAAAATCCGCGAATAGACCGATTCTGGGACCCCTGGGCATAATGAATGAAATCAGAGCACACTGGGTGCAGGCCTATGGCACCCCATTTTGTGGGGGTGGGCACCCACCCCCACAAAATGGACTCCTTATGGTGCCTGCTGATGGTTTTCAATTCATGTGCAGAATTGTAATTTGTGCAATTTCGCGAGTGCGAGATTGTTGCTGCGAGGGACGCGAGCAGTGCGAACACAAGCAAAAAAATCCGCAGCTCGCGAACTTG
Source organism: Lissotriton vulgaris (assembly GCF_964263255.1). Lineage (NCBI taxonomy): Eukaryota > Metazoa > Chordata > Amphibia > Caudata > Salamandridae > Lissotriton > Lissotriton vulgaris. Next base: position 1,296,971,838 of record NC_141685.1, on the reverse strand, counting down.
CAGATTTTCGGTAAATCCGCGGGAGTTCTAGGGCCCCTGGGCATAATGAATGAAATCAGAGCAGACTGGGTGGGCCTATGGCACAAAGCACACTGCCTGACTTCAAAATGGCCGCTTGACCCCATCCACATGGCCAGGACCTGCAGGACCATGCCTCAAAATGGCCCCACCACCAACATAGCCAGCCCCCAACACCACCCCAAAAGTCGAAAAACACACACAAAAATCACCACAAACAACATCAACTTATCAACTTACTTGTGAAATCACATTTCGAATCCAAAAGTAATCCAAATGGCCCCCCACCAACATAGCCAGCCCCCAACACCACCCCAAAAGTCGAAAACACACACAAAAATCACCACAAACAACATCAACTTATCAACTTACTTGTGAAATCAAATTTCGAATCCAAAAGTAATCCAAAAGGCCTCAAATCCAAATATCCAGCAGCATCCACAAAAAGTAATCCTTCCCAGTCAAGATCGAATCTAAAGTGGCCAGGAAACAGGAACAGGAAGTTGGAGACTGGGGCACTTCCTTCACCCCACCCCAATGGGAGGAGCTTGCTGGACAGGAACAGGAAGTTGGAGACTGGGCCACTTCCGCTACGACCACACCACAGATTCCCGACCCCAACCACCTACAATGCATCCTTCTCAACACCCGCTCGGTCCACAGGCACGCCATTGACCTTTGGAACCTACTTGACACCATCTCTCCTGACGTCGCCTTCCTAACGGAAACATGGATGAACGCTTCCTCCGCCCCTGACATCGCCATCGCTATCCCTGATGACTATAAGATCACACGCAAGGACCGCACCGACCATACAGGAGGAGGAATCGCTATCGTCCATAAGAAATCCATCCGCATCTCTACCAACTCCGACGCCAACCTCGCTAACTCCGAACACCTTCACTTCCAGATCCACATCGACCCCAAAACCACACTCAGAGGCACCCTCCTCTACAGACCACCAGGACCCCGCGCATAATTCAGTGAAGACATCACGGACTTCATCACCCCACACGCGCTCCCCTCCAAAGACTACATCCTTCTGGGAGACCTCAACTTCCACCTTGAAAAGATCAACGACCGCAACACCGCCACCCTCTTAGACAACCTCGCCAACCTCGGACTTAAACAACTGGTCACTTCCCCCACCCACATCGCAGGTCACACACTCGACCCCATCTTCACCTCCAGCAACCATGTCTCCTTCAGCCACACCACGGATCTCCTCTGGACTGACCACAGCTGTGTTCACTTCACCTACAACAAGCCGAAACCCATCATCCACCTCCAACCAACTCTACAAAGAAACTGGAACAAAATCACCACGGATCAGATCTCCACATCGCTCCTTCGAACCTCCCCAGCCCTCTCCTCTAACGCCAACGAAGCCGCCTCCAACCTCACCCTTTGGTTATCCAACACCGCCGACACCTTAGCACCACTGAAAAAACGTCAACACAAACTTGGCAACAAGAAGGCCTCATGGTTCAACGATGATCTCAAGAAGTCCAAGAAACTGTGCCGCTCCCTTGAAAAGGCCTGGAAAAAAGACCCATCCACCAGCAACAAGGACGCCTTCAAAAGCGCCACCCGTACTCACCACCAACTGATCCGAAAAGCCAAGAAAACAGCATTCAAGGATCGACTTGACAACAACGCCCACAACAGCAAGGAACTTTTCAACATCGTCAAGGAATTTTCCAACCCCTCAGCCAACTCCAACGACATCACCCCCTCTCAAACCCTCTGCGACTCCCTAGCCTCTTTTTTCCACAACAAGATTGCTGACATCCACAACAGCTTTGACAACCAACCCGGAAGCCAACCCACCCTACCATCTGCTGACCATCTTCCTCCCGTTAACACCCTTAACGCCTGGAACCCAATCTCCACTGAGGACACCATCCGCCTGATGAATTCCATCCACTCTGGATCCCCCACAGACCCATGCCCTCACCACATCTTCAACAAAGCAGACTCCGTCATAGCTCCGCACCTCCGAGACGTCATCAACTGCTCCTTCAACTCCGCTACCTTCCCAGAAGACTGGAAACACGCTGAACTCACCGCCCTTCTGAAAAAACCAACAGCAGACCCCACCGAACTCAAAAACTACCGCCCCATCTCGCTTCTTCCATTTCCGGCCAAAGTCATCGAGAAAGCCGTCAACAACCAGCTCGCCGCCTTCCTCGAAGCCAACAAATCACTCGACCCCTCACAATCTGGCTTCCGAGCCAAACACAGCACTGAGACCGCCCTCATCGCAGCAACAGACGACATTCGAACTCTACTGGACAATGGAGACACAGTCGCCCTCATCCTCCTCGACCTCTCTGCAGCCTTCGACACAGTCTGCCACAGCACCCTTTTACAACGCCTCAGAAACATCGGAATCCAAGGAAAAGCACTGGAATGGATCACCTCGTTCCTCACCGGAAGAACACAGAGAGTCCGCCTCCCACCATTCAAGTCCGAGGCCTCTGAAATCATCTGCGGCGTACCTCAAGGATCCTCACTCAGTCCCACCCTCTTCAACGTATACATGAGCCCCCTCGCGGCCATCGCCCGCCAACACAACCTCAACATCATCTCTTACGCGGACGACACTCAACTGATCCTTTCTCTCACCAAGGACCCCAGCACCGCCAAAACTAACCTACACGAAGGAATGAAAGAAGTCGCCGAATGGATGAAACAAAGCCGTCTGAAACTGAACTCAGACAAAACAGAAGTCCTCATCTTAGGTACATCCCCCTCTGCATGGGACGACTCCTGGTGGCCGGAAGCCCTCGGAAAAGCACCCATCCCGACAGACCACGCACGGAACCTTGGCGTCATCCTGGATTCTTCACTCTCAATGAACAGACAAGTCAGCGCCGTATCCTCTTCCTGCTTTAACATTCTTCGCATGCTCAGAAAAACATTTCGCTGGATCCCCTCCGAAACAAGGAAAACAGTCACCCACGCTCTAGTCACGAGCCGACTGGACTACGGAAACACCCTCTACGCAGGTACCACCGCTAAACTCCAGAAGAAACTACAACGAATCCAAAACGCCTCAGCCAGGCTCATATTAGACATCCCACGCAACGAACACATCTCTGGTCACCTTAAAGACCTCCACTGGCTACCCGTCAATAAGAGGATCACTTTCCGACTGCTTACCCACGCACACAAATCACTCTACGACATCGGACCAGATTGCCTCAACTCTCGACTGTCCTTCTACACCCCCTCCCGCCAACTTCGCTCTTCCAGCCAAGCCTTCGCCACTGTACCTCGCATCAACAAGACCACCATGGGAGGCAGATCCTTTTCATACCTGGCTGCCAAAACATGGAACTCACTCCCCGCTTACCTTCGCCTCACCCAGAATCACCTAGCGTTCAGAAAGCAGCTTAAAACGTGGATATTTGACAAATAATCCTCCTCCCCTTCCTAAGCGCCTTGAAACCCTCTGGGTATGTAGTGCGCTATACAAATTTTATGACTTGACTTATGACTTGACTTCCTTCACCCCTCCCCAATTGTAATTTTTGTAATTTCGCGAGTGCGAGATTGTTGCTGCCCGCGCCGCGGGCCGCGAGCAGTGCGAACACAAGGAAAAAATCCGCAGCGCGCGGATTTGCGGATTTTGCGGGAAATTCGCGAATCTCGCGGATTGCAAATTTACCGAAAATCCGCAAAATCCGCGAGCGTAACGGATTTTCCGCCCATGCTTAATGAGCATAGGCACGCCCCCACAGTCCATAAGAACCCCTTGCGTGCTCCCATCATCCTCTTTCTTTGCTGCTCACAAGTCAGAGTTAAGTGCACCTTCCCTCTGGTCCCCTCACTCTGCTTGTTGTTTGGGGTTCTTTGGGGTTCTTTGTATTGGTGATTGCGATGTAGGCGGGACGATCCGCTAATTATTGGTGTTTATACTGCTAGCAGATATTTTTTGCATACCTTGATGTTCATAATTACAGAAACGTTAGTGCAGATCTCTGACCTTTAGCGTGTATGTCATTGCAGGGCCGATCGACTGTGATTGTTGTGGTTCCCGCGGGACCATGCGCTTCAGAGCGCCTACATCAACGGTCTTTGACTGGCAAAGGGCCGCCGCGCACCTCAGAAGAGCCCGGTACTGGCAGCCTGAGGGCGCGCAGAGGCTTCCCTAGTACGCCCTGACGCTCAGGCCGGGTGGCTCTCGGCCGAAGCGCGCCCAAAGCGCTGACTAATTGGGCTGTTTTTTGGTAGAATTTAGTAGCGTTTGGGCTGCGCGCCTCGGCGTGATTCCACGGCTTACTGGAACGCGAGTTTCGATCGTTCCACACACCAGCTTGCCCCTTGTGAGACCGCCAGCGCAATTGTGTGCTTTGGTTGTAAAATAATTGTGGCACAGAGTGTGCACACGCTCAGGGAGTTGAGGGGCCCAGGTCACTGACCTTTGATTACAGCCTTGCTGAGGGGGTTTGGGAAACGTTGCCAACATATTCATTACATCAGTGTGCTTGGGATGACCCCCCCCATTACCCCCCCAAGTGTGCAATTCCTTGAGTGTTTTGCCTTACATATAGTGTGTACCTTCACCATGGAAGATTGGGTGCAGTACCCAGATGAAGAATATGCAGATGGGGAGGAGATTGTGGATGGACAGCAGGAAGCTGTTCTAGAGGACAATATACTAGAAGCATTGGATGCCTCGGTCCAGGCTTCAGTGACTCGAGCCATGGAGACGAAAGTCCCTCAGACAGTGCAACAGGCACTTGCGGTGGCCCTGCGTCCCATAAGGACACAGCTGGAGGGTTCTGCAAAGCGCCATGGATATGAGGGGAAGAAGAAACAAAAGCAAGCAGCCTCTTTTTCCGCCACAGGCTCGGCTGGGCAGACACAATGGCCGCATGCACAGTCTTTGGCCTCCCTGTCAGCGAGAGGATCTTCTGATCGCCCTTATATGGCTGGAAAAGCGAAGGCTAAACAGCCGATTTCAGTGGATACTGATACCACCACCACAAATACGGACACAGGTACAGACACCGATACCTCGGAGGAGCACCCTCCTCCTCCAAAGAAGGCCAAGGTCAATCCCAAGGCGGCGGAGGACAAGGTGGTCAAAACCTTCAGCTTTGACCCTTCGGACATAGTTCATCGTCTGTCTTCGGACTGGGTCCCGCCCCCGGCGGTCTCCGAATACCTTCATGAGAACCTCAGGAAGAGCTTCAGTAGGGAGGTTCGTAACCGTTTGAGGTCGGAGTGGCCGCGCCCAGAGATCCCGGACAGTGTGGCAGACACCCCGGAGATAGATGCAAGCATGCTTACCTTTTTGAGGAAGTTTTCAAAAGATCCCAAGCGGGGGTTGGACCGGGCTTGGCGGGGCTGCCAAGACAAGATGCTTGATGTCGTGGGGCCCCTGGCGAAAATACTGGAGATGGCCCTGAAGGCCAAGGAAGGAGCGTAGCCAGTGGATCCGGATATCTTGGCGGGCTGGGCTCAGCGTGCTATTTGGCTAGTTGGCAACGCAAATTACGCAATCTCTTCGGAGAGGCGCAAGTCTTTATTACTCAGGATGGACAGCAACCTGACGGAACTTGCGGAGGCTGAACAAGGCCCCCTGGCTGGGGGTTTTCTTTTCAGTGACAGATTCGTTAAAGACGTCACAAAGTATATAGGGCCTTTCACCGCCTTGGATAAGGCCCAGAGTGGAATAAAACGAGCCCTTACTCAAGGGGTTTTCAACAGGGCGAGGCGGGGGTCGCTCGTCAGGCCGAGGATTCCAACAAGGCTCCCAGCGAGGAGATTGCGGGCGTGGAGAGTGGGACTCCACCCGCGGACTTGCTGAAGACAGGCGCGATCGCTCAATGCCAGAGAGGTTCTTGAGCTTTCTTCAGCAACGTCTTTATTGTCCAGAAGAAAGGGGGTGGCAACAGGTTGGTGCTCAACCTCAGGGATTTCAACCAGTACCTAACTTACAATCATTTCAAAATGGAAGGTATTCATCTGTTGGCGGATTTGCTGCAGGAAAGGGATTGGTTTGTCCGGCTGGACCTCAAGGATGCATATCTTTCTATACCGATTTTTCCTCCACACCGCAGGTTTCTACAGTTCATATGGGACAACCAGTGTTACGAATACTTGGCTCTTCCCTTTGAAAGACTGGGTTATTTAAGACCCAGCGGTGCCAGGGGACAACACCTGAAACCTTCGTGGGTTACCTGTTCCGGCGTACAAATGACAGAGACACGGGACACTTCCTTCGGCGTCAAAGATTCGAGGTTTATTTACTGCAGGGAACACAGAAGTCACAGGAAGTACAACGAGTGTAAGTTCGAGGAGACTGCTTCAAATTGCTACTGTGGATCGCTCCTTTTATACACGTTTCTCTCATAAGCTAACATGGTACACAAAGGTTTACAACTCGGTTCCCATAATTATCCCCGAGAGGGGTCGCTTTGATACATTCAAGGTCCGGAATATAAGTACAGAAACATTTGGCGGTTCCCAACTGTAAAAACCCATCTTCCCACCATTAGTACATTCCAATCGGCAGTAAACAGATCGAAGAAGGAACAAGAACAGGTGCAGAGGAAGGCAGATACAGTGGGGAAGATCGGAAAGGGTGTAAAAGGGGAGGTATCAGGAAACACGAGCTACAGGCATCAAAGGGACGTGCCTAATGAGATGCACGGGTGAGACAATAGTCCGGCACGGCAAGATGAGCCTCGAGCGGGGCCATCTGCCTTACAGTATCATCCCCCTCGTCATAAAGACAATTTCAAAAGGACATGCGTCTTCCGCGGATGTCTTGGGAATCCCAGGGTCGCGAAACGGACAGCGTCCGTTCGCTGGCTACTTGAGGGCAAGAAACAAAATGGATGCTATATCTAAGATGGAACCCGTGGGTACAGATGAAAAACCCACGTAACAAACGACCGGTTTAGGTTAGCACAGCGAAACTGCGCACACCCACTAAACTCGTCATTTGCGGTTCATAGATACCAGACTCGACCATATTCGTGCGAGTCGAAAACATCACTTACAATCGTCACGGAACCTCACCTTCGGTCTCTCCTCGGCTCCCTGATGCTTCACCAAAGTGATGAAACCAGTGGTGGCCTACCTCAGAGAAAGAGGAGTACGACTGATCATTAACCTAGACGATATCCTGCTCATGGCGCAGGATCAGCCCAGTCTACAGCAGCAGCTGATCATGACTACTTCGCTGCTTCAAAGCTTAGGGTTTGTAGTAAATTTAAAGAAGTCAGTGATGGTTCCGACACAGGTAATAGACTTCCTGGGGTTCACAATAAACTCCCAGACAGCGCAACTGTGTCTCCCCCAAGCCAAGTTGAGGGACTTGAAAAAGGAGATAGTGAAGTTATTAGAAAGGCAAGTGGTCACGCTCAGGATGCTGGCCAGAGTAGTGGGAATACTGGCATCGTCCATCCAAGCGATATTCCCGGGGCCCCTGCATTACAGGGCCCTCCAGCGCCTCAAGATCAAGCATCTTCAGAGGGGGCTCTCGTACACCGACTGTGTTCCCCTATCGGAGGAGGTACAAACCGAGCTGCAGTGGTGGCTAGGCCACGTGGATGCCTGGAACGGCAGGGCGATCTTCGGATCCCAACCAGAGGTAGTGATCGAGTCAGACGCCAGCAGGTGGGGCTGGGGCGCGCGCTGGGGAAAGGTTTCTACAGGCGGCAGATGGTCAGCACAAGAGCTCAAGCTGCACATAAATTGTTTGGAACTGCTGGCGGGGTCGTTTGCGATTCGCACGTTATCCCCGAGGCAGACATCTTGTTGCATCCTCCTCCGTTTGGACAATGTGTCCGCGGTGAGGTATATCAACAAGTTGGGCGGCACAAGATCGTCGATGCTTGTCCAAATAGCCAAAGACTTTTGGCACTATTGTCTCCAGAACCAGATCTCGGTCGTAGCGGAATACATTCCGGGACAGGCCAATCAGGTCGCGGATTGGAATTCCAGACACCTAAGGGATTACAGCGATTGGAAGCTGCTCCCTCGCATATTTCACTGGTTGCAAGCGACATGGGGTCCGTTTCAGACGGACCTGTTCGCCTCCAGGTTGACCTTTCAGATTCCCCGGTTCTTCAGTTGGAGACCGGACCCGATGGCGACGGCGACCGATGCATTTCTCCAGGACTGGTCGCAAGGGACTCAGTATGCCTTTCCCCCCTTCCTCTTGATTCCCAGGGTGATGACACAAGTGATCAGGCAGAAGGCGGAAATAGTCATGGTGACTCCGTGGTGGACGTCACAGGCATGGTTTCCCAAACTATTGCAGTGGAGCTGCGATCGTCCACGAATGTTACCGGACTCGAGGTGATTGTTGCAGGGCCCTCATCAGGAGTAACACCCGTTGCTGTTGGAGGGCAGGCTATCGCTGATGGCATAGAGGCTTTCCGGGAACAGTGGCAGCTGCCGGGAGGTTCGAGCAAGACTGCCAAGTTCATCAAGCAGGCATGGGCTCCTTCCACCAGGAAACGTTATTCCACGGCCTGGAAGAACTGGGTGGATTGGTGCGTGGGACAATATCTGGATCCCGTGGGGGCAGAGTTGTCCCAAGTCTTGAACTTTCTGTCGGAAAAGGCCGCAGACGGCTTGGCGTACCGGTCGGTCAATCATTTTCGTTCGGCTATTTCGGCGGGGCATGCTCAGATAGACGGGAAACCGCTAGGCATGCACCCGGTGGTTTGCAAATTGTTGAAAGGAATCACCGTGGCAAACCCTCCCAAACCCAAGTATACCGGGTTGTGGGACGTGTCTCTAGTGTTATCATTACTCAACAGTTGGCCGGTCAATGTTCTTCTGTCTAGAAAGCAGTTGTCGGCGAAATTGGCTATGTTGCTTTGCTTATCATCTTGCAGAAGGTCTTCGGATGTGAGAGCACTCGACGTAACAGGTAGAGTGTGTAGTATCCTGCATATTATTCTGTAAGGTGTTTTACCAGCCCTGCTCTGCCAGTGCCTGTGCTCTGACTCTTTAGAATGTTGGAGTCTGATGATGCCTCGGAATGTTGGGACTGAGAGAGGCAGAGAGAGAGAGACAGTTGGTCATGGGCTGAGCAGCTGACAGGCAGCTCCTGGTGGGGCTCTAATCTACCACTTATCAGCATGATGTCCTGTACCTTACAACCTGTTGTCTTTATGAATAAAGCATCCTGAAGTACAACCTTCCTGAGTGGACCTCCTTCACTACATATTTTGGCGACGAGGATGGGATGCGAACCCACGCGTGCAAAGCACAATGGATTAGCAATCCATCCTCGTCGCCAAAATATGTAGTGAAGGAGGTCCACTCAGGAAGGTTGTTTTTCAAGATGCTTTGTGGTGACGAAGAACCTACAGCTACAGCTACAGCTACAAGCAAATCTCAGGTACCTGATTTAAAAGTGGACCTGGAGATTGCGCATAATAAAGAAACTACAGTGGCAACTACCACAATTTACAGAAGAAGAGGTAACCACAAGAAGGAATTAACTACGAAGAAGAAAAATGTGTTTTCTACACAGTACAACAAAGACACCTGCAAGGAAGAAACAAAAACTTCAAAGAAAAGAAAAAGAAGACATCAAGAAACAAGTAAGCACAAAATATTACGCCTTTTAGCCCCACCAGTGGCCTCATCACCGGCCAGCCCTAGCCCAGGCGTGCTGTGCTTATCATCTCTACTCTTCATGTACTTTGGCTTTACCATATCAGTCTGCTACACTACTACGCGCTTTCCTAAAAATGACAGACACCTCTTTGTTTCATTTTGTTTACCAAAAGTGGTAAGATGTGGCTACTGAACTATATGCCTTTTCAATTCATTATGCTGTGTGATTCTCTGCACCTTATTCCTGCATGGTGTGATCCTGTGCACATAGAAGCGCTGGGTGGCTACATCTACATTTAAAAAGATTAACTTTTCACCTCATCCATCGTGTTGGCCTTGTGCTTGTAAAGGCATCTCTGTAAAATACTGTTAGGGTCAACGTTTGAGGTTATCTGTTCTTGACATTTGCTGTGATGGACTGCCTACAGCTCCATGAAATGTCCCTTCATCGGTTTAACTGCCTCTTCAAAAAAATAAATGAGTTTTTTTTACACATATACCCCCAGTGCGTACTATTCACTTTTCCTCACATTGCCACAGAGAATAAATATGCCGAGGTGAATCTCTCTACAGTTTATTGTTATTCAGTGACATTCTTTCCAGCCTGCTCTGTGACAGTTTAACCGTCATAAAACGTTCGTTTTAATTTTGCGCGCATCTCACCTCTCTCAGAAGAGCTGCGCAGATCTCTTCATTTCCGAGTAAGCCCCTGTGACGTCATCCATCTTCCTACTAAGGCACGACTTGAGCGCAGGAACGTGCCAGGAGCCATCCGGAGCTACGTGCAGTGCGTGCACTATTTTCATCTTTGAAGAATCTTTCACCTTAAGTCCTGGAGCACTTTTTAATCTTTTTTTAGGAAAGACATTGTCAGCTTTTGCCGGAATGAAATAAGAGCCTAATTCCTTTCGCTCTTCAAGCTAAAGATCGAGCAATGATTTATCTTCTTATGTGGCATCATCTTTACATGCAGTGGACTTTAGCAGATCACCGTGGAACTCATCGTTGTATTCATGCTTCATTTCAGTTGCAGACACACTTTAGGAGCATTGGTGAGCTGTTTATTTTTGCGCAATTATCTATTGAACATGGGGACTTTTCAAAGAGTGCTGTTCTTACTCTGGCACATTCAAGGAACAAGGAAAAAGATGTTTAGCAGACATGCTTACATTCTATTGTGCCTGTGATTTTTGAGCTCACATAATCTGGCAGATTCCTTTTGCAACTTGGAGAGCTTTTCATATTAAAATGTCTGCTGTTTTTTGTTTACATCTGTAAGTCTGGGTAACATACGTACTCCAGTAAGTGTCACAGGACGACGGTGACACACACACCTATTTTCTAAAATGTTTAAAAATATGTTTAGTGAAACTTGATGGCACATTATTTTTCATTGCTGACATAATGTGTTTAGGAATTTTGAGCACACATTTTTAGAGGTTCAATTTTCATTTAACTTGTGTATACCACACACTTTTCACTTCCCTACATAGGGAGGACTTATTGCTTATTTTCAGGTATAAAAACACTATATTTTTCACCCTCACACAGGGATAAGAATGGGTATTAGCCCCATTAGTCCACACACATATGTGCCTTTTCACATTATTTTTACCCTACTTAGGGATGGGAATGGGTTATAGCCCCATTTGCCCATATACATTTGCCTACATAGGTTACAATTTTACCCTATAAAGGGATGGGAATGGGTTATAGCCCCATTTGCCCATATACATTTGCCTACATAGGTAACATACAAATTTTAGCCTTACTAGGGCACTGTAGCTAGGGTCACAGCCCTTTCTACTTTTACACGAGTATCCTCACACAGGGAACAGTGTTATGGGTTACAGTCCCATGTATATTTACATTTTACCCTCACATAGGGCTTATTATGGGTCACAGTCCCATTTACATTTTACCCACACACAGGGCTTATTATGAGTCACAGTCCAATTTACATTTAGATGGTCACCCTACATAGGGCGTCACATGGGTTTCAGTCCCATATACAGTGCTCCTCACACTCTTACATAGGAGTAGAGGACGGTCATGGGTTTTAGTCCTTATGACTGATATTGTCTTCTTACATTTTGTAATTTTGCTGTTTTGAATAACACAATGTTACTCTTACATCGCATTTATATTGTTTATTGAAAACGGAGGGAAGTTGTAGTTATACTGTTTGTATCTACTTTGCCTCTTCTCTGTTTTCCTACTCGTCCAGCTTTCCCCGTGGTGTCATTCTCATTGCCATCCCTGGTTTCTGGATCTACATGTCTTGTTGTCGTCTTTTGCCTCCTAGCTTTCTTTCGTTCTTTTTTACTCTTTCCTTCCCTGTTTCGGAGGAAATCTGTTACTCCCTCTTTCCTTTGTCTGTGTGGAGGCTGGTGTCAGTTTTCCATTGTGCCTTGTTCTTTCTTCCCTTCCTGCCTGCCTGGCCAGTGGGTGTGTTTGGGGTTTAGTCCTTGGTGCGTGTGAGTTCTTCTGCCCCTTGTTATTTCCATGTTCTGATTACTCATCTTACCCTCATCTTTTCTATGTCCGTGAGTCTGTGTTATCTCTATCGGTTCCCGCTTTACTCTTCTATTCCTACTCCTCCTTTCCTTCCACATGTCTCTTCACGCTGCTTTGCTTACACCTTTCTTTGTCGTTGTTTCTGTTTCCTCTGCTATTCTTCCTTGTTATCTCTTCCTTGGTCCTCTCGCGCTAGTTGTTATTCACATAGTGGTTTAATGCTTCTGTTAGAACGAAAGGGGATATGTAGTATCCTGCATATTATTCTGTAAGGTGTTTTACCAGCCCTGCTCTGCCAGTGCCTGTGCTCTGACTCTTTAGAATGTTGGAGTCTGATGATGCCTCGGAATGTTGGGACTGAGAGAGGCAGAGAGAGAGACAGTTGGTCATGGGCTGAGCAGCTGACAGGCAGCTCCTGGTGGGGCTCTAATCTACCACTTATCAGCATGATGTCCTGTACCTTACAACCTGTTGTCTTTATGAATAAAGCATCCTGAAGTACAACCTTCCTGAGTGGACCTCCTTCACTACAGAGTGTTTACCCCGGAAGGGGTTTCTTTTCATATTACAGGTCGTACTAAAACTTTGTCTCGACATATTTCTTATAATTCATTTCCTGAAAATGAAAAATTATGTGTGGTTCAATGTTTGAAAACGTACGAGGAATGTACCAAGGCCTTGTGGCCGCAGGGTTGTACTCAATTATTGATTGCTATTCAAAAACCCTTTAAACCAGTGGTGGCTGCCACTATAGCCAGATGGCTTCGCTATATAAGGAATGAAGCAGGTGTTGATACACAGATCTTTGGTGCTCACTCAGTGAGAGGCGCTATGGCGTCAAAGTCATATGGTTTGGGATCAAGTATCCAGGATATAATGCGTTGTGCAGATTGGTCTTCTGAGTCAACGTTTAAAACGTTTTATTATAAGACGGTGGGAGATATTACTTCAGTGGTATTTACTCAGCGTTAAACTTGCATAATCTGAAGCCTCCGGTCCTGTAATAGAATCAAAAATTTGCTAGCATTCGTGACAAGAATTTTCAATTCTATTAAGAACACGGAGGCGAGGATTATCTCACCCGGCTTAATGTACAGTATGTAATAAGCTTGCCCACCCACATTATTCAGTGATTACGGTGGTGTTATTTCCTTTATTGCAGGATCTGATAAGAAGGCGGATTGATCGACGTCGGATGTCAGGATACTAGCCTGCAGCTGTTCTTCCACGTTGGAGGAGTTGTGATTGTTCAAGTTTTGTTGGACTTGTTTCGCCTCAAAGAAAGAGGATGATGGGAGCACGCAAGGGGTTCTTATGGACTGTGGGGGTGTGCCTATGCTCATGTGTACTCATGGGAAATGAAGTTTTGTTTTACTGTTAATGTGAAAATATCCATTTTCATTGGCTGCTGTGTTCAATGCAGTAAAGATTGAGAAGCATAATCCTCGCCTCCGTGTCCTTAATAGAATTGAAAATTCTTGTCGCGAATGCTAGCAAATTTTTGAGTCTTAGGCACACCTAATTAGATATACCTGTCACATACACTGCCTTTTTTTTCAAATTTAATGGAGATGTACCATTGAGAGAAATATTTCATCACCACCACACCCATAAACATATACACTCACTGAAACAACTGTTATAACATGTAGTCTTAACCTCATATACCTACTGAATGAACTATTCACACATTTTTTGGCAATCACACACGCCCCACCAAACCACATAGACATTCATTTACCCATATAAATACTCAGTCGGAAACCAATAACAAATATAGTCTTTAACATAGCAATTAAGACAAAGAAATAAATACTTTCACACAGTTTAGTAACTACACATTATATATACTGAGACTCTACAAATTAGACAAGGAAACAATCAATGACACTGTTACTAAATCCACCATCCACACATTTATATTTATATATCCACTCATTCTTCAATGCAAAGTAGTGTATTTATAATACATATTTAAATATCAAAGCAAATCACATTCACTGGATGATGTCATCAGTGATGTCATCAGTGATGTCACTGACCATGTCATGAATGATGTAATATGTGACATCATCAGCAGTGGATTGCGGGCGCGCAAGTTATAGTGAGTACAACTATAACGGGGGAAGTTCAATGGTTTTGTATGAGTAAAATGTCCAGCTAACTATAATATATATATATTTATATATACGCAGCTCCAATTCCTTGTAGTTTGTCAGGAAAACAGCACTCGTAAACAAACTGATGCTCGCACTCGTGTTTATTTGCACAGAGTAAACAGACGCGTTTCGGCCTCAAGCCTTCCTCAGTGTCAATTGCACTACGCAGACTAGCCATACATATTGTGTGTTTGTCACGAGTCAAACATGAAAAACGGACTCACATCATCAACACATATTTGGGGGCCATCTTTGAATGGGCAAGTAATCCCAATTAAGCAACGTAAGATTATATACTCACTGATGTTTGCCTCCCCAAGTGTAATACAAATAGAGGTTTACGTATACTGCCGTGTATCGGCATGTCACCCCAAATAGAAACTATATCGGGGGTGTGTGGTCTCACATGTGAATGGTGGGTTTCAAAATTGGCACAACGCGGATCTCCCCAGTTCCATAGTGTCTGATGGGTAGCTATCCCATCTAATCTACTTTGTACTATATATCCAAAAATATGATCACATAACATTGGCCAATATGTGGAACTCCGGTGTAATGCCGTGGATCGGCTATGCGCCCTCGCTTGGAACCTCCTACGAGGGCATATATCACTGCGAGACCATCTCCATTATTCTATCTATTCTATTTGATATTGCAAATTAATGTCCGCCCAGTGTTATACTTATCCAATAAGTTTGACACATGTTGTCTTGTATACAAAACAATACCTTTCCTATGTAGGAACTCTCTCTGTTTAAAAAGTAGTGCAGCAATTAACATACAGTTTTTCTTCGTATAATATCATATCGCAAAGCTAAATTGTCCCTACGTTGAAGTTAAAGAGTTTATGAGCCCATAAACTGTTAGATCAAGTCAATTAGAAAAAAACATAAATAACAAAATAATAGTATTCTAGGTCTCAGATTATTCGAATTCATCACAACTGGTACAAAAATACAAAAATGCAGTCAGTTTGAGTCATCTAAATTTCATATTCCAAGATCGACTGTTGTTGTCTCAAAAAGGGCACATAATGTAGCAACAAGTTCTTACATCATTAGGATCCTAATTTGTACCATATGTTGTCTATCCTCCTAGATGTACAGCCATTTCTTCCCCGCTATTTAGCCCTCGCGGTGCCTTTGTCATCAGGTCTATTATATATCTGGATTCCAGACGTCTCAGTTGTTTTAACCTGTCTCCACCCCGAACGCTAGCTGGAATGCTGTCCAATCCGAAGTATTGTAACTTACTTCTATCCCTGTTGTGTGTTTCATTGAAGTGTCTTGCGACTGGGTAGTATGGATCTACTTTTTCAATCGTTCTTTGGTGTTCCAAGACCCTCATCTTTAATGGGTGGATTGTGCTGCCTACATATCTTAAACAAAACAGGTGATGGACCGAATGTGGATCAATGTCACACATTCATCCCAGTCCAAAGATCTGGGCCCAAATCCATCGTTTTTTTGCACTCCACACCACCCTGGGTTAGACAATGGCGATATGCAAATCAGCTCTGACCCTGTGCCCCATGGGAACAGTCCAGTCCGAACTCCAAAAGCCATGTCCTTCCCAGAACGGAATCAAGCATCCGAGGACCGGACCGGTTTCGAGGTAACACCTCTCATCAGCCCGGCTAGCTTGACTCCAGTGGTGTGGAGTGCCTGGGACCCACGTCTGAGCATCCCCAGCGCACTTATGGCGGCAATTGCAAACAAAACAGGTGATGGACCGAATGTGGATCAATGTCACACATTCATCCCAGTCCAAAGATCTGGGCCCAAATCCATCGTTTTTTTGCACTCCACACCACCCTGGGTTAGACAATGGCGATATGCAAATCAGCTCTGACCCTGTGCCCCATGGGAACAGTCCAGTCCGAACTACAAAAGCCATGTCCTTCCCAGAACGGAATCAAGCATCCGAGGACCACATTCGGTCCATCACCTGTTTTGTTTGCAATACCGCCATAAGTGCGCTGGGGATGCTCAGACGTGGGTCCCAGGCACTCCACACCACTGGAGTCAAGCTAGCCGGGCAGATGAGGGGGGACAGGGTCAGAGCTGATTTGCATATCGCCATTGTCTAACCCAGGGTGGTGTGGAGTGCAAAAAAACGATGGATTTGGGCCCAGATCTTTTGACTGGGGGAATGTGTGACATTGATCCACATTCGGTCCATCACTTGTTGTTTTTGCAATTGCCTACATATCTTAGGCCGCATGGGCAGACAAGACAGTAAACCGCAAATGGTGTACTACATGTTAAGAATTTCTTTATGGGCTTAGTTATTTCTGCCCCTGGTAAGTATGCAATGAGGCGCCTGTCACGAAAATTAAACCTCAACAGGAAGCACTGACAGATATAAAAACAAGCATTTGCAATGCAATAGGTCTCGCATTAGGAAAGTTTGAGCTATTGGTCTTGTAAATGACATTTTTTTTTATTTATGTGTTGGTTTTGAAAATAGCTAAATTAATAGCTTTGTCATTTACAATGCCAATAGTTATAACTTTCGCAAATGTGACACCTATAGCATTTATAATTCAACATGTTTTGTATTTACGTGACTTAGCTGTATTGATATTACAAATTACAATGGCTTTTAATTTTTTTAAATAATTAATACGTAAATAAAAGTGATTTTAATTTATAATGGCAATAGCTTAAACTTTTGTAAATAACTTTTGTGAAGATTATGTTCAGTGTATTTTATTGTGACGAAAATCCAAGAACAGAAGTGAAATATTAACATCTTTTTGTGACATTTGTAATAAAGTTGATTATTCACTGTATATAACACTGAATCTATAGGTAAGTGATTAGATGTGTGTATAGTTCTATGAATAACTGAGTGGGTGTTTAGAGTCATAAACCGTGTCCATGGGTCATATCTGCCCAAACGCCGATATTCCGAACAATTGAAAATGACTTTTCCTGAGAAACATTTGGATTTGGATTATCATGTCCTATACTTTGGAATTTTTGAAAAACTGTCTTTGAGGATTCTATAAATTACTCAAGTCTGCCCGAATTGTGTGGGTAAAATTGATACCTAGTCACTTTGAATAAGAATGTACTTACGTCTCGTCTAACATTTGGAATAAATATCTAGTTATATGACAACAGGATACCAACATAACTTGAAGGAAATGAGAACGCCCTGAAGTAGTTCTGTTGTACAGAACGAAACGTCGTCGGCTGGCTGTGGTACATAAACTTAAGGAAAATAAAAGCATTTGAATATACACCATTATTCAGCGCTTCAATAAGGACTCTAAGTGATATGATTTGATTGGACTTGTTGTGCAAGTGGTGCTGTGCCAAACTTTGGAATATTCTCCACTACTCTCTACTACTCACTCTCTACTACTCCACTACTCTCTAATACTCACTCTCTACTACTCATTCTCTACTACTCTAGTACTCTCTACTACTCTCTCTCTACTACTCACTCCCTACTAGTCACTATCTACTACTCTCTACTACTCACTCTCTACTACTCTCTACTCTCTACTACTCACTCTCTACTACTCTCTCTCTACTACTCACTCTTTACTACGCACTCTCGACTACTCTCTACTACTCACTCTCTCCTTCTCACTCTCTACTACTCTCTACTACTCACTCTCTACTACTCTCTCTCTACTACTCTCTACTACTCACTCTCTACTACTCACTCTACTACTCACCCTCTACTACTCTCTACTACTCACTCTCTACTACTCTCTCTCTACTACTCTCTACTACTCACTCACTACTACTCACTCTACTACTCACTCTCTACTACTCTCTACTACTCTCTCTCTACTATTCTCTACTACTCACTCTACTCTTCACTCTCTACTACTCTCTACTATTCTCTCTCTCTGATATTCACTCTCTACTACTCACTCTCTACTACTCTCTACTACTCACTCTCTACTACTCACTCTCTGCTACTCTCTACTACTCACTCTTTACTACTCACTCTCTACTGCTCTCTACTACTCACTCTACTACTTACTCTCTACTACTCACTCTCTACTACTCACTCTACTACTCTCTACTACTCACTCTCTGCTACTCTCTCTACTGCTCTCTACTTCTCTCTACTACTCACTCTCTACTCTCTATTACTCACACTCTACTCTCTACCTCTCTACCTCGCTCTTTACTAGTCTCTACCTCTCTACCTCTACCTCTCTACCTCTCTCTACACGCACACATATACACATATATATATGCATATGCATTTATATATATGCATGTGTGTATATATATATACATACATATATAAACATATATAATCGGCATATCTATATAAATACAAATATAAATGCATGCATACATATACATATATGCATACATATGCATGTTATTTACATGAAAGTTTGAAAAACACTAATAAAAGCAAAGCTAAAAAGCCAACTCATTACAAACAGAATGGCTTTACCTTAAACGAGGGCGAGATCTATTGCATTTTCAATGCTTGTTTACTTTGGTTCCATCAAGAAGGCATTCATATGTGTCACACATTTGCCATAAATTTTGAGTGTTAGCACTCTAGTTGCTCATTAGATCACTGTAGTAAAGCTACTGCTCACCAGGGAAGTATGCTGCTGGTATTCAAAGTGTATGTTTCAGTCTGCATGTCAGAATTTCTTTAGTGAAATAGAAGAGGATTTGAGAAGTCACTCAAAATGTGCCCTAATTTTTCTTTCTGAAGCACTAATCATACTTTCTATGGCAAAATGAACCCCCTCATTTTGTTCCTTTTTAAATTAAATGTTTTCATACTTACTACTTCATTTCAACCAAGATGGCTTCTGGTGTGCCATACTTTTGTCATAAGTAAGACTGTTAGTGCACTAGTTGTTCTTTAGAACACTCTGGGACATTCTGTCATTGGGCTATACTTGGGCTACATCTGGGTGATATTTGGGCTAAATTTGGGCTCTTTTGTCTCTGGTGGCCATCTTGGGAGACTGCATGTCAGAATTTTTTAATGAAAGAGAAGAGGATTTGAGAAGTCACTCAAAATGTGCCCTAATTTTTCTTTCTGAAGCACTAATCATACTTTCTATGGCAAAATGAACCCCTTCATTGTGTTCCTTTTTAAATTAAATGTTTTCAGACTTACCACTTCATTCCAATCAAGATGGCTTCTGGTGTGCCATACTTTTGTCATAAGTAAGACTGTTAGCGCTCTAGTTGTTCTTTAGAACACTCTGGGACATTTTGTCATTGGGCTGTAATTGGGCTACATCTGGGTGATATTTGGGCTACATTTGGGCTCTTTTGTCTCTGGTGGCCATCTTGGGAGACTGCATGTCAGAATGTTTTAATGAAATAGAAGAGGATTTGAGAAGTCACTCAAAATGTGCCCTATTTTTTCTTTCTGCAGCACTAATAATACTTTCTATGGCAAAATATACCCCATCATTTTGTTCCTTTTTAAATTAAATGTTTTAAGAGTTACCACTTTATTCCAATCAAGATGGCTTCAGGTGTGCCATACCTTTGTAATAAGTAGGACTGTTAGCGCTCTAGTTGTTCTTTAGAACACTCTAGGAGGCTGCAGTAGTACACAAAGGAATCAACTGACAGTCTCTGTCCTTGTTGGATGTACATGTTTTACTGAGAATGTCGAACTTCATTTTCACATGACTGAGAAAGATAATGTGAATTTACAGAAAATATGCTTTGAGTTTAGCTTAAAGATCCCCTTCCAAACCACTGTGGGAAAAGCATTAGATAATAGTTTTCATTCAAACATGATTCATGATATCCCAGCAGAAGGCTTTTTCACATGGTAAAATCACCTTAGAACACACCACAATTCCTAAAATGAGTATGGTACCATCAACAAATGATTTATAATGTAACTAAGGTCTTAAAACCTTCTATTAACTGCAATGCTTTTTAATGAGGTGCTATTATGTACGCGTACGCCGCGATTTAAAAAAAAAAAAATTGGGGCCCGGGGGGTCCTTGTGGGACCCCCTGAGCAGGCCTAGGGGGTCAGGGTGCTTCTACCCTTTGCGTGTTTTGCACCTTTGTTTTTCTGCTTTCCTGTGCCTCAGTCTACCGAGGCACAAGATGGCTGCCAACACTTTCTGGTTTGGAGTGTTGACAGACATTGGCAGCCAATAAGCATCCAGCTCGTGCTCGGAATGGTACAGAGTACAGTAAGTTTACAGTAAGCTTACAGTAATCTGCTATAGATATATATATTTTTTCTCTTTTGATTTTCTCAGGAACTACTGGAGGGATTTACACCATTTAAACGAAAGTCACTTCTGCGTACCAGTCCCTACAATTTTGCCAAGTTTGGTGTAATTCCGTTCAGCGGTTCGGGCTGTAGCAGTGTCTAAACGTCCTATGGAAATTAACATGGGGAAAACACGTTTTGGGACCCCCCTTTTTTCTCAGCCCCCGCTTGACGAATCCCCCCAAAACTTTCATGGAAGGAGCAGAACTGAGCTGGCCAAAACTTTGGAAAATTGCACGCAAATTCCTCAATCGACGCCAAAGTTATTCCAAATAGAATGTTGCGGATTTCCTATGGAAACTAGGTCCTAACTATATATACCTACTGGCGACCGCCAGTAGGTAATATATATATATATATATATCCACCAAAGACGTGCGCAATCCATCACGCTGCACGAACCACACCAGCAGAGCTTGAAAGAAGTTCTTTTTATTTGGAGCAAAACAGGCATAACGCGTTTCAAGTTTAAGAACTTTTCAACAGATGCCATTAGCTACTTGTCTGTGGGTTCGTTAGGTTTTAAATCAACGTAACTCTAAGGACAGTGAAAAGGGACTTCAGTTCATTCCTTCCAATTAAAGGGACAGTCTTTAAGGTATTTTTTTTACGTGTCATCCAAACAAAGTAGCAGAGGAAAGTACATCAAAATACACAAGGTTTAAAGTAACCCCCACAATGGTGCAATTATAAACATTTCCCCTGCTGTTTGATAGTCAAAGTTAATTGTAAGGGACTACATCGCCCAGAATGCTCCTTTGCTGCCCTTTAAGTTTATACTGGATTCCACTGCCGGTATTGGCGAAATCTCAATCAATGCAAATGTTCCGAGTGCATATTATGCTTTCAAAAGGATAGTGTTCCATACCTCGGACATATTGCACAGTTTAAATTCCACGACCACTCGACTTTCAAGTAGCTTTCCATTCTTCCCAAAATCATTTCATCAAGTCTGTTGTGCTGAGGGAAAATCCTCGGCAAACCCCAGCTGCACAAAATGTCCATCCACAAAGTTCGGGCGGGCCCCTCCTGGAGGCCTTTCCAATGCAAACTCGGTTCATGTAATTTTTCAGCAGCCGGAGGGCACCTCAAAAGGAAGCTTTGCGCTTCATGTCCAAAGCCCTGACAAAAGGTGCCTCATCCACGTGGGTCGGGGTTCGTCTTGAGATGTGTCAGACATCTCTCTTACATCCACCAAAGACGTGCGCAATCCATCACGCTGCACGAACCACACCAGCAGAGCTTGAAAGAAGTTCTTTTTATTTGGAGCAAAACAGGCATAACGCGTTTCAAGTTTAAGAACTTTTCATCAGATGCCATTAGCATATACCAATCACATAAAATCTATTCAAAAATCCCATTCTATTCTAAATTAAAACATTAAACTATTCAAAAATATTTAAACTTAAATTTACCACTCCAGTAAGTGCAACAGTAGGGAAAGCGTTGGCTAGCGGAGGGGTAAAAATGAATATTCCCACTCGAGCGAGTGCAACAGTAAGGAAAGTGTTGGATAGCAGAGAGGTAAAAAACACTATTCCCACTCCAGTGAGTGCCACATTGGGGAAAGTGTTGGATAGAGGAGGGGCAAAACGTACTCTTCCCACTCCAGTGAGTACAACAGTAGGGAAAGTGTTTGATAGCAGAGAGGTAAAAACACTATTCCCACTCCAGTGAGTGCAACAGTAGGGAAAGTGTTGGATAGCGCAGGAGTAAAACTTTCTATTCCCACTCCAGTGAGTACAACATTAGGGAAAGTGTTTGACAGCGTAGGGGTAAAACTTACTATCCCCACTCCAGTGAGTTTAACAATAGGGAAAGTGTTGGATAGCACAGGGTTAAAAATTACTATTCATACTCCAATGAATGCAACAGTAGGGAAAGTGTTGGATAGCAGAGAGGTAAAAATTACTATTCCCACTCCAGTGAGTGTAACAGTAGGGAAAGTCTTGGATAGTGGCAGGATAAAGTTTACTATTCCCACTCCAGTTAATGCAACAGTAGGGAAAGTGTTGTATAGTGGCAAGATACAATTTACTATTCCCACTCCAATCAATAAAACAGTAGGGAAAATGTTTGATTGAAAAGGGGTAGCAATTATTATTCACACTCCAGTCAGTTCAAAAGTAAAATTAGACAAAATATTAACAATAAAAATATTTAATAAAACAAAATATATAAATATATTAACAATTAAAATAAAACATACTTAATATTACAAATTAAAATTAAACATATGTTAAAAGCATATGACAAATATGCAAATATTATATTAAATAAAATAAAAATTATTTTCAAACAAATACATGTTTTTAATTAGAAATTATTTAGAATCAAAAACATTAATTATTACATAAATGTACTTTTTTATTCCATACCCTATAACACCACACTATTCACAATCCACATCTAAATTCTATTTAAAAAAATTACTTACATAAGTAACATAATTAATTACCAATTAAAGAAATATTACTAATTAAAAAACAAATTAAAACTGTTAAAGTTAAAATATAAAAATGAATTACACAATTAAAATGTATTTTTAATTAAAATACTAATAGTATATTGAAACGAATTATAAAGTACATTAATTTACTCCCCACTCTTTACCCCATAAAAAGTAAAACCCACACACATAAAATATGAACTACCCTAATTAAATATCAATTAATTAATTAACATTAATGATCAACCAATTATTAATTAATTAAACATATATTACTTCACACACTTTACCCCTATGAACCCCATAACCCACACCTAGAATAATTACACAAATTCCATATTTAATTTTCAATTAATTACTCAATATTGATTAATAACTAATTATTAATCAATTAAAAACAAATGACTTCCCACTCTTTACCCCATAAACCCAACAACCCACACCTAAAATTAATAACACGATTTCCATAATTAATTTACAATCAATTAATTAATATTAATTAAGAACTGATTAGTAGGTAATTAAAAATAAATTACTTCCCACTCTTTTCCTCATAAACCCCACAACCCACCCCTAAAACCAATCTCACAATTACCATAATCAATTATCAATTAATCAGTTAATATAAATTAACAACTCATTATTAATTAATTAAACATCAATTACTTCCCACCCTTTACCCCAATAAACCCCACAACATGCACCTAAAATTAATTACACAATTTCCATAATTAATTTTTTAATCAATTACTTATTATAAATTAACAAGTAATTATTATATAATCAAAAATAAATTACTACCCACCCTTTACTCCTATAAACCCCACAACCCACACTTATTTTTTTACACAATTCCCCTTAATTAATTATCAATTAATTGATTAATATTAATTAACAACCAATTAATAATTAATTACAAATATATTACTTCCCACATTTTACACTATAAAATCTAAATTAAATAAATAAAAAAAATAATCATTCTTTTATTATAATTAAATTACTTCCCACCCTATTCCCCTATAAACCCACAACCTGTTACGGAACTAAAAACACAAAATTTAATTAAAACAAAATTGCTAACTACTAAAAATGTAACACATATATTAAAAATCATAAACAATACGTATACAACAAACATATATCACATTTAAAATATAAACTAAAATACATAATACTAATTAAAAAACAACTATTGTTTTGCTAAATATATTAATGACTTCTTATATTTAAAAAACGTTATTTCCTACCTTAGATTCGGTATTCTTGACCATGATATTCTTGCTGTCGATATTTCTGAATCACAGTATTTCCAACTCGATATTTTTGTAAGTCTCAACAAACCAAGTGTTACTGAGGTGGTGGTGAGTAATGTGGTGGTGATGCTGAGTGATTCTGTGTTGTTTCTGAGGTGGTGGTGATGCGCTGGTGCTCAGGTGGTTCTGAGCTAGTGCTCAGGTGATGCTGAGTGGGTACTGTGCTGAGATGATGCTGCACTGATGCTGGGGTGGTGCTGCAGTGGTGGTGGTGCACTGATGAGGAGGTGGTGCTGTACTGATGCTCAGTTCATGGTGCTGCACTGATGCCGAGGTAGTGCTGCTCTGATTCAAATCTGCGGTGAGGCTGCGGTGGTGCTGAGGTGGTGGTGTGCTTGTGCCGAGGTGGTGCTCAGGGTGTGCTGAATGATAGTGAGGTGGTGCGGAGTGATGCAGAGGTGGTGCTGAGTGATGCTTTGGTTTTGCTAAGGTGATGATATGCTGGTGCTCGGGTGGTGCTGAGTGATGCTGAGCTGGTGCGATGCTGCGCTGGTGCTGAGATGGTGCTGCTCTAACGTCGAAGTGGTGCTCAGTTGCTGTTGAGTTGCTGCTGAGTTGCTTAGGTGGTGCTGCACTGATGCTGTTATAG
This sequence comes from Lissotriton vulgaris, assembly GCF_964263255.1. Classification (NCBI taxonomy): domain Eukaryota; kingdom Metazoa; phylum Chordata; class Amphibia; order Caudata; family Salamandridae; genus Lissotriton; species Lissotriton vulgaris. The sequence continues at coordinate 1,296,946,941 of NC_141685.1, read as the reverse complement.
CCGGGTAACACTGGTGCTGCGGTGGTGGTGCACTGATGAAGAGGTGATTCTGTAATAATGCTGAGATGGTGCTGTGGTGGTGTTGAGTGGTGCTGAGAAGATGCTACGCTTATGCTGAGGTGGTGTTGAGGTGGTGCTGAGTGATGCCGTGGTGGTACTGAGTGATGCTGTGCTGGTGTTGTGCAGAAGCTGAGGAGGTGATGCTGCACTGATGCAGAGGTATTGCTGCACTTGCAGTAAAGTTGTGTTGCCCTGGTGCAGAGGTGGTGCTGTGCTGGTGCTGAGGTGGTGGGTTGATGCTGAGGTGATGCTGCCCTTGTAGTGGTGCCCTGATGAGGTGGTGGTTCGGTGCTGGAGCTGAGATGGTGTGGTATGTGGCATTTCTAGTAACAGGAAATTAACTTTTCAATACATTTAAAAAGATCATTAGGACAAAGTTTATCAGCTATAAAGAATTTAAATATTTTGATAAACCTGTTGCCAAGTTTAAAATGCTTCTTTTGCCTCACTTTCTTCTGAAATTAGGAAGATTAATTGATCAAGACCTTTTAATTCAAACCTGAGCATAGCATAATGCAAGATTACAAGCGGCATGTTGCCCAGTAATTGCATGCTCTGTGGGTGAAGATAGAACTTCTTCTGGTACTGGATGCATCAATCTCCCTTTCCACTGCAGTCCTTTAAATTCACTGTTCTGTTGTGCATCGCCACCACACAAGCTGAGGGTGAGAAGTTATGAAAGTAGTGTGGCTACTTCATCTGCTGACAACGGGCACAAGTGCTCTATTTTGTATGGTTCATGTGCCTACCTGCTTGTGAGGGGGCATCTCCTACATACGCACAGCAGAAGTGGCTATGCCATTTGATTGCAAATTGCATGTACAACAAAGCAATAGCAAATGTGTTTGCTTATTGTGCCACTCTAATTATACCCAGGTCCCACTGCAACAGTTTGACAAATAGCTTGTGAATAGATCGTTTAGATGGGTCGCAGTAAACACAATGGGTAGTGCGAGCCCCTCAGGGCTGGAAAAGTGTACAACCTGGGAAGTGTGAGCCCATCTGGGGCTGGAAGAGGAAAGGAGCAGCTTACCAGAGTGAGCACAGAGTCAACCTGGAAGGAGGCATGCCTTGCCAGTTTTTGGAGTCAGTTTCTTGTGGTGAATGTGAGATCATAAGCGCTTTGTTTGCACTTAAATGCTGTCCATGTTATTCTGCCAGAAGTGTCAGAAAGGGCCCAAAGGCACAATAGGTTCTAATCAGATGCAAAGTTTTAATTTCCAAAAGAAGGTAAAAAATGATGGACTCTGGCACAGCACCTAGGGGGTCATTAGGATGATGGGCGGACTTAGTCCACCCACCATCCTATCGGAATTCGGGACCGCCCGCCATAAGGGCGGGGTTCCCGTGGGGGGTATTAGGATGCCCCGCCACAGTGGCGGGCGCATCCTGCATTTTTAACATTGTGGTGGGCGGTGCTCTCTGCACCGCACGCCACAATGCTAAAAATGAATGTATGCATGTATGCATTTGCATACACAAAGCGGCAGGTACTGCACGGTGCCTGCTGCTTTGTGTATGCAAAGGCTGTGGGGTACCACAGGTACACCCCATGTGCACCCCCCACCTCTCCTTCACTCTGGGGGCCCGCAGGGGACCCCGAGAGTGAAGACTGCATGCCTTTCCATGGTGGTATCGCCGCCATGGAAAGGCATCTGAAACAGCCCATTGAAATATGGCTGGTGGTGTCTAATAGACACCACCACCATACTAATCCTTTAACGCCCCGGCCGCAAGGCGATCGGGGCGGAAAAGTGGCAGACGGTATTTCTGTCCGCCGCGGTCCCCAATACTAATATGGCGGGGGGAATTTAGGTGCGGATGGCGGGCGGATTGCCTCCGCCAGGCTGGCGGTGGCTATCGCCAGGCTGGCGCGGTCAATCATCCACCAGCCATCATCCTAATTGGCCCCTAAGTCTTCAATGTAATATCAACGCATCATTATTAACATGAACAGCCAGAATTACCACCAGATAGGCAATCTTCCGGTCAAAGCACTGGCAACGTGAAGTCAGGAGTTTTTCGGATAGCTGTGTTACAACCAGGCCCCACGTAAACAAGAAGACCAATGCTTCTGGAAAAAACACTTCAAACATGTTCCAGCCCACATAAAGATATCAGTTGATTACTGAATGTAAGCAGCTACAGTGAATACTTCCGGAAAACCAGACATATGTTATCAGCAATTATCAGTTAATTTATAGCAAGTTTAGAGACTTCTTTCTCTTCAGTGCGAGTAAAGTACATTAAGGGGCCGATTCTGATCCAGTAAAAAGCGCTCCGAATAACCGTTCGGAGCTTTTTTCCCATATGAACCGTACCCTGCAACGTCCCCCATACTTACAAAGAAGTACGATTCGTACCAGGAGCTGGACTCCGTACGAATTGTACAGAGCCTGTACGACTCTAATCTCCGTACGAGTCTCACTCGGAACCCGCTGTACGTGACATCTGTGCAGTTCGCGGCTGCTTTTTCTGACCCGGCAAGTACGATTCGTGTCGGGTACGCACCGTATGACCCTTTTTCTACGGGAGCTGTAAACAGCCATAAAAGCAGAGTTCACCCCGAAACAGGTACGGAATGGCCCCCCCGGGTACGACGCGTACCCCACATGATCGCAGGGGTACGCGCCATACCGCTGCGATCATGAGGGGTACGCGCCGTATACCCAGCGTACATGGGGTACGCACCGTACCCCATCTACGCTGGGTGTACCTCGCGCACCCCATGTACACTGGGTGTACGGTACGTACCCCTGCAATCATGGGGGTACGCACCGTACGGTGTGTATGTGCTTGTGCGCTTTTCCGTACGAATCGCCCTTACCTGACGTGGACCGTACGACTCGCGTCCTGATACCCCGGTCCGGATCGTAATAGTCGAGTTGTACAGTTCACGGTTTCAGCCTTGCAATACGTAAGGATCGCAACGATTCGGATGGATTCACGAAATACGGATCGTTTTACGCGACGCGGACGGATGGCTCCGGATACGAATCGTACGGACGTTTTTTTACCAGGAACGGATTCGACCCCTAAATAAACAATGCACACCGGGGGTGATTGTACTACAAGTCAAGGAATAAATACATAACCAAGCAGTCCAAATTTGTGAAGAGGTATTTAGAAAGTAAACAAGCAATTTTTGGAGAGATGTGCTGTAACATGTAAAGCTGCGGACTTTGGAACTGGGGAACTGGGTTTGAGTCGCCCCTCTACATTGGTTCTCCCAGCACCTACTAAAAAACAAACCAAGCAAACGGAACAAAGAGTGCTAGGAAACAAACAGAAATAGACAAACATGCAATAATACATGTAACAGGGGCAGTCGCCAGGGGCAAGAACCACCTATGAAAAGGAGGGACAGATGTGAATAATTAGCCACAGAAAGAAAAGGAATTTAGAAAAACACACACAGGAACAAATGGAAAGCGAGGGGGCACACTCAAAGCCCACAGAGGAGATACAGCATGACTCGATGCATCACATGAACTGCCTAGGTGAGACTTATAAAGGTTCTCTTTCTGGACCAGGATCTAGCTTTATGCCAAATTTGGTGTAATTCCTTTCAGCGGTTCGGCTGTAGTTGTGCCTAAAATCTCTATGGGAACTAACATGGGAAACTCACTTTTTTTAATCCTCCTTTTTCTCGCCCCCTGCTTGCTGGATCACAAAAAACTATCCATGCACAACTAGACAGAATGGGGAACATTGGTGGGAGGGGGGGGATTTCATGAAGATGTATCAAACTGTGTTGAAGTTTTAAGCAAGTAAAAAAAAAATGCTTTTCTAATGGAAACTAGGTCCTAACTATAGCTTCCAACCAGTAGGTTATATATAAATAAATATTGCTTTGGATTTTTGATTTTGGATCTTTTGATCATTTGATCATTGGTCCCACAGAGATGTCCTAGACTATAGTCCCCTATGTAAAGCAATCACTTTGAATACTATTTATTATTTATGTACTCCACTATGAGAATTGGAATACTTTATAGCAATATTTGATTTATATTCAATAGGATAAGAGTCTCTGAAATTGGTTGCACTAATTGTGAAATAATGGCAACACAACAAATTTATATCAAAATCCATAGCAATGCTTTGCACTTTTACAATTTTGATACAGTTTGCCTATCTATGAATACAATGTAACAATGATTTAAACTTTCAAGATCCAGTTCCTGATAAAGTAAACTATGTTTTAACATGGTTATGGTTGGAGGCTCAGGTCTCCTTTTAAAAGACACTCTGTACACACGTTTCTATGGCCCTGTGGAAGGATACTGCCAAAACACGTGGGCTATACTACACCTTTTTGATGCACTTGGTGGGATATATACAAATATACTAAGCGGATGAAGCAAAAATTCAGATGTGCCATGTACTGTTTTGGAACTAATTTGAAGCAGCATTGAAGATATAGTTTGAGAAAAACCCACTCACTACAAAATTGTATGTGGCGACCGGACCACACAAGCGAGCACAAGGAAGTGAGAACAAGAAAAGAACCGCTCTGCGGAGAAGTGTTGTGAGTGCAAACCTCTGGCCTCTGCCCTTCACCTCAACGGACAAGGAATCAGCACTTTTGTGGAGGAATTCGGAAATTAAGGCGTCTTTGAATCGGTGACTGGTGCATTGTTGTGCGGGGTGGGGTTGGGGATTTTCAGTAGCATACCGGAGGAGATGCAGTGAGAAGTTTCACCTTCCCCTTTCTTCCCGGTTGCACCACTCACCGAGACACACAGCTGAGAGAGGAGGCACTGCCTGAACTAAAAGTCAACAGGGAAACCTGGGAGGTCTTTGAAAATACTATTTCTTTTTCTGGCAAGACACATTGCGAACAAAAACTGTTTTGGGCAATTGAGAGTGAAAGTACCAGGCAGGAATTAATTATTAACCAGTCGCATTTGCTCTGTGGCAATAGGGTCTGATTTTTTTTTAACAGGAACCAGTGGGCATCCACGTAGCATTTAAATGATGCATCAACAGTAAACAGATTTCAGGAAACGTGACCTATTATACTTGGAATTGAATATTAGGAGCAATCTGAAATACTAACAGATTTAACTAGCAAAAGAAATGTTTTCCAACAACAATGTTTGTATACAAATGATGATGAATCCGCATGACCTATATGTGGAACAAGATGGCGATCCTAAAAGAACAATGAAAGAACCTGAAAAAATGAGAGTGACTGAAACAAACAAATGTGGGAAAAGTGCCACCCTAAAAAGAGACATTACTTTTCAACGGATTCCCAGAGGTATGCAAATATTGGTGTTACCCACTCTCAATGATATGGATCCAGACGTGCTAGTTAAATGGCAAGGAAACACCACAGAATGCTCCAGGAAATTAATCAATACCTTAATTATTCATGTAGAACCTAATTTGTCGAAAACCTCTGAAAGAATGAAAGATCTGGAAAAGTATGGCGAAACAGAGAAAGGTGAAAAAGCATTTGAAGAACTTGAGAAATTAATGGATAAGAATGAAAAGGAGGTACAAATGAAGAAAGTGAAAAAGTTTAACAGGGATAAAACAGAATGTTCAATGGGGAGAATCTACACTTTTGTGATAAGATATGATGTATTCAACAATAGACAAAGCATGGACCAAATGAGAGACAGAGAAGAACCACCATCAAGTTGGCGAGCTCAGAAGTTAGCTCCGGAGATTAAGGCACCTCCTACACTCTTCCGAAACTGGATTTTTCAGGGGACTTACATCTCCTTCAAATGACAACGAGGGAGAGAGGCAGGGGATCAACAAATACCCAAACCAAAACAACAAGAAGGAGTAGGAAGAGGAAAACATAGCAGAGGCGGAAAGAAAATTTGATGAAGCCCAAAATAACAATGGAAGATGATTTAGTGATCAACCTATCAAGAATGCCATTGGAAATAAAACATAAGGAACTACTCAACAAAGGTCTTTCTTTTTGTCCAAATACTGGGATGGCTTTGGCATGTGCAATGATCGATCTTTATAAATTTTGTAGGAAATTGAAATTAAGGAAGCACTTTTAAACAAGAAAACACCAAAAGATCGCAGTGGACAAACCTCAAGCATTGACTATATTAACAAGGCACAATATACCGCACTTAAGAGTACTCATAGATCTAAAGGATGAATCTTGCATTGAAGGAGAAGAGGGCAACACCAACCCCTCAACTGATAAAGAATTGTGCATGTTATTGAACATAGATACAGGTTTATCTGTTAGCGATGGAAGGAAAAATAAATGTAGATATTGGCCCCAACAACCACCTGGTATTAAAATTGATCTCTTTCAAGAGCTAGTTTCTGATGGCTTTAGGAGTATAGCAATAAAAGGAAACAAGATGATTCCTCCTCAGGTATGCTGGTTTAACTGTTTTATGCATCAAAGACATAGATACTTGCCATTGGTGTTCCAGGGGTGTCTCCGGCAAGCATCTGCCCCACAGCTCCATTGGCAGAGCAAAAGCTCCATCCTCCGATTCGACCATCAACCAGTACATGATCGCAATTTCCTTCTTGGCAAGGAGGCGTAAGTTGATCTTTGAGCTCGTTTCATTCTCCTATTGTTGTGCCTGGAGCTTGATTCTAACTCTGAATTTGAAGGTATTTGAATCTAGATTTCTTTTGGTCTGATCTTTATACATTTCACAAATAATCAAGTGTCCTTCATGTATTATATGCTCCCACCGTGTAATACCTGCCTCAAGTAATGAAGCTGCCAAAACATCTTTTGTCCATTCTGGGGAACCGGGAGAGTCCCAAATAGGGGCCAGTAGGCTATGGTATGGTAGTTTTAATACCTTTTTGATCTTGTACCAAGTCTCAGCCAGCGCCTCCAACATTTTTAGCCTGACCTTTATGAAGTACTTGGGGTCCACATATTTATTCATGAAACCATATTTGCCCCTTCCTCCTTCCTCGACATCACAGCCAGCAGTCTTCCAATTTCGGAGGCTGTGGGTCTATTTAACCGCATTTTCCCATTCTTCAATAGGAAAGCCCAAGAATACAAAAGCAGATCTGGCAGAGCTAAACCTCCTTTTTCTGTCCTCCTCTCAATTTCTTCCATGCTATCCTTGGGCCTTTACATGACCAAATAAAGCTGCTAATCTGACTTTGCATCTTTATAAACCATTCCTTCTTAAATGGCATGGGAATTGCATCAAAGAGAAAAGTGAACTTGGGGAGGACTATCATTTTCACTAGATTTACTTGTCCGAATAAGGTGAGCGGAAGATGAGACCAATTTTTCAAAAGGCCGCCAACCTCTTTCTTAACTTTTTCAAAGTTTACTTTGGTTAGTTTCTTAATGTCCTGAGGTATCATAACTCCCATATATCTAATTTGCCCCCTGCTAACATCATCTCCTACCTCTAAGTTACAGGTCATGATCTCCGTCTTATCACTATTGATATCACAGCGGGAAATCTTCCCGAAATCTGCTGCCAGGGTCACAGTATGCCTCAAGGTATTTTGTAGGTGAGCTGTATAGATTAGTATATCGTCAGCATATACACCTAATTTCTTGCTCCCGCCATCATATTGAAAAGGTAAGATATCTGGGTCTCCCCTTATTTTTCTAGCTAAGGGTTCAATATAGAGTTTGAATAAAAGTGGTGATAGGGGGCAACCTTGCCTCGTGCTCCTAGGAATACATACAGGGTCTGTCAAGGAGCCATTGACAATACTCTAGCCTCTGGTGCTGCATAAAAACCTGCCAGGGCTCTGCAGAAATTTGTCGCGAGATTTAAAGACTTCACCACACCTTGTACGTCGGCCCAGTTGACTCATTCAAAGGCCTTAGTGGCGTCCAGTGCCACTACCACAAGTGGGAGCTCATAGGCAGATGCCAGATCTATGGAACCGATCAGTGTATAGTTCAACTCCTTCAGTGAAATTCCTAGAATAGAACCTTTTTGATCTTCATGCACAAGCTCAGCCATTGACTCATTGAGCCTATTAGCCAGAATTTTGAAAAGATTTTATAGCCGCAGTTTAAAAGCGATATTGGCCTATAGAAGTCACAGTTTTTAGTCACCCCATTGTTAGCTCCTGTGCATCACTGTTAGAGAACACCTCCAGATCTGTGGATGTGTTTTTATTTCCATACATGTCCAGTCTTCCGTCCTATATTAGATATTAAATGGACTTTTTTTAAACAAAATAAATGACATTCCTTAGAAACAAGACTATATCTTGGCAACTATAGATCTTGTATCTTTATACACATTTATAAAACATGAAGATGGACTGGCGGCAAGCAGACATTATTAGAGATCAAGATCTCTAAGCCTGATGGAACACTCAGAAATGTTGCTTGAGATCAAGGAATTCTGTCTCAACAACAACATCTTAATATTTGAAGGCAAATTCTATATTCAGGAACAAGGAACAGCCATGAGCACATGGTTCGCCCCAACATATGCAAATCTAGCCATGGGCTTCTCGGAACCCCAAACTATTTGGACATAAAGAAATGCTGAAAGATTGAAAAAAGTAGTTCAATGACTATGATTCATTGATGATTTGTTTTTAATCTGGGAGGGAGTTCAAGAGGAATTGGAAGGTTTTTTTTACAGTCTTTGAATGAAAATCCTCAAGATTTGAGGTTCATCTATATAACGAGCAACAGTGTCCTTACTTTTTTAGACATTGACCTACATATTGAGGAAGATAAGATCCGTACCAAAATCTTTAGAAAACCTCCAAGTGGAAATAGCATTCTTTTTGCGAACAGTGAACACCCAGCTGTCTTGAAATGGAGCATACCGCATGGACAATTCTGACGAGTGAAAAGGAATTGCTAAGAGGAAAAAGACTTTAATCAACAGTCAGGAGAGATGACACAAAGGTTCATAAGACGTGGCTGCCTTTTTTCAGTTGCAGCTGATGCCCTACAAAGAGCAAAACAAAAGAATAGGCATGATCTTTTGATACCAAAATAGAAAAAGGATACAAAGGAAAATAGAAAAAACAAACGCATCATGGATTTCAATTAATCTGAAAAGGAGATAAAACACTAATGAAGAGGAACTGGAAAATATTGGAACAGGATGAAGATCTACAAAATCACCTTCAGACTCATCCAAATATATATCGAATAATGGCATCATTGGGAGACATTTTGGATCCAAGCTTCATGACCAACCAGAGGAAAACATCTAATTGGTTACCCCCAAGAAACCTGGCTATTACAAATTTAAAAAATGAAAAGTCTGCAATTGGGGTGACAGTAGAACCACCATCAATTTAGTGGATGGAAGGAATAAAGATATCATGGAATACATACACTGTGAAAGCACACATGTGATTTACGTCCTAGAATGTGAATGCGGCTCGAAATACATAGGAAGCACCATCAATAAATTGAGGCTTCAGATTCTGGGCAATTATGAACAAAGACTTTACCCATGCTATTGCAAAACACATGTGGGACAAACACAATATTGACATGACTACATTTGTATTTTATAACATCAACCAATTGTCTTGAAACCCAGAGATGTAGGCCGTGAATTAAATATATTAAGATCAGACTCAAAGTAGATTATAATGACTGCCACATAAAATCCATGGGGTTTAAATACAGATGCTGAACTCCATTTCCAGGTAGAAAAATTAACTGAAAAGTATTTCAATATAATAACACCTCACATTTTAAAGGATTACTCCAACCAGTTTCTTATTATATTTTTATATGGCATTGTAAGATTTTATCATTTTAGGGCAATATTAGGCAATGGTCAATTTGTATAAAGTTCCTGCACATTAAAATAAAGGGACTATATTAAGAACAACGGAAAATAGTAATTAAGTGAGTCAAGGACTTGCAAGACCTGTACAAATGCATCATGAATAAAGCTAAGTATATACCACCTTTTATGATGTAAATTAAGGAATGTACTTTTGTGTAATGATTTTTATTGATTATATACCTAAAATAAATAAATATAAATAAATGTCCATCTTTAGTTTACAAAGCCACCAGATGACAGGAACAATTGTCCTTCCTTTTAGAAATTTGAACTGACCAATAGATAATAGAGATGAAGATGAGGCATGTGATATAAATACTTGCACTCAGTGGTCCTCTGGAATGGTCTTTTAGCAATATTTTTCATGAAGTTTTATATCATGGAGTCTTTTCCTTATCGAGTCAGCTTTTTTTAATTGAGTCCATATTTTTATGATCGACTTTGGAATGATTATAATATTTGGCCCAACCCTCAGGGAATATCTCTGTACAACAGTATGAACCAAAGCACAAATTGAACCCAGTTTTAAGCTTGAGAGCAGAAATGTTGAACTGATCATGGTTGTTTTAGAGACAAGTTGGGTTAGCAGAGAAAACATTTGTTTGCCAACTAGCTTATATTTACGCTTGCACATATGAACTGATGTTGCACAATGTCCATATCAAGATTTTGCATTGAGAATATTTATGTATTATCCAGCCTATGTTTACATATGCGCAAATGAATGGAATGTGTATAATGTTTATAATAGGATTTGCACAGAGAATGTCTTTTACCTACTAGTCCATGTTGACCTCTGCACTATCCACAATAGGATCTGTACAAAAATCTTTAGTTCACAGATTAGCATATGCTTATGCTTTGCACATAGGAGGAAATGTTTACATGGTTAATGGAGTCTTCATAAATTAATTTAATGTGTATAATTTTAACAACAGGATTTGCACAGTGTATCTTTTAATTATCCGTTCATGTTGATCTGTGCAGTTTCTTAAACAGGAACTGTAGAAAAAATAACGGCTCAACATTTTAGGCCATGTACATGTTTTGCACATAAAGGTGAAATGTGTATTTGGTTGATTGATTTCTGAATAAGGAGTGTACCTACCAAGCCAACCTGATTTATTTCAGGTTGGCTTGGTTGGTATTTTACAGATCCAAAGCTGTAATGCTGTGCCTGGAGTGGTAAATTGCTTTTGTTATTTTACAGCACGGCATGGACAGCATTGTATTAGTCCTTTGCTTAAACACTTTGTTGTAGAATTGGCAAAAAACGTTGTCCCTTTCTTTCTCTGCGTGGTTGGCACTGGCTAATCCTATGCTTAAATACTTTGATAGAAAAGCAGACATTTGAGGTGAACACATTTAGTGTCCCTGATGTTAAGGGTGCTCTAAGCAGGCACAGCTTTCCACCTAAATTTGAGAACTACCCAATGTTCTCTGCTTCATTTTTTGCATATATATATATATATATATATATTCACTGAAAAAACCATAGGTTATAGACCATATATAGTTAGGAATTTGCATTTACAAAACCTTATTTTACTCACACAAAACCATTGAAATTCCATATATAGTTAGTTGCACTAACTATATATCGCGCACCCGCAATCCACTGCTGATGATGTCACATATTACATCATTCATGACATGGTCAGTGACATCACTGATGACATCACTGATGACATCTCAAATGACATCACTGATGACATCTCAAATGACATCACTGATGACATCACTGATGACATCTCATTTGACATTACTGATCACATCACTGATGATATCATTCATGTGATAATACGATGAACCTCTTCAGACTCTAATATAACCTTAGATACAATCAGTGTAAACAGACACTCACAGACTGTCACTCATCCATGGAGTTACTCACACACCTAGTCAGTCAATCAAAGAATCAATCACACCTCCATTTCCTCAACTATACAGTTATACAAACTTTACTTATTCAAACATATACTAACACATATTAACTCTCTTATACAATCCCTGATACAAGTTCACAATGATCCATACAGCCACTCACACATTCACTGGCTCTTATGCACAGTTATTTATATATGTCAACTCTCACATGTACTGTGTTTTACATATGTACTTACTTTGACATGTAGCACTGAGATATCCATTCACTCACCAATACACTCATGCACACAGTCAACCGCCCATACAGCTGTTTCCACATGCACTTTTGAAACCATACATCTAGTGAATCAACTGCTCACACATCTATGCACAGAGTCATACACCTCCCAGCCACCCACACACACACTCAGTCTCCCATACAAATACTTGGGCAACCAATCAATAACCCATATAGTTACTCATATAGCTACTTATCAACACATGCAACAGTTTACAGAACAACAGACATAATGATGCACAAATTAAGACAGTTTAGTCACTAACCCATGCACTCAGTGAGACACATTTAATCACTCACTCATACAGTCAGTCATGCACCTACTAAATCCTTCATCCAGACACTTATACATCCACTCATTCTTCAATATGTAAGACATATTTTAACTTTACAGAAACATACAGTCACTGGATGTTGTCATCAGTGATGTCATCAGTGATGTCATTTGAGATGTCATCAGTGATGTCATCAGTGATGTCACTGACCATGTCATGAATGATGTAATATGTGACATCATCAGCAGTGGATTGCGGGTGCGCGATATATAGTTAGTGCAACTAACTATATATGGAATTTCAATGGTTTTGTGTGAGTAAAATAAGGTTTTGTAAATGCAAATTCCTAACTATATATGGTCTATAACCTATGGTTTTTTCAGTGAATTTTCAAGGTTTTGTAAATGTTAATTCCTAACTATATATGGTCTATAACCTATGGTTTTTTTCAGTGAATTTTCAAGGTTTTGTAAATGCTAATTCCTAACTATATATGGTCTATAGCCTATGGTTTTTTCAGTGAATATATATATATACATACATATATAAACATATATCATCTGTATATCTATATAAATACAAACATAAATGCATGCATACATATACTTATATGCATTTTAGGGTTGTTAGGGCGTTTTCGTGTGTATTATGTTGCTTTTTTAGGGCTTTTGGGTCAATTAAGTAGGGTTCCCGGAGCCTAGGGCTGAGGGGCCGGTTCAGTTTCGTGCGTATTGGTGTTGGCAAGGTTTTGAGGGATTTTGGCGGTTTTTGGTCGAGATTTGGCCGTTTTATGGCTTTTTTTGTGTTTGTGGGGGGCGCGTATTCGGGTTGAAATTCGTCCCCGTTCCAGGGGATGGATTGGGCTGATTTTTGGTGAGATGTTAGGGAATCGCTGGAACTAGTGTCCAGCCAAGTTTGAAGCGGATCGGAGCAGTGGAAGTGCTTTAAAGAGCAATTTTTGTGCGGAGTAGCGAATTGTCATGTTATTCAATGGGAGTTTTTGGTGCGCATGGAGAAGGTGAATTTGGGGTGTTCCAGTTGCGCTAGAGGGACGGGGCTTGGGTGAGCTGTAGGGAGAGTGGATCGGCAGGTGTGCCGAATTTTTGGGATTTGTTGGCCGAAGGGAAGGGTGTGCTTGGGCAAAGTCGATTTGGTGAAAACGGTGCGTTATTTACATGAAAGTTGAAAAAACACTAATAAAAGCAAAGCTAAAAAGCCACCTCATTACAAACAGAATGGCTTTAACTTAAACGAGGGCGAGATCTATTGCATTTTCAATGCTTGTTTACTTTGGTTCCATCAAGAAGGCATTCAGATGTGTCACACATTTGCCATAAATTCTGAATGTTAGCACTCTAGTTGCACATTAGATCACTGTAGTAAAGCTACTGCTCACCAGGGACGTCTGCTGCTGGTATTCAAAGTGCATGTTTCAGTCTGCATGTCAGAATTTTTTTAATGAAATAGAAGAGGATTTGAGAAGTCACTCAAAATGATCCCTAATTTTTCTTTCTGAAGCACTAATCATACTTTCTATGGCAAAATTAACCCCCTCATGTTGTTCCTTTTTAAATTGAGTGTTTTCAGACTTACCACTTCATTCCAATCAAGATGGCTTCTGGTGTGCCATACTTTTGTCATAAGTAAGACTGTTAGCGCTCTAGTTGTTCTTTAGAACCCTCTGGGACATTCTGTCATTGGGCTATACTTGGGGTACATCTGGGTGATATTTGGGCTACATTTAGGCTCTTTTGTCTCTGGTGGCCATCTTGCGAGACTATGTCAGAATTTTTTAATGAAATTGAAGAGGGTTTGAGAAGTCACTCAAAATGTGCCCTAATTTTTCTTTCTGCAGCACTAATCATAATTCATATGGCAAAATATACCCCCTCATTTTGTTCCTTTTTAAATTAAATGTTTTAAGAGTTACCACTTTATTCCAATCAAGATGGCTTCAGGTGTGCCATACCTTTGTAATAAGTAGGACTGTTAGCGCTCTAGTTGTTCTTTAGAACACTCTGGGACATTCTGTCATTGGGCTATACTTGGGCTACATCTGGGTGATATTTGGGCTACATTTGGGCTCTTTTGTCTCTGGTGGCCATTTTGGGAGACTGCATGTCAGAATTTTTTAATGAAATAGAAGAGGATTTGAAAAGTCACTCAAAATGTGCCCTAATTTTTCTTTCTGCAGCACTAATAATACCTTCTATTGCATAATATACCCCCTCATTTTGTTCCTTTTTAAATTAAATGTCTTAAGAGTTACCACTTTATTCCCATCACGATGGCTCCAGGTGTGCTATACCTTTGTAATAAGTAGGACTGTTAGCGCTCTAGTTGTTCTTTAGAACACTCTGGGACATTCTGTCATTGGGCTATACTTGGGCTACATCTGGGTGATATTTGGGCTACATTTGGGCTCTTTTGTCTCTGGTGGCCATTTTGGGAGACTGCATGTCAGAATGTTTTAATGAAATAGAAAAGGATTTGAGAAGTCACTCAAAATGTGCCCTAATTTTTCATTCTGCAGCACTAATCATACTTTCTATGGCAAAATATACCCCCTCATGTTGTTTCTTTTTAAATTAAATGTTTTAAGAGTTACCACTTTATTCCAATCAAGATGGCTTCAGGTGTGCCATACCTTTGTAATAAGTAGGACTGTTAGCGCTCTAGTTGTTCTTTAGAACACTCTGGGACATTCTGTCATTGGGCTATACTTGGGCTACATCTGGGTGATATTTGGGCTACATTTGGGCTCTTTTGTCTCTGGTGGCCATTTTGGGAGACTGCATGTCAGAATGTTTTAATGAAATAGAAAAGGATTTGAGAAGTCACTCAAAATGTGCCCTAATTTTTCATTCTGCAGCACTAATCATACTTTCTATGGCAAAATATACCCCCTCATGTTGTTTCTTTTTAAATTAAATGTTTTAAGAGTTACCACTTTATTCCAATCAAGATGGCTTCAGGTGTGCCATACCTTTGTAATAAGTAGGACTGTTAGCGCTCTAGTTGTTCTTTAGAACACTCTAGGAGGCTGCAGTAGAACACAAAGGAATCAACTGACAGTCTCTGTCCTTGTTGGATGTACATGTTTTACTGAGAATGTCAGACTTCATTTTCACATGACTGAGAAAGATAATGTGAATTTACAGAAAATATGCTTTCAGTTTAGCTTATAGATCCCCTTCCAAACCACTGTGGGAAAATCATGAGATATTAGTTTTCTTTCAAACAATATTCATGATATCACAGCAGAAGGTTTTTTCACATGGTAAAATCACCTTAGAACCCACCACAATTCCTAAAACGAGTATGGTACCATCAACAAATGATTTATAATGTAACTAAAGTCCTAAAACCCTCTATTAACTACAATGCTTTTTAATGAGGTGCTATCATGTATATTGGTCCCAAGATGGCTGCCAACACTTCTTGGATGAAGTGCTGACAGCCAATCAGATCAGATGTGTGGTTAGGCTCCGCCCAGATATATATATTTTTTTGAACCTAAATTACTCAAAATCCACTGGAGCACATATATTGAGACCTAGCAAAGGCACATCAGGCTAACAGTCCCTACAATTTTGCCAAGTTTCGTGCAAATCCATTCAGCCGTTCGAGCTAAAAGTGAGGCCAACCGCCCTATGGAAATTAACATGGGAAAAATGCGTTTTGGGACCCCCCTTTTTTCTCGGCCCCCCCTTGATGAAACCCCCCCAAATTGTCAGGGGCTGCTCAGAAACAAAATGTTCCATTTTCCTGAAAATTTCAGCCAATTCCGTCCACAAACGCCAAAGTTATTAGACATAGAATTTTCAAAAATCCCATAGAGAAAAAATCCTAACTATATATACCTACTGGCGACCGCCAGTAGGTAACATATATATATATATATATATATATATATATAGGATTGGTGTCAGTACAACGCGATGTATTACAACGCGTTCCGTTACAACGCGTTTTTTACATCGCAAATACCATTACAATGCATGCCATTACAACGCATGGCATTACATAGCAGATACTTTTACAACGCATGGCATTACATCGTAAGTATAGGTAAGTATATCTTTTTTAAAAAAAATTTAATAAAGTAAATTACATTAATTTAAAATAATAAAAATAATATAACATTTTTTAAACAGTAATTAATTTAATTATAGTAATTTAATTAATATTAAAATTGATATTAATGTAATATATTTAAAATAATATAATTAATGATATATACAAAGATAATAAATAGAAAATAATATAATGTAATTAATAACAATAAATATAATTATAATTTAATTAAGTTATAAATAATGCATAATATAATTATATTTAATAAAATTAAAAGAATTTAATTAATTAAACATTTTTAAAAAATATAATTTAATTATAATCGTTAATTAATACAATTAAATTAATAATTGTAAAAAAAGTTATTATTTTAATTAAATTAATGATATATAAAAAGTTTATAAATAGAAAATAATATAATGTAATTAATAACAATAAATATAATTATAATTTAATTAAGTTATAAATAATACATAATATAATTATATTTAATAAAATTAAAAGAATTTAATTAATTAAACATTTTTAAATAATATAATTTAATTATAATCGTTTATTAATACAATTAAATTAATAATTGTAAATATAGTTATTATTTTAATTAAATTAAATAAAAGTAATTTAATTAATTTAATTTATATAAAGTCGTAATACCCCTGTACCCCAAAAAACAAACCCTGCCCTTAAACCTAAAAACACCCCTGTACCCCAAAACCCAAACCCTGCCCTAAAACCTAAAAACACCCCTGTACCCCAAAACCCAAACCCTGCCCTAAAACCTAAAAACACCCCTGTACCCCAAAACCCAAACCCTGCCCTAAAACCTAAAAACACCCCTGTACCCCAAAACCCAAACCCTGCCCTAAAACCTAAAAACACCCCTGTACCCCAAAACCCAAACCCTGCCCTAAAACCTAAAAACACCCCTGAACCCCAAAACCCAAACCCTGCCCTAAAACCTAAAAACACCCCTGTACCCCAAAACCCAAACCCTGCCCTAAAACCTAAAAACACCCCTGTACCCCAAAACCCAAACCCTGCCCTAAAACCTAAAAACACCCCTGTACCCCAAAACCCAAACCCAGCCCTAAAACCTAAAAACACCCCTGTACCCCAAAACCCAAACACTGCCCTAAAACCTAAAAACACCCCTGTACCCCAAAACCCAAACCCTGCCCTAAAACCTAAAAACACCCCTGTACCCCAAAACCCAAACCCTGCCCTAAAACCTAAAAACACCCCTGTACCCCAAAACCCAAACCCTGCCCTAAAACCTAAAAACACCCCTGTACCCCAAAACCCAAACACTGCCCTAAAACCTAAAAATACCCAAACACCCCAAAACATATACATCAGTACCCCAAAACATATACTCCTATACTCATACTTATTTTAAAAAATACTTAAATTAATATATTTAATTTATAATATTTAAAAACGAAATAAATATTTTTAAATAATTAATAATAATTAAATCAATTATAAAATATTAAATAAAATAAAAATAAAAATTAAATACTTACCAATACTTACGATGTAATGCCATGCGTTGTAATAGCATCTGCTATGTAATGCCATGCGTTGTAATGGCATGCATTGTAATGGTATTTGCGATGTAAAAATCGCGTTGTAACGGAACGCGTTGTAAAAGATGCGTTTTAACGGTAACACACCATATATATATATATTACCTACTGGCGGTCGCCAGTAGGTATATATAGTTAGGATTTTTTCTCTATGGGACTTTTGAAAATTCTATGTCAAATAACTTTGCCGTTTGTGGACGGAATCGGCTGAAATGTTCAGGAAAATGGCACATTTTGTTTCTGAGCAGCCCCTGAAAATTTGGGGGGGTTTCGTCAAGGAGGGGCCGAGAAAAAAGGGGGGTCCCAAAACGCGTTTTTAACATTGAGTTTTCCATAGGGCGTTTGGCCTCACTTTTAGCTCGAACGGCTGAATGGATTTGCACGAAACTTGGCAAAATTGTAGGGACTGTTAGCCCGATGTGCCTTTGCTGGGTCTCAATATATGTGCTCCAGTGGATTTTGAGAAATTAACGTTTTAAAAAACAGATATATCTGTGACAGCGTCCCGGATAGCGCTCCGGTTCGCGAACTTTTCGCGTAACGGAACTTTGCGTAGCGAAGCTGATTGGCTCTCCGGTGTCTGTCAACATTCTAAACAGTCCGGAGCAGCCGCCATCTTGTCTCTCGGTAGGATCGAGAGACAAGAGGAGGAGAAAAACGAAGGGGGAATTTAATGAAAGGGGGCAAGGTAGACCCTTCTTGACCCCCTAGGAATGATGTTGGGGTTATTAAAGGGTCCCGTGGGGCAAATAAAAAAATATTGATTTTTTGCGGTAGAAGCGCTTTCCGGTTCGCGAACCGGGTAGTGAACCGGGACGCGAAACGGGAATTCGCCATTTTGTGTTTCGTTTTAATTAAATTACAAGATGGAGGAAAAACAATGTGAGAAATGGGTATAAGGGGGTACGGGAGACGTATCCTGACCCCCTATGTTTTCTGAGGGTGGTTGAGGAGGCTCATATATGTTGATACTTGTCTTCCAGCGGCTGCGCGTGAGCGTTTTTTTTTTTTTTTTTGCTGCGTGACGTCTGTTAACGTTCGATTCGAAGGAAATCAGGAAGTGTTGACCGCCATTTTGACACTGCGAGTAAATATATTGTTAAAAATAATTGTTATAAATTAATCCGTATTGATAAACATTGTCTGCGCCATCTTGCTTTTTTTCCAATGCCACACTTTTGTCGTGCACGGCAGCCATTTTAGATGCCTTGACCAGACCAACTCTCTGCACGCCGCCGATCGTGACGTCTGTTAACGTTCGATTCGAAGGAAATCAGGAAGTGTTGACCGCCATTTTGTCAGTGCGAGTAAATATATTGTTAAAAATAATTGTTATAAATTAATCCGTATTGATAAACATTGTCTGCGCCATCTTGCTTTTTTTCCAATGCCACACTTTTGTCTTGCACGGCAGCCATTTTAGATGCCTTGACCAGACCCACTCTCTGCACGCCAACGATCCTCAGCATGGCTCCCCACCCTCGCAAGCATCTCCCCCATGCACTGGTCACCCACGCTCTCGCTCTCATGCATGGGCCATAAACCTCCTCCCATATGCGCTGCTCTTCCCTGAGAATCACACCCCGTGCTGAGGAAAATTCAGCCCAGATTACAACCGATGCCCAGGCTGCTGGCACAAGATGCCACTTAGTTCCCATCTTGAACGGTTACCAAATAAAGAGACGGGCGCTGGAAGCAGGAACACAAGAACAGAGTTTTATTTCTCATGAGGAGAGCCTGTCATTTCGGACACGCACATAGTGTCTTCAGGAGGTGCTCTAACAAGTTTCTCTGAGGTTTCGTCTTTTATACACATGTTTATGATGCACAAACATTCCTTATTGCAATAAAGATACTTCGAAGTAGGAAAAGCATGTTTGGAATACCAGCTTCAGGCCTATTCCCTGTCAGATTCTGTCGCGCCTCGAGATAACTAATGGGTACGGACCGAGTAAAAACTACATGTCCCAGAATGCTCAGCGGCTGTAGGCGGGGTATAAAACAGACACCACTTCCTGAAGCCGGTGTCGGATATTCTGGTTCGTGACTGCCATAGTTCCTGTCGACCGTGAAGTTTGGATATTGTTTATCGTGAGTGGAATAGCTGTATTTCACATTCGTTGTCCTCCGTTGGAGAGCCTTGTTCACTGGCTATTGCGGAGGACGGTCTTTTCTGCAACAGCGTTTACCTTTCGCGTGTCTCCGTTGGCGAGCCTCTTTGCTTCGGCTCTTGCGGAGGACACGCTTTCTATCGTTTACCTTTCGCGTGTCTCCGTTGGCGAGCCTCTTTGCTTCGGCTCTTGCGGAGGACACGTTTGCTTAAACTCCAGTTAAGGAGAGTTTATTCCGTTTCCGTTTCCTCCGTTGGCGAGCCTCTTTGCATCGGCTATTGCGGAGGAAACATTTGTGGTTTGTTCATACACGTTATATATCGTTTTACATCCTCTGTTGGAAAGCCTTATTGCACCGGCTATTGCGGAGGATTCCTGTTTCTAGGTCCCATGCTGGAACGAAGAGTATTGTTTGATTTCACCTGAACACTCAACTATTCAGGTAACATTTGTTTTCATTACTTTAGGGTGACGTAACCCTTGACTAGTCTGCAGGGAGATTTTGTGTACTGTCAGTTGTTTTGGAACTCCTACCACGTTTTCTTCAGGGCTCTGAGGGAAAGATATCAGGGTAGGTAGTATCCTTCTTTAATCAATACAGGTTGGCTATTAACGGGGTTGTATGGGCTGGTCCAATAGTGAGGTTTGTGCTTACAGGGGAAGACAGACACAGGCTGCTTTTACGTGTTCTCAGTGGAAGAGAAGCATCTCCTGAGTTAAACGCGGTTCGTTGTCCAGTTACAGGTACAGGACAGTATATCCAGATTGATAACCCTAGTAGTAATAATACAGGTAGGAGAAGAATAGATACCAATCAATTATTTGTTTGTTTTCTGTCTTCACAGCTCTCCCTCCCTGCAGTCCCATACCTTTCCTTCCTGTTTATTATTTTGCCCTCACCTGATCCTTCTCTAGCCCACGGCTATAACAGCATTCGGGGCTTGGATAGATCTGGAGGTGGCCTACTTACACCACAAGCTGATCCTGAGGACGGAGAGGATAACAGAATATCCGACCCAAGAATTATATTCCTCCCGATCAGTTGAAGGGTATGGCTACTCTGGACGAGGTGATGGCCGCTTTGGTCGTGGTGCAATCTGAGTTGATAGCATCCAGACAAGAAAGCACTGAATTAAGGAACCGGTTAGATAATATCCAGAAAAACCCCTTTAGTGCTGGGGCTTCAGGTTCTGGTACAGCCGGTTCAGTAGTGGTGGAAATCCCCCCTAGCATTCCGTTAGCACAGCCAGAACGCTTTAACGGAGACGCAGGGTCAGTGCAAGTGTTTTTGACGCAAGCAATGATGCATTTTTCATGCAAACCCCGATCATTCCCCACCAACCAGTCAAAGGTTGCGTTTGTCATTTCGTATTTAGTAGGGGACGCGGCTCAATGGGCGGTTCCGATAGTCCAGAGAAATGACCCAATGTTACATGATTGGGACGCATTCCAAGCTGAGTTCACCAAGGTGTTCGATAGAAGAGCTGATACGTATACGGCGGATAAAGAGCTATTAGGCTTGCGTCAAGGGAATCATGATATGGTAACCTTTTTGAATCATTTCAGACGACTGGTTGCCGAAACTAAATGGCCCGAAGCCAAACAAGCCTCAATCTTTCATCAGGGTTTAACTGAGGAAATGCAAGACATCATAGCCCAAATAGACCCCCAACCAGTGTCATGTGAGGATTTAATTAATTTGGTCTTACGATTAGATCATAGGATGAAGAATCGTAAAGGTGGTAGCGGAACTAAGAATAGGACAATTCCCTCTTCTGTACCGGCAAAGACCCCTGACAGTTCATTATCTCACACCCCTGAGCCTATGGAAATTGGAGCTGTCCGTGCGGCCTTAACCGCTACCGAAAAGGAACAGAGACGCAAGTTTGGTCTTTGTCTTTACTGTGGCAAGACGGGCCATTTTGTTAGAGAATGCCCTGTCAAACACAAGTTTTCCAAATTCCGCTTGAATAGGGGGGTGTCAACGACTACAGAGAAACCGGCGGAAAACTGAAGAGCTCTGGGGTTGAGGAAGGGGTTCCCTGGAGTCATGTTATTATCCCTTCTATGTTAAGTACGGTAGTGGGAGCGCAACATTTGTTCATCAAGATAATATTGATGATAGGCATGATGGAGGTGCATACACAAGCCATGGTAGATTCCGGGGCCACGGGCCTTTTTATGGACATGAAGGAAGCGGAAAGATTAGGCATTCCTCTGATCCCTAAAGAAGATGGTACCGATGTGTTTGCAGTAGATGGTAGGAAACTGAATACAGGACCCATAAGTTATCAGACGGCACAGACAGAAATGAGGTTTGGGTATCACAGAGAACGAGTTTCTTTCAGCATAATCAAAGCACCGCAGTATGGGGTGATACTAGGCATTCCTTGGCTGAAAAGACACAACCCTGACATCAATTGGGAAACTGACACCATAATGATGAATTCCAAACATTGCGAGGAGCATTGTTTTAGATACACACAGAGTCCCTCGTTTGCTTTGGCATGTGGGGATCTGATAGCTACGGCAGCAGAAAAGGCAGTAACCCTTCCAGAGGTATATCAGGACCATGAAGGGGTATTCGATGAAGTACTGGCAGAAGAGCTGCCTCCACATAGGCCTTGCCAGATTGAGTTAGTTCCTGGGGCAGTGATTCCCAAGGGCAGGCTGTATGCGTTAACAGAGCCAGAAAACGCTCACTTGAGAACATATTTAGACAAATTATTGGAATTGGGGTTTATACGCCCTTCACGATCACCAGCGGCATCCCCTTTGTTTTTCATCCCCAAGGCCAATGGGGAATTAAGAGCCTGTGTAGACTTTCGAGCCCTCAACGCGGTAACGATAATGAACAGATACCCTTTGCCGTTAATCAACGTCTTATTGGAACAGGTGAAAAAGGCCAAGGTATTCACCAAGTTAGACTTAAAAGGAGCATATCATCTCGTGAGAATGAGAGCAGGGGATGAATGGAAAACGGCCTTCCAGACCAGGTATGGGTTGTTCGAATACCTGGTCATGCCTTTCGGGCTATGTAATGCCCCTGCAGCGTTCCAGTTTTTCTTAAACGACGTATTGAGAGAAATATTGGATAGACACGTCATAGTGTATATTGATGACATACTCATCTATTCTGAGTCGGAGGACATGCACGTGCAGCATGTCAAATCTGTCCTGCATATCCTACAACGACACCATCTATATCGTAAACTGTCCTAGTGTGACTTTCACGTTACCACCGTAGAATTTCTGGGAGTAATGCTCACCCCTCAGGGACAGGAGATGGCAGAGAGAAAGATTCAAGCGGTACGAGATTGGCCGATTCCTCGAAACATCAAGGATGTTCAATGTTTCCTAGGGTTCGCCAATTTCTACAGGCGCTTTATCAACCAGTTTTCGAAGGTGGTGGCTCCCATAACCAGACTGCTGAAAAAAGACCAAAAGTTTGGGTGGGATGGGAAAGCCCAGGAAGCGTTTGTAACGCTAAAAGAAGCGTTTGTTACTGCTCCAATATTGACACATCCCGATTCCGATATCCCGTTCATAGTTGAGGCAGACGCCTCAGAGGTGGCTATAGGAGCCATTCTGTCACAAAGAAATAAAACCACAGGACAATTACATCCAGTGGCTTTCATGTCACGTAAACTGACGGGAGCAGAACTCAATTACTGCATAGCAGAAAAAGAACTCTTGGCAATCAAGAATGCATTCACAGAATGGAGACATTTTCTCATGGGGGCCAAGCACGTGGTGACGGTCTATACCGATCATCGCAATCTACAGTTTATGTCAGCAGCTAGACACCTCACCCCTCGACAACTAAGGTGGATGCTTTTCTTTTCAGAGTTTCATTTCATTATTACTTTCAGGCCTGGAGCGGACAATAGAAAGGCGGATGCCTTGTCCCGTCAATCATCCACGAAGTCATCTGAGGTCGTGGTAGAGACCCCTATAGTTGACCCTGTCAAGGTGGTCTGTAGTATCCAACCTGATACCTTTTTGCAGGGCATAAGGTATGGGATAAGAACGGATTCATGGAAGAGATGGTTGCAGACACATCCTGAATGGCAAGTACTACATGGCTTTCCAGTTAAGCAAGGGCGATTGCTGGTGCCCACTGAATCCTTGCGGAAACAAATGTTCTCTTGGTGTCACAAGTCTCCCAGTGCTGGACACATAGGTGGAGAGAAGACTATGGACCTAATTCAGCGTAGATGTTGGTGGCCAACGATAAAGGACTATGTAAGGAGATGGGTGACTGAATGTGATGTTTGTGCTCGTGCCAAGTCAGATCACCGTCGTCCGGCATGGCTTCTGCAGCCCATGCCTACCCCTTCTACCCCGTGGGAGCGTATATCCTTGGATTTCGTGGTGGGTCTACCCAGAGATCAGGGTTGTACAGCTGTGTTGGTAGTCATTGACTATTTGACTAAGATGGGGCATTTCATTGCTTGTCCTCAGGTGCCGACGGCAGGTCAATTGGCACAACTCCTCATGATCCATGTGGTGCGTCTGCATGGCCTACCAACTGTCATAGTGTCTGATAGGGGCTCTCAATTTACTGCGAGGTTCTGGAAGGCATGGTGCTCCTCTCTCCATATCGACACGGCTCTGTCCACGAGCTTCCATCCGCAGACTGATGGACAGACGGAACGTCTCAATCAGACATTGAAACAGTTCTTGCGATGCTATGTGTCCCAGGGTAAGAAGAATTGGGTGGAGCACCTTTGGCTTGCGGAGGTGGCATACAATAATGCGACACATTCTGCCACAAGAGTATCGCCTTTCTATAGTACTTATGGCCATCATCCCCGATTCCTTCCCTTTGTACAGCCTTACACTGAGGAGACGGTGCCTGAAGCCGCCAAGAGAGTGTCCCGACTCAAGTTGGTATTGGAGCGTGTACAGGACTCCCTAAAGGCATCCAAGGTGGCATATAAGAATACGGCCGACAAAAGACGTCGTCCAGGTCCTTTGTATCAAGTGGGGGATTGGGTGTGGTTGTCCACCCGGAACTTCAGGTTCAGACACTACAGCGTGTTTAACCCTCGCTACATAGGTCCATTTCGTGTGGTGCAACGCATCAACCCGGTGGCGGTGAAGTTGCTGTTACCGAGACATCTGCGTATACATCCCGTTTTCCATGTGTCCCTGCTCAAGCCTGCTGCTGCGGTGGTACGACGCCTCCCTCCCCCCTTGCTGGTCCCTGAAGGCCTGGAATACGAGGTGGAGGGGATTCTGGACTCGAGATGGCGTGGACGTGGACTTCGGTATCTGGTGGCCTGGAAAGGTTACGGTCCTGAGGAGAACTCGTGGGAGCCTGCATCTGGTGTTCATGCTCCGCGTCTGGTGGCTGCTTATCATCGTCGTTTCCCTGAGCGTCCCGGCCCCCTTCGGCGCTCTAGGTGAGGGGGGATGTACTGTCAGATTCTGTCGCGCCTCGAGATAACTAATGGGTACGGACCGAGTAAAAACTACATGTCCCAGAATGCTCAGCGGCCGTAGGCGGGGTATAAAACAGACACCACTTCCTGAAGCCGGTGTCGGACATTCTGGTTTGTGACTGCCATAGTTCCTGTCGACCGTGAAGTTTGGATATTGTTTATCGTGAGTGGAATAGCTGTATTTCACATTCGTTGTCCTCTGTTGGAGAGCCTTGTTCACCGGCTATTGCGGAGGACGGTCTTTTCTGCAACAGCGTTTACCTTTCGCGTGTCTCCGTTGGCGAGCCTCTTTGCTTCGGCTCTTGCGGAGGACACGTTTGCTTAAACTCCAGTTAAGGAGAGTTTATTCCGTTTCCGTTTCCTCCGTTGGCGAGCCTCTTTGCATCGGCTATTGCGGAGGAAACATTTGTGGTTTGTTCATACACGTTATATATCGTTTTACATCCTCTGTTGGAAAGCCTTATTGCACCGGCTATTGCGGAGGATTCCTGTTTCTAGGTCCCATGCTGGAACGAAGAGTATTGTTTGATTTCACCTGAACACTCAACTATTCAGGTAACATTTGTTTTCATTACTTTAGGGAGACGTAACCCTTGACTAGTCTGCAGGGAGATTTTGTGTACTGTCAGTTGTTTTGGAACTCCTACCACGTTTTCTTCAGGGCTCTGAGGGAAAGATATCAGGGTAGGTAGTATCCTTCTTTAATCAATACAGGTTGGCTATTAACGGGGTCGTATGGGCTGGTCTAATAGTGAGGTTTGTGCTTACAGGGGAAGACAGACACAGGCTGCTTTTACGTGTTCTCAGTGGAAGAGAAGCATCTCCTGAGTTAAACGCGGTTCGTTGTCCAGTTACAGGTACAGGACAGTATATCCAGATTGATAACCCTAGTAGTAATAATACAGGTAGGAGAAGAATAGATACCAATCAATTATTTGTTTGTTTTCTGTCTTCACAGGTCTCCCTCCCTGCAGTCCCCTTCCTTTCCTTCCTGTTTATTATTTTGCCCTCACCTGATCCTTCTCTAGCCCACGGCTATAACAGCATTCGGGGCTTGGATAGATCTGGAGGTGGCCTACTTACACCACAAGCTGATCCTGAGGACGGAGAGGATAACATTCCCATACCAGTCGCTCGGATGTCACCCCCCCCCCTCCTGAATGTAACAAGAGATTGTGATCTCTCAGCCGGACATTCCTACAGGACACGAGGGCAGGAGGGGATGATCAGATCAAAGGTTGGGCAGGCGATAAGATCGAGCACTTCGGATGGTGTATCACGGTTTTGTTATGCTGGGCAAAAAGGGGGGGTGTACTCCCACGAGGCTTGGACTTATGACTTGGGACCGGGTCGAGAGGCCAGGTGCAGCTGGGGGGGGGGTTTGTCAGCAGAGGGGAAGGGTGTTCCTGGGAGGAAATGGGGGGGTGTGGGTCAAGCAGGAGTGTTACTTCTAGAGCAGGGTCACGCAGAGGGAGAGGGCTTTATGGTCGATGATTGAGTTGTGTGCGCGGGAGGGGTGCTGGGGGTTTAACAAACGGGCAGAGAGGCCATGGTGCCTAAAAAATGGCTGTCGTTTGCGTGCGTGCATAGGTCTATGCTGGCGGGATAATGCTGTCAGTGTTTCGCGGTATTCGTTCTGTTTACAGCAAGGGGTATGGTGAACACAAATGAACGCCGCTTATGTACATATACATTGCCATTTTCAACAGTCGCCGCTTTTTAACATAAGTTAGTTCATTTCCGTGTTTTCCCCAACTGACGGGGTGTATATATAGCCATGTGTGGTCAATGGAAAGACATTTGTAAATACTGGCGGATTGCGTATAACCAGGTACATTCGATGCAATAGACGAGATGTAGTACATATGAGTTTACATTTGCTGGGTTATACATACAAGCCTAGAGATCGGCATAATACTTAGTCGGGGTCAATCAAGAAAAGGTTCCGACACATTATAGAATCATGTTCTGACTTTCTCTCCGGTGACATCAACGTACAGTAAAAAGTGCTCTGATACCTTCGGGTCTTGTTAGTGCTATATGAAACTTTTGGAAAACTAAATACATGAGTGACCGATGAAACATTTTGAAAGCAATACAAAGTGGTTGAGGGAGGAATTCAGTTCGATACAAGCAATTAGTCAAGGGGGCGGGTAGAAAGTTCAGAAAGGGGGTTTTCATCACAGTGTCTTTTTAGCAGCGAGCCATCACTGGTAGGCTCTAGTAGTCCGTCTTCTTTCGTTGGCGCTGTTGTGCACCGGCGGTGGAGCTATAGGTCCAGCTCGGATCCATCCTTACGCGTTGCAGGGTGCGATCAGTCCTCTGCTGTTAGATCATAGTCCTGTCTCCTAACTAATCTTCTCAGGGGTGCCTCATGCTGGGCACCTGCGTGTCTTTCTTCTTCCGTGGCAAAACCCTACTCTATCTAAATGCTGTTCTTCTTTTCTGAGTCAAGATTCATACGGAAAAAGGTGGTGTTGTTGGATAATCGAGGGAAGAGAGGGCGGAGTGGGATCAGATCTTTGAACACACCAAGGGACCAAGGGAGCAAAGGATAACGAGCAGGCAGGCCCATCAGTCGGGCTCAAAGGGACGGGGACTTCAGGCACGAGTCGGTGAGCAGATCGAGGGCTTCAAGGCAGCCCTTCATCCTTTCATCTTCCGAGTTCGAGAGTGGTGCCTCGTCCCGCGTCTCGTTGCTCTGCGATTCCACCTTTGGTCAAGGTCACACGTGCTTCATGATCTGTGGCCAGGCTGTGCGTCATGTCCAGCCCCTCTCCTCCGGTGCTTGTGTATCTTTGAATAGGTACGAAACAAGTTTTAGAAAACTGGCAGGAGAAGACATTTATACATCTCAATTACGCCCCCAATCCTAAGTAGTTGGGGGATAGGTTCATCGGTCACAGTCAGAAGTCATCACTATGGAGTATGTAGGAGGGCATTTCCACTGAATTCGTAAGCCTATTTGGCGTTCATTCGTGACGTATGTGGAGAGAAGTCAGACTCCCATCGACAGTAATATGGCAAGTTACAATCGTTTTAGTTCCAGTCAATTTTGCCGAACACCTTTGTGTTCGAAGAGACCCAATTAGGTTTGTGCCGGTGGGGCACAACGTTATCACACAAGGTAAGAGGGAACAGGGGGACCCTCGGAGAGAGAGTCGTCCACACTCTAAACGAACCATTCGGTACACGTGCGACATGGAGAGAGAGAGAGAGAGAGAGAGAGAGGGAGAGAGAGAGAGAGAGAGAGAGAGAGAGAGACGTGTACAATAATAGGCCATTTAGTGCGCACACAACACAGAACAGCAGGGGTCAAGTAATATGGAAACACAGGCAGAGGGACGACGTAGATCCATACATTACGTACACACAAACTCGGGCGGGGGGAGACAGTACATGTATTATATACAAAAATCCAAGACAAAACATAGAACAGTTGCTGGCCAAAAAGATCTCTTCCTGCATGCTGCGCATCCTTAGCATCCTACTTAATTCATCTGGGGGCTGAGCTCTTTTTACCTTTTTCTTCTCTCTTATCGTCGGCTGCCTTCGCTGGTGGCTTTGGTTTCAAATACTTACACCTTTGCCAATTGGTCGGGAACTAACCTGGTCGGGCTAATACTCAGGGGGGATCTTCGAATCATTTTTAGCGAATGGGTTTCCAGGCTGAGGCAACGGTAGGTGTCAGTCGGGAGAACAATGGGGCAGCTTTGAGTTTCATGTCTATGAGGGTGCGAGAAGGAGGTGGTAAATCTTAAACATTGGCAACATTCCTAGTCCTCCAGACGGAGGGTACTTGGGTAAACCTCACCTCGGAATATTCCTTAAACTTTCCCTATTTAGTTAAACGTAGGAATTTATTCATTGGTGCACGTCATTCCTGGTTGTATTATTCGGGGTGCCAAGAGAAGTCATATTTTGTCATCCTGTAATAACCCGTCAAGTTTCTGCTTCAGGCTGCCCTCCCAAGCGCTGGGTTCAGAGAGAGACAATGTCATTGTTTGCTCGTCGTGTATAGGCACCATATTCAAACCCTTTTTCCCATCCCATCGGCCGTTAAGTCACCATGTTTCCGTACTTTAATCGATGTTCCGAAGTGACCTGCAGAAAAGAGGGAAAAAGAAGGGGCGGGGGCAGCGTTTAAAACACATCAGCGCGCATAAACCCGAAAAGGCTTTTACTTACTACATACTCGGCCTATCTCCACGGGATGCAGTCCCTACCATCTCGGCGTTTAAGCCCAGGGGGGACCGGTAATGTGGGAGAGATAATTATCGGAGGCCTGTGGATAGCATAGGTCGCCCAAGTGTGGCATTACGGATTGTGTGTAGGGGAGGGTCAAAACAAAGGGCAGTCGGTGTAAAGTGGTGCGAGCTCGTGCTCTCCTTTCAGGAAGAGAGATAACCTACAGTGGTACGGGGTCGTTTTCGTTCGTACTAGGGGGGCCAGGTGACATTCCTTCGGGGTGGCTTAGGGGCATTTAAAACAACTTCCCATATACAGGTAGCATATAAAGTAGAGGCTAAATACCAGGATCTTTATCGATTGCTTTATGCTGTACAAAAATGAAAAACACATACAACAAACCTGGACCATTCATATTTGCAATGTTTCTGCGTACTATACTTTTTAACCCTTAACTAATCGAGCTGCTTCATTTCACCTGCTTTTTTTTTTTTTTTTTTATATCGGAAACAGTGGCCATTTATTCGAAACTTACCAATCTACGCGTTACAACTACGTTTGCTTTTTCAAAAACCTTTAATAAAAATGTTGGTGCACAAATACGGGCCTACAACCCCGTGGGCCGGCCACGGAGCAGGCTGGAACTGTAAATGGGGGGGGGGTATTTATTTGTGGAAAACATAACAGAGTCAGTGGTCGTTGATTTCATAGTAAAAAGTGCGACAAGTGCAACAAAATCATATCGATAATTCATTGTGAGCAAGTACCAAAAGTGTCGACAATTCGAACCTTCAATAAATACAGTAATCAATGATGCATTAGAACTTAATATCAATTCATTGTCCGAACGTGTAATCAGTACCCGTCCCATGTCAATTCATTGTTCGAACGTATAATCAATACCCATCCCGGATCAATTCATTGTCCGAACATATAATCAGTCTTATCCCATATCAATTCATGTGCTAAAAACTGCATACATATCTCATGATATCAAGGCTGAGCAAACGGGGCACAACAAGGAGTTGAGAGTTTCATTTGTACCGGCGCCATTTTGTGTGAGGTCAGGAAGGTCCAAGTATAGTCAAAATGTCTCCACCAACTCGTGGTTGGACCGGGATCTCTTTCGGCAGTCCAAAAGTTTTTGTTGAAGGGTAGCAGAGGGGACTGGCGACATGAACCATCAGTCAAAGTGGGGTGGGAGGCAACAATCTCTCCTACCGGGTCATACTGGTGTCCCACCGGAACTGATCAAGTTGGTAGTCTTGCAGGGTTTTGGTCATTTCAAGACTGAGGCCGGCGCCGGCATGAGCGCGCCGACGTCCCGCGGCTACATCGTGGTCGTTCCGTGGGTGATCATGGCAGTCATTCCCCATCGGGGGTGTCTGCGGGGTTCGGGGGCCCCCGTGGCTCTTATAGAATCTTCAAAGTCGAGGAGAAGGTTTCTGGACGCAGGACTCATTTTCTAGCTGAACTCAGAAGCGCCGTTGCACCGCAACAGTGGACGAGACCCCCGCTGGGTGAGCGGAGCATCATTGCCTCGCAATAGTGGACGAGACCTTTTGTTGGGTGAGTGGAGCGTTGGGGGTGCAGCGGAGGGGCCCCCACCTGGGGGGGTGGGAGAGGCTCGTTCGCGCCGCCTCTCCCTCCCAGCGCACCCCACGCCGACACCTGGCGTTGATATCCGTGATGTCCGGACCAGGCGATAAGAGGGGGGGGGGTCGGAGGCAGAGGCAAGACATCCCCCCCGTGGCCTGGAGGGCGCCGCTTCAGGACCGAACGGGGAGCTCATACCAAGCCGGGGCCAGACCAGGAGATACGAGGGGAGGGGAGGGTCGGTGGCATGTGCAAGACATCCCCCCCCCCCGTTGTCGCAGCCATTATTGAAGAAAGAAGAGGATGGGACAAGGGATCCCGTCGGCCTCGGCTCCTCTCCTGGCCCACCTTACGCGACGACCTCCCCGGCCGACGGCTGCCAGCAGGACCCGCCCTACACGTGCCGAAGGCCTCGTCTTCCGGATGGGCGTAGCCGCTAACCTGTTGCACTTCGGGAGTTTCCGGAATGGGGGTAGGTATCTGCTGATTTGTATCTATTTCATGTTACCGTTATTGGGCGTTGCGGGCGGTGGGACAGACATGCTTGGAGCAGTGGGGGGGTGGCGGAGCCTATCTACCTCGTGGCTGCCGTAACGTCAAAAGCTTGGCTTCTCTCACCACTTTCATGTTTCTTATTTCTAGCGAAGTCAAAAACTCATCAGTGGCCTACTGATTTTGTTCGATTTCTTTCCCTTCCTTTTCAAGTGTGTTTCATGCTAAAGTTTCTGTTTAACAGGATACAGTGATTACTTCGAATTTTACATATGTCTTCTTTATTAGGGGTACCCTCCGGTTGAGCCAGATGATGTACCTCTAATAAATGGTCCGGGTGGAACTAGTTTATCAATCAGTGGGGAGTAGATAGGCATGACAGATTACAACGGGGGACAAAGGTCCGCATTACCCACCCTTCACTACTTGCAAAGACTAGACAGAATATTTCTATTCCACGTTATTTGCAAACAGAGAATACCTCGAAAGAACTATTCCTTGAACAATAAATGTCCAGCCAATCAATCAATCAGTGGGGAGAAAAACAGGCATGACGGATTACAACGGGGGACAAAAGTCCGCATTACCTATCCTTCACTATCTGCAAAGGGAGACAGAATATTCCTATTCTTCTCCGTTTGTAGACAGGGAATATCTCAAAGAGCAATAATCGATAAAAAATTAGTAGGATTATAACACTTTAATAACCTATAAATATATACATCGCAACAAAAACAGTAAACACCTTAAGACATTTTTTATTAAAACAGAAGCAACAATGACAACTAACAGTAGTGATATCCTGGGCGGGTGATGGAACTAGGATTGTTAATGGAAAAACATCTACAGAGAAAGCTATTGGTGAATTATACTTCTCCGGAAATGTAAAACTCACAAATGTTTCATTTGTGTAATCGTTTCATAAACATGTACATTAAAAAACTAAATACGCTCCACTGTTTTAGAAAATCTTTACAGCTTGCTAGATCACCCTTTAAAGTTACAACTACGAAAACCTACTTACTTAAGCTGTTGAATTCGGCTTCAAATGTAAAGCATAAGTTCAAGCTAGCACATCATATGTCTAAAAGGTTTAACATAATTGATATGCAAATGTAAATACTGCCCTTGCTTAATGGTGACACCTTATCTCTCCTATATCCCACAATTTCCATGAGCAAAGCAAAAGAAATTCTGAGGCCCTGAAGAAATAAGGCTTACTGTGGGGTTCAACTCAATCTGGTGTTTGGGCACTTCCATGTTTTGGGGTGATATTCTGTGACAGGGTGCAGGCACCAGAAGAATTTTAGCCTGGTTCATCACATTGGAGAATGAGGGTCTGGGAAAATATCTAATCTGGTGAAGAACCATCCCTTCTTTAAACCCCATGGTGACCAACTATAGTTTATTCTCTATTTCTTTCCCTTGCCATAACAAAATAAAAGTCTTGGGTTATTTATGGAAGGGAATACTTTTTGTTTCTTCCAATTTTTAAAAGAAAAGAGGAGGGGGGGTGGGGGGCAGCGTTCAAAGCACATCAGCGTGCATAAATACGAAAATGTTTTTACCTACCACGTACTTGACATTTTACAGCTTTTCATATTTGCTATTAAAAAACCATGGAAATTCACTGAAAAAACCATAGGTTATAGACCATATATAGTTAGGAATTAGTATTTACAAAACCTTAATTTACTCGCACAAAACCATTGAAATTCGCATATATAGTTAGTTGCGCTAACTATATATCGCGCACCCGCAATCCACTGCTGATGATGTCACATATTACATCATTCATGACATGGTCAGTGACATCACTGATGACAACCCAAATGACATCACTGATGACATCACTGATGACATCAATCATGTGATAATACGATCAACCTCTTCAGACTCTAATATAACCTTAGATACATTCAGAGTAAACAGACACTGACAGACTATCACTCATCCATGGAGTTACTCACACACCTAGTCAGTCATGCACTGAATCAATCACACCTCCATTTCCTCAACTATACAGTTATACACACCTTACTTATTGAAACATATTCTAACACATATTTACTCTCTTATACAATCACTTTTACAAGTTCACAATGATCCATACAGCCACTCACACATTCACTGGCTCTTATGCACAGTTATTTATATATGTCAACTCTCACATGTACTGTGTTTTACATATGTACTTACTTTGACATGTAGCACTGAGATATCCATTCACTCACCAATACACTCATGCACACAGTCAACCACCCATACAGCTGTTTCCACATGCACTTTTGAACCCATACATCTAGTGAATCAACTGCTCACACATCTATGCACAGAGTCACACACCTTCCAGCCACCCACACACACACACTCAGTCTCCCATACAAATACTTGGGCAACCAATCAATAACCCATATAGTTACTCATATAGCTACTGATCAACACATGCAGCAGTTTACAGAACAACAGATATAATGATGCAGAAATTAAGACAGTTTAGTCACTAACCCATGCACTCAGTGAGACACATTTAATCACTCTCTCATACAGTCAGTCATGCACCTACTAAATCCTTCATCCAGACACTTATACATACACTCATTCTTCAATATGTAAGACATATTTTAACTTTACAGAAACATACAGTCACTGGATGATGTCATTAGTGATGTCATCAGTGATGTCACTGACCATGTCATGAATGATGTAATATGTGACATCATCAGCAGTGGATTGCGGGTGCGCGATATATAGTTAGCGCAACTAACTATATATGCGAATTTCAATGGTTTTGTGCGAGTAAATTAAGGTTTTGTAAATGCTAATTCCTAACTATATATGGTCTATAACCTATGGTTTTTTCAGTGAATATATATATATATATCATTGTATTTATATGTATATTGGTCATCGCCTGCTGTACCCTTTCCCTGACCTGCTGCAGTATGAGGGGAAAGATACACCTCTGCCAGATTAAAAAGGAGGTTGGCATTACCCTCTCTAACAGCAGTTGACCACAGGGATCCTGGGGGGAATGGTGGTGCTGCCTCTGCAATTGCTAAGGGAACTAAAGACAAGCATTGGCAAGGCCCATTGATCTCGCCTTGGAGCTCTAATGGCTTTTCCATTGGCTTTTTTAATGCTGTACAGCATTGCCAAAAATGCTGATGTTGTACAGCATAAACAAAAGGCCAAAAAGAAAGATGTGATGATTCCGCATCATTTTGTAGGAGCGTGCAAGTATCACGATGCATGCGTGGAAGGCTGATACAATTTTTTATTTACCCATCCAAGATGGATAAGAAAATAAATAAATGTTAAAATGAAGTAGCGTAAAAGCACTTTTATTTATAAAGCAGAAAGGTTAGTAGCAAATTGATGCCTGGTCCAAAACAAAAACTATCATGAGGCAGAAACCTACAATCAGACATTACCGCTGATACCAGTAAATGCACAGACTCAAGTGCCCACACTACATGCATTTTCTGGTATTTCAGGGGTTCATTTATTTGACAAAACATGTGTGAAAATTACAGTGCATGGGGGAGTGAAGCAGGCTAAATTTGTCTCAAACACTAATTGTTACAGCAAAACCAATCTCATCTCAGTCAGACCTGCTGCGCACCATTCTAAATAAGACACTTTTAAGATGCAACTCTGAACACACATCAAACATGCAACTTGTTATCATAGTATCCAACAATACATGCATCCACCAGCTCCTTAACACGTTTACAATCCGCCAGGGAATGGGCATGCGCGCTGATCGGCATCCCTCTTCATTCACACTAACTCATTCACACTACATCTCCACAAATGAAATCAAACTCCAATCTAGAAAAAACACACACCCTCACAACAATTCAGAATAATCCCTGAACTACTAAAATTGCTGTGATGCGACAGTGATACTCAAAATGCGTACTACACAACTACCAAATCTCAACAAAGGGGCCCAACTGAATCACGAGGTATCCATATTTTGACACGGTTACAAGCTAAAAGCGTCTCGCAGCTACAGATTTCCATGAACCTGACGAAAAAAAAACAAAGGCACTGTTATATTACAAAAATTAAATTGAAAGCAATATTGTGTAACATGTTTCCTTTTTCGAAATAGTATATGCTTATGTCGAAATTAATTTTTGGGTAATGGACATGCCTGTGGGGCGAGACAAAACATCCAAGGATATATTTAGTCTTGCCCACGGGCAATGGAGTAGGGTAGGGTGACCGAACGTCCCGGATTTCCCCGGACAGTCCCGGTTTTCTGCGGAGTTTCCTGGGCCTAGATGTATCAAGCATTTTGCGATTCGTTAAGGCCGAAATTCGCTGAATTTCGGCCTTAACGAATCGCAAACGGCATTTTGCATCTTTTGGGATGTATGTGAAATTAGCAAAATGAGGAATCGCAAAAATTTACGATTCCTTATTTTGCTTAAGCATTTAAGGAATCGCAATTTTGCGATTCCTTAAATGCCATGTATGAAGCTTTTTTAATTTGCGAATTCAGGTTAAGGAATCGCAAATTAACACCAACTTGAGGTTCGTGTTAATTTGCGAAATCCTTTCAAAAACCAAAATTTGGCAATTTTGAGGGTGGCATGTGACACACATACATGCCCATAGGGCATGTATGTGCGCCATATGCACACACATGTAAGTTTCAGGGGTGCAGCAGGGTGTCCATGAGACACCCCTGCACCCTTGCAATAATTCTCAAATTGCGATTAGCAAATTGCGAATTCGCAATTTGAGAATTATTTCACAATCATTCCTATGGGCCTCCTGGCCCATAGGAATGAATCGGAAATTATTCCTTATTTGCGAATTCGTAACTTGCGAATTCGCAAATTAGGAATAATAAGGAATCGCAAAAAAATAGCGATTTAAAACATACATCCCATTTTGCGATTTCTTAATAGCGATTCGGTAAAAATCGCTATTAAGAAATCGCAAATAGGAACGATGATACATCTAGGCCCTGGTGTCCCGACACATTTCTTTATTTCAAATACATGTCCTGGTTTTTGGGACTAAGGTCAGGTAACTGTAAGAAGAATTGAAAATATGCTCTCCTTTCACGGGTGTTTCAGCAGACTGAAAATAATGAATGAAGTCTGTTTTTGTCAGGGAGCACAGTAGGAGTTCGGCTGCTTACTCCCAGCTGAGGCGAGACAGGGTGGAGAAAATGGCAGGGGCACAGGTTGGAGCTGTCGCCGAGCTCTTCGCAGGCCGGTTTTCGGCAGATTTTGGTACAGGGCCGATTTTGCAGCTAAGCTGCAAAATCGGCCCTGCAAAAAAAAACGGCCCCAGGGGCCCAAAACCAGCCCCCACCCGTGCGGCACACCGGGGGATTGCCCGGTGCCCGCTTTGGCCAGTCCCACTCTGAAGAGGGACGAGCAGAAGTGGGAGGCGGAAGAAATAGTACTTCAATTGCATCAGGAGCAGCGGACATGCACTGATTAAGTTTAGTTTAATCAATCTGTACTTGGTCTGGCTCCTCAGCAAGCACCAGAAGTGAAGTTTCAGCTGAATTAGCCAATTAGGGTTCCTGGAATGAAGAATGACGCTGCAGCACACAAACGGTAAACTTGGGAGGGCTCCAAGCCCTTTTCTGTAAAATACAGCAATGTTTGCATGTGAAACGCATGCGCTAGTACATGTACTTGTAGGCTTGACCCTAAAAAAGAGGGAAGATAGATAAAATTGACAATCTATGGACAAAAAATGAAAGATAAAAGCATGAGGCCTTCAGAAAAAATAACAAAAGGTGAAAATAAATTTGAAAAAAGTAGAGAGATGACGAGGAATGGATGGGCCTAAGAAACAGGGTAACACGGCTACAAAAGGCAGGAGCAGATTGGAGTGAGCAAAATGGTCACGTACTTGTGCAATAAGGCTTGCCATCTGCATTACTTTTTGAAAATGAAATGTGCCTTCCACTTAATTTGATAACGTCCGGTGCCGAGATACAATTCACAAAATTATGCAAAAAATTTGGAAATTTTGCATAATCACATGATGGCAAATTTTGGGAATTTTTCACACCTGCTGTGAGAGATGTGCGCAGGGAGTTGCCCAGATGTCGGAGTATTATTAACTTTGTCCTGTCTTGGTTTTGGTATGGACAAAGACCTGCACCCCCCGGCTATGATAGGGAATGTGAATTTTCTACTGTACTTCACTTTTGGTGTTTTTTTTCTGTTTTTTACGTCACCTATTATTTGTTCGCTTTTCAGATGAACAGGCATTTTGGAGATGACATATAGTAACTAAAGAGGTAATACAAAACCTGAATCTAGGGTGGTACTAGGAAGGCACTGAAAGAATCTTAAAATAAATGCAGCACGTGGTCTTCTGGAGCAGCGTTTTCTGAAAGTCCCTTGGGAAACCCGCAAAACCCAAACTGGGAAGCCCGGCCGTGGTTTAATTTCGGACCCACCCCGCGCTCCTTACAGAAGTACCCCTCCCTCGCTCCCATTCCCTCCTCCCCTCCACCCCCAAATCAAATAATCCTCCATCCAAAGGTCTGACAGACGGTTTCAGTTTGGAGAGCTGGAAATGCTGTAAAAACCGCAGCTACTTAGATTATCGCAGGAAGCCACTGGGACAGGCCCGGGCCTTTGAAGTATTGCAAGGTCTTCGGGCACGTGCTCTCCGCAGAACAGAACAGAGCGGTCTCCCCTGTGTGGAGGTTGCGTGAAGGAAAGAACGAATGGGTGGAGGCACGAACGAACTAAAGGAAGAAAAAGAACGAACGAAGGAAGGAGCGAACACATTTATGCTTGCACGGATAAATGCAGGGATAAAAGAACCTACGAAGAAACAAATAACATAGTGAATGAATGAGGGTGTAACTGCATTAATGTATAAATGGATGGACAGAGCACGGAATAATACCATCATTTTTTTTTGGTTGCATAAATTGTAATTATGCAAGCCTAAATTGTTTCTTTACATAAATGAATAACACTGCCCAGGACAATTGGAACTTCGAGATATGCATGTCCACCAATAAATAGACTCCTTGCTGTGGGGTGAGACAATGCTCCAGTACCTCTGCTTTTATTCATTCATCTGGTAGTTGACGCATGCGAAAGGTATCGTCTACATACAAAAAATTTAAGATGAAGCACATTTAAGGTTTCTTAATAAGATAGTCCAGATCGCTTCAAATGGGAATGTAGGTAGCTAAGGATTTCTACTCTGTCCTTAAGGGAAAGGTGCCCCATTGCGGAATCCCCACTAACTTGACACGCGGAGCTGATACTGCTTTCATATGGTTTGCTACTGAGGAAATCATTTTATTACTTTGGATCTCGTTCCAGCAAAGTGTAGAGATTTTGTTATGCTACACAGTCGAAACCGGAGGAAGGTATCTTAATAAATTCACAAGCAGCTTTGTGAAATGAGGAAAGACCAAGCTCGAGTCTGGGCCATCCTATGGGGAGGAAGAGAGAGAGAAAGATGAGGTCACTATTCCCAGGTAACTTTGTGGTCTAAAGCACGTAATTCCTCTTCATACAGAAACCAGGGCAGAATTTTGGGCTAGATGTACGTACAAATGGTTGCAAAATACTAATTGCAATTTGCGATCAGTATTTTTCTGACCAGTGTGGTAATTTACAAAGCGCCCTATGTACTAACTGGTCGTTTAGAAAATTACCGATTTGTAGTGGGTCGCAATTCGACCTACCTCGTGAATATTAATAAGGTATGTCGCAATTTGTGACCGACTAGGATTTGCTGCCATCACAGGGACGGTGACCTGCTAGGGTCAGCAGATCACCATGTCTGTGATTGCTTTTAAATATAGCAATATATATATTTTTTTTTATGGAACCCGTTTTCTGGAGGCGGTAACCCTCCCCCCTCCCCTCAGCAAACCCTCCCAGGCAGCCTCTAGACACCCAAGCACGGAGGCGTTAAGCGGCCGGTGGGTTGAAAGGGGCGCTTTGTTTTTATTTTTTAAATATTTTTTTTTAAAACATTCTCAAACGGGAAGAGGTCACAAGAGGAACCCCTTCTCATTTGCGAATGGGTTACCAGCAACTTTGAGTTGGTGGTAAAGTATGAATGTTTAGCGACCACATTTCGGTCAGAAAACCTTAGTACATACCACTACGATTTAGAAGCAATGTCCTGAACACACCCCTTCCAAATACTTAATCGTTATTAGGTCGCA
The DNA here is from genome assembly GCF_964263255.1 of Lissotriton vulgaris. NCBI lineage: Eukaryota > Metazoa > Chordata > Amphibia > Caudata > Salamandridae > Lissotriton > Lissotriton vulgaris. The sequence goes on along the minus strand of NC_141685.1, from coordinate 1,296,906,996 downwards.
TACCCAAATTGCGATTCAGTAGTGTGTTACTGAATCGCAAGTTGGGTTTCATACATTAGAAAAAGCCTTTTTGCATTCACAAACAACTAAATTCTGCGACTGCAAAATCCTTCGTACATCTAGCCCCAGATTCTTAAAAACAGTTATCATGGGCAGTACTGACGAGTCAACAAAGTCAGCATTGCATTTCAATAATACCATGATGATGCTATGGCCCCACATCAAGTTGATTTAACTGCTCTATTTGTTTTTAGGGCTCTGCAGAAAGTTAAACCTAACAATTTACATGAATGATCAACTTCCTCCACCCTTCACCAAATTGCCAAGATAAATACTACATGTCTATCAAAGAATTGGTTCTTAGTTTTGTCAATGGTTACTGTCAGATGATCATCTGAACAGTAAACATATAAAGTCGACAATTTCCTTGTAGGCCAATAAAAACTGGTCTGCCATAATGAATACATACCCACAGCAAAGCTCTACAAATTGAATAATTCCAATTCATTTACATTTAGATGGCACTCAGTAAAAGCATTTTTCTATACACGTAGTCAAATTCCTTTCTGCCATTTTTACCCCACACTATTTTATACGTAGTTTATTTAAAAATGCATGCACCATAGAGTTTAATTGTGCGTGAATTGGTACGTGGGCCCAATATATAGCCAGTAGGCCTGTGTACATTGGCACAGCAAGGGTGTAATCTCCACAAATCACAGTCCACTCTTAAGTTAGTCAATGACAGCCATAATTAAGGTTCACTAGCCTCTCACAGTCCGGGACCCTAGTGACACTGCACCTGCAGCACAACTGCCTGCGTGGTCATTATTTCAAACCCAGAAGGCTTTGGGCACGTCCTTCAATGAAACAGAGCCGTGGGCATTACATCTATACTTACTGAAGATTTGCACCTTTTCTAACATGTGCTGGATGTTGCATTTAGGCAAATCACTTACTCTCCCCATGCCAACCAAAAACAAGCATTTGCAATGCAATAGGTCTCGCATTATAAAAGTTTGAGCAGTTGGTATTGCTAACAAGAATGCAACACTAGCACCTGACTGCCTCAAACTAACTACACAACATAAAACAGACCACAGTTCTCCAAATCAGCCACAATAGCTGAAACTGATCACAGTAGTAAAACTAACTGCAGTACGATATCTGAAACGGACCACAACCCTTGAAAGAAGCATATGTGGTACTGAGCGATATTATGTTGAGTGTAGTTATGTTGTATAGATTATAGTGTAAATATGTGTTGTAAATATGTGTTGTGTGATTATGTGGTATTGAATGTTATGATGTGGAGAGTATTTATGTTGCATTGATTAGTGTGTAGATATGTGGTTTGTAATTGTATGGTACTGAGTGATATGAGGGGTGTATTTATGTTGCATTGAGTAGTGTACATAACTACACTCAACACAATACCACTCAGTACCACATAATTACACATCACATAATTACGGTGTATTCAATACAACATAAATACACTCCACATACCACTCAGTACTACATAATTGCACTCCACATAATTACTCTCTACTTAATGCAACATAAATATACTCCAAACAATACCAATCTGTGCCACATAATAACACAACACATAATTACACTGTACTCAATTCAACATAAATACACACCTTTCACTCAAGTTCGTGCCATATAAAAATAAAACAACAAAAAAAACAATTGCAAAGCAATAGGTCTCACATTACTGAATCTTTGAGCTTCTAGTGTTGCATTATTATTAGCAATGTCAACAGCTAAAAATGTTATAATGCAAGACCTATTGCATTTCAGGGGTGGGTTGGTGAGGGGATGGAAGAGGTGGGTGGGATTTGTGGGTGGAGGGAGAGCAGGAGTCGATCGGTGGGAGTGGGGTGGGCAGGGATCGGTGGGAGTGGGGTGGGCAGGGATCGGTGGGTGGAGGGAGGGCAGGGGTCGATCGGTGGGAGTGGGTGAGGGCAGGGATTGGTGGGTGAGGTGAGGCAGGGATTGGTGGGTGGGGTGAGGGCAGGGATCGATGGTTGAGGGGAGAGGATCGGTGGGTGGGGTGAGGGCAGCGATCTGTGGTTGAGGGGAGGTTGGTGGGGCGAGGGCAGGGATCAGTGGGTGAGGGGAGGGCAGGGGTTGGTGGGTGGGGAGAGGGCATTGGTGGGGGATGGCAGGGGTCAGTGGGTGGGGGAGGGCAGTGTGGGAGGGGTGAGGGGGGCAGGGATCAGTGGGTGAGGGGAGGGCAGGGATCAGTGGGTGAGGGCAGGGGTCAGTGAGTGAGGGGAGGGCAGAGGTCAGTGAACCTCTACGAGAGAGCTGAGACGCATTCACGGTTAACAGAAAACCAGAATAGCCTCATTATTTAAACTGGTTTCAACCAATCACAGTTGCACTTCCTGTTTCACGTCTAAAACGTGATGTCGTATATGTGTATCCTAATCAGGAAGTATAGGTTGCTAGGAGATTCAGACGTAAGAGTGTAAACAACCATGCGTTCAGTCAAACCTTCCCCTTTTACCGTGTCGCTATCATCCAATAATCGTGATGCTTCCTGTATCACATATTAACGATTACGTGCACCCTATTTAAATTCCTGGTGATTAAGGAAATAATGCTGGATGTACACAACTATGATTAACATGAAAACCGAACCCTTCTCCAATTATGCTGACCAGCATGGTCTCAAGCTGCAAAACAAAGGCTTGAATGTGTATTTGACGTGGGAGTACAGAGTGCACTAAGATACGTTACCGGAGTTAAATGGGGGAAGTCGCCACAATATTGGCCGCATATATTAGAAATCAGCATAGCCTTTGAGGCAAAATTATAACAAGACAAGGTGCTTTGAAGAAAGGTAACTTAGCAGGACGGGACACGGCGCGGGGTACCTCGGACACGCATGATTCCCAGCCGGCCTTCTATGACCCAACAACAGTCAGCAATGTCACGCCCTGGACATGAGGACTGATGGCACTCGTCAGCAGCGTGGAGCATTCTACTAGACAGCAATTTGATCATAAACAAGCTGAAGAACTGAGGCGATATCGCAGGGCGCACTCCGGAAGTCAGGTAGCCTTCGTTTTGACGTGGGCAGGGCCTGCCAAAGAAACAGGAAGGATCCGCCTGGGAGGATGTCCGAAACCCTGCAGTTTCCATGCTGAAGTCCCGGTCCCATCAGAGGGACCGTGCCAAGAGACGGCCAGGCAACCTGCAGACCGAGCCGGTGAGTGAGAGCTTGCAGGCTGTTAGACGAAAAAGTGCTTCGCTCACTGGGCTTAAGGACATCCTGAGTTGAGCACGCGTGCGCATAGAAAACAAAAGTGAAATTGCAGGAGGCTTGCGAGGACAGAAGGGGGACAGGAAATGTGCACGGCACGTTCACATTTCCAGTCCGTCCTGCGCGTGCCCATCTCCTGCCTCCCTTCCGAGGCAAGTCAGTGACAATAGATCTCGCTGGCAACAGCGCTTTCATGCTGCGGTCGCCAGGCGAGACCTAATGAATGTGCACTTGTGTAAAGTAACTGGTGCTCGTGTAAAGCGCTCCGATACCTGCGGGTCGAGTTTGCGCTATATAATACTGCAAATAAATAAATGACATTTATATTGGGAGTGGTTACACAAATGTTTGTTTTCAGTGGTAAGGCCTCAACAGTAAACAATAAGCAAACATTAGGCTCAGACAGGACTTGTCTGGCCTGCCAGGTGATTAACTTAAGCAGGGCAGTGCCAGACTCGTCCCCTGTTCCTTTACAGCTTCAATGCTGAGGAGCACGTTTCTCCCTACTAGCATCACTGAGGTAAACATCGTTTTACTGCATTGTTCTGGAGGGCACGGGCAGTGCTCCAGCACCTCTCTCTCAGTCACTGTGTTAACAAATGCTGCTCATTCGCAGGCACGTCTGCACAGCTCATGTTCGCAGTGTGCAGGGCTGGGTGAAGGACATCCCGGCCGTACCCTTCAAAGCATTCCAGTCGTCCCTGCTTAGACATGTCTTACCAACAGCACAGCCATAACAGCACTTTGTCGGTGGTGGATGAAGGGTTAGATTTGGTGTTTTTAATGTGGCAGAGTTTTCCCCACATTAAAGAGCTGGGACTTTAGACAAATTTTACACTTGGTGAAGAAGGTAGTGCCTTTTTGTTGGTAGGGGAGAGCATTTCAAAGGAGAAGACAACGTTTCCTGGACTGCCTGAGCCTTAACCCCTTGCGTGCTGCTGTCGGCAGCACTACCTCCCTAGTGCTGCCGTCGACCAACAGGGGACGCAGCCCCGCCCACTCTTCAGAACGCCCGCACCGCAGCAGAAAAACCGCCGCGGTTAAGGCGTTAAAGGTCAACATCTGACCACCAAGAATTCCTCAGCACACCATGAAGTGGTGTCATAGTTATTACATTCCACGAAACTCTCTCTTCCCGTCGCCAGGCTGTTGTCTGTCTGAAAATGGGTTTGATGCCACTTTCAGTTCCTGGATTGTTATAGCTACTATTGCAACATCTTGATTTGCATTTTTTTCTTCTTATGTTTTATATGATTCTTAGGATTTGTTTTACCTTATGCTTTTTTCTCGCCTTCTTTCCCTTATTCTGCGTTAAGCATTTTTGTACAAGAGATTAATTTACTTTACCTGCCTTTTCCAACATGTGTTCTGCATTGTTGTATCATTGCATCTTTGGTTTTAGCATTTTTGTATAAAACCCAATAAAGTACTTTGAAATTAAAAAAGGGCTCATACCAGTTATAGGCACAGCAAAGGGGTAGTATGGCAGAATATTGATAGCACAAATATCTCATGACAATTATGCAGCTTAAAGATTGTTTCGCAAACAAGCACTATATTGTTTGATTTTCTATTAATAACTTCAATGGGGTAACATCATTGTAAACAATATTTTTTAGAGATGATATTAAAAAAAAAATTTCCCCTCCTGTAATGATTGGGCTGGATTTTCCGTTTCTTGCGCTGCAGCTTCTCCTTTTAGGGCTAGTGCTATGACACTCTTGGGTATAATGCGGAGTGTCTGTGAGGCCCTGGACCATCATGGGTTCCAGTCCGGCCACATGTAGTCCCATCTGGATTCTATCCCAGGACTTCGAGTTCATCTGGGGTCCTCTGGACATGGTCAAGGGGATGGTGTTCGTTCCTGTGGGGCAAAGAGCGACCTTGAGGGGGAACCTGGATTGCCTCCTGACTTCGGATTACGCACTGTCCGTCAGTGGCTGAGGGTGCAGGGGTTGATGTCTGCGGCTGTCAGTGTGCTTCCCTGGGTTCATCTTCATCTGCTCCCACTGGTGATCAATATTTTGTCCCAGTGGGCTCCTTGTTTCACGGATTCCGTTCTTCATGTTGTTGTGTCTACACCGATTCGGTCTGGTCTGGGTTGGTGGTGTCCAATCTCTCCTGAGGTCTTCCTTTCCTGGTGTCCCCTTCATGGGTGGTTACGTCCATTGCCTTCATGTGGGGCTGGGGGCGACACTGGATTCACGGTCTGTGCAGGGTCAGTAGGATGGCCTGCAGGCAAGTTGCTCGTCCGGCTTCCGGGAAATGTAGGCCGTTCCTTTGGCTTGTCTGGACTATGCCCCAGCCCTCCGGGGGCATCCTGTTTCTAGTCCGGATAGCCATTAAGGTGGTGATGGGCTGCCTCATTTAACTGGGGGTTGCTGGATTTGCTGCCTTTGGCTCCTTGCACAGGTGTATCTGTCCTGGGCAGGGTTGACGGTGTTATCACTCAAGGAGATTTGTCTCCCGGGGAACGAGAACTTCAGCAGGGTCTATCCTCTCATGGCTTCCATCTCTATGAGGGGGCGGTGTCCCATCTGTTGCAGGTGCCGGCTTACGTACCTGACGGTGGTCCTGTTTGCTTACAAGTTCACTGCTCCCTTGCCTTGCTTGTACGCTCTCCTCCCATTGTAGTGTAGTTCCTATATTCCCAAAAAGGCTCTGCGCATTGGAATAATATAAACTATAGATTTGACATAGGACTGAGGTCTACTAGGTCTCTATCGAATATATTTGACTTAATTGTGAGTGCCAGCTAGCTCAGAGGTCACTAGAAACTTTCTCGAATGAACAAGAAGGGATTAGTTTCTGACAACCGCATAAACATGACAGCTTTGTTTCCCAAGAATAAGAAATGTATCTCTAGAGTCGCGGAAACAATAGATAGATATTTCACTCCGTCAATCGTGCATGCTTCGTTTCACCAGAGGTGCAGAGAAATAGAGAGACGGGCATTTTCAATAAAAGGTATTTATTGAACAGTCTTCTTTCTCATGCAGAGGAAATGAACTGCTACAATCGTAATACTCGTTGCAAAGTACAATGCGTACAGTGCGAAGAGTATTATAAAATAATACTGTAAAAGCATGATATGGTTTCTAAGCCATCAAATAGATGGAATACATACATTGATAAATAAAGACTATAAGTAGTCAACTGGTGCTTCTAAAATACGCCTACCCCGGTGTACCTAACCTAGGGCTAGTACAAGGGAAGAAGTAAGTGAGGTGTAGCTTAGTTTCAGTATTCTTTTGCCAAGAACCTATCCAAGAATTCTCTACGGGTCTAATCAGCTCCGTACCTTGGTTTTGAATGAAGGAGGTCTGGTATCTCTCTCTCAGGACTCGATTTCCCAACAATCCGCAAGGGTAGCTTGGAAACACTGTGCTGGATTTATCGGCAAGAGAAAAGACAACGTCTCTCTCAGTGCGTCTGCTGGAGGGTCAGCTTCCTTCGGCACTAGCTTCGGCGAGCTGTGTCGTGTAGGTAGATAGTCGAACTGCTCCAAACCACTGTGTGTTTGCCTGGGCAAGTGTGGGCATACTTATACCTTGAAGGTGCCGTGTTTGACGTAAGGTTGGACATATTAATGTAATCAAAGACTCAGTTCTTTGAAAGCTCCATGAGTTCTTGGTTAAATCAATATTCAAGCAAGGGGAAGTCCCTGACTGCTGAAGGCGGGTTTTTCCAAGAAATCGTTGTGGATTTTCGTAACTAGTGGAAGTAGCCATGCTGTATTTGGACTGCATAGGCTGAGTCTAAATATGGTTATGATTTCTATGCCTATATAAGGATAGGGTGATTTATACTGATCCAGCGCTCCTACCAAAATTCTGCATAAATGATGTCACCATCTACCACCATACTTACCAATCAATACCAGGCCCATAACAATAACAGAGCAGCTGAATCATGAGGTGAATGAATCTAATATGTTGTTTAAACTATCTACAATAAACAAGACCAGCTTGTCATTTAGTAAGTTTATTCAAACATATTCATGAAAACTTAGGTTTTGGAACTTTATTAAACAAGAATTAGAAAATGTCATTAAAGAAAGGTTTATTCAGCATTTATAAAGAGAGCTTGATTTAAGAAATATTATTCATTAACAGAAATTAGTGAAAAAGAGCATTTCCAATCCCTAACTAATTCCCTGTCTCTACCCTCATCGCCTGAAAACAAAGTCTTTTAAAAGTCTCCTTTCCTTACATGTGTTCGTCAATCAGCAGAACACGACTGTCTGGAATCAAGAAGCGTAGGCAAAAGTCTGCTCCTTGAGCCAGTTCTTATACCCTAAAACTAAGGCTAAACTAACTATTTTCACATTCCAACAGCTGAATTCTGGCTCCCCATTGGCTGAACCACCTCATGCCACAGTAAATTGTGACATCTTCCACCTCAGGTCCGGGCTTTTTCACTAACCCATTGTTCATGCACAGAGTTCTGGCGGCACTTCCTTAGGCTGCTACATTTTGTAGCAAAGATGTTCATGTAGTGTACAAAAATGCCACGACTCACATCCTGGCCTTGAGCCCGTCCGTCCATGGCACAATAGCAAACCTCTCCACAGAGTCGCCTTTTGCAGTTCTTTTCAAAAACTTTTCACAATAAAAGTTTATAGGCTTCTCATCTTTTTCAAAATAAGTTTTTCTCTTGTCGCTTTTCATCAGCAGGCCTCTTTTCAGAAAGAGTAAATTTTCTGCGCCAATTTTTTCTTGCGTCACTTTTTAAAAATGCATTATTTTTCTGCAGCCAACATTATGCTTCTTTTGTAAAACTATTATTTAAACAAACACAAAACATCAATTAATTAAAGAAATGACATTTGTTCTGTTACCCACCCCCTTTGCTAAATGTTAAACCATTAATTATGTTACCTAGCAAAAGCACATTTAAGCAGCATATATTACCTTTGATGTACCAATCTGATCTGGACCTGCATTTGTCACAGAAAAGACAAGACAAAAGCACATTTGAAAGCACATGCTATTATTTTTTTAACAGCAGCAGTTAGTATATGACAAAGACAATAGACAATAATTATTGTATTATTTCTTTTGCATTTTGCACAAATAAGCATAATGTTAGTCCCTTGTGTTGATGTTGCACAGTTTATTCTAGGTTGATTTAATAACATGCAGCAAAACATATTAGTTTTATTAAACATTATGGAAGTCTGACTTCACAAGCCTGAACAAAATATTGTTCATTAACCCGCTCCATCAATACCTATATATGGGCATGAATCGGTAAAATTACACTAGTATCCTAAATTCATATACAACACCCACTCCACTTTATTATGTTTAAAATTACTAAATTATAAGAACTAAAATATATCTAAAGCATGAGTTTACAATCCCACCCAAAATACACAAAAATGCATTTCAACATGGTTGTACACGAACAATGAGCATTCGTACAGTACGCATATGAAAGGAATGACTTTATCCTAAGCATATATTATGATATTGGCAATGCTAACTGAATGAATCATGAGTTTACAATATTATGAAATGGCTCTAGGTTTACAGAAGAAGAAGGTCGAGACCATTACATAGTAGAATATATAGACTGGTATTGTTTTTAAGGACAAGGTAAAATATTGTCTCTAGGAAGTGTTTGAAAAGAATTTCCTGTTGGAAAAGAATAGTTCGACTCTAAGCAGATTACTTTGTGCCCCCCCCCCCCAAAAAATGCAATTTAAGTCAAATCAAAATAGTATAATAGAATTCCAAAGTTAGAAGCTTTGTTTTTGAAAAACGAAGGCCGAATTCAGAGTTCATGGAACGCTGTGTGCAGATTTCAAAAGTTATTCTCTGTGTCAGGAGAAAACATCAAATCGTCTAGGATGGCAAAGAAATCGTCTACCACAGTAGGTGAAAGTGGAACCACTTCATTAAGTAGATCAATTGTGCACAGATGAGAAGCATCGCCGTCAGCGTCATCCGCATTAGCAATGTTTGCAGCAGATGGTACCTGTGTGCCTGTTGTTCCACGTACCTCACCATTAGCTGTAGTTGCTGGTGAGATCTCTACAAATGCCGTCATCAGGATTGGCAGCCGTTGGGGGAAACATGATGCATGAGCCGTTACCGGACCTAGCAAAGCGTCAACACCCGTTGGCAGTGCTGATTGAAGTGTAAGACAAACGTCCAACACGCATTCTTCTCCGTAAAGCAGGCATCGCAGAACAGGTAAGATGCAATCTTGCCAGATTGGTCTGAACGAGAGAAACCATGTGGTATTCAGATTTCTTAAACAAACCAAGTCAATAATCTGTGTAATTCTGTCAGGGTACCGCATGGCTAGGAAAGCATTCTCCATAGTAGTCTGGGTATCGTTGTCGATGGACTTGCCATATCGGAGCAGAAGAAACAAAAATAGAATTCCTGCTACGAGTCCCAAAATAAGAGGCAGGCTGCCGAACACAGAGTGCATGAAATTTGAAAAAATGCCTAGGACTGCTCCAAATGGTGCTAACAGTCCCGAAAAAACTGCCTTAAATACATGTACAATACCACTGGTATCAGACATGTTTAAGATACGACCTAACATTTCTGCGAAATGTATTGGACAGTTCGTTGATAATAGGGCATTTATCCGGCGCAGAAGTCCTTGCGACTTTTAGATCATACGTTTCTCTGGACGTCAGTGGCAACGTTTTTTGCAAAAGAAAGGCTTTCATTTTGCTTAAAGTATCTATTCGTATAGAAGAGATATTTAGTGAAGGCCATAACAGCGACTCCCCGTCTGTCTTGCTTTTAGGAAAAAATACTTGCATACAACATGTGACCCTGGCTGACACACTAACTAGATAGGCTATGCCTGGCATCATTCCACAACAGCTGTGATCACTCAACATTATATAGCTCCATTGGATAGCTGCCTAAAAACTGGGTCCATCACCGCTGCTGGAGAACCATGCAAGTGGCAAGAAAGGTTATTCGAAGAACCCTCGCTGGCTTCGTGTAAATTAATACCTTGACACAAAAGTGTACCGCTTAGCGAGTTCTTACAATTATTTCCACTAGGAAATTCCTCCTTTCCCCCACTCCAACATTTGTGTGTGTATGGTAAATTCCAGGTCGACTTAATGTATTCTTTACCCAACCTTTCATACAGGCCCGCTGGTATGTGTTTTAAGCAATACTGAAACTGAAAAATTGTCACTGGTATCGTGATGGTGCCATGTATTATCCATTCCACTACTGGTTTCTCAGAAACAGTTAATGGTAATCTTTCCAGTTTTTCTAGGCTCAGCACTGTATAGTCTGCTCCTCTTTGTACCAAAGAGATTTGTTTATCTGTAAGGTTAAAGACAGTAAGCAATGACGTGTTGATTAGACGCCATGGCACGTACCTTGAACGGAGATTTTGTAATGTCCAGCCTAGCAGCATTATAGAACATAATTGAGACTGGCCATGTTGTAAAAATAGCAAGTCCTGCTCTATTATGTTGATGGCAGAGGATACAATGCTGTCCAAAGAATATATTCTGGAGGACAGAGTCGTTAACCCATTGTCCACTACAGAGAGAGCTTTCTCTAAATTAATACGATCAATTTCTCGTATTCTTTCTGCAGTTTCCATTTGCGTGACTTTCCATGCTTCATTGTAAGCAGAGTATATACCGGCGTATATGAAACGTTTTTGACGTGGTTTACGAGGTCCAAGTAGGAAGTCTCGTAAATCAATGCCTTCTTTAAGTAAAGTTAAGTGCTGTTTAATTTCTGGAAGTGTCGATTTCTGTAACCACTCAAGGCATAGTTATCCTACACTGTATGTTGTAACTATCCCTGGATGTTATCTCTGGGAATATCTTGGATCTGGCCTAGTTACTGTCAACCCTTGTGTTTTGTTCAGGAATCTATCTTGACAGTTATTCGTGGCTGTGGGCCAGATTAACCATTTTTTCCAATCAGGATTAATTCTGTTCTGTTGTAAAATCTGTTTTACGTCTACCTCCTCATCTGCAGTGCTATTACTGTCAGTTGTTGGCTTAGGTATGGACGGTTTGTTTAACTCTTTTATCTTAGCCAAGCCAAGACAAGATGTTTTTTGAATAGTATCATTTAAAAACATTCTTTGTTCTAGGATAATGCAGGCTCTGAATAAGGCTTCTAAACCTTGTACCTGCCAGTCTTTTGTGCCCCAGACCGTTTTTGTCTCAATGTTGTCTTTCCAAAAGTTAAACCCTAATGTAGGCAGTTGAGCATAGAAGTTCGCAGAGTAAATTTGTTTAGTATTGGTCAACATGTTTGTCATTCCTGTCTTATTCATATTTTTGAAATAAAACGTTTCTGGATTTGTGACATTAAAACCTTAGGAGTATGGAAACTTTTCATAAAATGTTTTAGAGCTGCCCTTTGGCGGCGTTGGACAATGTTTCCATTGATTGTAAGTAAAAATATTTCTAGGATGTGCCGATTTGTGCAAATATTGGTGACCATAATGATTAAAACAATACATTTGTTCATAATCTGATGAACCTTCTAAGTATTCATGTTTAGTGAACTTAGCTGACATTTCTAAATCTGTCATCATATTATTAACATTTTCAAAGCCCCAATCACCAGAAAATGTGCTGGGTGAAACATAGTCACTCAAAGAAACCTTAAACTGGTGTGGAATCTTCAACAGTTCCACCGGGACATAAATGTCATATTCAGTTGTATTCCATGCTATGCCACCAGGTATAGGAATGGCTGTGATGTTCACTGATGACAGTCCCCTTCGCTCACGATGAGATGATTTGTGAGGTTTCAGGAGCAAGTTGATGTTCTTACTTGCTGTGTTCATTGTACTGTATTTTCCATCTATCACCTTTCCCAAACTTAAAACAAGAATGAGCCAAAGTAGGAGAAAAAGTACACCTAACACAATCCAAAATTCAACCCATGGTGAAACCAGATATGTATTTTCAAGCTGATGAATGAGCTTTGTGTTTTTTTCTTTGAAAGTTTTATTTGCTGGCGTAGTTTCAGGTTCACTGGGATCCTCAGAAAATGTATCAAAGTTGATGAAACAGCCAGAGGCAGTTCAGTCAGTTGTTGGAATTGCATCAGGATTGTTTGGAATCGTTGGAGCTGCTTCTTCCTTTGTCATATTAGTATAGTCAGAGGCTATATCATTGTAGAGGGGATTTTCTTGATGAACTGTTATTTGGGTCTCAAGAGGCACAAGTTCCATGAATTCGTTGCATAGCCCTTCTTTTCCTACTGCAGGCTTATCAAAGGTGATGAACCTCTTGTATTGTAGCAAAATTTGGTTGTCTGCTACATCTCGGAAGTCCACTGGGCCTACTACTTATTATCGGCCACATGATGTGGTTTTACCAGGTCAATGGATACGGACCTGTTCTCCTTTCTTCCAGCAAGGGGCGGCAGTAACACTGTTCTTGACCCGTGGATTGCTAGTACATGTACTGGTTTTCTGTAAGAAGGCCCAAATTCCTACTTATCGGTGATCTTTTCTCTGACTAGATCCCCAATCTTTGGAATCCAGACAGGCCTTGCTGTGACAGGTGGTTTTTCTTCAGTGGTCGTTGGCTTTTGTGTTGTGTTGCTCAGACTTCTTCTTGTTTCATTTAAGTCCTGTAAAACAGCCAAACGGTCTTTGATATCAAAGGGTATTTGTTCCACCACTGAAGTTTGACGATCAAGATCCTGGATGATCATTCTAATACCAAATAGTAATTCATATGGAGTGAATCCTCCCAGAGAATTTCTTGGCAGATTATTACGACTATGTTGGACATTTATTAGATGTTTGACCCACCCGTCACCAGAACCTAATATCCTAGCTGTTATAGATTGCTTTATGTCACAGTTTTTTCTTTCCACTAACTCATTTCCCTCAGGATGGAATGGACTTGAGTACCGCAATGCAACGCCCAAACTAGCCATGGCCTCTTTGTAATCTCTAGAGCTAAACGCAGAACCCTGGTTAGAATGTAGTGTGCCGATTGCGTATGTGCCGATAAAGACTCGCAAATCTTTTACAACAGTTCGGGCGTCAGCCGAGCGCTGAGCCCACATCCAAATGAATCTTGTCCTAAGAGTTGTGGGACCGCATTCGTCCATGGTGACGTTTGTTTGTAGATAGTCTAATGCTGTCTAACAATGGTGTCTGAACTGGGCTGGCTACACTGTAGTCAGGTATCTGGTGGTTTTCAAAGCTATGATCTCTGTAACAGACATCGCAATTAATTCCGAATTCGTAAACTTGGACGCTCATTCTTGGCCACCAGTACATCTCTTCTAATTCTATGAGAGATTTTAAGATCCCTTGATGTGTCAGACTCTCTCCCATATGTGCTTAGTGAACCAAAGCACCTCTCCTTTTCCTCTTTGGAATTACTCTACCTCTCACTCCAGGGATTCGAGCAAAAGGAATGGAGTTTGCATCAATTATGTATGTATATCCGAGTGGATAATTTAGAGGTAAAGCTGCATAGCTGCCTTTCATTGAGGCATTGACCGCTAGCATTGTTTCACTGTCTATTTTTGTTTTTGAACGAGTGATTGCAGCTACGGAAGCCGTTTGCACAGCTGCCTTCGTGGCTTCATCAGCCAATGAATTCCCTGCAATGTGAACGCCATCACGCTGATGACTCAGTGTATGGATCACGTGAGTATTTTGTTGTTCTTTCTTTAATAGAACTACCTGTTCCCAAAACATTTTATGCTTGATTGTGCCACCTCTTGCGTCTTTGAAAACGTTTTGAACCTAGTTCTGCAGATATTCATTGTAAGACTGGACGCAGTAATACGAATCACACACTATGAGTGTGGGGAATTCGCGATCGGTATTTTCAAGCGCCATCTTGAAAGCCTGTAGATCAGCTTGCTGAGCTGTACAGTCTCCGAGTGATTGAGTCTTAGTGACCATTGGTCTCAATTTACCTTCGCGCCAGCGACCTTTAACAATCACGCACGCAGCACTATAACTTTGTTTACCCCCAATTGCTGGCTGTGCTGATCAGTCTGTATAAATTATATAACCGTAATGTTCTAGAGGCCAAATCTCGGTTGGCAGAGGACATTCGTGTTCATATTGTAGAAATTCTTGTGTCTTTAAGTAGGGGTCAAAAACGTATTCAACGTATGTTGCAGCAAGATAATTAACCCATTGTATCCATCTCAGATGTAAAGCCTTAGCATTTGATATGCTCGCTTTTGTTACTGCCTCTAAGGCAGGTACAGGTGTAACGATCATTATGCGTTTACCCTCCACGAGAGCTCTCTCTTTTGCTACTGCAGTTTGAACCGCTGTCAGAATCTTTTCTGTTGAAGTGAATTTAATTTCAGCCTGTGTGTACAAGTGTGATTTGTAAGCTATTGGTACCTTTTCACCTTCATTAAAGGTTAGGTATGTGAATCTGCATCTCCCTGGGATGATCCGAATCACAAGGTTGCGTATGTTGTCGCATGTCTGTAATTGTGTATTTGCTAACATGTCTGTTTGCACTGAACGCAAAATTTCTATGTGTTTTTGAGTCCAATTAGTTGATATGAAATCAGGTTTTATTAGTTCGTTGAGAGGTTAAACCCTTTCTGCATAATTTAGAACAAAAGTTCTTCCAAAATTCAGGAAACTTAGAATGGACTGTAAGTTTTTCAGCGTTTTTGGAGGTTGGAGCAGCACACAATTCTCTAGAAGGTTGGCTGCCAGGCTTTTGCTTTCACTTGATAACTCGTAGCCTAAGAATAGGACGTTGAGGTGGGCAATTCGTGATTTCATGAAATTGAATTTATACCCATCAGAAGCAAACCCAAGTATTATGGTGTTCACTCTTTTCAAGTGTACGTCCAAATCATCATCTGTAAGATAGATGTTGTCGACATAAGACAATGCTTCATCATCATACGTTTGTAGTAACTATATTACTCTGGCTGAAAATAAACCTGGACTATTCTTGAATCCCTGGGGGAGACTACAAAATTGTCTTTATGTCCCCATTATTGAGAAAGCGGTCAAGTACCTACTTTCTGGTGCAATGTTTTGACAGAAGAAACCGTTAGAAATATCTAATGTGGTTTTATATTTTTTCCACACGATGTTTTTCATCAGTGCTGCACTGTGTGCATTTTGTACTGCAAAAGTTTTGCAACAAGTGTTTAAATGTCTATAGTCCAACACTAGACGATATGAATTGTCTGGTTTGGAGACAGGAAACAAAGGATTGTTCATAGATGAGGTGCATGTTTCAATCACCCCTTGGAATTCAAGTTGATCTAAGATCTTCCTGACCTGTTTTTTTTAGCTTCTTGCTTAACTGGATACTGCCTCTGTGCAGTAGGTTGCTTTTTTAACTGGATTTTATGGTGAGGAGAGTCCTCATCCCATCCTACGGGATTTTTGTATAATGCTCCAGCATTATACAAAATCCAATCGCCTCCACGGTGGCTTTCACATACTGTACCCAGGGTATTTTACAGGAACCCACAAAACGCAGTATATCTTTTAGACCCGCCCGATACTGATGGAGCTCAGAGGTAACCCAGCTACTCCTACAATAAAGAACAGGGTGAAGGCCATTTCTGTCTGATAGTGCTCTCAAACCTAGATCGAGTCTAAGGGAGAGCAGGGGAGTGTTCATAGAAACACCTACTAGCTGACAAATGAAGCAGTTTGCCACAAAATCTAGTGTAGATGCATCCAAATCCCAATTCAGCACCATACAATGCTGTCCCCAGAGCTTGCAGCTGGTATACCTGTAGGGATGACTGGGCAGGTTGAAAAAGCAAGCTATGTACCCTATTCAATATGCCTCCTGCAACTTGCTCCATCCATAGCCTGCGCTGTGTAATGTGTGCCCGCCACCCCAGATGGTCTGTTAATGTATTCCCAGGCAGGTAAAGGTATGTATTCTTTCAAGTGGGGTTCTTGCTAGTATCAGACCGGCCCTAGTCAAATGCCCTGGATTTAGAATAATGTACTTAGTCTTGCCCACTTTGATCTCAAGGCCCAGCAGCTTACAGAAGTTTTCAAATTGGTCCAAGAGTTTTTGCAGGTCCATGGGACAATAAAAGGATATTGTGAGCAAACATGAGGGCAGAGATCATCATGTTAGCCAACCTAGGGGCATCATTATTGTTCTGTCCCAGGAAGTCTATGAGCCCATTTATATAAAGAGAGAAAAGCGTTGGGCGAGTACACATCCCTGCCGTACCGCCTGCTTGGGGGCCCAGGCAACTCACCAGCCTGGCTGCACCTGACCCGTGTGTAGTTATTTTTATGCAACATCACAATGATATCAAGCAAGTAACTAGGCACCTCGAACTTCTGCAGTACCACCACAGGGTCGGCCTGGGGACTAGATCAAAAGTGGAGCTTAAGTCCGCGAATATGACATAAAGGCGTCCACTCCTCCACATGACCACCTTCCAGTATACCATCAAGAGCCAGAACACCTGGTAAATCTCACTTGTTGCTTCTCCAAGGCCTGCCTGCAGAGGATACATAATGTCATTTCCTACCATCCACTCCTGAAGTCTACCAAGTATGACTCTAAAAAGAAGCTTTTAAGAGGTGTCAGTAAGACTTATGTGTCTATACTTGTCTTGTGATTCATACGGACCCTTTCTAAACATGCAAAATATTTCAGCCCCTGCCCTCGTTCGGAGCAGGAGAGCCTCTTTCAGGAAGACTGTGAATAGTGGTGCAAAATCAGCACTCCAAATCTCTGCCTCCCTCCGAAACACATCTCCAGGGATTTTATCTAAGCCAAGCGTTTTATTGGGTACAGTACCCTG
Source organism: Lissotriton vulgaris (assembly GCF_964263255.1). Taxonomy (NCBI): domain Eukaryota; kingdom Metazoa; phylum Chordata; class Amphibia; order Caudata; family Salamandridae; genus Lissotriton; species Lissotriton vulgaris. The sequence goes on along the minus strand of NC_141685.1, from coordinate 1,296,889,953 downwards.
AATAGCTAAGTATATATCCTGGGCTAGAATTCTCTGACCATTAAAAACACCCTCTAGGGCAGGTGCTTCAACGCTATCCTACCATTGGCTTGGGCCCTGGGTTCTTTGCCCCCAAATCCTTGTACTCATAGGATCAATAACAATAGAAGGACAGTTCGCCTTTATGTGTGATATATCAAGGGCCCCCTGGTTCAGATAAAGTTCCTGGGTCAGGGAAAAAGTTCAAATGCGAAAGTATATGCCCAGGCTCACTTACAAAGAAGAAACACTTGCTATGTTCAAAATGATATTTATCCTAAATTCTGTATAAACTATAACACAACAAAATTATTGATATCAAAAAGGTTTGAATTATTTAAAAAGAAGAATTGATTAAACATTTATATCTTATGTACAAACCGACTACAGCCACAGCAATATATAGGACAACATTACTGTCCTTTTTATTATTTATAAACCAAATGTTTTATCTATGAAAATATCTTCTCTATTGCATCAATTGATCATGTACATAAGATATAAATGTTTAATCAATTCTTCTTTTTAAATAATTAAAACCTTTTTGATATCAATAATTTTGTTGTGTTATAGTTTATACAGAATTTAGGATAAATATCCTTTTGAACATAGCTAGTGCTTCTTCTTTGTAAGTGAGCCTGGTCATATACTTTCGCATCAGTTCGCCTTTATGCGCATACAAGCTCAAAAGATATTCTACCCAGTCATTGGTTGGGATGTTAGCTTCAATTGACCTGAGCCCTTCCTTACTACCAGTTGATACTATGATCCACAATGTTTGTTGGTCTTTACTTTTAGCTGCAACTAAGAGGCTTTCCAATCTTCCCCTCTCCCATTCCTTTTTAGCACCCAAGAGAGCATTTCTGTGTGAGCCCCTAGCAGCTTGACTCAGGATCCCATCTTGGTTTTTTATTGCTTTGACCAATTTGATCTTAGCATCCCTTCAGATTTTATTGTACCAGGTCAATGGATACTTCCCCATAGGCGCTCACCTGGACTCAACAAAAAAGAGGTTCCTCAGTTTTCCAAACAACCCTATATGGATGTCAGAGAAAGCCCCATGCGATTCTTCTGGGTCCCCTATTCAGAGCAGGGACACCATTCCGTCTAGACTGTCTGCCACCAAATGGAAAATCTGGCTATGGGCCTCCTGCGAGTTCTTCAGGCTGCACCATTTGGCCTAACGCTTATTACTAGTGATTCCCAATCTTCTATCCAAAGGGTCTCTAACATTACCAGATCTAACTTTAACATTTAGATTGAGCTTGAGAGCCAAGGTATTGTGATCACTATCCAGGCGTGGCACTACTAATTTGTCCTCCATGTATGGCCATAACTTAAGGTCCAGAAAAATATAATCAAATAGGTTGGTGGAATTGGTGAGATTAAATGTATGAGACCCTGTCCGATTGAAGATGGTTCTATCATCACAGGTTTGTAGACCCTGATTTAGAGTAAGTGCATTAATTTTATTTGCAGTCGAGGACCACTTTTTAATGGGTGGGATCTCAAGGGCTGGAATTGACCAAAGGTCATCGTCATCTGCCAACAGGGTTGTGATTTCAGAAATTAAAATCACCCCCCAAAATGTTCTTCACATTAGGAGTCTGTAGGGCTAAGTGTGCACTTAATTGATCTAAAACAAGCCAGTAGGTCTAAAGTACACATTGTAAATGTAGTAGGTTACACCCAGAGGGACTGATAGACATACACACAATGAGTCTGGAGAATCCTCCTCAACCTCTCCCAGGGAGCCTAACAGTGTTATCTTCACCCATATCGTAAGGCCCCCTGAGGGCCTACCCTTCCCTACTGTAACAGCTTCCTTAGAGAAATTTACATAGCCTGCATCGTACTGGGTTTGTAGAGCAAATCTCTTGAAAAAGACAAAAGTCAAACTCCTCTATATGCTCGCACTATTCCGGGTGGACTAATTTGGAAGACAGACCTGCTATATTCCAAGAAATGGGCGTGGTCTGTGTTTCCAGAATGGTGACTGGATCCCCCCTCTCCAGACCGATCATATTAGGTTTGGGAGTGGTGTATGGTACCCCAACTGCATCACCTGCATTAAATGGCAGAACAACAGCGTTGGTGTTCCCCTTATTATTTATGCCAACCTGTCTAATGCTATGACCCTCTGCAGGATGTTGCCCACTCTTCCGGTTCTCTGGTAGTTGCCCTGCCACTGTTGTGTGTTTTATGGTGCGCTCGTTTATTCTATCCTGACAGTGTTCTTTATTCCCCCCCCCCCCCATGGCCCTTGTCCTCCAGATACTGATTCTCACCCATAAAGGATGAGGCTGCCTACCACAAATTGTATCAATGAGGGGCACAGGGTCCATACATGAGACTCTCTCCACACTAGGGTGGCTGGGACCCTCACCTTTGATTCTCTTTGGAGTATGGCAGGGGACTCCACACTGCCTGTCTTCTAATAGTCAATCTATCCCTGCCAGACAATCAAAACAATTGTGTAAAGGTAAAGAAAAGGTGTTAGTAGGCCTTCTCTGTTGGGATTGGGCACTACCACCGAGAAAGGTGAATACTCCTTTAGTGCTTGTTGATGAGGTTTAGAATGTTCCAGGTAGAGGAGTGGTCAAAGTAATTTAGGGGTGTAGGTCCCTCCTGGTGAGTAAATGGCACTGCCAAATAAGACACGTTGAGCCAATAATGAGAATCTGAAGTTGAATTGAAATTGAAATTGAATTGAATTGAATTGAAATTGGATTTATAAAGCGCAGCTAAAGCCCGAGGGCGTCTTGGCGCTATAACAAACTGAGGACAGAGGGGGCATTATTGCAGGTGACACTCAGAAGAACAAAATTAATTCATTCAGGCAGTCTGTGTAAAGAGACATGTTTTCAGTCCTTTCCTGAAACTCATCAGGGATGATGCTGTCTTTAAGGTAATCAGTAGTTTATTCCACAGCATTACTGTTGATCTGAAGAGGCTCCTGCCTCCCCAGGTGGCCTTCTTAAAGGGGATAATTGCCATGTTCCTGGCCATTCCTGACCGTAAGGTTCGGTTAGGAACATACCACCTTAATTTGTTCCTGAACTGTACATGCCCTTGAGTGTAGTGGACTTTAAACTTATATCTCTGCCTATTCGGTAGCCAATGTAGTTTTTTTACAGCTTCTCCCGCTGATACATTTTTGAGGATTTTTAAAATTAGGCGGGCTGCCGCGTTTTGTACTATCTGGAGCCTGTTGACCAGGCCTGAGTTAATGGTGAGATAAAGGCTGTTGCAGTAATCTAAACGTGAGAGGACTAAAGCTAGAGTCACTTTTTTTTAAGAGTTCCTCTGGTATGTATTTCTTAATTTTATTGATTAGTCTTATGGCACAGAAAGAAATGGATGTGACTTTGTTGATTTGATCCTTGAATTTGAGTTCTTTGTCAATGATGATACCCATGTCCTTTGTTTTGGTGGGGGTGTGGGCAGCACATCAAGTACTGGTGGCCACCAGTTGGGCATCCAGAGGGAGGGTTTATTACCAAAGATGATAACCTCTGTCTTTGATGCATTCAACTTCAGGCAGTTGACATCCATCCAGTCACTCACATTCTGCATACACGCACTAAAAGCCTCACCCTGGTACTTTTCTTCATTTGTTAGAGACACCACAATGTGTGTCTTGTCAGCATAGGAAGCTAGGGCAAAACCTGCTTCTTTTATTATTAGGGCTAATGGCGCTACATATAGGTGAAAAAGTGTGGGGATCAGGGCAGAGCCCTGAGGGACTCACATGGTAAAGAGAACTGTTTGGAGGTTAATGACCCCGTCGCTATGTTTTGTTGCTGATCTGTTAAGAATGATTTTAAAAGTTCAAATGCAGTTCCTTTTATTCCTTTCTCCTGAAGAGTGTCGGCCAAGATCTCATGGCTGACCGTATAGAAGCCCGCTGAGAGGTCAAGCAGCACCAGAATGGCTGATCCTCCTCTATCGAGAATTGCACGGATATCCTCAGTTGCCGTGATCAAGGCAGATTCAGTGCTATGATGCTTCCTGAAGCTGTGATGTGTTTCATCTAGCAATGAGTTTGTTTCAACGTATTCTGTAATTTGTTCATTAATTTTTTAATGAATTTGGCGGCAAAAGGGAATCTTGCAATAGGGCGATAATTGCCGTGTTCAGAGCTGTCAATATTGTCTTTTTTTAAGAGTGGGAGAATTTAGGTTCATTTCCATTTAGCGGGAGAGTAATTCCGCTGGAGAATACTGTGTTAAAGACAGGCCCCAAATACACCGCCAATTGGGTGGGTATCAAGTGCATTATATTGGCCGGGCATGGGTCGTATGGAGAGCCAGACTTAATTGATAGAACAAGGTCTTTCAGTTGGTCATCAGAGGGATTTCTTAATTCAAGAAGGCTATTTAAATTTTTCTTAGTATTGGATGTATGTTTAGTCTGAGTGTTAATACTCACCAATTCGTCATAGATGTTAATCACCTTCTCTTGAAAGAAATTTGCCAGTAGATCACAAAAGTCCTGTTTTGATTCCATATGGCTCACCTTGTTGGGTTTTACCAACTTGTTGATAACCAAAAATACGGTTTTATTGGTATTACAAGCGCTTGTTATGTTTTTAGTGAGGTATTCTGTTTTAGCTTTTATGATGTCTTTTTTATGTTTTGCAAGTTTGACTTTATATGTGGTTTTCTCCTCTGCCATATAATTTCTTCTCCATCTTTGTTCCTGTCTACGACATTCTTGTCTAGACAGTCACAGATTCTCATTGTACCAAGGTTGGGACAGTTTCCATTTTACTGTTTTACTAGCGATGAGGGTTATCTTGTACAGCGCTGTGTTAAGCCAGTGGGAGAGAATTTCAACGTTATGCTCCAGTCGACAAGGGGTAGCAGTGATCACCTCAATGAATTCATCTGGCAGGATCTTATGACAAGCTCTACCGTTGGTATGTTGTATAGTTGGTCTATGCTGGGCTACTGTTTTAGGCGTCATAAACCAGTTGACCACCCAGTGGTAAGACCAGGTTAATGGGAGGGATGGTGATATCACAAGGTTCTCCCAGTTGGAGAATATGCCGTCCAACATGTGGCCAGCTTTGTGTTTTGGACCCTTGCTAACAAGAGGCAGTCCAAATGAGTCCATTAAGTCAATGAGTCTTAGTGAGTTAGGGTCTTCTGTATTTTCCAAATGGAAATTAAAATCTCCCAGCACTGGGAAGTTCTCGTTGATGATTATAGCTTCCATCACGGTGCAATGTTTATCTATGAAGCTATTCCTGTCTCCTGGAGGGCGATAAACTAGATTTCCTTCAAGGACTAATGAGTCTGGCGGTTCAATCGAGAAGGTCATTGCTTCGAAGTCTACTGTGTGTAGCGGTTCGAATCTGGTCTTGTAGTTGTCTCGATAAAGGATCGCCAGACCCCCACCTCTTTTGAATTGCCTGTCTGATCTAAAAGTGGCGTACCCAGGGGGTGTAGCTGCAACTATATCAGGACCGGAGCTGTTGCCTGCCCACGTCTCTGTTATAATTGCTACATCTATATTTAGCGTTTGAGCAAGATCGTGGAACTCTAACTGGTGTTTTACCAGAGATCTAGTGTTTAGAAGAAGGCTTAATAATGCAGTCACCTGCACAGTCCACCGTATTGGGCACACTCCATGCCACTCTTCTGGTAAACAAAATATTGTTTTATTGTATGAGTATTGTATAAAGCCTTGCTTTGTCCTTCCAGCAAAAGAGGAACTCCTGTTAGGACAACTACATATGGACAAGATGCCTGAGGGAGTTTATTACTGGGAGCTAGGAATTCCCCCAAGGAGTCTTTAATCTGTTTTTTCTAGAACAAAATAGACCATTGATAGGGTGCTCTGTCTTTCCATTACCTGTGGTGCCTAACCATGAAGGGGGTCTCTGGGTATTACAGTTCAGACCATCCAGCCCCTGGAATTGACCGGGGGGGGGGGGGGGCTCGAGGTTCTGATCTCAGGGAGTTGTGCTTCTAGGGACAGCCCTAGAGTGTGTTGTAGTGGCTACTCCTTACTCCCGGTTCCTGGCACCACTCTTGTGTACCCTAGATATATTGAGACTAGTTAAATCGAGTGTAACCTGTGCCTGTCTCATAGCGGCTACTTCCTTCTCTATGGATACAAAGCGGGCACATATTGGCGTTAATTGCTTGACTTGGAGCTCACTAACCTTTATTAAACATTTATCCGTGAATTTGGTGAAGCATTCAGGCAGGGTCACATTGCTAGACTCTGTATGGGATACACTGGGCAGACCTTTCCTGCAAAATGACCAAGTGGGAGCAGGTGTGCAAAGTGCCTCTTGGTTCCTACAACATATGGGTTTGCTAGTTTTCTTCCCTCTTACTGTAGATTGGCCAGCGCCTTTGGTACATATATCTGAGGTGCTCAGAGGTTGAATTTCTGTCACAGTAGGGGGTGGGCATACAGGCAAGAGTATGGGTGAAGGAAATGGGGGAGGTGTATCCCTACCGAACTCAAACTTGGCTGATGTATCTGAGTGGAGAGCCACCCACCATTCAGTAAACTCAGTCTCTGTACTCATAACCCCAATGACTCTATAAAGCATTTTATCACTGGAAGTGGTCTTAGCAGGTGGCATACTAGTAGGCTGATGGTCCGTGGCTTTTCTCTTGCCCATCTTAAACTAAAAATGACTGCACTCGGTCAGCAGAATTCAACAGACCATCCCACCCCCCCTAAAATGTACGCAAGGAACAGAAAGGATTTCTCAATCCAATACAAGACTGCAAATCATAGCAAAATCCTGCTTCGCTATGGTGCTACCACTACTTCTGAGGCGACCAAAACCACTACAATCAACCTTGGTGCCGCTCCGCTTGTAAACCCCTGGTATGTGGATGTAGTCTGCCCTTCAACCAAGAGTCAGTGGTGGTTTGAGAGGTTGCCACTTGCTGATGGTCAGGTTGTGCAATTTACAAAGAATTGAGAGAGGACTTGCACAGCTGTGTGAATCCAAAACTAAGTCACAATTGTAGTCTGAGGCATGCTTCCAGGGATAAACGCTGTCTGTACCTATCAGCGTGATCAACAGAAGACTACTTTGTAGTAGTCTCAGGTTGTGCAATTCCCAGGAGTTCTCTTCAAATGCCTCTGTTCAGTCAAGGTTCCTCCAATGGGTCAAATTTAAGTAGAATGCAGCCCACCTTGTGTAAGCTCCAAGGGTGGTGGGGCTCTGGGTACATCCACGAGAACTGGCAGTTAGTGCAGAAGCAGCGCAAGGCTCCTTTTCTTTTCACTAGTGTATTCTGGGCCTAGTGGTCTCCTTATGCTGTGGAGTTTATAGCGCCCTTTGATCTTATTGTGGGAGGTTTACGAGGACAATTTTCTGTTACCCGCCGTCACACTAAAGATATGCCAGATGCCAAATGGAAAAATCAAGAGGGAGTGGCCTAGCTAAGTTGATCAAGCTCAGGTGATGAGGAACACGGGATTGTGGAACATGTAGCCAGTCCCCAGTGGTAGTAGCAAAACCCAGGGCAGCTCTCCCCAGGAGATGTGAGCAAATAAGTGTCCTTCTGTAGAGCAGTGCAGGGCAGGTGCTCGTTAGGCCTCCAGTGAGCAAACAGCAATGGAAAGGCTAGCCCCCAAGCCAAATGCGAACAGAGACAGTCAGGGAATAATTACTAAACATATTTATCCCTAGTAGTTATAGTAAATAAGGTGGGAGAAAAAATGCATTAAGTAATGTAATCGAAAGAGAAAAATGTGGTCAGATTTTACATTTGTTAAATGAAAGTATCATTGGACTGTTTGAATAACTTGCCTTGCAATACCAACACATACACCGAAGATGATGTGTATGTTGCTTAGAATAAGATGCAAGGCCTCACTCTTACTTTGTAAATTTGTTGTGACTAGATACAGAGACTAATTGGTTGTAAAATAAATGTGAAAAGATTTTTGGGTTCAAATAGGGAAATGTTTTATGTTTTGTATGCTACATTGCAAGCCCTCAATATAAAGCATGACATTATTTGGAGAAAGCATGGTGAATTAGTTAAAGAAGGAATCTATTCCTTAAAAGAATTGAATGGACACCCGTAAATAACAAGTCGGATATTATAACTAATTTGTAAATGTCGCCCCATCGGTGAATCTACGTGATTTTCGGTATAATTTCCTCTATATCTCCTGGGGCCTTGGGTAGAAGTCTACCACTTCACTTTAAGGTTAACTGTCTTATTGGATTGCTCAGGATGCTATGAAGTAATCAGGTTTATTCATCACGTAATGGGTGATGTCTAGCAAGTGTATGTAACCTCACTCAGTACAAAATAACTAACTGCTTCAAATTAAAAAAATAATTATTTATTTTCCTTTTAAAATAGCTTGAGTACCTCAGAACCATATACGTTATACAAATAAGCAAATACATAAATGATTAGTTACCTCTTTGTTACTAATTGGAGCAGGTACAAGTCAAAACGTAGCCAAACAAGATGAAATAGATAGACCAAAGCATTTAAAGAAAAACTGAAAATTACCTCTGTACACGCACCACCACATTTTGTACATCTTAAGAAGAGTACAATCCCACAGGGGTTTACGGCGAATAAGTCATAAGAAGCAATGGCATAGCCAATAGGTCTCGCCTTTAGAACCTTATAAGTGTTTAGCCATGGAACACTTGGGGGCCGATTCAGATTCGGTAAAATCCCTTACAAATAGCCGTATGGAGCATATTTTCCGTACGAATCGTACCCCTAAATGTCCCTGTACGTACGATGAAGTACAATTCGGATCCAATCATACGAAAGTCCATACGACTTAAAAATCCCTATGAACGCCATTCGGAACACTCAGTACGCGACATCCATACGGATCAAAGCAGCATTTTCTGACCCAGCAAGTACGATTCGTCTCGTCAACACTCCGTACGACTCTTTTTCTACGGGAGCCCAAAACATCCAGAAAAGCAGATTTCGACTCGAACAGCGTATGAAACGGACCCCCCCCGGGTACGGTGCGTACACCCCATGAGTGCAGGGGTACGGTGCATACACCCGATGATTGCAGGGGTACGGTGCATACACCCCATGATTGCAGGGGTACGGTGCGTACACCCCATGATTGCAGGGGTACGGTGCGTAGGGGTACGGTGCGCACACCCCATGATTGAAGGGGTACGGTGGGTACACCCCATGATTGCAGGGGTACTGTGTGTAGGGGTATGGTGCGTACACACCATGATTGCAGGGGTATGGTGTGTACACCCCATGATTGCAGGGGTACGGTGGGTACACCCCATGATTGCAGGGGTACTGTGTGTAGGGGTATGGTGCGTACACACCATGATTGCAGGGGTATGGTGTGTACACCCCATGATTGCAGGGGTACGGTGCGTAGGGGTATGGTGCGTACACCCCATGATTGCAGGAGTCCGGTGCTTATGTGATTGTGTGGCTCTCCATACGAATCGCTCATACGCGACGTTTTCTGTACGAATGGCGTTCTCATTCCCCAGTCCGGATCGTACTTGTTGGGTCGTACAGCATGTTTACGATTCGTACGGTTCACTGTGAGGGTCCGTGTCATACGGATTTTCCCTTGCTTTTTGTACGGTTCGCAACGATTCGGTCGTATATTTTTCAAATGAATCGTACTACACGATTTGGACGGAATTGTATGAGTCGTACGGAAAGGGCTACGGATTCGATTCGGTCTTACGATTGGTTTACCGAATCGGAATCGGACCCTTGATGTTGTTGCACAAAGGATATTGTGCTCGATAACTAAACACTTATAAGGTCCCAAAGGTGAGACCTTTTGGCTATGCCAATGCTTTTTTATATTTAGGGTATGTTTGTTAAACAGGACCGAAGTAGGCTCTCTCTGAGCACTTCACATGCAGCAACATATCACAAGAGATACAAAATCAATGTAGCACCACTCAAGAGGTCACAAAACTATAAACATGTCAAGTTACCAGAGATGCTCAAAACGAGTAGACAGTTTTCTGGTGTTATCTACGTCATTGATGACTTCCGCATCGTTGCAATACTTTGCTCTGAACAGTGCCAGGAATTCGCAACAGAACTGCCATATAGAAAATAGGATATTGCCAGCTCATGTCTTCTGTAACAAACATTCAGACTAATTGCATCTGTGCCCTCACACTATCATTTCCGTTGGCAATGGGTAATCATCATCCACGATACAAAACAACACATTAGTTTAGTACGCGGACATCAGAAAATATAGTAACTAAGAACCCTACGTGAACCTGTCTTTATGTTATAAAATGGCATATTTCCTATCTCAGCACTCCCAAATCAAGAGGCAGGTTCCGGAATGTAGACTTACCTCCAGTCTCCAGAGTTTGGACCTTAAACATTTTCCTGTCTCCACTTTCCAATTCTAAACAAATCCCATCCAAAAGTACCCAAAGATATGTAATCAGAAGGCTAGTTTTAAACTGATAGGCTGAGATATGGCTATGGGCGGGTTTTTGTGACTGTAAAGCCCAGTGAACCCTGCTATTGGTTAGAGGTGGTGACAAACCCAGAAATCATACGACAAACATGTTATGGGGCCAGCTGTTCATAGCTCTATTGAGAACAGGGGGCGGCGATCCTCTATTACCTTGACAGCCTCAGCTAACATTACTGCATGACCCGGACAGAGCCCACTGCTGCACTACCCTCAAACCCCGTGCCCGGAAGAAGGCAGCACTACACTGAAGGGAGTCGGAGAATGAAAGGATGCTAGTACAAGACGGGATATCAATACTGAGCTCTGGGTGAGAAGGAGATGTGGTGAAGAGCGCGGGGTGTGGGGAGGCGTGTGGGGGCATGGGGCCTGTTAGTGTGTGCACTTTGAGTCTTTGTGAGCTGTGCATGTTTTGTAGAGAAGCGTCACTTGTATGACAACATTGTGTGGGATGTTAGTGAGCTGCGTTTGAGAAACTTCTGTGAGAGAAACCTGAGTGAAAGCGACATGTATGCGTGACCAGGGGGTATTGATGAGTGAGTTTTGTAAGAGATTGAGTGAGAGTGCTGTGGAAATACACAGCCCGCGAGCGGTCCTTGTGTGAGAGAGAGGTGGATCAGGGGGTGAGCCCGCAAGTGGTGCGAGCGCGCTTAGGAGAGCAGTCTGCTCATTTTCAGGCACTGCACTCGTGCTTGTGGCGCGCCGCTGCGCGCTCCCGCAAGGTGGATGCCCTCCTTTGCAGCGCATGGGTGCTGCGTAGACAAGACCTAAAAATAATAGTTAAGGTTACTAGGTATCTTCACAGAGAGTAAAGAGTACCTCACAGATTTTAGTAAAGTGGGAACTAAAAGCTCTAGGTTAGCTCTACCAATTGAATCATTGATTAGAAGGCGTGAGAAGCAATTAAAAGAAATAGAAAAATTACAGCGAAACATTTTGGGAAATACTAATATGAAATTGATGCTCAACTATTAATTGAAAAGGAACCATGCAGAAAGAATAACCTTTTCACAAAATCAGAAAAGCACATTTGAAAAATATCTAATCATTATAACAATGAAGTCATCTATCCCTATCAGAAAGAACAGTTTTATTGTGACTACATTTTCAGAAGCATCTTCTTATTCGAATTGGAGCTGGGTCAAGGATGATTTGCTTACAGCTAGGTCCAAACTGAGGTGACATGGTATGCAAAATAACAATTGATTGGGATGGGACCTAAGTAATTACTAGTGGCTGAGATTAATTCAAGCATTCCATCCATCACTTTTTTGCATACTTTAGTTTGTCACTATACGTGGGACAGGTATGCCCAGAGGTGGGTCCCGTGCACACTGTGTTACTGGAACCGAGCTGTACTGTGTTGCTGTACCAGGCTGATGATCCCATAACTAGGGTGAGACTGGTCCTGCGTTGCTTATGTCTCATTTCAAGGAGAACCTGGCTTGGCAGTTCGAGCTGGAATGTTCCAATTGGAGCAAGGTTCAGGACTGATTTAAATATAGCTGTGTCCAAACTGAGGTGGCATGGTGTGCAAAATAATGATAGAGTGGGATGTGGTCCTGAGTAATTACCAGTGGGTGAGATTAATTCAAGTATTTTCTCCATCACTGTTTTGTATTCTTTAGTTTGCCCCCCTAAGTGGGACGGGATGCCCAAGACATAGGTCTCGTGAACACTGTGTCGCTAAAACCAAGCTGTACCTGGCTAATGAACCCAGTACTAGGGCGAAACCAGTCCTGGGTTGCTTGTGTTCTGGTTCAGGGAGGACCTGGCTTAGCAGTTCGAGCTGGACTGCTTCAATTGGAGCAGGGACAAGACTGATTTGTATATCGTGGGTCCAAACGGAGGTGACATGGTGTGCAAAATAACAATGGATTGGGATGCTACCTTGAGTAATTGACAATGACTGAGATAAATTCAAACAGTCTGTTGAAGTTGAAAGCAGTCAAAGCGGACACATAAGAGCTCCAACACAATACGTTCATTTGGCTCTTTGGCAGAACGGGGATCCCAACCTGCTGCCTCCTTCTACCGCCTCTCTTAGAATGCCGTGCCTCCCTGGAACCCCGAAGGACTGTTCCCCTGACTCTATAACATCCCCATGAGACGCAGGGGAGAAAAGACATCAAGACAGGTACACATTACAACATATCCCCTTTCGTTATAACAGAACAACACAAAAGATAATGTAAAAACAATCCCTGAAAACATTACAAGTTAACAGGCCAAGAACTGGTTTCTCCTTGAGAGAACAATATAAAAATACTAGCAGCCCGTCAAGACCTTGTCCGGGAGCAATCAGGCTTCAGGGCCGCCGCCCGCCCCGACGTAGTCCGTGGGTTCCCCGGATCCTTCCTTTATATATTGCAGTATTATACCTCTATGTTTCCTTTGTACGCTTTTGTAACCTGCACACATCACTTTTTCCTTATGTAATGCACTGTTTGCTAGCTCTTGTATTTTGTTGGCTCACGATTCTCACTTTTGTAATGCACTCACTTTTGTAATGTCCGTGGGTCCCCCGGAGGCTTCCTTCATATATTGCAGTGTTATACCTCTGTTTCGTTTGTACGCTTTTGTAACCTGCACACGACACTTTTTCCTCATGTAATGCACCGTTTGCTAGCTCTTGTATTTTGTTGGCTCATGATTCTCACTTTTGTAATGCACTCACTTTTGTAATGCACGGTTTGCTACCTCTTTTGCTTCATTTAATGCTCACCGCTCCTCCCCGCCTGTATTTCACCTACGCTCACCGCTCCTCCCCGCCTGTATTTCACCTACGCTCACCGCTCCTCCCCGCCACTTTTTCCTCATGTAATGCACCGTTTGTTACCTCTTGTATGTTGTTGGCTCACGATTCTCACTTTCGTAATGCACTCACTTTTGCCGTTTGCTACCTCTTTTGCTTCATTTAATGCTCACCGCTCCTCCCCGCCTGTATTTCACCTACGCTCACCGCTCCTCCCCGCCTGTATTTCACCTACGCTCACCGCTCCTCCCCGCCTGTATTTCACCTACGCTCACCGCTCCTCACCGCCTGTAGCTTTTATATTTCACCTACCTCATCCGCCGCTCACCGCTCCTCCCCGCCTGTCAGCCGCTCCTCGCCGCCTGTCCTCCGCTCCTCACCGCCTGTCTGCCGCTCCTCCCCGCCTGTCTGCCGCTCCTTCCCGCGCTCATGTCCGCCGCTCCTCCTCGTGTACGCTGCTCCTCCCTGGCTCCTGATGTCAGCACGCACGTCGCGGCTGACCGGCGCTACTTCCAAGGGACTACTTTTTTTTTAGGTAAATATTTTAAATAACGTATATTTTTTTATTTTATATAGCCTATGTCCATCTGCAGACCCTGCCAATTACGACGATGTATCGGGTGTTTGGATTGGCGCTGTGGTTCCCGAGTTTACCCGCCTCAAAGGTTCAAAGTTCTTCCTTTATAATAGTAGTATAGATCACAAAATAGTAAAAGTTCACATGAGCTTCATAGAGCAAATTAATACATAACGTAGGGCCCGATTCACAGAACCTACTTAAGATAAAATCCTAAACCTACTACTTTTGGTATTCACAGAAGTTAGGATTTTGTCTTAAGTTTGTCTTAAGACAGACTTAAGACAGTCTTAAGACAGACTTAAGTTAGGATTTTGTCTTAAGTCTGTCTTAAGACAAACTTAAGACAAAATCCTAACTTCTGTGAATACCAAAAGTGGTAAGTTTAGGATTTTGTCTTAAGTTAGTTCTGTGAATCGGACCCAAAGTCTTTAAATTTTTCAGGAACATGACGTGACAGCAGTTGTTTTCCCACACATGTAGGCCCACCACCATCCTTGGAAAGAAAGTGTGGCAACTTCCTATGAACAAAAATTCCACTCATAACATCACTTTTTTTTATACAGAGCTACTCACCTCATGTTCCATTTTTGTTCATTCTCTAGTACTACATGCCACTTGTGTACTTCCTTCACCGACATGGGATCAGAAAACTTGTTTAGCCCATGCTCTCTTCTTCCCAACTTCACCTTGAAAATATAACTTATTTCTACCTTGCTACCCTACCCAGAATGCTTTACACAATCAGAATCACCAACACACTCTTGCATCCACTGAGGGGTAAGCTTGGTTTTCAGTATCTTCTCCCTCATTTTGGTAAACATCACTTCATATGTGACTCCTTGTACAGTTGTGTTGTGAGACAACACCATGTCCTCTACACTCTTCTGAACATCTTGCATTTCCATTTGAATAGTGCCCTTGATGACTCTATTCATGCGTTCCACCATGATGTTTCCATGGGGGTTGTACAAGGAAGTGCACATGTGTTTTATGCCATTGCCCATAAGAAAACTTCTCATTGCATGGGAGGTAAGTTGGGTACCCTTATCAGTTACCAATACACGTGGAAAACCTTCCTTCTTGAAAATAAAGCCCAAGCTCTTATTAACTGTACTGGTAGTAATGTTTCTTAAAAATTCTACAATAAGCCATCTAGAAGAAACATCCACCAAAACCATGGCAAAGCGTTGATCGCCTGGAAGGAACTCCATAGGACCAATGAAGTCCAGGCATACTTTTTCCCATGGTAAACCCCCCTGTCCTCCAGAAATGGAACCCATGCCCTGCGAACCTACTTTCAGTCTTTACTCACTCTCTTTGCATAGGGAACAATTTTCCATCCAAACTCTTACATCTTCTTCAAGAACTGGCCACCAAAAGTTGTTTTTAAGACGTTTCAAAGTGATAGTTTGACCTAGGTGCCCTTGATGTGCCAAAAGGAAAATCTTCTTCCTAAGTGCCCTGGGGGGAATACATCTCTCACCCCTAAAAAAGAAATCATCAGAGACCCAAATGTTGAGTTCTTCTTGCAATTTGACATAAATGCGTAAAGAGGGCTGAACATTACCTTCACGCCTCTAACCAGATCGAATAGAATTGACTAACTCACAATAGTCAGGATCATTAATCACAGATTGATGCCACTCATCCTTAGAGATGGATTTGAAATCATCCGTACATGCATTCTCAACACTTGCTACCAGACAAATCACCTGCTCATCGAGCTCTGCATTCTCCTCCACTCTGAGAGTTAATCTTGATAACCAATCCTCCTGGACATTCTTCCAACCAGAGATGTATTCAAGTTTGTACATGAACTCTTGCAACCTTGCTGCAAACCTCATCAGGTGAGGGGAACCTTTACTAGCACTTCCCAGACTTTTTACACTTGTCCTTCCTTAAGGTTAGACCCGCCTTGTGTAATTTCTATAACACATTGGCCAAAGTAAGGTTATGTTCAACTTCATCTTTTCCAGTGATAAGGATGTAATCTTGGAAATAGTGAGTATTCCCTATGCCTTTAAGTAGACCATGCATCATGCGCTGGAATACACTAGCGACTGATGCAAGGCTGAAAGGAAGCCTCTTAAATTAAAAGGCCCCCTCAATGGTCAGGAATGCAGTTAATTTCGTTGAATCAGGATGTAAGGCAACTTAATGGTAAGCTGACTTTAGATTGAGCTTAGTGAAAAACGTAGCTTTGTCCATCAGGAGCACCATCTCAGATATGTTGGGAAGAGGGAAACTATTGACAATAATATTCTGATTCAGGGGCCTGAGGTCAACACAGAAACTAAGTTTACCATCTTTTTCCTTCGAAACGACCACTGTAGAAAGCCACTCCAAGACTTCCACAGGTTTGATAACGTCTCCCTGGCCTCATCGCAAATAGAGATGGGGATCTTTCTTAAGGGATGTCTGACAGGATGGGCATCATCATTGAGCTTGATTTCATGCATGTACCCCACTAGTTTTCCCATATTCACACAATAAAACATCATTGTATTTTGACAAAACAGAATCGATGGTGGGATATTCCTTCACAACCAATACTTGTTCAGAAGACCTAGGATCAATGATGACATGCAAGTCATGCTGTTGTACCCAGCCCGAATAGCAGGACCATCATTGGAAACATAAACCTTACCCATGGCACTTCTACCCTTGAATTCAAACTTACCCTCTAGGAGAAAGATCACTGTTAATAAGTGAAAGATTAGAACAACTTTCATTAAAAATGCAAAAAGAAATAATAGTAAACATAGAACCCGGGTCACCCATTAAAGCTACGGAGACTCCATTGAAAATGGGGGTAGCTTTGGGCCTCTGTAAGTGCTTGGATAGTCATCTTCCACTCACAGTGGAATGTCTGGTGCATCACAATCCTCGTCGATAAAGGCAACTCTGTTTCTTGAAGAGTTTTTACAAACTTTGCTCAAATTACCTTTTTTTCCCACACTTCCTACATATTTTATCTCTAGCAAAACAACCAGCAAAATCTGCAGCATGACCCATGCTGCTGCATCTGTAACACCCGTAAAATTTGCTTTTATTATCGCCTGGCAGCCTAATTTTAGATTTAGATGAGCTTGGTGTATATTTCTTATTTTTATCATAGTTGACTGAAGAAGTGTCTTTTTTCGTCACCACATTTACTGTGTCTTCCTTTATTTTTTACTCCAATGTATGCATTTCTTGCATGCATTTATCAGACTCCTCGACAATGTTAGCGATTGAAATGGCTTCAAGTAAGGTAGTGTTTCTAGCGGCCCAAAGTTTCTCTTGTATTTTCTTATTTTTTCTCTATACAATTAGATGGTCTCTGATCAGTTGATCCGTCATGGCGCCAAAGTCACATTTAATTGCAAGCTCACGTAGGCGTGTAACCATTTGATCGACTGTCTCTTTTTCTTTCTGGGGTAGAGAATAAAACTTGTGACGCTGCATGACGATGTTGATTTGTTTACCAAAGTATTTGGCAAGTATTTGTTTTGCATCAATGTTAGGATTGTCAATAGGTTCACCATCAGCACCCATAAACTCAGGAAGGAATTTGAAAACATGTTGGCCTGCTTTCTCTAATGAGTTTAATAATAAAGTTTTCTTTCTGGACGCTTGGAATCTGAGGCTATCAAAGGCTTCTAAGTAATTTTCTAAAATACCAATCCACTCTTCCCATTCTATGGATGCTTTTTCGTCTTTGAGTAAAAATACAGGCGGTGGAGATATCATTTGATTTGCAGCCATAATATGTGTCAGAAAGTTTGTTAACATAAAAGAATTAAAAAAAATGAACTTGGTTTGATCAGCACATGCAAGGTGTGCGGATCACCAAAGGAGAACAAGCAAGAATGAATGGTGTGCAGATCACCGTGGAGGATTTGCCAGAAAACTTTAAACACTGCAACTCAGTGACAGAAGTAGTTGTGGTTACAGCCACAAATAAACGATAAGGTGTGCAGATCACCATGTAGATCTGCAATGTATATAGTATATTGAAATGAAATTAGAATTTTGCCAACAAGCAAGAAAAAAGTCACGGAAAGTAGACAACTGAATGAGACGGCTTACTTAGCTGAGTGAAGTGGTGAACAGCTGAGGCAAAGTAACAATGTGTCAGCGTATTGAAATGACAGAGCGAGAAGCGGCAAAAACGAAGAAGGTAAAAGTAAAATGGCCGTACGTTACATGTTGACATCAGCAAACAGAAGTGAAAAGTAGCCTGTTCCAAAATGATGTCCCTGTCAGCGTGTGCGTGCTGACCCCACTGCTGGCAGGGAGAAGTCAAGTTATGTGAGGATAACTTGGCTAAGCAACGAGGTAAGAAGCTAGAGACGTGCACGAGCAGGAAACGGCTTGCCAGTGAAAATATACAAAACTGGAAGAAAACAGTACCTTAAGAAAGTAGAAAGTAACCGGGCTTGGACTTGGCCTCACCAACAAGACGTCACAGGAACAGGAATGCAGGGATTCCTTCAACAGAGGGAACTGGAAATGCAAGACGTGTGGATTTGCTCCCCGCAAATGAAGAGCTGCTGCAGGGAATCGTTGCCAAAATGTTGAAGTTGAAAGCAGTCAAGGCGAACACATAAGATCTCCAACACAGTAAGTTTATTCGGCTCTTCGGCAGAATGGGGATCCAACCTGCTGCCTCCTTTAACCGCCTCTCTGAGAATGCCATGCCTCCCTGGAACCCCGAAGGAGTGTTCCACTGACTCCACGACATCCCCACGAGACGCAGGGAAAAAAAGACACCAAGACAAGGACACATTACAACATATTCCATCCATCACTTTTTTGTATACTTTACATTTTGAGATGTTTTTTTCTGATTCTGTGCAAGAAAGACCTCACTCATCCACAAAAGGGAAATGCAATCAAAATTAACAGCAGCAGCCATTTTTCAAAAAGAAGCAACAAAAGAGTGGGGGGTAGGCAAATGTACAATTCAAACAATGTAATAACCTGCAAACAAGTGAATATGTGATCAATTTTTCTAATCTGTATATCTACAATATTTCTGAATATGAACTTTCAGACACAGAGAAATCATTATTCAATAAAGGATTGTAATTTGGAACTATACCAGAACAGAACCCACAGACATTAAAATAAAAAAACTTGCAGTTCCTCAGAAATAGAAGTCTGAAGGTTTAGTGCTATAATTTCAATCAGCTGGCAAACAGCGATTTTACTGCCTTCCATAGTAAACCAACCATTTGACCCCCACTTACAGAAATGCCACCAGAGGTTGTTGCATTTAAAGATGCAGTACTTTGACAATTTGACAATATAAACCCAAAGAAAATGTAAACAAGGTCAAATTTAGTCCAATAGAAATACAAGGAAAAATACCTATTATCAAAAAAATCATGATGTAACAGTGAAAGCCGTGAGAAACAATCTAATCAACACTGATGAGTATGACAATGCAGTCGCTGGACAAATCAGCAATAAATATCACTACAGGGAATTGCAATGTGATCCCTCAATAGACCTAAAGGGACGAATATCATAAATCACACAGTAAAATGTTTAGAGGAAGGCGGGATTAGTAAGAGAGAATTAAACTTTTGATTTAAAAAACACAGGCTCATAATCTTAGTTCTTTTTGTGTGCTACCCAATGTAGATAGAGATATGGAGAAACAAGGAGGGCAACAACAGTTTTAGGCTGTGGCTCAATTTTGCAACCTCTATCTCAATACAATCATTTCCTTCTTCAACCACTTGTACATAAGACTCAGCAAGTTGTGAGGAACTCCATGAATTTTTACAACATGATTGCCGGAATAGATTTTGAACCTGTGTAATACATATTGTGAGACTGGATATTGACCTCCTTTATACCAACATACTGCAATGAGAAGCAAAATTAGTCATAAGTGACATACTTAACAAAAGGGACAGTCCTATGATATATTAATGGAGCGTACAGTGGATTTGATAAAAGTTACATTAGCAAAATGTTTTTCAAGTATAATCAGGATTTCAATTTGTGAAGCAAATGAGTCACTAAGGGCTCCTCATCCAGCCCTCAAATGGCCAACCTACATGTTATATTTTGAAAGATGGAGCTAACAGAACAAAATCCATATCATTATTTTTGTTTTTCAAATAGGTATACCTTATCAGTAATAATTTTTGTGATTTGAAGAGCACAGAGAAATGACTAAAAGGCTTAATGGAATGGTTAAACAATGGATCCAAGAATGAAAATTCACAGTGAATCATGATGACTTAAAAAAACTGTTTCTTGGGCCTATCGGTCAAGCATGAAAATATGAAGATCATAAATGATTCACTTGCCTTCACACATAAATGAGATATCAAACTACTTAATTACATTTTGCAAGTTTTCATCCTGTACATTGAAGGAAAATTTGCCCTACGTACAGTTTATCCTCGCCATGTGTATCTACTCAAGATAGGAGGAACATTTTGCTAATGCAGAGATCCTGAGAGATAAACTGGTTGACCAGGGCTACCCCTAGAGACTTACAAGCAATGCTTAAAAAAAATCATGGTTTACACCCAGGGAAACACTGTTGTTCCACCATTAGCATGTGTAACCACCTATAGTCCTATAGCCAAAGGATTAAAAGTATATCCAGGAGACATCGGGGAATGTTAGCCCATTTAAATTTGGAGGAGCCATTTTTTGCCTTTTAAAACAGGGAAAAGATGCACGGATCACATATAAAGCAAGGAGGCCTATGAAAACAACAACATTAACATCACACCCTACCAAATATAAAATGTAGTGCATGTAACATTATGACTGATACCAAAAAAAGTCACAATCTATAGAAAAAATTAAAATTGACATAACTTTATCAACTGCAGTTACATTTTCTTTATTATTTATTCTATCACATGCTCGTGTAAAAAAGCTCACATTTGGATGACCACACAAGAAATCAATACTTAATCCTTGTTGGTGACCCACCATAAAGAAGTTGATTACAGACAAAAATACTTTTAAAAAACATGGAAGCTAGATACATCAAGGCTTTAAGAAAGGCAATTGGTGATCTTAAACTTTTGGAAGAAATGTATAATCTACTCTAAATATTGTAAAGAGAAAATATAACAATACTGTTGTTTAGGTACATCAAAATTTAAAGTACAGCATGTTTGCTGGCAGTATCATGGACAAAGTATAGTTTTTTTCATATTAATATATGACAAGTGTACTAAGGCAATCTGTAATGGACAATTACATTCCTTGTTACAAGGGTGTATATGTGTAAGCTTCTGTGAGCATATATCATTGAACAGTTTAAGCTGTACTAACTACACACTATGTAGCTTTTAACATCTTGAAATTTGCTTTGTAAGATCGATAGTAAAAATCAATAAGATGTCAATTCTTTCAACAGCTTCAGAAATTAATTGTAGCTGATATGAGGACTCAATTTATCTTTGTGATTTGATAATAATTGGAGTTCAGCTGCGTGTCAGTCCATTTGGAACCTATGATTAAAATAATTAAATTGAAGAATATCCATATAGGGGATAGAGTTGATGCACTCGAGGGCTAGGAGACTTATCAAGCTGAAGATAAAGAACAAATACTGCTGGAAATCATCCGGTTATCCGACCAGCAACTCAACCTACAAGCTCATGCAGAGGATCTAGAAAACCGTTCTCGTAGAAATAACAACGCATACGAGGAGCCCTGTGGGAAGCAGAGGGAGAGAACATTAAGGCCTACGTAGCTGCACTCTTTGTCCACATCCTGGGAGACACTCCGGCTGAAGAGATCCACCTTGATAAAACCCAAAGAGTGGGTAGATGGGGCCCGGTTTCTCAACGCACATTGGACATTTTGACCTGTGTTCATAATTTTTCAATCAAAGAACGGATCCTAAAAGTAGCCCGGACTTCGTCACCAGCTGCATTCCAAGGCCAAACTCTACATCTGTATCATGATCTCACTGCCTCCACTCTCCAGAAGAGGAGGAAGTTCTACCCAATCACATCATTCTTAAGAGACCAAAGCATGTCATACTCCTGGGGTCAACCCTTCAGTCTAATTTTTCACGGAACCAACTACACCAAATCCGCTCCTTGGCAGCAGCATGCGAGCTACTACAAATTAATGTACAAGGAGCTGATCAATTGAAAACGTAGAAAGGAATCCAGAAACCAGCGGACAGATGGATATGGAGGAAAGTTCCAACAATGCAGAGAGTGTTGCCTGGACCAGGCGACAATGGCCTCCGAAAGCAAGGCTTTAATCGAGAAGCTCACAGAGGGCGTGACCTCAAATGAGCCTGCCTAAGGACTTGCATGTAACCTTTAGGGGGTGCCGGGGCGGGCGGCGGGGCTGGGGGAGGTTGAAGTTGTTCACTGAGGACTTGGTCACGTTCCCTTCGATGACTGTACCACTGAGGTGGGAAAGGATATTGTTTTTCCTTCCCTGTCCAAACGACTATGGGAGTTTTTTTTTCATATGGGGGGGAGGTTTTTGGGTGGCAACCATTATACCAGTGAGAGGAAGATGGAGAAAGAAAGAAGTGCATACATCACAATTGGGCACTATGCTAGCAATACCAGAAGGCCTTTCCATTGCCTAGCATGAAGGTCCTCACCCTCAATGGTAAAGGCCTAAATAACCAATTAAAAGGAAAGCTATATTATCATACTCCAAGCTAGGGACTGGCATAGACTCAACTCCATGGTGTTCCCCCAGCAGTACTTCTCCTCCCTACCACGCAAATTGGCAGGGATGACAATGCTGTTCTCCTGAACATTCTGTGGGAAGATAGCTCCTAAGGTAGCAGAAGTAAAGGGTTGCCTGCAGACCTATTGTATACACTTAGGCCTACACTCCAAAGTGCTGGGATCCATTTATGCCCTCAATGAAGGCCAGGAATCATTTTTACATGGGGCGGTAGCGGAGGTATTGACTGCACAGGATCAATGGGTGGTTGTGGGGGAGACTTGAATATTGTTTTTTAATAACAAAATGGACCGCTCAGCACACAGACATGGCTTGGTTGGGGCTATTAGCCCAAGGAAGGCACTATCGCTACAGGAGAGGTCCTTCGGGGCTTATGGAGGGTACCACACCCAGACACGCGAGATTATACTTTCTACTCTCATGCACATAAATCCTATGCTAGGCTAAATTACTTCTAGCATCCCGCAAGGTGCATTCAGCCGTATGGGCAGTAGAGATTGAGCCCCGTTCATTATCAGATCACCCAGCAGTGCTACTGGACCTTTCACTAACAACACATGCCCTGACATCTTGCACATGGCGGCTCAAGAAACCCTTCTCCCAAGACCTGAGGTGATTGTGCAGCTGGAGTAAGAGATAGAAGACTATTTAGCAATTAACAAAACTACTGAGGTCCCTTTGCCTATAGTATGGGATGCCATGAAAGCAGTCCTGAGAGGGAAACTTATTGCAATAGCCTTTGCCGATAGCAAAATAAGACGCAACAAGCAAGCATAGCTGCAACAACATGTAAGGGAATTGAGCACATACACCACCAAACCGGGGCTCCTAGAGTATGGCGACAGCTGGAGGCAGTCAGGAAACAGCTGGCAGGGTTAGACCTCGACAGCAGAGGATACTCGATCTTGCTTCTCAAACACTCCTTCTATGTGAGGAAGAAATAAATGAGGTAGGATGCTTGCGAACAAACTTAGAGGGGTGTGACAGTCGAACGCAGTAGACGCTCTCATATCGCTTGACGGGGCTTTGATCGAGGGGTTTAAAGCCAACACAACATGATCCAGAGCTTTCTATAGAGAGCTTTACTCGGCACAGGACCTCCCTGATTGAGATATTTTAAGATACTTAGAGGAGGCGCATGTTGAACATTTGACTGAGACATAAGTGGCAGAACTTGAGAAACCGATTCAGATGGAAGAGGTAATCTCAGTGATATCGAGATGACAGCTGCAAAAGGACCCCAGACCAGATGGCTTTCCGGCAACATTCTATAAAACTCTTTGCGGCATCCTGGCCCCCCTTCTCACTAGGGTTTTCAACTTGTTAGTAAATGCGGAGACGCTTCCGCCTCAAAGGAGACCTCGGTAATAGTTATCGCAAAACCAGGCAAAGGTAAGCGACAGTGTGGGTCCTACTGCCCAATCTCACTTGTAAATGGCGATAAGAAGCTTTTTACCGGAGTCTTAGTGGCACGACTAGCGCCCTTGCTACAGGGGCTGGTTGGTCCTGATCAAGCCGGATTTATCCCAAACAGCCGATGCTCGGGCAACGCTAAGAGAATCTTTCACCTAGGGCTTCAGCACACACAATGGCGGACACAAATTGAACTCGCTCCTCCGGCCTCCCAGATTATCCTTAAATTATTCCAGGAAAGGAGCAGCGTCCAAGCAACAGAACCCCCCCTTCTGTCGACTTGGGGTAATATCTTGAGTGCGGGGGGCCCAAAACAAATCATGAAGGTAGCAGCGCTCAATGCCTTGGATCGGAGAGGCACATACAACGGAGATCATATGGGGGTCCGGTTGAGCCTTGCCCGGGCGTCTAAACAGAGGTCCCCGGCCTGCAGTGGAGAGCTTAGTAGGATTGCACTGATGGAGGAATCAGGAGGTCCGAGGCGCGTGCATGACCGACTCAAAGAACAGAGTAACGGTGAGACAGGGGGGCAGATGGGATGGGGAGCGGGCCGGACATACTCCTGGTGATTCGCAGAGGCCTGTGCGCCCGTGATTTTTTCTCCCCCCTGTAACACGCGAGGAGTATTGGTGTGGGTGCGGCCGTGGGTGCCTCTTCTCTTAGAAGAAACAGAGATAGATGCAGAGGGACGGTATATATTTATAAAGGGTAAGCTAGATGAGAGGAGTCTGCTAATTGGGAACATATACGCTCCTAACACAGAGCAGGACCCCTTCTGGAACAAGTTAAACACAGTACTCTCCAGATGGTATCACATACCATGGCAGCTGGGAGAAGACTTTAATGGGGTAGTGGATGTATCACTTGACCGCTCCTTTCTGCCCCTCAGGGGAACTACAGCAGCTAATGGGGCGTCCTTATTGAGTAACTGGGCGAACAGCTGGGGAATAGTGGATGAATGGTGACACCGCAACCCTGTTACACGGGTGTATTCGTTCTACTCTGATCCGCACGCCTTTCATGTTCAGCTTGACAGATTTCTATGCACAACAAATGTGCTACTGTACATGAAACAGGTAGAATACATGGGTAGGACTCACTCAGATCATAATCCTCACTATATTGATATAGCCTGAGATGTGTGGGTACCCTGTAACGCCAACAGCCCACCTGAAGCCTCAGGAAACCTTCTCCCTGGAACATACCGATGACTAGCAGCAGAAAGCCCGAATATCTGCGGTGTCTACCTCGGTAATTATGAGGTCAGTGTAAGCTGGCAGGCCTGTCCATGGAATGGGTGATGCAGATGGCTGGAGTAGTGAGATGTAGTTGTAATGGGCAGCACTGACGTGATAGTGAGACATCTCCACCGTTCTGACCGCCATCATTGAACTCCCACCTCCATTGACCGGAAGAGAATAGGCTACGTGGATCACGTGGGCATCAAAATGTGTGAAATGATACACTGGAAATCATTCCAGAAACAGACAGGGGCCTGCTGGAACTAGGACTAGCAGGAGCTGGCTCTACTGTATTAAAAAAAGAGGAGAGGCACACTTGCACCTAGACCAAGCTGGGTGTGCATGTAGGCAGTGCGGAGCGGTTGAACTCTCAACCAGAAACCAACTGATGTAGTGATGTACGGATCTACCATGCTAAAGGGGTAGAACCGCTTATCTTTGAGAGGGCGAGAGGTGGATACACTGCTAGCGTTTTGAGGGCTATGAAGACCGCATTGTCGCACAGTGAGTCAACATCGAACAGCTTCACACAATGGGGTGCTCAAGTGGAATGGGCTCCCGGACCTGTTCCCGGGGCTCTTCAGTAGCTGAGAAAGATCAATCAATCAATCAATCAATCAGAGTACTTGTAAAGCGCGCTACTTACCCATGAGGGTCTCAAGGTGCTGAGGGGAGGGGGTGCCGCTACTGCTCGAAGAGCCAGGTCTTGAGGAGTCTTCTGAAGGCGAGTAGGTCTTGGGTCTGCCGTAGGTGGGTAGGGAGGTTGTTCCAGGTCTTGGAGGCGAGGTAGGAGAAGGATCTGCTGCCGGGGGTTGTTCGTTGGATGCGGGGGACAGCGGCGAGGGTGAGGCTGGCGGATCGGAGCTGGCGGGTGTGGGGGTAGAAGCTGAGTCTGCTGTTCAGGTAGGCTGGTCCGGCATTGTGGAGTGCTTTGTGTGCGTGGGAGAGGAGCTTGAAGGTGATCCTCTTGTCGACGGGGAGCCAGTGTAGGTCTCTCAGATGGGGGATGATGTGGCTGCAGCTGGGGATGTTGATGATCAGTCGGGCGGAGGCGTTTTGGATGCGTTGTAGTCATCGTAGGTGTTTGGCTGGGATTCCTGTGTAGAGTGCGTTGCCGTAGTCTAGTCTGCTGCTGACGAAGGCCTGTGTCACCGTTCTTCTTGTTTCGGTCGGGATCCACTTGTAGATCTGGGGAGCATGCGGAGGGTGTTGTAGCAGGAGGAGGAGACTGCGTTGACCTGTTTAGACATGGATAGGGAGGAGTCAAGGACAATTCCTAGGTTGCGTGCATGGTCGGTGTGTGTCAGTGCTGCTCCCAGTGTGGTCGGCCACCAGGAGTCATCCCAGGCTGAGGGGGTGGGTCTGAGGATGCGTACCTCCGTCTTGTCCGAGTTCAGCTTCAGACTGCTGTTCCTCATCCAGTCGGCGACGGCCTTCATTCCCTCGTGGAGGTTGGTTTTGGCGGTGTGCAGGTCCTTGGTGAGGGAGAGGATGAGCTGGGTGTCGTTGGTGTAGGATATG
Organism: Lissotriton vulgaris; assembly: GCF_964263255.1. Taxonomy (NCBI): domain Eukaryota; kingdom Metazoa; phylum Chordata; class Amphibia; order Caudata; family Salamandridae; genus Lissotriton; species Lissotriton vulgaris. Next base: position 1,296,863,282 of record NC_141685.1, on the reverse strand, counting down.
ATGTTGAGGTCGTGTTGGTGGGCCACTTGTGCGAGGGGGGCCATGTACACGTTGAACAGTATCGGGCTGAGGGATGAGCCCTGGGGGTCGCAGCAGATGATGTCCATGGCCTCGGATCAGAAGGGCGGGAGGCAGACGCTCTGGGTTCTGCCGGAGAGGAAGGACATGCTCCAGTCAAGGGCCTTCTCTTGGATTCCAGCTTCTAGGAGGCGTGTATTTAGAGTGCGATGGCAGACCGTGTCGAAGGCGGCTGACAGGTCCAGGCGGAAGAGGGCTGATGTTTCGCCATTGTCTAGTTGGCACCTGATGTCGTCTGTGGTGGCAATGAGGGCTGTCTCGGTGCTGTGGTTTTGTCTGAACCCGGACTGGGACGCGTTAAAGATGTTGTTGTCTTCCAGGTGGCGGGCCAGTTGCATGTTGACGATTTTCTCGATGACCTTCGCCGGGAACGTGAGCTGGGCCAGAAGTTCTTGAGGTCCTTGGGGTCCGCCTTGGGCTTCTTGAGGAGGGCGTTGATTTCGGTGTGTTTCCAGCTTTCCGGGAATGTCGCTGTTTCGAAGGAGATGTTGATGACCTTCCGTAGTTGGGGTGCGATGGCAGCGTCTGCTTTGTTGAATATGTGGTGTGGGCACGGGTCTGACGGAGAGCCTGAGGGTGTGGAGTTCATGACCTTGTGTGTCTCGTCAACGTTGACGTTGGACCAGGAGGTCAGGCGGTTGGCACTGGTAGTTGTCACAGGGGCGGTGGGGTCTGGCGTAATCGTGAGGGTCATGGTGTTGAAGCTTTCATGGATGTCAGCGATCTTGCGGTGGAAGAAGATGGCTAGTGAGTTGCACAGTTCTCGTGAGGGCGGTATGTCGTTGGTGTTGGCGCTAGGGTTGGAGAGTTCCTTCACGATGCAGAAGAGCTCTTTGCTGTCATGTGCGTTGTATCCAAGCAGTCTTTGAAGGAGGATCTCTTGGCTAATCTGATGAGGTGGTGATGTCTGTGGGTGGCGTCCTTGTGAGCTGTGTGGTTGTCTGTTGTGCGTTCGTGGAGCCATATTTTCTCCTGTTTCCGGCATGCGCGTTTGGGGGTCTGCAGCTCGTCATTGAACCAGGTGGCTCTCTTGCTGGCGTGGTTGTTGGAGGGTTTCTTGAGTGGGGCGAGGGTGTTGGCGCAGTCATCGATCCACTGTCTGAGGTTGCAAGCTGCTGTGTCTGGGTTGGTGGGTGGTTTTGGGCGAGGGTGGTGATCAGCTGGTCTTCGGTGACTTTGCTCCAGCAGCTGCAAGGTAGCTGTTGGGTGTGGTGGTGTGTGGTTGGTTTATTTTAGGTGAAATGGATGCAGCGGTGGTCGGTCCAGTGGAGTTCGGTGGTGTGGTCGAATGCGACGTGGGTGCCTGTGGAGAATACAGGGTCCAGCGTGTGGCCAGCGGCGTGGGTGGGTGTGATGACGAGTTGTCTGAGGCTGAGGTTGGCGAGGTTGTCAATCAGGGTGGCGGAGTTGGTGTCCTTGTTGTTCTCGAGGTGGAAATTCAGGTCCCCGAGGAGGATGTAGTCCGTGGAGGCGAGTGCGTGGGTGCTGGCGAGGTCGTGATGGATTTGCTGAATTGAGCTCGGGGTCCGAGAGGTCTGTAGATGAGTGTTCCTCTGAAGGTGGTGTTGAGGTCGGTGTGGATCCGGAAGTGCAGGTGTTTGGCGGTGTTGAGGGTGTCGTCTGCGTGGGTGGCGACCTTGATGGTGGACTTGTGGACGATGGCTAATCCTCCTCCGGTTCCGTTGGCGCGATACCTGCTGGTGATCTTTTATCCGTCCGGGATGGCTATGGCGATGTCGGGCGCCGAGGAGTCGTTCCAGCAGGTCTCAGTCAGGAAGGCCAGGTCTGGGGCGGAGGTGTCGAGCAGATCCCAGAGCTCGACATCATGTTTGCGTGTGGAGTGGGTGTTGAGGAGTATGCAGCGGAGGTGGTTGGGTCCAGTCCTTGCAGGTTTGGTGGTTCTGTCGCAGGTGAAGCTGCAGGTGTGGCAGGAGAAAGGTCCGTGAGTCCGTTTCGGGGCAGCTTGGAAGCAGGTGTGGTTTCGGCCGGTGTTGAGTGCATGGAGGGTGTTGGCGTCGTAGCGGAGTCTGGTGTTGTGGCGTTCGTTGGGTCCAGGGGTTCTGGCGCTGGGCGCGGTCCAGGTGCAGACGGGCTTGCCTTTGGCATGCCAGTGGCGCGTCCACTGTGCGCGGCCGCTGCGCGGCCTCAATAAGAGGGAGGAGCAGCTGGGAGGAGGGAGCGGGGTGGCCAATGGGGAGCAGGGTGGTGGGGCCTCAGGGATGCAGCGGCAGGAAGGAGCGTTAAAACTGAGGCAAAACAGGCGGCGGCAGGGAGCAGGCCCGAGGCAGCTGGCGGCCATGCGGTGGCATGGGGAGCGACCTGCCCGCGAGTAGGGTCAGAGGTCGACCTTCCTAAAGTTCAAGAAACTTATAGCCAAGCAATAGATGGACGCTATCCTACAAACCATTGAATGCTCTAGAGTGTCGCTAGAATCTAAAATTGAGGGCATTGCCATGGAACGTACGCTCCTTCATGCAGATCATGGAAAACTCACGGACTGAGTGAATGAATGAGTACAGATTTTTATAGCGCTGGCTACCCGGGGGGCATCCCAGCGCTTTAGACCCATCTCAGACAAATCACTCAGCAGAAGAGGAAGGTCTTCAGCCGCTTTCTAAACTGTAAATGATTAGGCTCAAGCCGCAGGTAATCAGGCAGCTGATTCCAACTTTTTGCTGCCTGTACTGCAAAACGTCGGCCCCTGTACGAGAACGCTTGATCCTCGGGACAGAGAGCAAATTGCGGTGGTTGGATCTAAGAGCTCTGGGTCCTTGATGGTGCCTCAGGAGAGGGCACAGAATGGCGGGGCCCTTGTCGATTATTGATTTGTGGGCCATACACAAGGCCTTAAACTGGATCCTTTCCTGAACATGTAACCAGTGTAGAGCCCGGATGGCCGTCTTCGCCGAGCTGTGTCTAGGGACATCCATAAGCATTCGGGCTGCGGAGTTCTGGACTGACTGGAGTATCTTAATGGTCCCTAATGGTGCCCCCAAGTAGACCGCGTTAGCATAGTCAAGCCGTGAGAGGATCAGGGACTGAACCAGGATCCGTCTTGCCTCGAACGGAAGAAGGGTCAGGACCTTCCGTAGGATCTTCAGAAGGCCGTAACAGGTAGCGGCGACCTTACGGGCTTGAACTTGAAAACTAAAGGTGGGATCAAGCCACACCCCCAGACTTTTAATTTGCTCCTTCGGGGGAGGGGGCGGACCCAAACATATGGGCCACCAAGCGTCAAGATTGATGGGGGCCTTATATCCCAGCATCATAATCTCTGTTTTTGAACCGTTAAGTTTCAGAAAAGAGGAGTCCATCCAATCGAGGACCTTGGTGAGACACGGGGAAAGGTTATTGACCCCGGAATCCACAGCATCTGCCCTAGCCAGGGAAACCACCAACTGCGTATCGTCAGCGTAGGTGACCAATTGGATTCCCCAGGGAAGGACCTCATTAGCCAGGGGCCTCATATAGATATTAAATAGGGTCGGGCTCAATGAGGATCCCTGGGGAACGCCGTAATGCAGTGGGAATTGTTCGGATGCTGCTTCCTCCTCGAAAACTGCAAAGGATCTGTTAGCAAGGAAGGACCGAAACCAATTAAGGGCGGTCCCCACAATGCCAACCTCCCGCAACCGCTTGAGAAGGAGTGTGTGGTTTACAGTATCGAAGGCTGCGCTGAGGTCCAAAAGGACCACCGCAGTGCAGCCTCCTCCATCCACAATTTTCCTTGCCTCCTCCACTACTGCGACCAGAGCAGTCTCAGTTCCATGCCTCGTTCTAAAACCCGTTTGGGTGACATGCAAGGCGCCCTCATCCTCAATAAATGTTGATAGTATGCGGTTGACATATTTCTCTGCAATTTTGCTAACCCCTGGCAGGAGAGAGATAGGTCTATAATTGGACCATTCTTCTGGATCAAGGCTAGGTTTTTTTAGCAGAGCTTTGACACTGGCCTGCTTCCACCGAGGGGGAACTACACCTGCCGCCAGAGAGGAGTTAATAACATCCTTGATAACAGGAACAACCATGTCAGAGGCCGGTTTTAAAACTGAAGGTGGGGCAATGTCAGAGGGGGAGCCAGATTTAAGGTTCCTGAGGAGCCCTTCAGCCGTAGGTAGATCTAGTGGCGGAAAGGACTCGAGTTTCATGAGGGAGGTCGGTCCAGAGGGAGGGATCGTGGACTCGGTGACACATGGGGGTGGAAAAGCTGAGTATATGTAGGCAACCTTCTTGGCAAAGAAGTGGGCCAATTCGGTGCACCGTTTCTGGGGATCATTTACCACAATAGACGGACATGGTGGAGTAACTAGAGATTTAAAGATTTTAAAAATTTCCCCGGGTGAATTGGCGGCATCAGCAATTTTTCCTTGGTAATAGGATGATTGTGCCATTTTAAGGTGCTTCTTATAATCCCTGAGAACCATCCTATACTCATTTTTATTCTCGAGGGAGAAGTTCTTTCTCCACTTTCTTTCCGCCCTCTTGCAGGCCCGTTTAAGATCCTTCAGATCAGTGGAGTACCAAGGCAGTTTATTCCAGCCGGTGGGAATGATTAATCTCATTTACAGGCAGGATGGGATCGAGAGAGGTCTCTCTAGCCACCTGTTGAGCGCCTCATTTGCTGCGATAGGATCGGAACAGAAGGGAGGGGGAGATTTATTTAATATGGATAGCCATTCCTCTAAAGGGAGTCTCGACCAAATATGCCCCAATCTCTTAGAGGTTGTGGTCGGACGGCTGACATCGGCTGGGGTCCAAGTGAAAGATAGAAGCTCATGGTCTGACCAAGGGACAAAGAGTGACTTATCCCAAATAATCTCATCCAGATTAGTAAAGAAATGATCAATTAGATGCCCTGCCAAATGGGTAGGTCCCGCTACAATTTGTTTGAGTTGCAGCATCCCCAGTCCTTCCAATAGAGCTTGCGAAGAAGGGGCAGATGGATCGTCTAAATGTATGTTAAAATCTCCCAAGATTGAGAAATTGGGGACGCTACTGATGATATGGGTGATTTTATCATGAAGATTGTCGCAGAAACTCGTGTGTGATCCAGGAGGCCTGTACACCACAATCCCTGAAAGGGAACATGTGGAGGAAAAGGTTAATACAAACGAGAGGCTCTCGCAGTCAGCGAGCGGGCTCTCAGAGATACGGCACCTAAAAGAGTTTCGATTTATAATTGCCACCCCACCTCCTCGCCCAATCTGCCGGTCATTCCTACAGATTACGAAACCCGGGGGAGGGCACAGACTAAGTCCGGGTCAGAGGCCTCGGTTAACCACGTTTCCGTGAGGAACAGGACATCTGGCTCACGCTCCTCCAATATCATGCAGATTTCATGTGCATGTTTTGGGAGTGAACGGCAATTAATGAGAAGTAAAGAGTATTTTTTGGGCTTAGGGCGTAACGAAGTACCCAGTTCCTGCGGGCCCAGCAAACCTTTACAGAGCTTTACCGACCGGGTGGTGTCAGTGGAGCGTGCCGTGGTGGAACTACAACCGGCCACGGAACTTTTGGGGAAACAACTTACGGATCATGGGGCACATCTCGGACAACTTGAACAAGGAGCAGAGGATGGTGAACTCCGCTCTATAAGAAATAACGTCCGCCTTATAGGTCTGCCCCTCCGAAAGGAAGGCCAAACGCCTGTGGACTTCATGCAATACCGGTTGCTGGATATCATGCCAGATGTGTCACTGTTTCCCTTCCTTCCGTACAGGGACCCACTCCGTTGTCTTGGAGGCTGCAGACCTCCTTAATGGAGGATTCTCCCTTCCGGGACTTTCTCCGCAGCTCTATAGACAATTACTTTACACTGAACACTGGTGCGGTGGGATCGGTACTCTTGGAGTGGGATGCTTTTAAGGCAACGCTTCGGGGCAACTGCATGGGGCTGGGAGATGGTATGCGGAAACAAGTGGAGCAAGAACTTGGGGAGTTGGAGAGAAAACTGCTGTCCCTACAGACGAAATTGGCTTCGGGCTACGATTGCTCACCAGACCTATTAGCATTGAGGGAACAACATCCCCCGCTGTTAGAGAGACTGCGCAGTCCTAACTATGCAGCTCATTTTGTGGGGACACATGCGAAGGCAGATATGTCGGGATCTATGATGGCATGGCTGATAAAGCAGGACCAATCGCGCAGCCATATCAGTGTGCTTTATTCTGCTGAGGGGGAAATACACTACACTCAACATGAGATACATAACGATTATATCTCTCTCTCACTTCACCACTCTGTATAAATCCACCACGGTAGCAGCGGAAGAGGACATGGACAAGTTCCTTGGTGCGGTCCCTTTCCCACAGCTCACTCCCGATGAGAGCGCTGAACTAAATGCGCCTATAACAGTTGAGGAGATCCAGGGCTCAATGAAAGCCCTGGCATCAGGAAAAGTACCAGGGCCAGATGGCTTTCCCTCTGAGGTGTATAAAACGTATGCAGATTTATTAGCCCCCAACCTCCTGTGGGTGTTTGAGGAAGCACTACAGGGGTCTAAGTTACCAACCACAAAGTGTGAAGCCACCTTGATCACCCTTTTGAAGCCTGACAGAGATCCCACTAGTCAGGGCTCATATCATCCACTGGCTCTATTGAACGTAGATTATAAAGTACTGGCTAATATTTTAGCGGGGAGGGTGGCTGAAATGCTGCCCCTGTTGATCCATGAGGACCAGAATGGGTTTGTCCCGGATTGGTCCACCTCCCTAAATCTACGGTGATTGTTTGGCATCATAAGATATGCTCCTCTTACTTGGCCCAGATCTGGCTGTATGGCGCTGGATCTGGAAAAAGCATTTGACACAGTGAAATGGCCATAGATCTTTAATGTGTTGCCTCGATATGGCCTGGGCCCATACTTTATTTCACTGAGAAAACTGTTGTATCGGGGGCCGGTGGTCATAGTGAGAATGGGCCAGTTATTATCAAGTTCCATACCTGTATGCAGGGGTACCCTGCAGGTCTGCCTCTTCTCCGCACTAATAAGTCAGCACCATACCGCAGGATCGAAACGTCAACGTTAATCCACCAATTGGTCCTCACTGCATCTCAACAGAAAAATATGAATAATTATACTGTTTGAGAGAATTGAAGTTATTGCTGGACCTGTGTTTTTAATTGCATTTCCATGAAACTGTATCACTATAACAGTCACCGTTAATCACTGATCACGTTTATTCACTTCTGCACTTTTTTTATTGCTATTACATTTTCAAACTGTATGGACAACCGAACTTTTAATGTTTGAAAAAAGCTTTGCAAAGTGACTGAATAATTACAACTTTGCTTACAGTAAAAACGTGTGGTGTGTGCGTTTTTCATGAAAGTATCTCCATGATTATCAATGAAAAAGGTATATATGAACAAATACTAAGTGAAGTAGAAACTGAGCAAAGAAATTGAGTAAAATCCGACAGAACCACTATTTACATAACACGTATTACCCAGGTTCTGAGGGTCACTGGGTTACCCCATTAAAATTAATGGTTACCATGGGAATCCAAGCAAGGCTCTACCGGCTTTCTTAGCCGAAGAAGAATGATTCGGAGCTGTATCAGGCTTTCACATCAACTTGGCTAAATCTCAGTCCCTGGGTCTTACAACACACCAAATACTAAGGAACTCTTAACCCAAGTCCACTCAATACACTGGGCTTTAAGCCTTATCACATACCTTGGCATTCAGCTGGCTCCCTCAATTCAGTAAGTGGCCACTCTTAATTACCACAAGCTGCTCGGGAGAGTAAAATCGAATTTAGCTCATTGGCAAGTCACTCTCGTGGATGGTCTGGGTCGCAGCTCTGAAGAGAACTGTCATCCCGGGATCATGTACAAATTCAAAACACTACCTATCTGGCCTCCATTGGGTACGCTACAGTCCTTGTAGAAGGCTTTTCAAAACTTTGTATGGGCCGGTCGTCGCTCACGGATGAAATGTGCCCATAGCTGGCGACCCCATGAGGAGGGATTTTTGGGCATCCCATGTATTGCATGCTATTTTCAAGTGCCACACCTTAGATACCTAGTGGAATGGTCTAGGCCAGAATCTGAAAAAGGATGGCTTATTATGGACAGGGTGTTAGCGGGTGTGGCACTCTGGAAAGTCCCCTTTTTGGCTAGTGCCCACCTCTATTTGTTGCAAAAAGAACAATTGATGAACAGAATGCAGAACAATGTCATAAATTCACCCCAGTACAGAGATCTGGGCTGAAATCCATCATTTTTTTGCTCACCATGCCATTCCAGTATGGACCCAGCCATATGTAAATCAGTCTTGACCCTGCTCCCAATGGGAACAGTCCATCCCGAACTGCCAGGCCAGGTCCTCCCCGGACTGGAAACAAGCATCCTAGGACCGGTTTCATACTGTCAGCCCTCATCAGCCAGGATAGCTTGACTCCAGGGGCATGAAGAGCACGGGACCCAAGTCTGGGCATACCGGTCCCACTTGGGGTGACAAATGCAAAAAGAACAATTGATGGACAGAATGCAGAACAATGTCATACATTCACCCTAGTACAGAGATGTGGGCCTAAATCCATTGTTTTCTTGCTCACCATGCCATTCCAGTTTGGACCCAGCCATATGCAAATCAGTCTTGACCCTGTGACCAATGGGAACAGTCAAGCCCGAACTGCCAGGAAATATCCTCCCTGAGTGCTTGTAATGTTCAATACTCCGTCCATCATCCCATTTGGTTTTGCTTTGTTCGCCCTAAGTTGGTAGGGTATGCCCAGACGTGGGTCCCTTGCTCACTTTGCCACTGGATTCAAGCTAGCCTGGCTGATGACGGCTGATTAGCCAGAAACTGGTCCCTGGATGTTTTTCCCGGTCCAGGGAAGACATGGTTTAGCAGTTCGGGCTGGACTGTTCCCATGAGGCACAGGGGCAGAATGATTTGCATATTGCCATGTCTGAACTGGGGTGGCGGAGTGAGCTAAAGATTGATGATGGATTAAACCCAGATCAGTTGACTGGGGGTGAGTGCTTGCAATGTTCAACACTCCGTTCATCATCCCCTTTGGCTTTGCTTTGTTCATCCTAAATTGGAAAAGTATGCCCAGACGTGGGTCCCTTGCTCACTTTGCCACTGGACTCAAGCTAGGCTGGCTGTTGACGGCTGATTAGTCAGAAACCGGTCCCAAGATGCTTGTTTCCGGTCCAGGAAAGATATGGCTTGACAATTCGGGCTGGACTGTTCCCATGAGGCACAGGGTCAGACTGATTTGCATATGTCTATGTCTGAACTGGGGTGGTGGAGTGAGCTAAAGAATGATAATGGATTAAACTCAGATCAGTTGACTGGAGGTTGGTGCTTGCAATGCTCAACACTCTGTCCATCATCCCCTTTGGTTTCACCTCTATTTGTCAGCAATTACATTGCCTAACCTAAGGTTCTGGGGCATGATGGAGGCGCTAATGGGTCTGACATCATTTCCGTACCCCCTCACCCTGATAGTGGAAAATAGGGACTTCACTCCAGGTATGGACAGCTCTGCATTCTCGGTATGGTGGAAGTCTGGGTGTAGATCTATTGGTCACTTTGTTGACCAACTGGGGCCCAAGTCGTTCGAGGACTTGGAAACTGAATACTCAATCTCTGAGGGTGAGCACTACAGATACATCCAGATATGACACTGGCAAAAGCAGCCAATAGTAAGGAAGGCGGCACAACAACACCCCACCAGATTAGAGAAATGGTTTATCCTGAGGGACTTACATAAGTGCCTCACTTCTAATCTGTGTGGGTTCCTAGGCAGAGAGGAGGTGGGGAAGAAGATACCTGCCCAACTCTGCTGGGAGAGGGATTTGGGAAGGCAACTTTCTGAGAAAGACGGGAGAGGCGTATACTAAAGGGTGAGACACACCACTTCAAGCACAACTAGCATAGAAACAGCGATGAAGATAGCCACGTATTGGTATTTCATCCTGGTACACCTGAAGTAAGGGAACCCTGACCGGGGGGACGAATGCTGGAGGGGATGCGGCAGTCAGGGGAACTTTGCCATATTTTGTGGGAGTGTTCCAAGTTGACTGGGTATTGGTAGGACACTCTATCAGATATTGACACAAACTTTGACACTCAGCTCCCTAGATTACCCTCATACGTGGTCCTTGGCCTTCCCAACCCCCTCATCTATCCACTTAAATCTAAACGTGGCAAACACATAGCATTGCCATTGGGGGTAGCACATCAAGTGATCCTATTGCTGTGGGGAAATGGCAAGGTTCTGTCACACAGACACTGACTGCATTGTATATGACACCTCTTGGGAATGGAAAGACTTTCGACAGCGCTAAAAGAGCAAGGTGATTAGTTTAGGGAGTCCTTGTGCCCATTCATAGCTAAGCTCTCCTAGGAATATACAGAACTGACCTGCCATGAATACTTGAAATTGCTGTGACTGACTGAGCCGATAGCACAATAGGGCCCAAATTACCTCTTGTGATTGTATCAGGCATTTGATCTATAACCAAGACTGAGCTGGTTAGGCACCCAGGTGGGGGAGAGAGGGAGAGGGGTGTTTCGGGTGTTTGTAGGGTTCATATAAAAGTTGCTGCAAAGCCAGCTATGGCTGAATGTTAATGCCAAGCTGACATACATTTTCAGATGCTTCATGTGCTATCTTTATTCAAGCAGTAGCAATAAAACAAATTTAAACAGAAAAGTGCACAATGTCCATTTGGGTGTGTGTGTAGTGTGGATGAGACAAATACCAGAAGTATTTATTTTAAAGAAAGTTTTTTAGTTTTCTTCTCAGAATCTACTGTGTATTCGCTCTACTACAGAAATGCTGAATGTAACAGCTCCGTAAATATGAGCCCAAGGAAAACCCTGAGCTACTAGAGGCACAGCTATAGGGCAATCAGCCTTTAAAAGTATAAACACATATTAGTCCTTTTCTTGTACTACTACTACAAATGTATTTGATTCTTATGACACAAGATATTTGTAAAGAGGAAATAAAACTGATGAATACAGATTATGCACTGTAATTCTTATCACACACACGTTCCTGTGCAAACAGAAGCAGTTCATAAAGTCACATTAACAATTTGCATTTCACATTTCATTGAAAATAACATCAAAAATCATAGTTCATGTCCAAAATCCCAATGCATTTCGGGTTTAAATAAAACCCTTCATCAGGGAATGTTGAAATTAAAGTTATATGATGTACAATCTTGAGATGTCGTCGTTCAATGTTGAAATCTTTTAAGGATCTACAAAACAGCAACAGAAAAGTCTGTCTGGAACACATACTCAATAAAGGAATATCATTTGTTCCTTCTTACACCTCGAATGCTCTGGAGATGGAGGTTTCCCTTTTTAAATTCATGAGAACACTCAGATTAAGGTGGTTCTTCTCCATTAACCCCAACACTGAAGAACTGACACAGGAACAATGAAAATTCAGACCAAAAAGTAGGTTTCTATCACCGGTCTCACACAAGACACTCGATACATTTGAAACATTGGTTAAAAAAGATCTGGAGAGCATCAATTATGGTCCCCCGCAACATCTGAATCTCACTACCAAAGAAAGAAGCACGTTGAACAAATTGAGACAAGACAATTCGATTACATTTCATCGGGCTGACAAGGGAGGGGCCCTTGCAGTGCTCGACACTGACTTTTATAACCAAAGAGTTAATGAACATGTACAGGATGAGGACACTTACATACTTTTGGAACATGACCCCACCAAAGAACTTATTGGAGTATTGAGAGATCTATTACAAAATGCCTTTGAATCTGGTGTGATTGATGAAAACACCAAGAAATTTTTGCTGAATCTTACACCTAAGGTCCCCACCTTGTATATGTTACCAAGGTACATAAACACAGAACCTCACCACCATTCCGTCCCATAGTGGCAGGGTACGGATCAATTCACAAACCACTGGGTTATTATCTGGACTTTTACCTACAACCTCTAGTACAATATTGGGTTACCTATGTTAAGGACACAACTGATTGTTTGAAAAAATTAGAAACCAAACGTCACCTTTTTCAAGAAGAGATCTGGCTGTGCACCATCGACGTGGTAGCGTTGTATACTTCTATCGCACATGATGAAGGATTGGAGGCCACTGAAAGGAGGCTATTGCATTCAGAAATTGATCACCAAAAAGGCACCTTTCTTCTCGAACTGTTGCACTTTGCTCTGTACCACAACTACTTCTCATGGCAGGATAAGTTTTACCTTCAACGTACAGGAACCGCGATGGGATTCCCGGGAGCACCATCCTATGCTAACACTTTTATGTCCCACTTTGAGGAACAATTTATAACAACAAACCCTCAATGGCAATTGCATGCAGCGTTATTCATTCGTTACATTGATGACATCCTGGTCATCTGACAGGGACCAGAGAGTCACTGGAAGAGAGTATAACAATACTTAATACTTGTAACCCCAGAATCAAGTTCACCCATGTGATTGATAGGGAAAAGATTCATTTTTTGGACATTGAGATACAAAAAACAAGCATGGGCTTAGAGACCACGGTGTATAGAAAACCCACTGATGTTAACAACGCTCTTTTGTTTTCTAGTGCACACCCATACAGTTTAAAAAGACATCTCCCTATTTCACAAATGGTGCGTACCAAGAGAATCACATCAAACACCCATCACTGCCAAGAATTGATTCTAAAGCAAACTCATGAATACAAGGATCGTGGTTATCCAGATGACATACTAGGGGAAGCAGCCCTTATTACATCACAAAAAGCTCATGAGGAACTTTTGACACCTCAAATCAAAATTCCTTTGAAACGTGAAGTATACGTCCTGAAGAACTCTGTTCAAGCGTCTCAAATGAAAACCATCATCAGAGACTGATGGGAATTAATAGAGAATGAACCTGATTTTGCTCAAGTATTTCATGGCACTCCACTGTTTGCGCATACAAGGACTAAGAACCTACGGGAATTTTTGAAACCATCAAAAACCACAGTTAAACCTAAGGAAAAGGGCATGATGAAATGTTATAATTGTGGCCAATGTGGCAACCTCATCACTGGAAATCAATTCACGCATCCACACACAGGCCAAAACATAAAACTCAGACATAATGCGGACTGCACCACTGAGGGAGTAGTGTATGCTATCAAATGCCCGTGTAGGCTAGTGTACGTGGGGAGAACAAGCAGGAAAATAAAAACCCATACAGTAGAGCATAAAAGCCGTATTAGGAACCAGAACATGAACTCGTCATTAGCCAGACATTGGGTAGAAGCTAAACACACCATTCCCCAACTTAGATGTACGGTTTTGGAATGCATCAAACAAATATCTGGAATAGATCTTATTCTTAACACACTTTTAGCCAGAAGGGAAACTCATTGGGTAAAGACTTTAGGTACGGTTATTCCAGGCGGTCTTAATGACCATTATGAATTACTGTGTTTTCTAGATTAGTGTGATATCAATATATAGATTGTACGGGAGTACGCTGGGATCTCTTTTTCTCCTCTTCTTCTATTCATGTACCTTTTGTCTTTATCATCTGGGCACCGTTAAATCTCTCAAAGATTCTTCACATCTCTAAAAATTCACCTCCTTTTCTCTATTTAGCGGTGTTTTCCACTTTCTTTGAACGTCCCTTTCGTTGTATGACTCATTTTTATCATTTTATTATCATGATCACTATTATTTTGTAGCTTCAGTACGCTTCCATATTTCCCAGGGTGTTCGACATTTACTTTTTCCGACCTTTTAATGCACCAGTAAGGGAGTTATTGATAACGTGCAGGCGCCAGTCATCGCACTGGACCTGCGTGCCTGATTATGTTTACCTTTCACATCTTCGTGCTGTTGGGTGAGTCATTTGCCTCTACTATAGTCCGTTTTTTAGTTCAGTTACGCTTCAGTATAACTAATTCCTGAGTTCCGCACCACGTGACACGCTGGGCGGACTCAGGTCGGGCACCTACGATTGTTTGGCGGCGTTGGAACACTGAGGTATGTTACGGACGTTCAGTTAGTTTTAGAACAGTATTTTTCTGTAATTATTTCCGTTTAGTTATCTCAGGCAGCTTTTATTTTTAGAATCCTTTGATTCTTTGCAGAAATTCTTGACGGGCGAGTACAGCACCACTTACTCCTTTCTCCCGTTACGGGTAAACTGCATGCATGTTTTTTTAAATAGCACTTCTACTCGCTAAAAGTCCACAGATCTAAGCCCCCGGCTTCATTTCTTTTCTCTTCAGGGCAGAAGGACTTGTTTTCTTCAGATGATTATTTTTGTGTTCGGGGTGATTGACCGGGACGCGCTGCATCTGCGACAGTGTTCAGTAAGCATATTCAGAAATAGTCTGTTTCCTTTACTCAGTAAACTTGCTCCATCTACATAGGTGGTCACTTAGTTTTCACGCACAATGGCTTGTTAACTGTTTCTTTGCATTTTTGATCTAGTTGTTGCTTCTTGGGTTTGATCAACATCACTCCGTTTCATACTTAACCACGTTGCTCGGTGGGTGTACGTATGTTTTTTTAACCACGTTACTCTGTGGGTGCACGACTATCTACTTGACACAGGAGCGGTTGCGCTCCGAATACCTTACATTTATCACTTCTTTCACACATTGGTACTTTCCCGGCGGCTCTCCCTAGCCTTCCAATCTTTAATATGTAATCCATGACAGACTTGAAATACAGACTTTTCTGTTGCTGTTCTGTAGATCCTGAAAAGATTTCAACATTGAACGTCGACATCTCAAGATTGTACATCATATAACTTTAATATCTATATCCCCTGACGAAGGGTTTTATTTAAACCCGAAATGCGTTGGGACTTTGGACATGAACTATGATTTTGGATGTTATTTTCAATGAAATATGAAATGCAAATTGTTAATGTGACTTTATGAACTGCTTCTGTTTACACAGGAACATGTGTGTGATAAGAATTACAGTGCATAATCTGTATTCATCAGTTTTATTTCCTCTTTACAAATATCTTGTGTCATAAGAATAAAATACATTTGTAGTAGTAGTACAAGAAAACGACTAATATGTGTTTATACTTTTAAAGGCTGATTGCCCTATAGCTGTGCCTCTAGTAGCTCAGGGTTTTGCTTGGGTTCATATTTACACAGTTGGTACATCTAGGGAGCAGGGCACGCCCCCTTATAACTAGAGAGCACGCAAAAATTGTGTATATAGTGAAGAAACTAGATTAACTTTTGAAATTAGGTGTGCAGGTCCACCCTCTGCATAGAATGTAACAGCTCCGCCATTTTTATCACCTGGTGAGCGAATAATACCATGGCAGAAGTGGAAGAAGGTAATCAGCCATTATGTCAGAGTCTGTGGTACCTCATTGAGTGCAGAATGAAAGTCCTCTTTGTTGATGAATTGCCCTAGTTTAGAGGGACAGGAAGTGTTTGAACCCTTGCCCGACTTAACAAATGATGAGGTCAATAATCTGAATGAGTATGAAGCATGTTTACGTAAACTTGATTTGCACTACTTATCGAATCTGAGTACAGTTATGGAGAGGTACCACCTCGGTACTAGGATGCAACATGTGGGTGAATCAGTAGAGGAATATATTTCAATCTTGAGGAAACTTGCCTTGACTTGTAATTTTGGGATGACGTTGGATGAGAGATTGTGAGACCAATTCATGCTGGAGTGCAATCTTGATGAAGTGGAGAAGGCATCTCGTTGAAAAACACTCCTACACTTAGGGCTCGATTCACAAAAAGTAATCTGAGACGAAATCCTAACTTTACGACTTTCTGTATTCACAGAAGGCATTTAGGAGTACTAAAGTTAGGATTTTGTCTCAGTTAATCTGAAATTTTGGTCTTAAATTAAACTTAAGACAAACTTAAGTTTAACTGAGACAAAATCCTAGTCGTAAAGTTAGGATTTTGTCTCAGTTAAACTTAAGTTTGTCTTAAATTTAACTTAAGGCCAAAACTTAAGATTAACTGAGACAAAATACTAGTCGTAAAGTTAGGATTTTGTCTCAGTTAAACTTAAGTTTGTCTTAAGTTTAACTTAAGACCAAAATGTAATATTAACTGAGACAGATTAAATTTCTGAATCGGGCCCTTAGTGAGGATCTAACCATTACTGAGGCGACAGAGCACAAGCAACATGCATGGATGTAATGAGGATGAACATGTTCCGAGGACAAAAGTGACAAAGTTCAGTAATTAAAAAAAAGGGGCTACAGATATCTGCAGGTCTGCCAGTAAGTGGACTCTCAAGCCCTAAACACAAGGTGAAGAGTGAGAGGGATGTGAACAAATTTCAAGGGAAGTACTTCAGGTGTTGAAACTTGGGTCACTTGGCTAACTACAAGGGCTGTCCTCAGTGGAAAGCTACATGCAAGTCATGCGGAAAGAAGGGACATTTCACTTCATGTTGTTGAACCACCAAGGGCGCAAAGAAAGTGAGAGTCATATTGTGTGGTTCAGTTCAGGTGGATGATGAATATGTGTTGCAGATTGAAGAAAGTTTGTATGATGTCCGTACGACACGGTAAACATCAATGGGGCTCTTGTAGGATGCTCTTTGACTCATGTCTGAAAATGACATTGATACCAAGGAAATGTTGTGAGGAGAAACTTAAAGAAGCAGTGAACGTTAAAAAAAACTCATTTTAAACCTAAAAGGTCAGGTGGTAAACCAATAAAGTTGTTGGGATACTTTGTAGTCACAATTGAACTGCAAGACAGATTGATTCCTGGGAAGATATATGTGTCACAAAAGGATGACTTCATGATAAGCTAGAATCACCAGAAGGATCTTGAAGTGTACTTAGAGCAAAATAATACCCTGTCTGTTAAGCTTAAAAAGAGAGTTGTGATTGTTGCTAGAGTGTGTGGTCTCAAAGGATATTTTGGATATCAAGCAGCAATTTCCAAAGATTTTTTAGGAGAGTCTAGAATGCTTGGTGCAATACAATCACTGTATAAGGTTAAGACAGGAATCAGTACCCAAGGTGTGCAAAGTGTGGAGTGTGCCCATCGTGGTGAAGGCAGCTATGAAGTAAGAGTTGAAGAGATTGCTGAAGGAGGGAGTTATACAAGAGGCTGAAGGTACAGAGTGGGTGTCCCCAGAAGCGATGGCTAGGAAGGCGCATGGGGAGTTGAGATTGTGCTTGAATTTGAGGGAACTGAACAAGGATGTGGTTGTGAACCACAACCCCTTACCAAACATTACAGAAATGTTGTGAACTTTGGATGGGGAAGATGTTTTTTTCCCTAGATTCAACCTCTGCCTACCATCAGGTTGCTCTACACCTGTCATCCTAGGACCTCCCAGCTTTCATAACCCTGTTTTGCACATTTTAAATACCTGTGCATGCCATTTGGGTTGATCTTAGCGGCTGCAGTGTTTCAAAGAGCTATGAAACAGGTGTTGGAAGGTGTTAAAGGGGTATAAATATATCAGGACACTATCCTGTTGTATTGGAAGATGAGAAGTAAACATGATGCAAGGTTAATGGAGATTTTAAAGAAACTCAGTGCTAGTGGCTTGAGGCTGAAACTAAATTAATTTCTGTTTGGAGTGAATTAAATTGACTATATAGAACACACATTTACTGGTGATGGTATTTGACCAAAGTCCAAATCAGTAAAAGCAATTGTGGACATGCTGAAACCTGCAAACAGAGAAGAATTGGTGAAATTTCTGGGGACAGCAGAATATTACAGTAAGTTTGTGCACAACTTGGCAGAGAGGTGCGATAACATGAGGGAGTTATTAAAGAAATGGACAGAATTTGCGTGGTCTAATGCCTGAAAAGACGAATCTCAAGGTGCAAAAGAGGTCCTTGAAGGTGCATCTGACTTGTGCAGTTTTGAACCAGGGGTTAAGACCATCCTGAGGATCAATGCAAGTGCCCAGTGTTTGGGGGCAGTTCTAGAACAGGAGTGGGGAAAAGAAGTCAACACTTCATTACTTATTTCAAGAGGACTGCGTGGAGCTGAGGTGAACTACTCAGTTATCGAGAAGGAGGTGTTAACAGCATCTATTGGGCGACCAGGAAACTGAGGAAGTTTGTCTGGGGTAGTTCATTCGAGGTGAAGACCAATCAATAACCCCTGGTGGAATTGTTTGGCAAGACAGGAATAGACAAAGTATCCAATGGAATAATAAGGTGGGTTGTGGCATGATAGGAATTTAAATTTGCAGTGTCATATTTACCTGGTGTGAGAAATATTGTGGCAGATTGTTGTTTAAGGCTGTATGTTGAGGGGGAAGAGAGTGAGGATCAAGGAGAAGGTGATAATGTGTTTGGAAATGAACAGGTTAAGGTGTGCTTGATTTCATGTGGGATAGTGAAAGAAGAAGAATGGAGGAATAAACTGGAGAAATATAAAGTCTTACAGGCTCTAAAGGGCAGGGTGAAGGAAGGTTGGTTTGTCAGTGGTAAAGTCTCTGATTCACTCAAAGGTTACTATAATGTCAAGAATGAACTTTCGGAGGAAATGGTATGATCATGAGGGGCTGTAGACAAGTGCCACCTGGAAACCTCAGGGGAAGGCTGATTGAATGTGCACATGAGAGTTACCCTGGTATTTGTAAAAACAAAGAATGTGTGAGAGAAAGTTACTGGTGGTCCGGTATGGGTCATGTTTTCTCTGTGGCCTGAAATTAAGGTTGTAAACTCAAAAGAGACCATTGTGAGTTTCTTTAAAGAGATATTTGCAAAGGAAGGTTTCCCCGAGTCCCCGTTGATGGACAATGGAACTGAGTTAACTTCCAAGTTCATGGAGACTCTCTTTTGGGTAAAAGGCATAAAACACAAGAAAACATCTCTTTATGACCCAGAAACAACTGATCACTTTAATAAAGTGGTAAAAGAGAGCATTCAACATTCCTTAGTAAATAAGCTTGGCTGGTTGAAGGAACTCAAGACTAAGGTATATGTTTACAGGATGACATCACACTCCACCATAGTGGTACATAATTGTTCTGTTCAAGAACAAATCTCCTAACAATCAAGTGGGTGAACAAATTGAGATCATTAGGCGTGGTGTTCAACCCAGAGGTAGTGAGAGATGAGATAACAAAGAAATTGAAGCGTTCAGCAAAAGGAAGGAAACCTTTGATAAAAGGAAGATAGTAAGGGAAAACAAAGTATGCATTGGTGATTGGGTCAAAATGAAGAATCCAAGATTAGGCGGGTTGACTGATAAATTTAGCCAGCCTATCAAAATCATAACATTGTTCGAAAATGCAGTAATGAACTATGACCATTGCATTTGGAATTTGGGTAGAATTGCAGTGCTAGGTGCATGCATGGAATGTGTGGGTGCCACCCATTCTGCAAAGAAGAGGAAGAAATGTACTAGTTGGAAAGAAACCAGAACATTTCAATGATTATGTGTAATTTACCATATAGTGCTGCAAACATGTTTTGTAATCAGTTTGCAATTCTTATGTGATTCTGTGTATCTAAAACTAATATTTTGTTGTTAAGTAGTATATTGGGAGGGTGGGTTTGTGGTATCTTAGACATGTTCTGTGGTATGTGCCAGGTGCCTGCAGTGACAGCTGACGAGAATGTTCTGGAACAACTGTTGCCGGGGATATAGAATGTATTGGTGTGAATATATGTTCAGTTGGCATAAAGGATAGGACATCATTTGGGTCGCTGTTGGATGGGACTTTATTGTACTGTCATGTGTCCCAGTTAGGCCTAGTAGGAAACATTGCCATTTTACATGTACACAGATCTTCCCTAAACTTGCCTTCACTTTTCGCATCGACTTTTGACACATATTTGTATTTGTGACACTTTGGGTTTGTTTCCTGGAAACACCGACCTTGCTTACACAAACTAACTTCACAAAAGCACTATCATAATGCCTTGGCATTGTGTACAAGACCTAAACGTATGTTGTGCAAATGTGTTTGTTATTTACATCCATATGGTTACACAGCTATCTGTATAATACAAACAATGGTAGCCTGATCACATCTGTTTCCGGGTACAAGCATACAAGGTATTTCTGCTGACTTTGAGAGGACCCTACATGTTGGAAACTATACGACAGTACAGTATTTTCATATTAAAACCCTTTCTGAACACCAACTATGTGTGAAGTAACATCTTCAAAGTCTCTATTTTACAACTCCTTGATGGGGCTTTTGTTTCCCATGCATTTGTCTCTTCCAGGGGTCATCCACACTCACTATTTACCTGCCTCTAAGAGTCACAAACACACTTTTTGCCTCATTATACACCCTGCCACATACTTCTCAGTGCCAATGCGAGCCAGATGTCCAGCTATCCCATTTCTGCTTTCTCAGTGAGAGAAACAACTAGAAGTATGTGCCAGTCACGCCGAGCATTTTGGGAAGAGAGCTGGATAACTTCCCAGGGGAACCCCCTCCCCCTGACGGTTACAGAGTAAACTGATGGAGCCAGCTAGACCTTTCTGCACACTCTAGAGTCCTCTGTCCTATAGGCATGGGCGGAGAAGACTCAGAGAGACCCCCAAAAAGCTGACCTTTTAAATTTAGAACATCTAGGTTCCATGTGCCCAGATCTACATGGGATTGTAACATTTTACTCCTGGTGGTGTTTCCTTCTTGCAAAGCTGGTATCTCTTTTTCTAGACATTGTCTTTCTGCAGGGCCCTCTGGTTGTGTCTTTTTTTCACAGTAAGGTGAACATCTTCCCTCAAAGCAGATTCAGCTCTTCCATTTGAGTTAGGACCCATAACCTTTGCACAGGTCCTTTAGTGACCAGCAGCTAAATAAACAACTCTACAAAGAAGGCTTGTCTTTGGGATACAGTTGAGCTGTCCAGTAGCTTCCTCTTCTCCAAATAGTCTACATCTCTTAGTGATGGGTTTTTGCAGAAGGTGTTCCCACCAGTAAGGAAGCTGCAATCAGGCATCCTGGCACTCGTGTAATTAATACCCTGCTGGGTGAGTCCTATCACTGGTCCATGAAAACAGTAGTATATGTACATGTTTCTAGCCAGCCTCTCTTTTAGCTATGCATTGCAACAATATGTGTTCCACTGACTCACCTATGGCACCAGTTTCAGACAGCTCCTGCCACTTTGAGAATCCCTCCTACACTTAACAAGAACTGAATCTTTGTTCTCCACTGTCAACAGGAAGGACATCTGGGCTTGCAACATCACTCTTTAAGGAAAACACAATAAAAAGTCATACAAGAGGGTGAGACTTCCTCACCCAGCTACCACTGAAAGTGTTGGGGATAGCAATGATAGGGGGAAAATGAAGCAAGAAAGGGCCAAGCAATGTCCCTTCACTTAAACTGGGTATCTATCTTTCTCCTTCCTTTCAAGGATGCCTGGTCTACTTCAAAGGACCTCAGGAATATTCCTACAATCTGCATCACTTTCTGACAGGCCCTCGCCATCCTCTTTTGTCTGTACCATACACACTCACAATATTGAAAAGTCGGTTACTGCCCGCACATAGTAAGGACTTTCAGATACACTCCACACTCCCAATATTTTACACACAACATGTAGAATGCACACCCACCATACGAGTTAAAGAGAGGCCAATTCTGAATATGGTAGCAAATCCTGAATAATGCTCCAGTTATTAAATCTTCGTGATGGAAGACTCACTCGTGTAGACATTAGCGTCTGCACGAGTGAGCCTACTTGCACGCAGGTATAACCACTGTATTCAGAATTTCCCTCCCTTTAACTCGGTATGGTGGCTCTTCTCCCCCTACTATAGGATTAACTCAGGGTTTAGTTCATGATGGGTCATCATTTAATTTCCAACTGGATTGTTGGTCCTGAGGATGGTCTCGCCGGTTTAGCATAACAGAGAACGAAACATGGACACAGAGTCAAACTTTCTCGAAAGGAATCTTCTGGATCCTCACCAATTAATCGTTTAAATCTCATGGTGTAAAGATGCTGATGTCTTGAGAGTGGATTCTTCCAACATTCATTTTTAATCGTCTTCCGAGATACTTTGCCTTTATTGACAAATTTTCATTTTCGTTTGGAATGTTTTGATTTGTACCCTTGATTTATACGTAATGAACACAAATATTTATTTTCAATAAAAAATGTGGTGTGCGCATGTTCATTATTATTAAGTCCTTTTTCAACATTTTTTATCGTTATGTTTTGATTTGTTACTTTCATCATTTTGTGGACAGATGATTTGAGTAAATCATTTTTCAAATCATTATACATAAAGGATGCCCTGTTGGTCTTTAATACCTTTTTGTAGCCTATACCCAGCCCACAAGGGAGTACGGGTTTTCCCTTTCTCTTTAAGCCTTACTACAATGTATTGCAAAGCGCTATTTGTGCTACAGAGAGGGCAACTTTCCAGCACCAAAAATACTCAGCACCACTTTGACTCTCTTTATGTGACTTTGTGACAGCACACAGTCTTGATAAACCTACTCCTGATATTCTATATTTTAGTGAAGAGAGAATACAAGATGCAGAATCTAAATTTGGAAGGGAAAAAATAAAGATTCAGACAAAAAAAATCCTAAATCAGAAGAACAACAGTTTCCAGACAATTATGAAGTCTGGAGAGCCTTCTAGAACAGGAGTAGGTTTTTAGGAGGAGGCAGAGAGTCCTTCGAGCAAGCAACGAGCTAAACATGCGAAATGTATTGAATAAAGCACCCATATTAAACAGGATCTGAAAGTAATTTTAGAAATAAAAATGAAGTGAACTCACACGTTAGTGATTTGGGACATCATAGAAAAAAGAATGATCTCCAAGGAATGAAATAAACCTTCAAATCCTAGGTTAGACTCCCTGGAGGAAAAATATGATGAACTTAGATGACTCCCACATGTGTTTCTGGATGCAGGTAAAAATGTTTCAGGCACGTAGGCCATGTTGGAGTTGCAGCAATAAATCACCGCATAGAAGCTGCTCAGGTATGACAAGCCCCGGAGCAACAGCTATGCTGGAAGTCTTTAGAGCAAGAGGCATCCGGTCTGCAATGTACACATAAGGACAATTTTGGAGACCAGGGCACCAGATGTAAACACCCAGGCATAAAACACTGTGCCCAAACGGCTTCAAAAGAACCAGAGCCAGTGGCAGCGCTGATGAATGCACACTAGGTTTGTGATGACGGCTTGTATGCAGTAAAAGCTTAACACTCTTTCTACACAGTGTCTGTCTTTTTAGGGTGAGTAATTAAAATGTACCTTATCAAAACAGGAGCATGAATGTGTCGCCTGACTCCCACGACTGATCTGAGTGAAGAAAATCTGTTGAATAAACAAGAAATGTAAGCTTCCCACTGACTTAACCAGACTCACACATTTCTTTAACTTTAAACTATGATTGACCATTGACAAGTATAGAAACAGGTATTTTCATGTTCCAATCCAACGAAGGGTGAGCAGAGGTTGGAAATTTAGCAGCTGATAGCCATATCTTATCACCAATCTTGTAGTACCAGGCCGATCTTCTGCACCGATTGGCCGGTTCACTTTGTCTCATGTGACCCAAATATAAATTTGTTGAGAGAATCTTTTAAATCTGATCTATCTCTCAAATTAGTTCTCTACCAGCATCTTCAATTCCAGCAATTAAAGAATGTATTGGAGGATGATATCCACAAAAACCAAAGAATGGACTGAAACCTGTAGAAGAGTGTCCAGAACTATTGCAGATACATTCTGCAATGAGTAATAAAACACTCTAATTATCTTGATTGGGCATGTCAAAACAATGAAAATATTTTTCAAGGGTTTTATTTAACCTTTAGACTTGCCAACTGGCTTGCAGGTGAAATCCCAAAGTGAGAGTTTGTTGAAGGCCAACTTATTTCTTTACACAAATAACTCCAGAATTTTGAAGTATTTTGCGGCCCTTGTTCAGAAATTATCTCTATGGATCGTACATTTAGTCTAAAGATGTCTGTAACATATTTATTTGGCATCTGTTGAAATGTTCTCCAAAAGTTTAGATGGCAATTCTGCGTTCAAAATGATTCCAGGTTCCTATTGATCACAACTCTTGTGTTGAGCATGAAGATGACAAAATGAAGAACATTACATAATGATGAACATCTTTTTAAAACGAAAGCTTCCAAAATACCCCCCTTACAATTCTTTGTGATCTTTCCTCCTTTATGTGCTGCAGTTTGATTATCATTACATAAGATCATGACAGATCTTTGAAGAGAAGAATGAATGATTTCTTATAAAATAATTGAACTCTATTAGACTGTTTAAAACCAGGCCTAAGGTAATATTTATTCTGAGTATGCTGTTGATATTTGGTACTCCTCGCACTGGGTCCAAAAAACTTTGACATGATTGCTAGGATGTTCTCAGCTGGATGCATATTTTCTTTTTGTTCAGGAAATTCTCTTTCAGGATATTGGCCCCAATATTTTGATTACCTGGTATTTAGGCAGTGCCGTTAGAATTGTGTGGAAGGGAAGGATCAAATTATGTGGCATGGTTTACTAAATTATGCATCAAGAAAAGGCAAAGTATGAGGCGTAATTTGGCACATTTTTTGACAGTATTATTTCCCTGTACAATTGCATACGTATTTTGACATTTTTACACAGGTTAACACTGTGTAGGCAAAGGCAAAGTTTTCATTTCATTAGACACAGTTTATTAACCAGATATAGCAATAAGCTAAAGAAAAGACTAAGGGCCAGATGTAGGTAACTCATTTTTACCGATTCTAAAATACCGATTTTTTCCGAATCGGTATTTTAGAAAAGGGAAATGAGATGTAGGTCAAAAATCGGTAAAAAATACCGATTTGGTAAAATTCGGAAACCCCGAGCCGGTATTTACCGAATCGGTATTTACCGATACGGCAAATACCGAATTGGAAATTCACATTCAATCCTGTGGGCCCGGATGCCCATAGGAATGAATAGAATTTACTGAATCTGTATTTACTGATTCTGTATTTTCCTATTCGGTAAATACCGAGTCGGGAATACAAAACATCAGGCAGTTGAAGTATCAACCAATCACGTGCCTCCACCCCGCCCCTCAGCCAACCAACAGAGCAATCCACCAATCCTGTGCAACCACCCCACCCCACAACCAGGAAGTGGCCACACCCACGCAGGTGCAGAGTAACTGATCACACAGGAGAGCAGTCACACAGAGACAGGCTGTTGTGAAGCAGAGCCCTACAGGACAAACACATGGATCCCCAAGACTCTCAGAGGGAAGCAGCAGAGAGGAAGAGGAAGATTAAGTTCAGCACTGGTGAACTTCAGGTGCTGGTGGAGGAGGTCGTCAAGCACTACCCAAAAATATTTGGAAAGCAGTCCCTGCAGGTACCATAGGCTGTCAAGAGCAACACCTGGCTGGGGATCCAGACCAAGATAAACGCAATAGGAGTGACCACCAGGGAAGTGGATGATCTCAAGAAGAGATGGTATGATCTAAGGATCATTACTAAGAAGAAATTGGCAGCAAGAAGTAAGGAGGCCAATGCTACAGGTGGAGGGAAGAACAGGGCACCTGCTCTCATGGACCTGGAGGAGCTTGTGGAGTCCACACTGGAGCCAGAGTGCGTTGTGAGGATTGGTGATGCAGACAGCTCAGCCCGAGCTGCAGCTAAGAAAGGTAAGGGACAGGTCCATCATCCCTCACCCCCTGCCTGTGTCCCTCCCCCAATGTGGCTATGTGTTGAGGAAATCCAGTACAGACTTCAGTACTCACCTGCAATGCATTATGGGAGTGGTAGTCATAAGAATACCCATCAGAGCTGTCAACATGAAATAATGTCAGGCATGCCACACAATACAATCAGAGACATGGGAGGAGCAGGAAATAGTGATATTATAATGTGATTTAATAGTGAATTACACAGTGAAAGCAGCACTAAGACACTGTCCATATCTGTCCACAGGGGAGACATCACGCAAGTCACTGCAGGAGAGGGAGAAGACACATCCCCAAAGGGATAGCAGTGAGCAAGAAGGCAGGGATGCAGGGCCCAGCTCTGCAACACCTACAGCACCCTGCACACAAGCAGCTGCCGCACCAGAGGCAGACGACACCATGCAACTGGAAGCATCTCCAATGCTCCTTGACTCACCACAACATGAGTCACAACGACCTGACACACCATCAGACACAGAGGTGTCAGACATCTGCAGGCCCAGGAGGCATGACGTTCCCCCCCAAAGAGGATCCTACAAACATCCTCCGATGAGGAAAGGGAGTGTGAGGAGTCAATAGATTCAATGGCAGGAAATGCACCAGGTCTTACATCCACTCCTGTCAGCCAATCCGGAGGAACAAGACGTCGTAGGGTCCGGGAGGCAAGCGTGAGTGGCCATGATGAGGGAGTCTTCCATGGCCTTGAGACCACAATGGTCAAGGTGCAGCGCCTGCAGGCAAAAGCTATTAGTGCAGTGCACATGCAAATGCGCCATTTGAACACAAATTTCAATAACATGAACAAGGGAATCACATCAATGGCAGACAGCATGAGGGACATGGCCGATGGAGTCAGGGACATGTCACAGTGTGTGATGTCACTCTGTGACGAACTACATGAGGACCGTGCACAAAGGCGCAGGGAGAGCCATCGCATGCAACAGCAGACAAGGGGCATGCACCGTCTTGCAACTGCGACTTCACGGCTGTGTCGCCGTTCAGTTGCGATGCAGGAGGGGCTGGTGCACTGCTGTACTGATCTCACACGGGGGATGGGGAGAGTCACTACAGCAATGGAAGTGCTGCTGAAAAACCAGTCAGCTACCACAGGAGCAGAAGGTGTAGGGGACACAGATACCACTAGTAGCAGGAGCAGCACCCCTGTCCCTGAAATAAGGAGGAGCAGCAGACGCCAAGGTGCCGCGCTGGCACAGCAGACTTGGAACTAAGCCAACCTCAAGCATCACGCAGTGCTGTTCATGGCCGCAAGCAGTGAGTCTGCCATATTCAGTTGGACATGTGAGGGTGAGGTAACCCCCGTCCACCAAGTAGTGCTAGGCACACTAGTATGTTTCAATTATGTCTTCTGACATTTAAACTTAGTGTCAAATAAACTACGTGCATTGCAGTACAACACGTGCTTTGTCTCTATACTTACTCAAAAGTAGTTGTGTGTGATTTCTGCCCGTCTCTGTCTTCCATCTGTGGGTGTTGGTACTCCTACTGTGTTGGATGCTGGTAGTGCCTGCTCATCGTCATGGTCTTCATAGTCCTCCAATTCCACCTCTGTGCCCTTCTTAGTTGTGAGGTTGTGCAACATTGCACAGGTTGCAATGATCTTACAGCATGTTACATGTGAGTCCTGCCGTGCCCCCCCACTTTTGTGGAGGCAGCGGAACCTGCTCTTCAGGAGCCAAAAGGTGCGCTCCTCGATGTTCTGGGTGGATTTATGTGCCACATTGTATCGTCTCTGGCTGTGGGTTGTGGGGTTGAGGTAGGGTGTCAGGACGAAGGAACGGAGTGCATATGCACTATCCCCTAATGTGAAAGAATAAAATACATTACTCACAGGCACACTTTGACATACGTCTGCTTCATCTATCAAGGGAGTGTCACCCAGTAATTTATCTAGCAGGTATCCTTCCCCAAATTCACCCGCTGTCAGGCGGGTATAGATCCCACTGTTTTGGAATATGTAGGAGTCATGGGTGCTTCCTGGGTACCTGGCCACTATATCTGTGATAATGTTCTTGGCATCACAGATTGCTTGTACATTAATTGTGTGTGATGACTTCCTGTTCCTGTATATGTGCTCAGTGGCAGCTGAGGGGCAAATGGGGATGTGGGTCTCATCAATGCAGCTAATCACGTGTGGGAAATTTGCCATGAGGTAAAATTCAGTCTTGGTCCTGAGCAAGTCCGCATCAGTGTCTGGGAAGTGGATGTAATGCTCCATTATTTGCATCATGGCATCCAGGAACTTTCGGAATAAATGTGACAGGCAGCTCTGGGACACCCCACCGACCGCTGCCACAACACTCTGGTAGCTCCCAGATGTAAGGAGGTGATTGCTACAGAGCACCTGAACATGGGGTGGGAATGCGTGGGCCCTTGGTTTTGGGTGGTCCAGGAGTGGGTGCAGGTCCCTGATCAGGTCCATGATGGTCTGGGGGTGCAGTCTGTATCTTTGCAGTATCTCTGGCTCTGTCAATTGGAAGAGTGTTATCCTCTGCCGGTACACCTGCTCCTCCCTTCTCCATTCCCTCTCACCTGCTGCCTGTAGCTGTAAACGTCTTGCTATGACATAGAAAGCCACCATAGTGGTTCCAGTGTTGCATTTTGAGGTCCCTTTTTATAGGCTGCACCTGGTTACCACCTGCTTTCAATCCATGTTAAATACCGATTCATAAATACCGAATTTTCGGTAAATTCGGTAATTTATGGGTGACCTACATCTCGACGGTGTTGTTTTTTCCATTTCTTAATTTTCGATTCCGTAATTTTACCGATTCGGTACATTTACCGACTCAGTATAATTTCCGAATCGGAAATTTTACCGAATCGGAACATTTACTGACTCGGTATATTTTCCGAATCAGTAAAATTTCCGAATCGTTAATTTTACCGGTTCGGTAATATTTCCGAGCTGGTAATCTACCGATTCGGAATTTTTATCGATTCTGTATATTTTGGGCGACCTACATCTCAATTTGCAAATACCGGTCGGTAACTGCCTAAATTACCGATTTTCGGCCGTTACCGACCGGTATTAGGCTACCTACATCTGGCCCTAAGAAAGGGGAACAGTGGATGTTTGCAAGACGTTTTGCTGTGTTTTTATTCATGTTTTATCTCTTTGTGCTTGAAACAATTTTTTTGCTAGAATCTGCAGATTATGCAGCAGATGATGGATTATGCACCAACTGTGGCAAATCTATAATTATGTGGAAAATGCCTCAGCCACAAAATCACACAATTCCATTGACCTTGTATGGAGGTTATTAAGACGTTGTACTGTTGGAAAAAGGAATTCCATCTTGTCTAACATTCCATCTTGTTTTATTTTCAGTATTACAGCAGAAACATTTATTGAAACAGATTAGCCAAACTGAAATGTCTTTTTGGAAAATAACTGAGCTAATAAAAAAAAAAAAAAATTTTTTTATTTTTTATTGAGAGTTCATAGATAAATAAACATTACAAGCCAGTTTTTGCATCAGAAAAAAGTGCAAAATACATTATACAAAACAGGCAAGCTGTCAATGTACCGAAGTACAAATACGAATTCTGAGAGGGGATATTTCTTTTAAAGTGCAATGTGCATAGTGCAATATATTAATATTAAAAAAGAAGCAATACTTTGCAGAAATACATATACAAAAGAGAAAGAGGTTAACACCTTCGAATCTCATGACGAGCTCAGCTCGTTATGAGCCACGGTGCTCGTGTGCTCATGACGACTTGAGCTCGTCATGACCTTTAGAACGCTCGCACGCTGGGCTAATTCCCCTGCTGTGCGAATGTTCTAAAGAAACGGGTGTGGTCATGACGAGCTCAGATCGTCATGAGCACACTACCACCGTGGCTCATGACGAGCTGACCTCGTCATGAGGCCACCCCACCCCCAGCACAGCATGGGAATTTGCCCAGCTGCGAAGGGGTTAAGAATCCACAGTGACTAACATTCAAACACACTCCAGTATTTATCATAATTTCTAAGGGCCCCCGACCTCAGTGCATATTTTTTTCCCTTCCTTGAATCCTGGATATTTTCACTTTCCATGCATTAAGAGTCGGAACTTTATCTGTTTTCCAGGATTGCAGGATAAGTGATCTCGCTACGAGTGATGCTATAAACAAGGACTCATAATGTGGAGTAGAACTAGGGGAGCAACCAAGGACTGAAATCAATTCATTAAATGGAATTGTGACGTCAATTATATTTCTAGGATATTTTTCAATATCATTCAGAATTCCTGTATTTCGGTACATTCCCATATTATGTGTTTCCAACTACCCTTTTCTTCACAGCAAAAGCACCTATCCTCCACTTGAGGATATATATTGTGAAGAAACAAAGGTGTTCTATAGATTAGCCATTTGCTGAATAATTGCATTTGCTTAAAATTAGCACCTCGGAAGATGTTAACTTTATCCCAGGTTGATCTATTAATCTCAATGTCTTCTCTCTTTCTCCACCTGTCCCTCACCTTATTATATAAAGAGACTGAATTATCTTCATTGAGATTTTTTATCCAAGTGCTAATCTTCCTCTGTGTTGCACTATTTAATACTTCAGTTATATTTTCTTTATAGAATAAGTTACCTATATCTAACTCTCTCAATGCAGCATGGAGGCTAATAAAGGACCATTTCGGGATTGTATTTGAATGCTGGATCTCCCTTTCAACTTCATCCCAGGATTTTAAACTTTTCCCTAAAATAAAATCCTCAATTTTTTCAAAACCGTTATCCTTCCAAAGTCTCAAAATATTTTTTTCCAAAGTACCCATCTCTCCTATATTTAGATTTGCTAAACTGGTCGAGCTATTCGTACTGAAGATGTCAAACTGTTTCAGGAGCTGGGTTTTTTGTTTAAATAGCCACTGTATAGACTTATAGCGTACCTTCTTTGGATATTTAGTCATTCTTACTGGGTCGTTAATTTTGAGTTCAATCAACATCTTTCTCATAAAAAAAATTATCTGCTTCGTGATCATCTGTAAAAAAAAACTGAAACTGTGATGTGCAAAAATAGCATAATAATAGTCTCTAATATTTGGAAGAGACAGTCCTCCCTGTGTAATCGGAAAGTTCAGAGTGCTAAGTGCTAATTTCTGAGTCTTATTTGCCCATAGAAAAGAAGAAAACATGCTGTCTACTTTCTTAAAAAATGAAACCTTAATTGCACAGGGAGCTGCACTAAAAAGGAAGTTAAAAAGTGGTAGAATAGACATATACGAATTAGGGCAGCACGACCCATTATTGATAAAGGGAGTTGGTTCCAGCGATCTAATTGTGAACCAATTCTTTTTAATAGAGGCATATAATTTAGTGGGTAGAGGTCTTCCAGTTTTTCTGATATAAAAATACCCAAGTATCTCTTAAGAAGAGTATTGTATATTTGCCTGAATTCTGTTAGTAAAGTGTCTACAGTGCAATTACATAGGATGATTTCCATTTTATTCGTACTTATTTTATAGCCTCCCACTTTTTGGAAATCAGAGAAGATTTTAAAATTTTCCAATTGACTGGTAGGCTTTGAATTTGAAAATAGGACAATATCGTCGGCGTAAAGTTTTATATTCGTCATTCCAACTACTGGTACTGTACAGGCCATTTTCCCCCCAAATTGCGATCGCCAAGGGTTCAATAAATAAGGCAAATAAAATTGGGGATAAGGGGCAGCCGTGCCGTGTGCCTCCGTTTATTTGGCATGTCCCTACATTTTCGTTGTTAATAATAATCTGTGCCCTAGAATTGTCATATAGTTGTTTCAAAAGAGAGATAAATTCAATCGGGAAATTAAAACTGTGCAAAATCGCAAAAGACAGTCCCATGAAACAAGGTCAAAAGCCTTTTTGGCATCTAAAAACCAAATCTGTGCTTCCACTTTATTAACATTTAAAAAATCCAGAGCTTCCAATAAAAAATTTGTGTTGGTGTGGAGGTGTCTTCCTGTTATAAAACCGCACTGATCTGGTCAAACAAGTAACCCTACCATTTTATTCAGTCGATTCGCCAGGAGTTTCGTAAAAATTTTATATGATTTTCTCCTCTCTTTTTGCCCTCTGTATAGGTATTTCTTTGGAGGTAATTATACCTCTCAATGTGGCCTTAAACGCATCCCAAATCACGTTGATTGGAGCTGACCCTCTATTCAGATTCAAAAATGCCTTTATCTCCTCCTTAATGTCTGTACACCATTGTGATTCTGCAAGGTTCAGTTTATTAAAATACCATCTTCTAGCTCTTTTTCCTGATTTCCTATAATTATTTCCATTTTAAGTAATGCATGGTCTGAAAATGCGTTTGATAGAGGTTTGTAGGTGCAAGCTTCAAGGACATGATATATTAGAAAAAAATCCAGCCTAGATGCTGAGTTGTGTTTTGCAGAGTGGCAGGAGTATTCACGTTTAGATGGATTTTGGAAACGCCAGGAGTCAAAGATATCTAGATCTGTTTTACAGCCTTGTAAAGCAATGGCTACTTAGGGTTTATTTTGGCGTCAATCTATTTTGGATGAATCAATTGTGGGATTTTGTAAACAATTAAAATCACCCTCTCCCCATATTATTTGACCAGGTATACCCGTCAATGCTTGTTTAAGTTGCAGAATTGGGAGTGGGTTATCTATGACCGGTGCATATATAGTGACTAGTATTATGTTTACCTGATTTAATTTACC
The DNA here is from genome assembly GCF_964263255.1 of Lissotriton vulgaris. Taxonomy (NCBI): domain Eukaryota; kingdom Metazoa; phylum Chordata; class Amphibia; order Caudata; family Salamandridae; genus Lissotriton; species Lissotriton vulgaris. The sequence continues at coordinate 1,296,830,910 of NC_141685.1, read as the reverse complement.
ATACACACATGCCCATCTACCGCTGTGGTCTGTGTTTGACCCTTCAACTAAGAACCCTACATGCTTTCCTAATAGGATGCTTACCCCCCTCTGCGCCAAGCCAGCTACTGACGAAACCCTATACCCTGCCCAGCCCTTTAAAATTTTAACAGAGTCTGCCAGAGCTCTATGAATCGTTTCTTGTATAAAAATACCATCTGGACAGAGATTTTTTAGCCAGCATTCTAAAGCGTTTCTTTTACGAACATTATTTAGACCATTTGCATTAAAAGACAACAAGTTCAGCTTATTTCTCATTAATCTTCAAAACTTTCATACAATCTGAATACTCCTGCTGACATTGAAAAAGAGATTCATTAGACCAAGGCAGATATATAGGGTAAACAGCTATCCATGTGCAAAATACGCAAACACTGAGACTAAAAACAAGGAGCAGCAATTTCTGCAGAGTTAATGCTAAAGTGCAAAAATCATAGGATTCAGGCATCCCTCTTTGTGCAAAATACGCAAACCTCAACTCCAAAGGAAAAAAAAAATGTGCAAAGTCAGCATTAAAATGTAGGTAGCATGAAAATACATCATTTCGCAAAGTGCAACATATGCAGACCTAAACTCTAAATAGGGAAGCAACAGAATGTGCAAAAACAGCGTTAGAATAAAATTAGTATAAAATTCCAACATTATTTAGGGAAGTATGTCTTCCATTACCCAGAAATATATAAATGTGCAAGTACAGCAACCATGTTCAAATAGCATCGGCTTCCTGCATCTGACTATGCCAAACTGCCTTAAAGTACGGAAATGTTCTAGTTAGCAAATTAAGCAAGACCTCCAACATAAATTACAAAGTGCTTTAAAGTGCAGAGAACTGAACCTAATAACCTCTCCCATATCGGTACTATGCAACAAACTAAACATATAAAATCCTACAATATGAACTCTCTTTTTTCCCCCTGCTACACCCCCTTCACCAATCCCCCTCCCTAAACCACCTAGAGGGGATGGAAACCCCCAGTGTCCCACTTCCATCCCCTTCTGTTTTCTTTTCTTCTTTGTGGATGCCGTCTTGTTGCATCCATGTGCGCTTCCTGAATCATCTTGTGCCCGCCCCCTTAATCGCAGGGTCTATACATGAGATCTTAAATTCTCCAGATATTTCTACCGTATTTTAATTATCTCAGACCTGGCTACGTAGAAAAACCTTCCATGAATGACTGAGCTTCTTGTGTGTCTGTGAATATAAAGAATCTTCCTTTGGCAATCACCTTTAGCTTGGACTGCTGAACGATTATTGCTTGAGCGCCTTTTGCCTTAAAAGAGTCAATCATTTTAACAAAGACCCTGCGTCTGTAAGCTGATACTGCTGACATGTCCGAGAAGATCCAATTTTTTTTTATTTCATCGGTGTTAAAAGTTCTTCTTGAGAATGCCATATTCAAGATTTTCTCTTTAACCTTATAATCAGAAAAATTCATTAGTATGGTACGCAGGTATTTCAGATTATTTGGCTTATGTGCCGGCACTCTGTGCGCTCTTGTGATTGTTCGGTGGCCTTGCAATTCGGGTATAGCCTTTTTCAGAAGTGCCTCAGACCATTTTACCACGTCTGTACCTTCCAGACCTTCGGAAATGCCCACTAATCGTAGGTTGGCCTGTTGTAATTTTCTAAGTCCTGCAATTTTGACTCCATTTGGGATTTATCTTTACTTGCTGCATGCAGGTCTTTTTGCATAGTGATTAGGGTATCTTCCAGAGTTGAGATCCGAACTTCTGTCTCCAAGACCCTTCCGGGGAGATTTCCGAAATGTTCCTCCATCTTTGTAAGCCTACTGTGGAGTTGCGATATCTCGTGCGCCTGGGAGATTTTAAGGTCCCTTATTTCCTGAAGAATAATTAACAACATTTCCTCTACCAATTTCTCTTTTATGATTGATGTTTTCGGCAGGGTACATAGAGACTCTTCTTGAGTCTTTTGTGAACTTGAACCTGCCAGGTCCATTGGAGATGAAATAACTAGCAAAGGGACCTGTTTAGCTTCCACCTGTTCAACTGACTTTGAAGTCTCATCAGGGTTGAGCTGAGGGTTGGGTCGAGGTGTAGACAGAGTCAGGAGAGCCTGGAGCCATGGTGTCTTAGTTGGGGGAGTGGAGGGAAGCATATTGGCGTTTGGCACTGCCACTGCCACTGCCATTGCCGCTGCCACTGGCGGTATTGATTTTATCCCTTCGCCTTCTTCTCTGTGTTCTTCTTGCTCCTTTGCTCCCTTCAACTACTCACGATTCGGAGTACTCATGAATCACCCCTGTTGGACCAGTGGTTTGGAAAAAAGAAGGTATTGCTTAGGACTTGAATGACTCTCTGTCCTTCTGCTCGTGTTCTTCCCAATTTTGTCCACTTTATCCTCCCCATTTGCCTCACTCTTGTCTCCAACAGCAAGCAAACTCAATTCTGCGGATAATTCAGATAGTGTCTCCGCGTCCTCATCTTCTTCTTCCCATTCTTCATCCTCCTCCACCGATTTGGTTGAGGTATTATGTTTGTTTTGTCTATATTTCTCCGCCAGTTCCAGAGCTTTATTTATTAAGGTGTTTCTTTGTTGTGCCGTTCTTCTCCCTTTTTTTTCTCCTTTAGACACAAATACAGGTACGGCTGCTATTGGTGATGCGCCAGACTTTAACAGCTCTCTCGCAGTGCCTGCCTTAGCCTGCTTACCCCTTGCTTTCGCTGCCATCTTTATAATTTAATAAGTAATATGCCGTATGCCGTGTGGCAGAGGGGCAGGGGACAAGAAACAAGCAATGGTGACTCCGCTGTACTATTAAGACCACAAACAAATCAACAGATTATTCGAGGGACCTGGGGCACCACCCGTTGTTACATGCAATGCTCGACCACCAGTCGCCAATAGGGCCTGAGATAGCCACCCCAGATGAGGCGGGATAAGGACGTGGATAGAAACGTAGATGAGAGAAAAGCAGTAGAAGCTTTACAATAAATGCAGGTGCAAACGCAGGCGTAAAATCCCAGAGGAGTTCTGTCCTGAGCTTTCCTTTCACAGACTCCTAATTTACCCCGCTTAAATAGCGTTTAGAGGGAGGCTATCTCCGTGTTGCTAGCTCGCCTGATACTCCTCTAGTGAAGCCAGTGGTACTTTCTACCCCAGCGACAGGGGTCAGAAGGGTAACAAAAGGGTTGCCAGGCATACAATTTATTGCAGCTTAGACACAGGTTAAAGCAGGAAAGGGGTAATGAGAGCAGCAGCAGTACAATGAAGGCAATGAAGGCCGCTGATGCAGGCACAGACACAGGGAGTGCTCACTCATAATCAATTGAGCCGCAGATTCATACGAGCAGACGAGGCAGTAAAAGCACAGTTAGAGCGCCAACACATACCATATGCAGCCACCTCAGTCCTCTACGTTTTTTGGCATTGGTATTGGCGTATATCTGTGATCGTATTGTGTCCTGTCCGACGCCCGTGTTTCAGTCTACATTCAACTTGTAAAATTCGAAATTTCTGGAGACCATTATGAAAAATAATTGTGTGCTGTGATCCCAACAAAAGGTTTTACCATTCAATAAAATTATCTTTTATAACTAGCAGTTCTCCAGTGCAAATATTTCAATTCAATGGGTGAAAACATGCGAGAAAAAAGAGAGCAGAATGTTCAACTCCAAGGATTTCTTCTTGCAATAAGACTGGACCAAAAGCATCATCAGTTTTATTGGTTTCCTGTACAAAGGTCAGGAGCCATAGGGTGTTGTAAAATTGGAACTTCTGTTAATTATTTCTTTAATATTTTAAAGGTGAGGCCAGCTTCAGGAAACCATGTAATTTGTTTATTGTTTTTCAATAAGTCTGTCATTTAGATAACAAGTGTAAAATAATTAACTTTCTATAATAGTTAGCGCATCCTAGAAAACTTTGAGTTTCATTAAGATTTGACAGAATGGGGGCGTGGTCTGGCCATGCAGGAAGATGACCGTCTGAAAGCTGAGCTCCGCTGCAGGACGGGCCCCTGACGGGATTTCCTCGGCTTACCGCTATCGCCAGAGTCTTTATGTATTCCCCGCTGGTATCTGAAGGCATACGGAGGAGTTTCCTGGCATTTTCAGCGGATGCGAGGTGATGGCTCTTGGTTCCTGGCTGTTCGTGAGGTGAAGGCTCCGGGCCGCGCGTCAGCTCTTCAACGACGCCTTCGGCCGCACCTCCTCGCCTCAATGGACCGCACCTCCTTCGGCGTTGTTCACGCCCAGGTTTGCAGCCTGCCTCCTTCTGGTGCTTAGGGAGCGCTGCCATTCTCTCATTGCTAAACCAAAACTGGGTATGGGTTTCCAGACAGTAAGGCCAAACCCTGCCTTAACTATTAATCCAAAACAAAATGCCAATACTGCCAAGTGATTTCAAATACATTTATTTTACACCGTGCATATGGACAAGACTGTATGCAAGAAGGAATTTATCTCATTGGACTCAATCAATTCAACTCTGCATTTTATTTGCACAATTCATCAATTTTTTTTTTTTTTCTTTTCAGAGAAGCCTTTTGAAGCACATTACAAATACACAATACAAAAGATAATCATGTCATAAATAACCTATATACACCATTCATACAAATAAGACATTGCAATCATACTGTGAACTCATTCAAACTCCTAACACTCTAGAAGGCAAAAACAACATACTTTTTGTACAATTATAGACAATATATGGGAGAGAAACCATAGATATACAATTTCATATGAATCAATTTGATGTACAGATTTGTTCAATTCTCTTATGGTTTCCACGAGAGAAACGTGTTATCAAGGGGTCTACGCGTTTCGAACTCCAGGTTTAAGGAGTTCTCGTCAGGACCAATAGCTGCGAATGACAAAAACATGGGGACCTGTATTAGTGGGTGGCCTCTTAGTGCATAAACCTGCATGGGTTCAACACCCACATCTCTGCCTCTTACCTCTCTAAATGTAGCAAGATGTGCCTCATATATTCCACATTAGTCACGGAGCGGGACCACCTGTATAGCAATTAGAGACATTTACTGAAGTGGCTTACTGATGACACGGTTTCTTTACAGTCATACTCAATCTCATACTTACTGAATGTAAGGGGTTGTTTATCCTTGGTTCTAGAATGAGTAAAGGACAAGGATTTCGTCAGTGCTTAATATTTTGGTTGGGTCTGGAAATTACCATTTAAAACTCGGCGTTTCTTACCAGGTAATACGATGTAGTCGCCGAAAAAGTTGGCTTTGATTCGATCAAATCGATGGCCACGGGGCGTTTGTGGGGGCCAAGAGCAGACACGTCTTAGAGCACGTGGTGAGCAGAGGTGATTGTATCCCTAAAATACTCTGCAAGTTTTAAACTAACATGTCGTCATCGCCTTACCGGTAAATGTCAACGCTGGGCACCGGCATCTGGGTTTATTCTGGCGCGGAATCCAGTCGCGTCTGGGGGGTTAGAAACGGGAGCGATTTAGTTGATATTTATGCGAATTAAGCGGTTCCAAGTGTTTTAAATATGGGCTGCAGCTCGTACCTTCAAGTCGCTGGGTGCTCCGGTCGGGTCCCGTCCTCCGGTCAGATGGTTTAGACGCCCGATCGTCTATTTACTTCCTGGTTTCGGCGTCACGTGGTTAGATCGAGTATTTTGGTCGCCATATTGGAGTGGTCACATTCTCACATATCGTGGCTTAACTTTTTGGTATAATGGCTTAGAATCTTCATGAGATTTCCGTGGTTATTAATATTAACTTGTATTTATACAACCAACGCATGTCAGCTTATGTATTCTGATCGGTGGTGACTCCGTTGGGGGGGCATCTTGTGGTTAGGGATCTTTCCTTAATTATAAGCTCTTCCTCAAGTGGGACAACAGAATTAATATTTTCTTATAGTTTGAATATCTCAGAGATTTCATTTAATCCATTGATAGCCGTATTGAATCTCACAATCAATGAGGCTTCTTGTTTGGACAATTTCATGTCTAAATCTCCACCTCTAGGGTCTTGTTCGACCTTGATTAGCACGGTCCATCGGACATCTTTGTCGTCGTGATTTTTCAGTTGCCAATGACTGACAAGCGGGGCATTGGGTACCTTCCGTTTTATCCTGGATCTATGTTGTTGGATACGAGAGCGTACCTCCTGATTGGTTTTCCCAATATATAGGAGGTTACATGGGCATTTGATCCCATAAATTACAGATTTTGTTTTGCAATTCGTGAATTGCTCATGTTTCCATGATAATCCATTGTGTTTAAACACTGATCCTTCTTCGGTTGAATCACAACAATTACATCCTCCACATTTGTGGTGACCCTTCACTGGGGGTAAGCCCATCATGCTTCTTAAATTGGTTGGTAGTTTTGTGGGTAGTGCGGCCCTCACCAATTTGTTGGCCAAATTTGATTCTTTTTTTAAGGCAAAAAGTGGTGGTTTTTTAAGTTCTTCGCTTAGATTTTTCACCAGATGCCAATTGTTGTTTATGACCTTCTTTAGCATGTTTGAATTTGGGCAGTAGGTAGTTACTAGGGCTATTCGGTCTTGTGTCTTTTTGGGCTTTTTTTCCAGTAGGTGTTCTCTCGGAGTCCACCAAGAACGTTTTTTGGAGCGGTGTAGAAGTTTTTTAGGATATCCCCTCTCGATTAGGTTGTTTGTCAGTTTGTCAGCATGTTTCTCGTATTCTTGTCTGTCATGACAATTCCTCCGAATTCTCAAATATTGTCCGTAGGGTAGATTTTCTTTAAGACTGCGGGGATGGTTGCTGGTGAAATGTAGCAGTCTGTTGCGGTCTGTTTCTTTTTTATAGAGAGTAGTTATTAGACCTCCTTCGTCCGAAGGGTATACTTCCACATCTAGAAATGGAATTTTCTCTCTAGAGTAGACAAGACTGAATTTAATCTCTTGGGTCCTGTTGTTGAGCCATTGGTTAAACGATTTTAATTCTTCCTCAGTGTCAGACCATATGAAGAAAACATCGTCGATGAAACGACTCCAATGTTTGATGGCATGATGGAATGGATTATTTTGGTAGATGAATTTCTCTTCGTAGATAGACATAAAAAGAATGGCTAATTCGGGGGCAAATGGACAGCCCATAGCTACGCCTCCTGTCTGGAAATAAAAGTCTCCATCAAAAAGAAAGCAATTGTACTTCAAGGCAAACTGTGCTAGTTGTATGATAAAATCTGTGGGGACTTGTTCCGGTTTTTCTCGTGTTTCCAAATGGTATTTCAATGCCTGTATTCCTTCATCTTGTGGAATTTGTGTATATAAGGATGTTATATCCATAGTGAACAGCCACTCACTTCCTTTGTCAAATTTCACATTTTGTAGTCTGTTGATGAAATCGGTTGTGTCCCTAATGTAGGATTTCACATTAGGAACAAATGGCTTTAGGAAAAAATCCACGAATTTGGAAATCGGTTCCATCAATGACTCACACCCAGATACTATGGGTCGTCCAGGTGGAGCGCTGGCGTTCTTGTGTACTTTCGGGAGTACATAGAAGAGTGGAATCCTCGGATGTTTTATCTTGAGATATTCAAATTCCTTTTTGCCAAGAAATCCTTTTTGGTAGGCTTCATCAATGATGGAGTGCAATTGATGTTTTAATTCCATTGTGGGATCTTTAGACAGTTTGCGGTAGCACTTGATGTCACTTAGTTGTTTTTTTACTTCATTCTGGTATAATAGTCGGTCCCATACCACGATAGATCCTCCCTTGTTGGCTTGCTTTATTATTACCGATGTGTCTTTTGTTAAATCTGTGAGAGCTAAGGACTCGGATTTAGTGATGTTATATTTCATCCACTGGGTCTTTTTCTCCATTTCTCCAATTGCTGAGAGAATGGTTCTCTCAAAAGTTAATAGTTCCTTGGGTGTTTTGTAATTGGGAGGGCAAAACGTTGATTTGTTGTGAAGTCCAGTAATTTCCATGGTAGTATTAGTTGGATTTTCTGTGAAATACGCTTTTAACCTGATTTTGCGGAAGAATTCAATGGTTTCTGTTTTGAGTTTCACGAAGTCGGTCCTTTTGGAAGGGACAAATGTGAGTCCTTTCTGGAGTATGTTTTCTTCATCCTTGGTTAGGACTTTATTGGAGATGTTGAAAATCAGTGAAGGCGTCAATTTTTGTAGTTGTGACGTCTCGTTGACATCTTCCATGGTTGGTTGTATCTCGGCTTCCCTCGTGGTTTTGGTTGGCCTCTTCCTAAAAAAGAACCCTGTTGGTTTTGTTGGAAGGAACCTCTCCTATTATTCGTTCTTCTTTGTTCTATATTTTCTCCTTCACTGTTGCTCCCTGATGACGATGTGTCTGAGAACGTGATGTATTTTTGGAATGATCTTCCCTGGTTCTCTTGTAGGTATCTTCTGGAGTCTGGCCGCGAGTAGAAGTCTTGTTGGAGGTACGGGTACACCTTTTCTATGTTGAAACTTTTTTGATCTTTTTCAAACTGGTTGGTTTTTTGATTAACGGTGTAGTCCTTAAATTCACTAATTTCCTTATCGACTTTGTCCAATAGTGCTTTCGCATCTGTTATCAGTTCGTTAGTAGATATGCTTGTTTGTAGTTTCTCAATTTCTTCCAATTGGACTTTTGATAGCCTGTGGGCTGTCTCAATAGTCAGGACCATCAGGTCCCGGCTGCACTTTGTTTCAATGAAACTATATCCCTTTTTGTAGATAGGGTCCTCCGTAAATATGACAGGTATGTTCTTAATTTGTAGGCCTCCCGGGATAGTTCCTGCTCTTAAATGTTGGAGTAGGAAATGACCGTTAGGTCTGTCCGGATCTGTTTTTTCCTTAGCCTTAGCAGTTTGTCTGTTTCGTTTTGATTTTGTGCTGGTACACTTAACGAGGCAGATGCAAAGAGGGGTGGATCCGCTAGTAGGTTTTTTATATGGTCTTCGCTGTAGGCGAAAGTTTCATTCTCAGACATACTTCACACACACTGTGCATACTCACTCTGGTTCTTTCACACAAGAATTCACGGAAAACAAGGAAAAGGCGCGACGCAGGACAAAGTTCCTGGTTCTTAAACAAGAACACTTAATACCACAACTATCTAGTAGTCACGTTTCCACGTGTAGGGGCTACCACGCAGGCTGCTGCCTGCTACCACAATCGATAAACCAAAACTGGGTATGGGTTTCCAGACAGTAAGGCCAAACCCTGCCTTAACTATTAATCCAAAACAAAATGCCAATACTGCCAAGTGATTTCAAATACACTTATTTTACACCGTGCATATGGACAAGACTGTATGCAAGAAGGAATTTATCTCATTGGACTCAATCAATTCAACTCTGCATTTTATTTGCACAATTCATCAATTTTGTTATTTTTTCAAAATATTTTTTTTTTTCTTTTCAGAGAAGCTTTTTGAAGCACATTACAAATACACAATACAAAAGATAATCATGTCATAAATAACCTATATACACCATTCATACAAATAAGACATTGCAATCATACTGTGAACTCATTCAAACTCCTAACACTCTAGAAGGCAAAAACAACATACTTTTTGTACAATTATAGACAATATATGGGAGAGAAACCATAGATATACAATTTCATATGAATCAATTTGATGTACAGATTTGTTCAATTCTCTTATGGTTTCCACGAGAGAAACGTGTTATCAAGGGGTCTACGCGTTTCGAACTCCAGGTTCTCTCATTGCAGCAAAAATGTTTAACTCATGAGTTATTTAACGCTACGCACGTTTTCCACATAAACTCGCATTTCTTCAGCCTGTCGTAACGCGTTTCCTCAGACTTTGCGCGCACTCTGGCTTACATTGTGCATTCCTCAAGTAAAGTGGAACTTCTTTATTTTTTGGATAACTAACACTGCTTCTAACGATTTTCTGGCATATCCTGCACATTTTACGCAGCGCTTTTTTCTTCAATACTGAACTCAGCAGTTTCCTGGCATTTATGTTTTACCATGATTACTATGGTTATTATTTGCATAATTAAACTGCATTGTTCTTATGTGACATAGTTATTTTAAGTTAATGCTTATGTTGCATGACTAGTACTCTCCTCACGTCATTTCCATTTTTCAATGTCTTTCTTCATAATGGTGAGGCATCAACTGTATCACTGGGAGTGTGCTCTTTTTCCTTGCTTGGGCCAGTTATTCCTGTGATATAATTAATTGCTGTGTCTTTTACCTCAAATGTATTTCACTTGTTTTATATAACACAGTTACTAGAGGATAATTCCTTGATATTTCTCCTCATGATGCTTTAAGACACGCTACGCCCTATATACTACTGTATTACGTATATATATTAGTGGCACGGCCAGGTTGGCATGTAATGTCATTGATGTGTTCTTCGCTTTCTTTTCTGCCAACTATGTGTCTGTTATTTCTGCATGCTCACTAATTTTCTCGCATGTTCCGGCTTATTGCATGAGCTTATTTGCTGAAGCGTGAGTGACGGTTAGTTACTCCTTTTGAAATTATATCACCTCTTTGACAATTACTTCTTGTGGAGAATCTCAGTGCGGTGATAATATGTGATATATACTCACCTCTATTTTTGATATCACACGCTATATTATTTTACCCTTCCTTCTTGTCATATACTGCGAAATTGCCCTCATCCTTGCTTCATATCACGCCACCACATTGATTCACTTTTGTAGGTCCTCTGTGAAGCGGGCAGCACCAATGTCTACCAATAGGAACGGTAGTAAAGGACCTAAACTACCACTTTTTGCTGAGGTTTTGAAGGAACCTACGAGTATGTCAACGAAGGGGGCTTATCTTCATCATCCATTGTACCTCAAGCTCTGTCAACTCATAGTGATCAAACATTAAAAGACACTATACAAAGAATATTGAAAGAGCTTTCTGGGGTCAATTGCCGACTAGAAGGCATGGATCTTACAATCACATCCTTAGCTGAAGAAACTAAATCGATTCGAACAGACCTCACCACATATCATATGAAAATTGAAACTCTTGATTCTAAAGTACTGGCTATGGAGAATCGCCTGGATTTGGTTCAAAGCTCGGAACAGGAAGTTCTTTTTCTTCACAGTAAAATCATTGACTTGGAAGATCGCAGTTGCAGAGATAATGTCAGTTTTTTTGGTTTTCCTGAGAATATTGAAGGACAAAACATGAAAACATTCCTCTGTGGTACTCTCCCATTAATGACTGGCATTTCCTTCGCCCCACCTCTGGAAATGCAACAAGCTCATCGAATTAGCCCTCCACGCTCTGATACCAATACACGCCCAAGGCCTATTATTGCTTGTTTTCAAAGACACGAACAAACTCGACAAATTTTGTCTGCGGCGCGCTCAAGAGGTTCCTTCTTTTTCTGGGGTAACACTATCCACATAGCGGCTAATTTCTCTAAAGAAACGAATGAGCGAAGGAAGGCGTTTCTATCCATGCAACCTCAATTACGTCAATTAGACATCAAGTATGGTTTGTTTGAACCCGCTCGTTTTCGCATCAACCAGAAATGGAGAATCCAAGGAGTTTTATGATCCTGCGCTTCTGCAGCAATTTTTGGATGACATCAAAACCCACGACATGGACACACTGTCTTCTTATTGTGAACAGTCCCAGTCATCTCCTTCCTCCCCCTCAAATGTATCGACTCAACATCAACGTGCTACTAGCAACTCCAGGCAACGAGGCAGAGATTTTAGTAGACTCAATCGTTCTCAAGATGATAAGGCCTCAGCTTTGCGCTTTGTCTCTACTCACACAAAGGAACTGCACAGGGACAAATCTAGATCGCCTCTTAAAACACCTTCAGATGCTGACTGAACAATACTTTATTGTTTAAAGGTTTACTTTGATGTCTTTTTGCGTTTTCAATCATATAATGTAATCACTTATGCTCCCTTTCTCATATTACAGTTCTTGTTTTAATATCCTAGCATGCTTTATATTTAGCACTATTTTCTGCCTATAAAATTCAGGTCTCCCTTATATTTCAGTGTTTATTGCATGCTTAGACATAGTAACTAGCATCTCGCATGCCTTTTTCTTTGTTGTGGTTCTCCTCCTTTTGGACGTACTAATATTATTTTATTTGGCACTGCCTTTTTTATCATTCTTGAGTTATCTTGAGGGTTGTAGTCAGTATTGACATGTAATTGTTTTACATGTTTAAAGGTAAGCTTTGCTGTCTTCTTTCTTTCTATGCTCACATTATTTCTTATACATGTTTTCCTATTTGTCTTGTTTCCCTTCTTCCTCTTCCTTTTTCTTTATATATTTCATTCTGCTATATTTTCTATCCTCTTGTATTCTTGTCTTCTATACCTCTTTAATCTTCGTTTGTTACTACTGCTCATCTATCTTACTCTTGTGTCCTCATTTATTCATGGATGTTCGTTGTCCTTCCCATATTTTCTTCTGTTGCATGATATTCCTCTACACCTTTTCAATTATTTTTGTCATCATGTATAGCAATATTCTCTGCTTTCATTATAGTTATGTTATAGTGTGGCTTTAATTGCTTTTATTCCAACGCTTTATATCATAATGATTGTTTGCCATGGTTTATTATGAATGTGATAGAATTGCATTGAGTACTTTACATTTATGGCAAATATTTTCATATATTCCATACTATCCTTTACTTGCTTATTTGACCCGTATTTTCCTTTTCCCGGATGGGGTCCTGTCCCACGGCGTTGCTTTAGTGTGCCCAGGCCCGCGGTTTACAGTCTAGGTTCCCTTACTACACACTTATTTTATTCTTTATCTACTCCTTCTAAATTCTTTACCCTATTTCTTTCTCCTATTTATTTCTTTTCTTTTCTTTTTACTTTTCATATACAGCTCATTTACTTTGCTCTTCCTCTTTTTCTTTATTCCTTTTTCTCCTTTCTATCTTTTCCTTTTATTTTATTCCATCAGTCCCTATTGATTTTCTCGATTTCTACCCTCTATTCTCCAGAGTAACACTCTTCTCCAACAACTTTCTCTGCCCTTATTCATCCTCTTTTTCTCCTCCCTGTTTTTAAATCCATCTATCATGTCTCAAACTCATCCTCTCTTGGTGGTTTCCTGGAATGTTCATGGCCTTACCCATTATATCAAAAGAAAGAAAGTTCTCTCATATTTGCATTCTAAACATGTGGATATAGCTTTACTGCAGGAAACACACTTGGATGACATTGAATCTAATAAACTCAGTAGAGACTGGGTTGGGAAGGTTATTCACTGTACCAACCCTAATCCAGTCCGTAAGTGTGGTGTAGCTATTCTTATCCGGAAATCGCTTCCCTTCACGATTTCCAAGACATGGTCTGACCCAGAGGGTCGCTATGATTTTGTTAAATTGAAAATTGGGAACTCTTTCATCTGTCTTGGCTCCATTTACGCTCCAATTGGTGCTAAAAAGCAGTTCTTTCTCAGATTAAACCTTACAGAGATCAATGCCTCCCAATATTTTCTTGGAGGGGACTGGAATTTGGTTCAAGACCCTATTCTTGACAAAACTGTCCGTTTTGATAACGTTAACGCCTCGGATAGAGCCATTTTGCAAGATATTCTCGCTGATAATGGTCTAGTTGATCATTGGAGGCTTAGTCACCCACAAGATAAGGAGTATACATTCTTTTCCTCTGTACACGGAGCATTTTCTCGTTTAGATTATTTTCTTCTCTCACAGAAGTCAGTTCAATTGGTTACAGATTCTAAAATATTGGAAGCTGCCATATCCGATCACTCTCCTGTCCTTCTATCTCTTGACTTAGGTCTTTCTAGACCAGGACGCAAACCACGGAGGATGAGTCTTCATAAATATAAGATGCCTCCAGGTAAACTTCTTCTGCAATCGCATTTTCAAGATTACCTTTCTAACAATGTGAATTCAATCTCTTCTAAGAGAACAGTTTTGCCAGCGCAGCTAAAACTACCATTAGAGGACAACTAATGCATGATGCTGCTTTTATTAACAAAAATAATGCTGCTAAACAAGTAGAATCAGAACAGGACATCCAACGTTATTCCCACTTGTATATTTCACACCCTACTTTACAGACTCGTAAGCTGTTGGAGCAAGTGCGGATGTCTCTTAACTGTCTTTTTACATCTAAAGCTGAATATGCCTTGCAAAAGATGAAAGGAAGACACTATGGACAGGGGGAAAAGCTGCTCGGCTATTGGCTGCTCAATTTCGTCAGAGAGAGGCTGCTATGGCAATACCAGCTATTAAATCCAGTACTGGTGAAATACTCACTAGGCCAGAAGACATAGTTGAAGAATTTGCTTCCTTCTATAGATCTCTTTACTCTCCGAGTGATCAGATAGATACAACTAAAATGTCCCAATTTTTGGATCACGTAAATCTCCCACGACTTTCTGATGATGGCAGAGCCTTACTTGAAGGTAATATTACGAGAGACGAGATTTCTTCGGCTATTGCTGCTTTACCATATCATAAAGCCCCAGGAGAAGATGAGTTCCCTCCCGAATTTTACAAGTGGACCGGTCAGAGTATAATAGACACTTTACATGCCGCGTTTTTAGAAGCTGATAAAAAATCCTCTTTAGGATCTCTTTCCAACAAAGCAATTATAGCTGTCTTACAAAAACCTGATAAAGATCCCCTGTTGTGTGGCAGTTATCGACCTATATCTCTTTTGAACTCTGATATTAAAATACTAGCTAGTATTCTTGCATCCCGTCTCCGCAAAGTTCTACCTTCCTTAATCCATAATTCCCAGGTGGGTTTTGTTCCGGTTCGTTCATCCCGGAATCACCTCCGTACTTTGTCCCATGCCTTATGTTCAGCCAAACACCTCACGGAAGATGCTCTGATTCTCTTGCTTGATGCTGAAAAAGCATTTGACCGTATAGAATGGGATTATCTCTTTACAATTATGCAACGATTTGGCTTGGGTGACCAATTTATTGATAAAGTACGTTTGTTATATGATAGTCCAGACGCTCAAGTTAACTGTGGGGGTTTCCTCTCTACCACCTTTCCTATTCGCAGAGGCACCCGACAAGGTTGTCCATTGTCTCCTCTTCTCTTTCTCTTAGCGATGGAACCTCTGGCTGCAGCAATACGACAATCTACTGAAGTTGTAGGTGTTCCTCTTTCTGTTGGTCATTCTAAAATGTACCTGTATGCAGATGATGTTCTTCTCACTCTTACTGACCTCTTCCTTCTCTTCTTCACATTCTCACTGACTTCTCCTCATTTTCAGGTTATAAAATAAATTGGGATAAAATTGAAGCATTACCCATTTTGATTGGTACTACGAAGGCAGCAATTTCTGGATTCCCTTTTCGTTGGCAACCGTCACGTCTTAAGTACCTAGGAATTGTGATCAATAGAGGTCTAGATAATATGGTTACAGATAATTTGAATCATTTATTCACACAAA
This sequence comes from Lissotriton vulgaris, assembly GCF_964263255.1. Classification (NCBI taxonomy): domain Eukaryota; kingdom Metazoa; phylum Chordata; class Amphibia; order Caudata; family Salamandridae; genus Lissotriton; species Lissotriton vulgaris. The sequence goes on along the minus strand of NC_141685.1, from coordinate 1,296,815,520 downwards.
TGCAAAAAGACTTTGACAAATGGTCAGCTTTGGGCTTATCCCTTTGGTGAAGGGTTCAAGCCGTTAAGATGGTTACGTTACCAAGATTTCTCTATGGTTTAGGAATGATTCCTCTTCATATTCCTTTAACTACTCTTCCACCCATGGACTCTAAAATAAAACTCTTTATTTGGGGTACTTGCTATTGCCAAATTGAAAGCTCATCAGTTATATGGGGGTATGGGTCTTCCCTCTATTGAACATTACTCACTTGCCCTCCATATTTCCCAACTCTCATTTTTTCTACCCAAATCTAAAGATATTCCTCAATGGGTACACATTGAACGTCACCTTTTGGAGCAAGATATGGGATTATCCCTTTTATACGGTACTGGGACTAGCTCTTCGGATCCTAAAAATTCTATTTTATCTACAATGCACAAATCTTGACAGAGAGGTCATCGCATACTAAAGTCTAACTCGTGAATTCATATTAAGGCTCCCCTGTGGCACTATTCTGCTATTCGTGTTTGTGGTTGTACCTTGTTCTGGCCTATATGGAAAGAGGCCGGCATTTCTTCCATAGATCAGCTTTTACTTGAAGGAGATTTCAAACCTTTTGCCCAACCTCACAATCCTCTAAATATATTCAACTTCAACAATGTCTTACAAAGCATTTAGGTTCCCCGCCCGGATTGCTTCAAATATCTCCCATTTTGTCTTATTTACAGTCGTGGGGGACCTTTAAAGGGGTGACTTCTGGTCTTTATAAAACGTTTTTACATCCTCTATTTTCACAGCCTCTCTCATATACTCTTCAGATGAAATGGCAATCCCGTTTATCAACTGTGTACTCCAACACTCAATGGGATCTAATCTTAGAGGGATTACATGAAGGGGTTCGGGAAGCTCATCTTTAATTCTGCATCTTTAAAAGTTTTCATGAATGGCATTGGTCTCCTGGTAAATTACATCAAGCTCAGTTATTATCACATACTTCTTGTTGGAGGTGTTCTGCTTCAGGTTGTGATATAACCAATATTATTTGCGAATGTCCACGTACCAGATCCTTTTGGCTCTTTGTGGGGAAGACATTAAATTCTACATTGTCATTAACATTACCTCTTTCGCCTGCCACCATTATTCTACATGATTTTCGAGGTTTCCCAAAGCTTTCTAAGTCTCAAACTCGCCTTCTTTACACTGCTTTGGCCACAGCCAAGATTTGTATTTTACGCCACTGGAAATCTTCTTCGGCTCCTTCTCAGGAAGAATGATTGGTAGCAATGATGCAAACGGCTATACACAAACACACAATTTATAATCTTCAAGACCAAGCTTCCATTTTTCTTCAAACCTGGTCTCTGTTCTTGGAAACTACAATAGATGATGACTCTACGTCTACTCCTTCTTCTTCCTCAAGTGCTATACCTACTTAACTTTTCTTTACTTAACTCTTGTATATTCCTCTACTCTACATATTCTTCCCTTACCTCTTTTTTCTTCACTCTTTCATTTCTGTTCCTTCTCCATTGTTACTCTGGTACTTTCTTACTTATTTGTCACTTTTTCTTCTTTTCCCTTCTATTACGTTTTTTCCATGTTTTCTTTCTATACTTTTCATTTTTCTTATCTATGTATTCTCTCCCTTTACTCGTTTTACCTTGTTTTGGATTATGGAATATGTACTGTTGCTTATATCTATATTCCCTTTTCTCATATTTGTTTTGCTTTACGTAAGATTTATTATTGTTTATATTTTAGTTTTATTGCCATGTCATCTTATTGCCTTGTTATCTTCTCTGTATTTTATTAAATATCTCAATAAAAAATTTCCACACAAAAAAAAAGATTTGACAGAATGGGCCATTCTAAAATTGCTTTAACTTTAACATTACAATTATACTAAACAATTTTGGTAGATGTAAGAATATTGCCTAGGACCTTCACGGTGCATTCATTGAGCATGCACTTTTCAAGTTCTGCAAACAATTTATTTTCGCATAATGTGAGTAAAATTTCATTCACATGTCTTTTGTGTTCACTTAGATATTTAAAAAAGAATGAGAATATCACCAAAAGATGTGACCATTGTGTGTATAACAAAATCTGACAAAAATTTATGGATGAACTATTGATGGAAAAAATGCAGGGACATTATTGAAAACAAAGGGTATCACTTAATATTTAAAGTGACTAAATAGTGTTCTAATGGCAAGTCTCCACCCAGCACCATATTTTATTCAAAATGTGTGACAAGCTTTTCTTAAATCTAAATTAGTAAGAATATTTACATCATGTACAAGTTTCTATATATCGAAAGTTAGAGACAAAGAATGAAGGTATTTTATGGTTGCATGCTTCAATCCCCCATTTTCTATACATGAACAAACTTCTGAAGTATTATTCATAGGAATGAAAAGAAATGATGTCCAGGCTGGAGACTTAGAATGGTAGATAGGGCTATTCTTTAGATCACCTTGTAGATATTTTCAAAAAGCCTCCTTCTACTGCACTGACAAGGAGAAGATCCTTCCTAAAGGAACAACCACTTCAGGTACCAATTTCATTGAATAACTGAATGGTCTATGAGTCAACAATCCTTTTACATTATGCTTAGTAAGACATCCAAAAAGTCGGGATAAGTTGTTGGAATTACTCATAGTTGTGATGTGGTCACAGAACTGTCAGTTATTCATTTTTTCTGATTAGCCAATGTATAATTATGAGTTTGTGTGCAATGGTGTTGGATTTGGCAATTTCTACAGAGTCATCCCCAGACTTTTTTGCCTTCAATCCTCCATTTTTGATGAATTTGTTTTTGTTGGTTTTAGGGCACTGTGCACTTTACCACAGCTAAGCAGTGCTAAAGTGCTTTTGCATTCCACTTAAAACATGTTAGATTGGCTTAGTCCAAATTGGAATACTTCATTTACTTATATGTCCCTAGTAAAGTGGTTCTACGTGTGCCCAGGGCCTGTAAATTAAATGCTACTATTGGATCTGCAGCACTGATTGTGCCACCCACTTAAGTAGCACTTTAAACATGTCTCAGGCCTGCTATTTCAGAGTCTGTGTGTACAGTTTTGAACTGCCATGTCGACCTGGCAAAATAAACCTTATGCCAGACCAAAACCTTCCATTTTAATAAACCTGGGCGGAGACCTCCCCTCTGCCCTCGGAGTGTGTGTAGATTTGCCTCTTCTGTATTCAGCGGAGAAGGCAAATCTCTGCACACTCCACAGGGAAACAGAGTTGGCCAGCTCCCACATCCACCCCCTTATATTGAAAATGAATTCTATATTACTTAAAGTAAATTAAAACCACTTACCTGTACTGCGGCGTCTCTGGGCTGCCCTCCTCCTCTTTCTTGCTGTTTGGATAATCCTTGAGAAAACTCTCTCAAGTGGGTGGAGGCGGGTGGCGTAGCGTAGTAGAGTTCCACAGAGTTTGTTCGCAACTCCGTGGCCCTCCGCATAGCCCTGGTACGCTCACTACATCTAGGGTTACTTTTGAATACCTTTAAGTCACCCTTGGGTTGGCCCTTGCCAGCCCAGAGGGCGGGGTGCAATTCATTTAAAAAGTTGGATATATACTTTAAAGTTTTACATGTTTTTGTAGTGAAAACATCTTAAAATCCTTTTTACTACTGCAAACTTCTCCCATAAGATAACATTGAAATTACCTTATTTCATCTTATAAGTGTAATTTCCAAATGGGAACAGGTTACCCGTTCCTGTTTGGTGTCTCTGGAATAACAATTTAACTTCCTGACTCATAGTGTAGTCTGATTTTAAATTACAATCCTGAAATGCCACTTTTAGATTGTTTAAACATGAATAATGTGAAACAATGACAAGTTGGTGAGATTCAATATCCTATTATGCAGTGCATCTGGGAGTGGAGCGTGGATTCTGTGCTCCCCATATTCATGCATTACGCTAAGTGCGTTTAGGGCAAAGCACTACCCAGTTTTGCACGCAAGTTCAAAAGGAGGCTGATAGTAGTAATTTTTTGATTAACTTTAGAGACATAAGGTGTGCAGAACCCCCCCATTCATGTTTAAATAATTTTGCCCTTTGTTGGTTCTTGCACCCGGAAGACAAAAAAGAGAAAGAAAGACATTTTGGCACGAAGATGGTTGCAGATGAAAATTTCCTACATTCGGCAAGTTCTTGGCAGCAATTGTGTACACGATGGGAGAGCAAACACACAGAACATTATGTTGGAAATTCAGGATATTTGAATTAAGAGCTATTGATTTGCAGCTGTTTATTGCATGTACTAGGGTACGTTGGGATTTGTAGTTTTTATCAAAGGATTGAAATATTTAGGTGTTTTTCTTAAGTGCACACAAGGGGGCAGAATAGATACGTTTTATAAATTGATGGAAATGCAGGGCCCGACATGCGGAAACTCTATGGCTGCTATGGCGCACGCCGAGCGGCTTGAAGAAAATTAAACGAGCAGGTACGCGTGAAAGTGCAATTATCACGAATGTAAGGGCGCGGGTTCAAACGGTGATGAATTTTATGCTGTATGTAGAAGAATGGGGGTGTCCCAGTCTTGATTGGAAGGGAGGGGTGAGCATAGGAGAAGAGAAGCATAACGAGGGCTTGTCCTCTCACATGTTTAAAGTTTGGATTAGGTTTGTTTTATAGATGACGGGTTAAGAAAGACATCCAACTGAACGGCGAAAGAGGAGTTTAATAAAGCGTACTATGTGCAAGGAGGGTGATAACACTGGAACGAAAGGAGCATAGTTGTTTTTCTGGGGGGATAATCACGTGGTGTAAAGTTTCCCAATGGATTTTAAATGATGTTTTCAGTACAAGAGTGAATCTTATGAAGACTAAATATAGATGATAATGAGTATTGTTAATAACGCTGTTATCAGGTACTGATGGTTTTTTCTGAATTTATTAATTTGCAGTGACCCCTGACGAAGGGCTGATGCTACAGCCCGAAATGCATTGGGTTTATAATAAAAGGAATGCTGCTTCGAACTATCTGTTGTACTTGGATCTTATTTTGGAAGAGGCCTCGATGGGCACACTAAAATACGAGAAGTTCCCAAAGTACATTTTGTTACGTATGTGGATTTGAAAATGCAAACAATTTCTGATAAAACGCGGATGAAAAGGACGAACTTTTGAATAATGTGAAACAATGACACGTTGGTTGGATTCAATATCCTATTATGCAGTGCATCTGGGAGTGGAGCGTGGATTCTGCGCTCCCCATATTCATACTTTTAGATTGTTGACATTTTCCTGTCAAAGCCATTTGGTGCCTGTACCACTGTGTCACATGACTGGGTGTCGTTGACAGTTGGGCTTTGTGTATTCCTCCAATACAATCACACACAATAGGAAGCTTAGGTGTGCCTGGATGGACCTTCACTAACAGGATGGGAGGGAGGGAGGAGCTAGGCCCGGCCCCACTTACACTTGAACAGGTTGTGTCCTGTCTCCACACAAAGGTCTGCATACCCCCTGTAGTTAATCTAGATCAAGGGCCAGGAAGGTAGTGCATATGTGCAATTCAAATGCATCTCTCTAGAAACTTCTCCTCCACTTCAGAGGCTCAACTGGGTATAAATACTGGCCCTCGACACCAACCCTTCAGTATACTTCTGGACCTGTGGATACTCTGCCAGGAAGAAAGACTGCTGTGCTGATACAAGGACTGCCACTCTGCTGGACTGCTGCTCTAAAGTAATTGCTGCCCTAACGTGCTGACCTGTTGTCTGCTGCCCTCTTGCCTGGGGAAGAAGAACTAGACCATCAACTTTATCTTGAACCCAGAACCCTAAAGAGGCTCCAATATCTAGTCGTCTGGCCTCCTTATCTGAGCCTCAGGGACATAAAAGGCTCAGTATCCTGCACTAGCCTCTCAACACCGCTGTAGTGAGTTCCTGACTACAAACTGGTGCCTCTCAGGTCCTGGACCCTTGATGCGGCTCACAGGCTTCTGGGGTCTTTGCGTCTGCAAACGGGCCAGTTCGCACTGAGGACTCATTGCTCACCCGCAAGGCAACGCAAAGCTCCATCAGCCCAACTCTTTGCACTACATTATTGACCACTCATAGGGAACACCACTGCGAAGCTCCTGCAACATCTGCCCGTGACGCTGGCCAGCTCTGTACGATTCACTGACAGAATCTCACTATGCTCTCCCTGCTCCTTGCTTCCCAGAAAAATGGGACTTTTGGCACAAACTTGAGAAGGTAAACTTCAGCGGGCCTAACCAGGTAAGGTGACTGTATCCGACTTGAGCTCCATCGCGATTGGCCTGAATTTTTAACTTTGAACTAGTCCAGGGTGACCAGATATCCCAAGTAGGTCCTTTGAGCTTTTTGGCACTATTTTAACTAAATTCGTTGAAAATGTATACATCTGGTTGTAATGAATGGACTTTTTTTGTTATGGTCTTGTTTTATTTATAAATTCCTCTCTATTTTTCCAATTTGGTGTGCGGTCTTTTTGTGTGGTGTTTTCCGTTTTACTGTTTGAAGTGGTGCACAAATACCTCTATGTTAAGCCTGTTCTGTGCCAAACTACCAGGGGGTTGAGCACAGGTTAATTTGGGGTTTGCTTGTGCCTTACCCTGACAAGGATTGTGGTGGCTGCTTGACAAGAGTTCACACCCCAGTCAACCAGTAACTCAATTTCTTACAGGACAGTTGCCATTTCAATGGCCGATTTCTGGTCTTTCAGAATTTGAGCTGGTGCTGGCACTGCTGGCTGTGATTTGCTTCCTCAGCTTTCCTGACTACGGTGGTCCCAGGTTTCACACCACGTTTCTGCCAATTTGGTAATCCTGTATGTACCAATAGGTCACCAATTGTCAGGTTGTTGCTATACTTGAACGGATCTGATTTTCTGTTTTTTTGGCCCACCAGTTGCCTACTGGGGAATGGGTTAGAGAGTTTTAAGCCCTGTATTAGGGCAGTAAGAGCAGCTGCTCAGCATTGGTATTTGTTCCAGGCTATCTCATTTCGCAGTGATTTTCAGTGCTCTCTGGTTCAAATGGTATACACAGCCAGTATCTACTGCACAGGCTGATTAACTGAGCAGGATTCTCAGCTGTGCGATTTGGAAATGATATCTTTTGAAATTTAATAATGTATACCAATGCTATTCTATGGAAGCGGTAGGCCTTGCAGTAGTGAAACACGAATGTAAATGTTTTTCGCTACCAGGACATGTAAAATATAAAGGTGCATGCCCAACTTTTTAAATACACTGTATTCTGCCCTCTGGGCTATCCCAGACCTATGTTAGGGGTGACTTATATGGTTTTATTTTGCCAGGTCGAAGTGGCAGTTTAAAACCACACAGGCTGTAATGGCAGGCTTGATTCATTTTAAAAGTGCTACTTATGTGGTTGGCACAATCAGTGCTGCAGGCTCACTAGTAGCATTTAATTTAGTGGCTGTGGTCACCGATAGTGTCCTATTATTAGAGACTTACAAGAATAGAATGAGTAGATGCAGAATAGCATTGGACAAATTACCAAGTTAAAGTTGCCAACAGAGAGGTGGAATGGAGGCTCCAGAATTTACGGGATATTACTTAGGGTCCAACTGTAAAGGCTTGCACTATCTGCTAGTGGGACACCATATAAGTGAAACAAGCTATACACAAAGTTAAATACAGGAGGATTCTCCCCGAACCTTTTGTCTTCCTCCTCCTAGCCTGTTTTGAACCTTCACTATTTCTTTGATGCTAACACATGCATCGGTGCAATGAGGGCTGAACTGCGTTGACATGCTGTTCATCTTGGTCCTAAAAGTAAGTTCTGTTCGTTATTCGTCAGCACCTTCATTTAGCTAATCGTATTTTGATGCATGGTACATCCTGCTTGTTATTCACGATTTACGTTTTTTTCTTTTACTTTCTACACAGCGTTGGATCAGGGTGTATTTGCTAGTCTGTTCCACGATTTTATAGCTATTCACTTAGGAATCTTCTATCAACGGCTTTGGCACTCATTTTAACACATTCTTGTTTCTTGCACTATTATCACGTTTTTGACCTGTTTACATTCGTTTAAAAGACCTGGGACAAATACGATGTACTCATGGCACATTCTGCTTCGCGGTTTGTGTAAACTGCTTTTGACTGTCTTCTTAGTATTCTGTTGTGTCTTATCATTTCGCTCTCTGTCACCCATCTTGGGACTTTAAGTTTTTGTTCGTTCTATTTGACACGTTATATTGGCTGAATCAGTCATCACCATGCAACATGTTGGTTATCACTTAATATTCGATCTTTAATGTGTTTGTGCAACGTGACGCTTGGAAAGATCCTACATATATTTTTGTTTGTATTATTTTCAGACTACCCCTGACGAAGAACTTTAATCAGTCCGAAATGCATTGGGTGAATCCTCAATGATTCTTTTGCATATTTTGGGAAGTTTAAGGATGTCAAACTAGCAATTCGCTAAATGACTTGAACAATTTCCTGTGGATAAAAGATGGAATAAATTATGATGGAAACTATAACATTTTGAAGTCTGATTACAATTCTTCAGAATGTTTTTACGTCCAATTGGTTGTGCTCAGAGAGACGCACTTATCTCAAGTGTCGCAGACTGTTACTTTTAGAAAGTGGACATTTCTCGCTCTTGCAGCTCTGTGTGCCTGCAGCCTGTCTTCACTACACGTTTGTGGTAGATGACAGCTACACTTACTGCATTCTCTCTAGACTGCCACAAACACAGGAAGGTTAGGTGTGTCTGAGTGCTCATCTTCATTGTGATGACTCTTCCTGACCTGACACACTTGAATAGGCAAAGCCAGTAGCGGCTCCTCCGCTGTGGTTGAGGAGCTTTGCTCCACCGCTGTGGTTGAGGAGCTTTGCTCCACCGCTTTTAATCATTGTGAATAAGAAACATAAAATGATAATAACTTTAAGGTATTATCATGTTATGTTTCATGTCCTGCTGCTTTGTGGGGGTGGGTGGGCGGGACTGCTCTGCTCTCGGAACAGGGGAGGAGTGGTTTTACCCACTCCTAAGTGCACAATGACTGTTTGGTCGGCCCACTCAAACCAGTCATGCACACTTTCCCACATTCTCCATACAGGCTACATTACAGCCTGCATGGAGAACATGCCTACCTCTTCAGCCCCAGGTGCTCTGACCAATCACAACGCGGCATTGCAGCATTGTGATTGGCTTAAGGGAGGGAGCCTGGCTGCCTGCTTCTTGTTCCTAGACCTGGAGACAGGAGAGCAGGATCAGAAATGCGGGACCCGGCCTAAAGCTAAGTTTATGTTTTTTTATCCCCCATGCAACAACCCCACTTCCCCCTCACAACCACCGCACCTATCCCCCCACCAGAGAGCCATTCCGGTCACCACTGGCAGGGTCCTGTCCCCGCACAAAGGTCTGATTGCCCCGCACAGCTAGTCTGGAGCCAGGACTGGGAAGAAATGACTTCTGTGCACATCACAGACCCTTCTTTGAAGTCACTTCCACTTCAAAGGTACAACTGAGTACAAGAACTGGGTTTCTGACCCCCACCAGATCAGACACTTCTGTACCAGTAATTGAACTCTATCAGAAGGACTACCGTGCTGCATCAAGAAATGACATTCTGCTGGACTGCTAATCTGGAAGACCTGCTTTTCTGCTGTGCTGTCATGCTGCTCTCTGACCCTGCTGAAGGAGAGCTGGACTCTGCCTTGCAACTTAAGTGATCTCCAAGGGCTTGTAGACTTGCCTCTCGTTGCTTAAGACTGCAGGCTAACAAAGTCTCTACCTCTGCTCCTGTGGCTGAGCTTGTGCGGAGCCGGGTGGAGACCTCTCTGAGCCTCTGGGAACCGAAGGTGCACCGTGAGGGTCAGGCCATGAAAACATGTGGCATACGGTGTCATAGAATTCTTTAAACTGGACGGGTGTCTCTCCGGCTCCTGGAAAGCCACGGAAGCATGGAGCCAACCCAGGCACAATTTCCGCAAAACAAGGAGTAGAGTGCTGAGCCTCTTCCATCGCGTCGGCCGACAGATGGGGAGGCGTGGAACCGCACTTTGACTTTTTGTGTTTCTTATGCCTCTTACCTGACTGACCGATGACTTTGAGCAGGTGGACGAGGACTTAGGACTCCCAGAGCAGTACGCGGACCTTCCTCTTGACTGGGACTAAGACCTACGGGGTGAGCGGTGTGGATCCAAACACTGGGCCGCAAGCACCTTAGGGACCACTCCTTTAAAGCCTTCGGAGCCATGACTGGCAGTTGGAGCACAACTTGAGTAGTTATCGCACTCCAGGCACCAGAGACAAATTACATTTGGATCCATCTCCGACATGGAGCAATGGCACGCGCCACACAGTTTGAATCTAGAAGGCCTCTTCGACATTGAGGAAAAAAGCTACACACCGAAAATCAGCGCTAAAAACATACAAACAAATACTGTCAAAAAGTGAGAGCTTCATGGAATTTCATGGATCCGTGCTAGTTGGCTCGCAAAGAAAAGAACTGATGTCCGCCCGCCAGGGGGGCGCCTACATAGGTGATGCAGACATCAATACAGGCATGGACGTCGCTGAAGACGGCATGTGAAGTCAACCAATGTTAATTACCGGCGTGCAAGGGTATTGCTCAAGCAAAAAATCTGCTGGATCCAGCCTGAAGCCTTGGACATTCTAGGGTAAGGAATTTGTGGCTAGATGTATCTATCAGATATATGTGACAAAGGGTCTATATCCCTGAATATCTTCCACCGTCTGCTGTGGTATGAGAGTTTCAGCAACAGACATCCTCCCAGTGAATGGCACGTACATTTTGCAACATTAGCCATATCCATTGTCTTACACAATCGTTTAGGATATCGTCCCAGGTTGTGAGTCTGATTGAAAAGGTTCATATAGAATATGATTGAGGTATTTCACAGGATTTCCCAGCATGTGGGACATCAACACAGTCAAGCAGCTCTTGCATTACTTCAAAATTCATACGTCACTCAAGTCAATCCACTTTATTTCACATTAAAATGCATAAACGTACATAGTAGTTAAGGTTATACATATAAAAAAAATCTACCACGACCAATTCATCAATATACAAAAACTAGAAAGTTAGAATAACCAGCAATAGAAATATTGATAAAAATCATTAATTAGAAATAAAATCATCAGGTTAGATGTTAAGAGAAAATTACAGTAACCTAGTCAATGTTGGTATTAGACAAGGTACATAAATAAAAGTGAATAGCAAACACTCTTGGATCATTTAACTTGTATAATAATCCATAGACAAGGAATTAAAATTCAGTTAAAACAATCCCCCAGGAGTAAGACACCCTTCTAGTCTTTAAGGCAGTCTGTAAAAACATGCTGTTGTAAAACATATAAAAGGTGATTCCAATTTTTGAATTTTGTAAATACGAGCATAAACTCAGTTTTCTCAGTAGTGGAATAATGATTGTATTCCTCTCAGCTTAATAGACTAGACAAAGAAATAAAAGATAAGCAATAGATTGAATAGACCGACCGTCGCAAGGACTTAGAGACAACTGCTTAACCGAATATGCTTGTGACGGATAGCCAACCGTTAGAAGAAAAAAATTAAACCAAAACCATGTCAACAAAAACAATGCATGTTATTAGAGACAAAGGAAAGATAAGAAGAATGCCCAGTTGCCACAGGGGTCAATGCCTGATAGCTTATCACTAAAGATTTAAGAGCATTTTTCTGCCATCTATCTTGAGCACACTTAGCAATAAAAAGTTATTTTAGTAAACATTTGGAAAAATGACACACACTAGGTCGGTGATTCATACAATGTTGCCAGGCCCAGGTCTCTACAAGTCTGTTTCACACAAGCTAGCCAGGGAATAGAGGAAGCTTGATCAAGAGTTAGGATGTCCTTTAACACAATTTGATTTAATTGGACAGAGTTCCTTTTCCATAATATTAACCATAGTAGTAGAGGATCCATTTTAATGGTATCAATTATCAAAGGTAGACATAGTTCTTTGTGAACAATAATATTCAGGCATGAACCTGAGTAAGACAATGGTTTTTTAATAAATGCATCTTCAATAACTTGTAGAACATCCACTTGAGCTGTTCCCCAGATTGCTGCACAATTGGTAGCTATAGATATATAGCTGTAGCTATAGATACCGATTTCGCCAAGTAGATTTCCACCATTTCCTAAGTTTGAAGCAACCTTCCACAGGTCAGCTAAACTCTTAGACATAAGATTCACTCTGTTGCTCACCATCCCAGACCATTCTGATTTGGCATCATTCACACACTTTTTCAATTCCTAAAGGGTTTTGAGCATTCCCCCTGTTTTCCATACACAATTATTGCCCCCGCATCTCTAAAGAGTTCTCTGATAAAGAGAATTATGGGAGAATACACACCCATTGACTCCATGATAGCCCATATTTTACTGTAGGACACACAGTCAAAGTCCGCGGAGACAGGTCATGTAAAACTGGCCTTTCTTTGCCAGGGCATATTTGGCTGCAATTAGGGCTAGATTGAAGCACTGCTCTACTGTCACCCTCCCCTTCCTAATACCATCTGGAGGCCCGCGAGGACATTGTTCTCTGTCGTCCAGACCTCCAGCCTGTTGAGTAGTAATCTCCCCATTAGTTTAGCTGTGCTATCCAATAGGGAGATTGGGCGGTAATTGGCGGGATTGGAGGGGTCTCCCTTCTTATCGATTGGTATTATCAACAATTGTTTCTAAGATGACAAGGGGTCAACTTTGGCTATTGCATTTTTTTGAGGAGTTTTATATAGCGCAAACTAGACTTGAAGGTATCAGAGCTCTTTACATGAGCACCAGTTACGTTACAGACATTTACATGAATTTCTTTTGTTAGGCACAGGGAGATTAAGTGATTTGCCCAGAATCACAGAATGTTGAGGGTCCTTGCCGAGACTCAAACCTGGTTCCCCAGCTCTAATGTCGACCCCCCTAGCGGTTAGGCCACATTCTCTCCTCAATCATAAGCTTAGGTCAAAAGCTGAACCCTCAAAGGTTTATTAGCAAGGAAGATATCTAGCATGACTCCATCCGAGCCCACAGCTTTCAAAGCAGACAATTGGAATAGGGTGAGTTCTATTTCATCAATATAGAACTCCAACGCCGGACGCCACATTGATATCAGCTTGGGATTTAAAAATATTCTGGAAATTACTTAACCATGTGTTCTCATAAATATGGAGATCCAGAGATGGTCCTCAGTAAAAAAGGAGGATTGACCACTTTTCAAAAAGCCTTACTACCTTTACAAAGTGAGGCTTGTCTATGATTTTCCCATGCTTCCGCACGTAGCTGCCTTTTGCTCTCCTCCCTTACCCATTTATATAGTGCCCTCAAATTTCTAACAAAAACTTGATTTCTAGGCTGCTTTATGAGTGCCTTCCTAAGATTGATGGACGCCTTAGAGCAATTATTCTCAAACCACCTGATAGGTGGAGGATTGTTCTGCATTACAGGATAGATGAGCTCTAATGGATGTTAGAATTTCACTAAGGGCTATCAGAACCTAGTTGGTATTAGTTTGTGGGTCTAAACATAATTATACCTCCTGAGAGGTTGACGACACAACTTTACACAATATAGAATGTGGCTCAGTTTTGAACTATTTTAAAACGTTACAGTTTTTCCTAGTTAGAAACGGTTTGGGGGCATATTGCCATCAGAATTTATTAAGGGTATCCCATTGCAAGATCAAATAAATTGAGGCATGGTCGCTAAATTCAGTCATCTGCACCTCAGGCTTCTTTGAGCAGCTGTTAAAATTGGCAGGGATAATTATAAAATCGATAGTCAAGGTAGTACCTGCCTGCTGAAAAGTAGGGGCCATTTGACTGTTAGAAGTGTGTTTTGAGTTTACGTCACTCAATAATGATACTCCTAAACTCAATGCAGAGAATTATCAAGCAATGCATTGTATCCACCATTATGGCCACCACCACATTTATAGCTCCAATGGACAACAAGAAGTCTCCAATTTCACAAAATGGAGTCACTGTTGGATACCCCATACAGACATCCCAAGTGCTCAACAAAAAAAAGTGTGCAATTTGATATGGAACTTAGACCTGATAAAGCTACATATTTTTATCTACAGGACCTTGAATTGTTGACAACTGTTCTGGTAAAGTGAAATAAAGGTCTATATTGACCTCCGTTCCTTGAAATCTTCTTAGAACATGATTAAAAGTAAGGGGGTGCTTCCATTTCAGTGTATTGTGTTTGGGATACACAAGCATTACAAAATGTAGGTTTCTGACGCATTATTTCCTGCATATCTTGACCATGGAGAATGTATCTTTCTTAATAATGCGGTTTTGTAAGCAATGTGACTGAGATTGCTACGCATAAGGATGTGTGGGTGCCATAAACTTCTTAAGTTAATTACACACACACTTCCGGACAGGAAATGGGAAAGGGCCCAATTCTGATGACATGAAGGCAATTCTTAACAAGCATTTGCAATGCAATAGGTCTCGCATTTATGCAAGTTTGAGCTATTGACATTGTAAATGACTGCCTTTTCTTTGTATTTAAAACTTAAATTAAAAGCAGTCATTTACAATGCCAATATTTTAAAGTCGTGTAAATGCGAGACCTATTGCATTGCAAATGCTTGTTATCTTGGGCTGAATAACAGATGTTTGTTACCCAACTCAATGGTAATCATTGCATGGACTTTAGAAAGATGCAAGGATGAGTGGACTCACCTGGATTTGAACTTGTGACCATGATGTCACACACAGGCCCCTACAGTGGACACATTGGCTCGACGTGTTGACGCAGGTATCCAGAACCCCCGGTGAAGCCTCTCGCTCGACCTCTTATCGTTATTTGGCGTGAAGCGTGTCCATTATCAGGATGCATCCCAACGCCCGTTTCCCTCTTAGGTAAAGAGATGGCAAACAGAGAACACTATATATTAATTAATATCCACAACTCTACTATAGCGGCTGACATATATATCAGTCAGTTACCGCCCAAGACTCGTTCTACACACAAGCTTGACGTTTAGTACTACTTCACCCGGGATGAATCATTGCGTCCAATATACAGTTATTTACTAAGGCAACAAGAATAACTAATAAGTGTTGCACAACTATGGTCAATTTTCCAATACCTCCAATGGAACTATCATCCTAAAAATAACAAACAATCCAAGTTGGAATAGTAAGCGAGGTACAGACAATCACCCAGCCTTCCTGACTGACCAGCAAGAGAATTTTCTTAAAATAAGAATAAACCCTCTGTCTTTTGTTATGTTTCTGTCTTAAAGCAAATGACGGACTCCTGAAGAAGGCAAATGCCGAAACGCGCGTAGAGTTCCCACCCACCGCTTTGCTTACTCCACTAGCCCGACCTACCATCATAGTCATTTGTATTCTGTTTATGTGTTTTTTTGTATGTTAATTTCCCTAATTCACATTTCCTTCGTCACTTGTTTTGAATATGTGTCAATAATTTTTTGCATTTACAAATTGTATGTTAGTGATGTTTTAAATGCTTATATGTATCTTTTAGAAATAAGATTCTTATCAAAAAAATGAAGAAAATATTTATTAAACCACAATACTATTTTGAATATAATTATTGGGTTTTGTTCTATCAATTTGTTCTATATGTCACATGTATTAGCTAATTAGCTTCTTTGATTCCTTGGTTTTTTTGGCTTAATTACTAAGCGCACTACCGTATGTTCTTCTAAAATATCACATTAGTCCACTAAGCCTCCAGACCTGGCACTTTGAAAGTTTCATGCTTGGCTGTGTCCCTCCAACCTTACCTGCCCACATAAAGCTGCTCTATATTTCATGACTAGACTGTTAATGCCTACAAAAGAAATTGAATACATCACAACAACCTAGATCCCTTAGTACTGTTAAGTCACCAAAGCTGGACAAAATTAAATCTAACATCTGTCCCCTGGCTTACAAGGGCATGTATCTATATCAACCACCCTCTCTTTTTAGCATGGTCACTGCATTATCTAGAAGACTCCCTCAGTGAAGATATTGAATCGTATGCTGTCATAGACAGTAAGATAACACCCTGCCACTACAGTTATACATTCTTCATTTACCTTTCAGGAGTTGTGACTGCTGAACTTTTTAAAACTTCCAGTTGAAAAGGTAAGATCCAGATAGGAGTATCCCTGGGGATGCCGGCTGATTATGCACTAGTGGAGTCCACAACATTAAGATGCCAGGCTCTTTGTGCTGTTTCTTGCCATACTCAGAAGTTCTCATATTTTCAGTGTGTGCAGAGCAACTGCGTTTTGTTTTCAGAGACATGGCATCCACTAATATCAGGCAGTGTTTGACAAGCTCAAAGGAGAAGCTGAGAGACGTTCGGATTACCAATGCGCTTCTCAAGGAAAAGTGGCCTTGGGGCTCTGCTCTGAGACTTTGTCTCCTCAAGTGTTTGCGCTGCCATTACCCGCAATTGTTCTGCGCAGGCTGAACTCAGCCTTTTGTCTACACAAGGCTGCTGACTAAGTATTTTTAACCTTTGGTATTATGGCAGAGGGCGACTGCTTCATCCCTGGCAATCACTTCTGGAAAGCAGCCTTACCTGCCGCAACAAGCTCCGCTCATCAAGCCGAAAACACTATTTCAGGAGGCACTGATCTGCTAGGAAATCCCCACCCCCGTCTGACATCCCATGGGACCAAGCACTCTCCAAGAAAAATAAAACCAGTGGTGCGCACGTACCACAAAGGAGCTGAACACGGGAATCAAAACCAGTGGTGGGCATGCACCACAGAGGAGCCTGTCGTCTGTGCCGTGCGCTGATGCGCGTCCTAGACACGGACGGGAATGGGCAGAGCAAAGGTGGGACATGCGCCCGCCTTTGCCCCATTGCGTGCCATTTTTTTTTAAAAGCACGCTACAGCCAATGCCAGCCTGCGAAAGCAAAACCACACGCACAAGCGTGTAGTTAGCTTTCTGAAGCCCATACAAGCGGTCTTGCACTGCGCGACAGTGCTGCGCACTGCAACGCTAGGCGCAAGACCTAAAAATGATAGTTTTAAAGCGTACAAAACTAACCGCTTAAAAGGAGGGTCCTAGGGTCCTAGGGCAAGTTTAACGACCCAACCTAGATACGTACCCCAATCTACAATACTATTAACACAAATGGTATCTAGGGGTCAAGTGATGATGTAACTCAACTGTGAAATAGGGTTGTAGTATCTCCATGCACTCACTCGCTAATTGTGATTCAATTGGTTCAAGCGCGTTACCTTGTCGCACTATGCCTGGTAGTGCCTTAAGTCAAATGTGCAAAATGTGATAAGGGAATCACTGCAAGGCGCGCAATTTCACATGAAACTGGTGGGTTTCTTCAAATGTTTATGCCAAAAATGCAAACCAAAACTTGCTTGAAAGCTTAATTCAGAATTTATTTCATTCCAATATAGCGTTGATTTAAAGAGTTCATTTTTGGAAAAAATCAAACATCATTCCATCTTCACATTACTTGTTGCTTGCCCAATGCATTTCGGGTTAGTAGGTGTAACCCTTCGTCAGGGCCCTAAAAATGAAAACATACAAGACCTTAACTTTCAGAAAAAAGAGAGCCATGGGGTCAAGATGACCAAACATATAAATAACATTGATACTGGGGTTATACATGATACAGCATTGTCAAGCCTGTAAGTTAAGAATACATCAAACAAAACTAACCCAGCTAGTATCGTAATAACATTGGTGTGGCTCAGACAAGTGCCTAAAGTACAGCCAGTGGTGGGTTTGTGGGTCGAAAGTGAAGGCGGGTTGAAAATTAAAGAATGGGGTGAGAGCCTGGCAGAGGGACAAACTCAATCGACAAACGAGGAGCTTACCGCAATGGTAACGTGTAGTCGTCTCGAAGTTCCAAACGCGGAACCGGTCCGATAAGCGGAGAGCCAATGGGGAGGTTAGTTATAGGTATGTCAAGGGGTCACGTGATGCAGGTTGGAAAAAACAAACGGGATAAAAAAGGGAAACTGCAATGTTTGGAATTACGAGAAAGGTGTAGGAACACCCGAAAACTGAATATAAGAAATAATCATGACAGGGTAAAAGCGAATTCGAAGTCTCCAAGACGCGCTAAAAAGCGTGGCAGTTTAGAGTGTTGTGATAGGTGCGCTGGGGTCACGTATTGCGCCGAAGAAAGGTAAACAAAGGCTCATGCGAGCAAGCATCGAACAGGAGAAACGTATACCAGAAAACTGACGAATCAGGAGAAAAAATATGTGGGCAATGTCATACTGATGATGGTGATCAAATGTTGGGCTGTGACAAACGTAAACATGTGAAATGAAAAATCAAACACTGTGATGTGCGAAGTGGCAACATAAACAATCGAACAGGGAATACTGACTGAACAAATAAGTGCATACATATAGTGTACAGCATTCAACCAATATATTGCAAAAAATGAGAAAGTTCGATGAGAGATTGTTCATTGGATCATCCGTAAAGGAGTGGGAGGTCGCTCATATAGCCATTTGGAGTGTCATAAGTTACAGAAAACATGAAAATTCAATCCGATCATTGATCCCTGCTGGTTGGAGGGAATTCAGTTTCTTGATCCAGTGAAATTCCGCTTGTAGTCGCTGTTTAGTGGGATCAATGTCTTGGCGTTGCGGGAGTATCTCCAGTATGGTGAATTTTAGTTGGGTGATTTGATGATTATTTTCAAGCCAGTGTGTTGCTAATGCTGATTTCATATTTTTTGTCCGAATATTACTTTTGTGCTCTGATATTCTCGTCTTGATCTTTCTTTCTGTCTGGCCGACATATATTTTGCCACATGGGCATTTGATTGCGTAGATCACATTTTTTGTATCACAAGTTCCTGTGTATAGTAAATCAATTTTGTGACCTTTAGTTGGATGCATAAAGATGTTTCCGGGTATTTCATTGTTGCAATGTATGCAATTCAAGCATTTGAGCATACCTTTTGGTGAAGTTTTGATGACTTTTTTGGTGCTGAGTGTCTCTTTGAGGTTTTTCGATCTTATCATAAAAACAGGAGAATCCCCAGAGGGTTGAGAATCGCTCTAAAACCTATGTTGTGCAAGAACAGTAAAAATTTTGTTGAAAAGTGGTACCAAATTCTGAACAAATGCTCACTGGATTTAATCTTATTAATCATACAGGAACTTTCCAAAGTTCTAAAAGAAATCGACGTCGATCTAAACAACATGAAAAAGGAGCTTGAAAAATTTCCAGATTTACAAACAACACTTGAGGATGTAAATAAAAGACTAGACAAATACGCCAAAGAAGTAAATGATCGGAAAGTCAGGAAATACAAAAGAGACACAATTGATTATAAATATGACGAAGTGTACACCTGGGCAGAAATTTATAATCAAAAGAAATGGCAACAACCCAAAACTAAACCATCTACCAATTCGTCACAAGAAAGTTTAGTATCTGAATCGGACATCGCACAGACAAGACAACCTATTGAGAAAACCCAACAACCGAGTACATCCACCAAGAAGCAGCCTTTTTTAGACATCAGTCCCGCAGCCAACGCACCACCCATAATCGCATCAGGAGGGGGAGAAGAAACTCCCGAAGAAATAGCCAAACGAACAAGGAGCCAGAAGTCAACAAAACCGACCTAGTTATCAACATCTCATCTAAACTTTTGACACCAGCCCAGATGGCGGTATTAAACAAAGGAATTACGTTTGTACCGACTTATAAGACCAGCCTTGCTATAATATTCGGACAAAAAATATGAAATCAGCATTAGCAACACACTGGCTTGAAAATAATCATCAAATCACCCAACTAAAATTCACCATACTGGAGATACTCCCGCAACGCCAAGACATTGATCCCACTAAACAACGGCTACAAGCGGAATTTCACTGGATCAAGAAACTGAATTCCCTCCAACCAGCAGGGATCAATGATCGGATTGAATTTTCATGTTTTCTGTAACTTATGACACTCCATATGGCTATATGAGCGACCTCCCACTCCTTTACGGATGATCCAATGAACAATCTCTCATCGAACGTTCTCATTTTTTGCAATATATTGGTTGAATGCTGTACACTATATGTATGCACTTATTTGTTCAGTCAGTATTCCCTGTTCGATTATTTATGTTGCCACTTCGCACATCACAGTGTTTGATTTTTCATTTCACATGTTTACGTTTGTCACAGCCCAACATTTGATCACCATCATCAGTATGACATTGCCCACATATTTTTTCTCCTGATTCGTCAGTTTTCTGGTATACGTTTCTCCCGTTCGATGCTTGCTCGCATGAGCCTTTGTTTACCTTTCTTCGGCGCAATACGTGACCCCAGCGCACCTATCACAACACTCTAAACTGCCACGCTTTTTAGCGCGTCTTGGAGACTTCGAATTCGCTTTTACCCTGTCATGATTATTTCTTATATTCAGTTTTCGGGTGTTCCTACACCTTTCTCGTAATTCCAAACATTGCAGTTTCCCTTTTTTATCCCGTTTGTTTTTTCCAACCTGCATCACGTGACCCCTTGACATACCTATAACTAACCTCCCCATTGGCTCTCCGCTCATCGGACCGGTTCCGCGTTTGGAACTTCGAGACGACTACACGTTACCATTGCGGTAAGCTCCTCGTTTGTCGATTGAGTTTGTCCCTCTGCCAGGCTCTCACCCCATTCTTTAATTTTCAACCCGCCTTCACTTTCGACCCACGAACCCACCACTGACTGTACTTTAGGCACTTGTCTGAGCCACACCAATGTTATTACGATACTAGCTGGGTTAGTTTTGTTTGATGTATTCTTAACTTACAGGCTTGACAATGCTGTATCATGTATAACCCCAGTATCAATGTTATTTATATGTTTGGTCATCTTGACCCCATGGCTCTCTTTTTTCTGAAAGTTAACGTCTTGTATGTTTTCATTTTTAGGCCCCTGACGAAGGGTTACACCTACTAACCCGAAATGCATTGGGCAAGCAACAAGTAATGTGAAGATGGAATGATGTTTGATTTTTTCCAAAAATGAACTCTTTAAATCAACGCTATATTGGAATGAAATAAATTCTGAATTAAGCTTTCAAGCAAGTTTTGGTTTGCATTTTTGGCATAAACATTTGAAGAAACCCACCAGTTTCATGTGAAATTGCGCACCTTGCAGTGATTCCCTTATCACATTTTGCACATATGACTTAAGGCACTACCAGGCATAGTGCGACAAGGTAACGCGCTTGAACCAATTGAATCACAATTAGCGAGTGAGTGCACGGAGATACTACAACCCTATTTCATTGACTCTTGCCTACCCCATCTCCAGCGCACCAACAAACAGTTTGAAAAATGCAGTTTGACGAAATAGCGCAACTAACGTCCAATCAAGCTGAGTTGTTAGCCTTCACTTCTGAAGCAGCAGAAGAAATTTATGGACTCATACAAGAGACCAGAGCTTTCAGTCCAAACATTTCCACTACAGCACAATTAATTCGGCAATTTGAATTTCTAAGCAAAAAAGAAATCAACCAAAGATTACATGCGACGACACTGATACATTATCATAAAAACAGGAGAATCCCCAGAGGGTTGAGAATCGCTCTAAAACCTATGTTGTGCAAGAACAGTAAAAATTTTGTTGAAAAGTGGTACCAAATTCTGAACAAATGCTCACTGGATTTAATCTTATTAATCATACAGGAACTTTCCAAAGTTCTAAAAGAAATCGACGTCGATCTAAACAACATGAAAAAGGAGCTTGAAAAATTTCCAGATTTACAAACAACACTTGAGGATGTAAATAAAAGACTAGACAAATACGCCAAAGAAGTAAATGATCGGAAAGTCAGGAAATACAAAAGAGACACAATTGATTATAAATATGACGAAGTGTACACCTGGGCAGAAATTTATAATCAAAAGAAATGGCAACAACCCAAAACTAAACCATCTACCAATTCGTCACAAGAAAGTTTAGTATCTGAATCGGACATCGCACAGACAAGACAACCTATTGAGAAAACCCAACAACCGAGTACATCCACCAAGAAGCAGCCTTTTTTAGACATCAGTCCCGCAGCCAACGCACCACCCATAATCGCATCAGGAGGGGGAGAAGAAACTCCCGAAGAAATAGCCAAACGAACAAGGAGCCAGAAGTCAACAAAACCGACCTAGTTATCAACATCTCATCTAAACTTTTGACACCAGCCCAGATGGCGGTATTAAACAAAGGAATTACGTTTGTACCGACTTATAAGACCAGCCTTGCGGAAACAGAGATAGCGTTATTCAAGTTCTTCAGAAACCTCAAATTGAAATATTTTTTCAAAGATGCGACACCTTCATCCACCACCGATATCACAGTCTTTAAACCCAAGAGCACATTCTGTGCTCCATATTCGCACAAAACCATAGAAACTGTGGAAAGAATTATACTAACGGATATTCAAAAAATCAACTTCAACAAAATTACTAAAAACAACATGTCTAAGAATGAACTGAGCACCCTCATGCAGTTGTCAAATGATACTGAAATAACTTTCCAGAAAGCAGACAAAGGGGGAGCCCTGATCGTCATGGATACCACCTTTTATAATTCGAGTGTCAATCAACACGTACAAGATAAGAACACTTACATCCCTTTGGATGGAGACCCCACTGAGGAATACCAGAAAATCCTTACAGTAATTTTGGATCATGCCCTTGAACAAAAATGGATCGACGATAGAACATACAAATTTTTGGTAACCAAATATCCAAGGAGACCAAAACTCTATATGTTGCCAAAAATTCACAAAGACTTGAAAAGACCACCGTTCAGACCTATCGTGTCTGCGTGCGGGTCTATATCTGACAGTGTTGGTAAATATTTAGACCGTTTTCTACAGCCGATTGTGCAAAGAGGGCAAACCTACATCAAGGATACCACATCTTTTCTCAACTTACTCAAAACCATTGAGTTGGAACCCGATGTAGAAAATTGGCTCAGTACTATTGATGTAGTATCACTTTACACTTCCATACCACACAATGAAGGTCTTGAAGCTTTCGAATGGAGTCTTTTAAGAGATGATGAATGTGAAGCCAATAAAATCTTTCTAGTGGAACTCATGCATTTTGCGCTATACCACAGCTATTTTGAATGGGACAACAAGTTCTACAATCAGTGCAATGGAACCTCAATGGGTTTTGGGGGGGCCCCCTCATATGCTAACCTGTTTATGTCTAAATTTGAACATGAGAATATCCTGAACAAGACCAACTGGACTGATCACTTAGTGACGTTCAAAAGATATATAGATGATTTATTTTTAATTTGGAAAGGTGACAAAGAACAATTGTTGATGAACATCATGGAAATAAATCAGCTAAATCCCAGAATCAAATTCACGCACACCATCCAGAAGGAAACCATTGCTTTTTTAGATGTACAGATCACAATCATCAACCAAAAACTACACACTCAAGTGTACAAAAAACCCACCGATCGGAACTCTAGTTTGTTGTACCAAAGCTTTCATCCTGAAACTTTGAAAAAGCATTTACCTACTTCCCAATTCATTCGTCTCAAAAGGATCACCTCAGACCCTCACAGATTGGAAGAAACTCTCACAGATCAGCTACAACAATACCAAAAACGTGGATATCCCAAAGATGTGTTGGATGAATCCATCAAAAAAGTTACGAATCTCTCAAGAGATCAACTGTTAATATCTAAGCCTCAATCAAAAGAAAACAAGACAGTGTGCGTTTTAAAATACTCGACAGCATCTACTCAAATCAAGAGAATCATCAATCAGCATTGGAACCTTATCAGAACAGAACCAGACTTAACCAATCTCTACAGTGACCAGCTGACCTTTGCCTTCAAAAGATTGAAAAACCTCAAAGAGACACTCAGCACCAAAAAAGTCATCAAAACTTCACCAAAAGGTATGCTCAAATGCTTGAATTGCATACATTGCAACAATATAATACCCGGAAACATCTTTATGCATCCAACTAAAGGTCACAAAATTGATTTACTATACACAGGAACTTGTGATACAAAAAATGTGATCTACGCAATCAAATGCCCATGTGGCAAAATATATGTCGGCCAGACAGAAAGAAAGATCAAGACGAGAATATCAGAGCACAAAAGTAATATTCGGACAAAAAATATGAAATCAGCATTAGCAACACACTGGCTTGAAAATAATCATCAAATCACCCAACTAAAATTCACCATACTGGAGATACTCCCGCAACGCCAAGACATTGATCCCACTAAACAACGACTACAAGCGGAATTTCACTGGATCAAGAAACTGAATTCCCTCCAACCAGCAGGGATCAATGATCGGATTGAATTTTCATGTTTTCTGTAACTTATGACACTCCATATGGCTATATGAGCGACCTCCCACTCCTTTACGGATGATCCAATGAACAATCTCTCATCGAACTTTCTCATTTTTTGCAATATATTGGTTGAATGCTGTACACTATATGTATGCACTTATCTGTTCAGTCAGTATTCCCTGTTCGATTGTTTATGTTGCCACTTCGCACATCACAGTGTTTGATTTTTCATTTCACATGTTTACGTTTGTCACAGCCCAACATTTGATCACCATCATCAGTATGACATTGCCCACATATTTTTTCTCCTGATTCGTCAGTTTTCTGGTATACGTTTCTCCCGTTCGATGCTTGCTCGCATGAGCCTTTGTTTACCTTTCTTCGGCGCAATACGTGACCCCAGCGCACCTATCACAACACTCTAAACTGCCACGCTTTTTAGCGCGTCTTGGAGACTTCGAATTCGCTTTTACCCTGTCATGATTATTTCTTATATTCAGTTTTCGGGTGTTCCTACACCTTTCTCGTAATTCCAAACATTGCAGTTTCCCTTTTTTATCCCGTTTGTTTTTTCCAACCTGCATCACGTGACCCCTTGACATACCTATAACTAACCTCCCCATTGGCTCTCCGCTTATCGGACCGGTTCCGCGTTTGGAACTTCGAGACGACTACACGTTACCATTGCGGTAAGCTCCTCGTTTGTCGATTGAGTTTGTCCCTCTGCCAGGCTCTCACCCCATTCTTTAATTTTCAACCCGCCTTCACTTTCGACCCACGAACCCACCACTGGCTGTACTTTAGGCACTT
This sequence comes from Lissotriton vulgaris, assembly GCF_964263255.1. Classification (NCBI taxonomy): domain Eukaryota; kingdom Metazoa; phylum Chordata; class Amphibia; order Caudata; family Salamandridae; genus Lissotriton; species Lissotriton vulgaris. Next base: position 1,296,790,399 of record NC_141685.1, on the reverse strand, counting down.
GTCTGAGCCACACCAATGTTATTACGATACTAGCTGGGTTAGTTTTGTTTGATGTATTCTTAACTTACAGGCTTGACAATGCTGTATCATGTATAACCCCAGTATCAATGTTATTTATATGTTTGGTCATCTTGACCCCATGGCTCTCTTTTTTCTGAAAGTTAAGGTCTTGTATGTTTTCATTTTTAGGCCCCTGACGAAGGGTTACACCTACTAACCCGAAATGCATTGGGCAAGCAACAAGTAATGTGAAGATGGAATGATGTTTGATTTTTTCCAAAAATGAACTCTTTAAATCAACGCTATATTGGAATGAAATAAATTCTGAATTAAGCTTTCAAGCAAGTTTTGGTTTGCATTTTTGGCATAAACATTTGAAGAAACCCACCAGTTTCATGTGAAATTGCGCACCTTGCAGTGATTCCCTTATCACATTTTGCACATATGACTTAAGGCACTACCAGGCATAGTGCGACAAGGTAACGCGCTTGAACCAATTGAATCACAATTAGCGAGTGAGTGCACGGAGATACTACAACCCTATTTCATTGACTCTTGCCTACCCCATCTCCAGCGCACCAACAAACAGTTTGAAAAATGCAGTTTGACGAAATAGCGCAACTAACGTCCAATCAAGCTGAGTTGTTAGCCTTCACTTCTGAAGCGGCAGAAGAAATTTATGGACGCATACAAGAGACCAGAGCTTTCAGTCCAAACATTTCCACTACAGCACAATTAATTCGGCAATTTGAATTTCTAAGCAAAAAAGAAATCAACCAAAGATTACATGCGACGACACTGATACATTATCATAAAAACAGGAGAATCCCCAGAGGGTTGAGAATCGCTCTAAAACCTATGTTGTGCAAGAACAGTAAAAATTTTGTTGAAAAGTGGTACCAAATTCTGAACAAATGCTCACTGGATTTAATCTTATTAATCATACAGGAACTTTCCAAAGTTCTAAAAGAAATCGACGTCGATCTAAACAACATGAAAAAGGAGCTTGAAAAATTTCCAGATTTACAAACAACACTTGAGGATGTAAATAAAAGACTAGACAAATACGCCAAAGAAGTAAATGATCGGAAAGTCAGGAAATACAAAAGAGACACAATTGATTATAAATATGACGAAGTGTACACCTGGGCAGAAATTTATAATCAAAAGAAATGGCAACAACCCAAAACTAAACCATCTACCAATTCGTCACAAGAAAGTTTAGTATCTGAATCGGACATCGCACAGACAAGACAACCTATTGAGAAAACCCAACAACCGAGTACATCCACCAAGAAGCAGCCTTTTTTAGACATCAGTCCCGCAGCCAACGCACCACCCATAATCGCATCAGGAGGGGGAGAAGAAACTCCCGAAGAAATAGCCAAACGAACAAGGAGCCAGAAGTCAACAAAACCGACCTAGTTATCAACATCTCATCTAAACTTTTGACACCAGCCCAGATGGCGGTATTAAACAAAGGAATTACGTTTGTACCGACTTATAAGACCAGCCTTGCGGAAACAGAGATAGCGTTATTCAAGTTCTTCAGAAACCTCAAATTGAAATATTTTTTCAAAGATGCGACACCTTCATCCACCACCGATATCACAGTCTTTAAACCCAAGAGCACATTCTGTGCTCCATATTCGCACAAAACCATAGAAACTGTGGAAAGAATTATACTAACGGATATTCAAACAATCAACTTCAACAAAATTACTAAAAACAACATGTCTAAGAATGAACTGAGCACCCTCATGCAGTTGTCAAATGATACTGAAATAACTTTCCAGAAAGCAGACAAAGGGGGAGCCCTGATCGTCATGGATACCACCTTTTATAATTCGAGTGTCAATCAACACGTACAAGATAAGAACACTTACATCCCTTTGGATGGAGACCCCACTGAGGAATACCAGAAAATCCTTACAGTAATTTTGGATCATGCCCTTGAACAAAAATGGATCGACGATAGAACATACAAATTTTTGGTAACCAAATATCCAAGGAGACCAAAACTCTATATGTTGCCAAAAATTCACAAAGACTTGAAAAGACCACCGTTCAGACCTATCGTGTCTGCGTGCGGGTCTATATCTGACAGTGTTGGTAAATATTTAGACCGTTTTCTACAGCCGATTGTGCAAAGAGGGCAAACCTACATCAAGGATACCACATCTTTTCTCAACTTACTCAAAACCATTGAGTTGGAACCCGATGTAGAAAATTGGCTCAGTACTATTGATCTAGTATCACTTTACACTTCCATACCACACAATGAAGGTCTTGAAGCTTTCGAATGGAGTCTTTTAAGAGATGATGAATGTGAAGCCAATAAAATCTTTCTAGTGGAACTCATGCATTTTGCGCTATACCACAGCTATTTTGAATGGGACAACAAGTTCTACAATCAGTGCAATGGAACCTCAATGGGTTTTGGGGGGGCCCCCTCATATGCTAACCTGTTTATGTCTAAATTTGAACATGAGAATATCCTGAACAACACCAACTGGACTGATCACTTAGTGACGTTCAAAAGATATATCGATGATTTATTTTTAATTTGGAAAGGTGACAAAGAACAATTGTTGATGAACATCATGGAAATAAATCAGCTAAATCCCAGAATCAAATTCACGCACACCATCCAGAAGGAAACCATTGCTTTTTTAGATGTACAGATCACAATCATCAACCAAAAACTACACACTCAAGTGTACAAAAAACCCACCGATCGGAACTCTAGTTTGTTGTACCAAAGCTTTCATCCTGAAACTTTGAAAAAGCATTTACCTACTTCCCAATTCATTCGTCTCAAAAGGATCACCTCAGACCCTCACAGATTGGAAGAAACTCTCACAGATCAGCTACAACAATACCAAAAACGTGGATATCCCAAAGATGTGTTGGATGAATCCATCAAAAAAGTTACGAATCTCTCAAGAGATCAACTGTTAATATCTAAGCCTCAATCAAAAGAAAACAAGACAGTGTGCGTTTTAAAATACTCGACAGCATCTACTCAAATCAAGAGAATCATCAATCAGCATTGGAACCTTATCAGAACAGAACCAGACTTAACCAATCTCTACAGTGACCAGCTGACCTTTGCCTTCAAAAGATCGAAAAACCTCAAAGAGACACTCAGCACCAAAAAAGTCATCAAAACTTCACCAAAAGGTATGCTCAAATGCTTGAATTGCATACATTGCAACAATATAATACCCGGAAACATCTTTATGCATCCAACTAAAGGTCACAAAATTGATTTACTATACACAGGAACTTGTGATACAAAAAATGTGATCTACGCAATCAAATGCCCATGTGGCAAAATATATGTCGGCCAGACAGAAAGAAAGATCAAGACCAGAATATCAGAGCACAAAAGTAATATTCGGACAAAAAATATGAAATCAGCATTAGCAACACACTGGCTTGAAAATAATCATCAAATCACCCAACTAAAATTCACCATACTGGAGATACTCCCGCAACGCCAAGACATTGATCCCACTAAACAACGACTACAAGCGGAATTTCACTGGATCAAGAAACTGAATTCCCTCCAACCAGCAGGGATCAATGATCGGATTGAATTTTCATGTTTTCTGTAACTTATGACACTCCATATGGCTATATGAGCGACCTCCCACTCCTTTACGGATGATCCAATGAACAATCTCTCATCGAACTTTCTCATTTTTTGCAATATATTGGTTGAATGCTGTACACTATATGTATGCACTTATTTGTTCAGTCAGTATTCCCTGTTCGATTGTTTATGTTGCCACTTCGCACATCACAGTGTTTGATTTTTCATTTCACATGTTTACGTTTGTCACAGCCCAACATTTGATCACCATCATCAGTATGACATTGCCCACATATTTTTTCTCCTGATTCGTCAGTTTTCTGGTATACGTTTCTCCCGTTCGATGCTTGCTCGCATGAGCCTTTGTTTACCTTTCTTCGGCGCAATACGTGACCCCAGCGCACCTATCACAACACTCTAAACTGCCACGCTTTTTAGCGCGTCTTGGAGACTTCGAATTCGCTTTTACCCTGTCATGATTATTTCTTATATTCAGTTTTCAGGTGTTCCTACACCTTTCTCGTAATTCCAAACATTGCAGTTTCCCTTTTTTATCCCGTTTGTTTTTTCCAACCTGCATCACGTGACCCCTTGACATACCTATAACTAACCTCCCCATTGGCTCTCCGCTTATCGGACCGGTTCCGCGTTTGGAACTTCGAGACGACTACACGTTACCATTGCGGTAAGCTCCTCGTTTGTCGATTGAGTTTGTCCCTCTGCCAGGCTCTCACCCCATTCTTTAATTTTCAACCCGCCTTCACTTTCGACCCACGAACCCACCACTGGCTGTACTTTAGGCACTTGTCTGAGCCACACCAATGTTATTACGATACTAGCTGGGTTAGTTTTGTTTGATGTATTCTTAAATTACAGGCTTGACAATGCTGTATCATGTATAACCCCAGTATCAATGTTATTTATATGTTTGGTCATCTTGACCCCATGGCTCTCTTTTTTCTGAAAGTTAAGGTCTTGTATGTTTTCATTTTTAGGCTCCTGACGAAGGGTTACACCTACTAACCCGAAATGCATTGGGCAAGCAACAAGTAATGTGAAGATGGAATGATGTTTGATTTTTTCCAAAAATGAACTCTTTAAATCAACGCTATATTGGAATGAAATAAATTCTGAATTAAGCTTTCAAGCAAGTTTTGGTTTGCATTTTTGGCATAAACATTTGAAGAAACCCACCAGTTTCATGTGAAATTGCGCGCCTTGCAGTGATTCCCTTATCACATTTTGCACATGTAACTCAACTGTGGACACCAACCTCAACACAATACAAAAAAGCAGTGGACACCCAAAAATGCTACTAAGTGTGACATATATTCTCTGAGCTAAGACTCAAGGGCATGGGTGAATATTTCCATCAGTAGCCGCTCTGTACCACACTTTTTAACATCATGTGGGTTCTCCTTGCCCAGGAGACAAAGGAACACAACCTACAGATATTCACAAGGCTGTGTATAAACCTTAAAGCGTAATCATAAGCTACAAATGGTGTGACCCTCTGGCTGATTCAAGGAAACAAGTGTGGTTCTTGCCTAAGATCCCTGGTGCATTAACCAACAAACCAGATCCTAGTTGTTTGTCTGTAAATGTCACCCTCTGTAGTTGTGTAAATTGCGCCAAAAGTGGTTGCCGATATCTGACCTTCATTCTGTTAAAATTCACGAGCAAATGATGATTGATGAAAAGAATCTAATACATTTTCTTCACGATCCAGTTCCTTTCAGGAAAAAGCCGGACCTGGTTTCTGTTCTAATATAAGCCCAACCACCACGTATGGTCAAGGCAGTGAAGGCCTTTGGCTAATTGCAGCTGTGGTACACTTAATTATTATTGTTTAATTTTTTTCGGGATAAACAGATCTTCTGACCCCAAGAGGATTCGCAGAACCTAGCAGGGGCACAGGACTCACAAAACCTTCCCTTTACTGGGAGCCAAGTACCCCACTGTAGCACTCACTTCTCTCATGATAGCTTGGCAAAGCAGTCCAAGTGCTAGTAAATTGTATTAGTGTGGGCTAGTACCCCACTCCACAGGTAGGCAACAAACAACACACAATAAATCACTGTACTTTCATTTCTTTTTTTAAATGAAAAGTACTTTATTGAGCACACACTACTTAACCCCTTCGGTGCTTAGGATGGCCCCGACCATCATACGTCACGGTGGGCGTGTGCAGAGAATGGCCAGGGGCCATCCACACCCCGCCCGCTCATAAATTCTCCCGGACAGCGGGATAATTATTGCAGCGCGCATGGGGTTAATACTTTACATTCGTTTACAAATGCTTACAATTAGGTAGGTGAAAATATTATGGTGACATTCTTCTAACAGTACATACCTTAGGGAGCCCTGGACCTAAGACCTAAGACCATGATACCCGACACGTATGTTACACTCAAAATGAGAGGGTGTGCTTATCAAAGGGTATGCCTCCTGGCTTTGTTGGAGTCATCACATGTATAAAATCCAACCACTACACTGTAACCAATACAACAAACTGTTAGAAATTATACCAACTTATAAAGACATTCATTAGAACATATAATGACTCACTGTTAACCTGGTGATAATCGCAAAAACATTTCCCTGGCCTTTATTAAGACATATAAAGCATCATTATAAATGTTGTTGTTTTCAATTTTTCCACGCACTATTAAGTGCTAAATATGACTGAATGCCTATATTAAGTATCTAGTGATCACCGAGCACAACACTATTGATAGAGTGTGCTAGCTTTAGTGATAGCCAGTCACTACCGATCACTATAAGCTCTGAATGGAATGCACGATACAGCAGAAGACACGTGAGAACCAGCATGGCACTTCGTAACAGGCTTGTATTAATCATACTTGTGACCTTTTACATTTTTCTCCTCCAGGTCTTTTTTGCTTTTAGCTCAACCATTGTTGTTTCTGAGCTTTTTCACTCTGACCATTTGTCAGTTGTGCACAGGAATCTAGGGACCGGCAGGGCGTTAGTGTGTCCTGACCACCCATTTTCCTTCTGGTCCTGACGAAAACCCGGTACCTTCCATCCTACGGGTTGAAACATGTAGACCTCACACATAAGTGATACACACGGTCATAACACCTAAACGTATCCACACACTTAATTTTAATATTGTCCAGTTCCTTGAGAATAAATTTTCCACACAAGTATACCAGGACAATTTTTAACACTTTTTTTCACTTCACACACAAAATACCCGCTCCACTGTAGTCCAGGTGTCGCAGCACACCCTGATGGCACTCGGCTGTCAGGGTGGACCCCGATGATGAAGCATGTCACCGACTAGGTCGGTGAGTGAGGGGTTTCTTAAAAAAGGAAGGACTCTCTTCTTTTTCTCTTTCATTCCATTCAGACCGCTTTATCCAAGCTACCTCTGATGGTACTCCTTTCTTGTTTTGTTTATTACTGATACCCAGGGGACCAGGAGTACTCTCCGTTCACTTTTGTGAATTAATTCCCTTACTCTCTCCTTTGTTTAACTGTGTTGTTTTCAATAAAGCATCACAATTTCAATAAAATATGAGCAGAATTGTTTTATACTTTCAACATGTTGCAAGCAGAGCTTGGCGACCCTCCAACAAGGGTTGCCATATGACTGAGCAAAAGCCCAAGATCTAAGTGGAGAACTTTTAATGACTCACTGTTAAGGTGGTGATAAGCTATCAGTAAAGCATTGCAATTTAAATAAAAAATGAGATTTTTTTTTTTTTTACTTTCAACATGCAACCCAACAAGAGGGCAAAAACAACATTTACAAGTGCTTCAATCTGTATGAAAACTCTCATGCAGTCACAAATGTAAACCCCTAGCAAACTCAGATCGACTCTGAAAAAATGTACAGGGGCTCCTGCCACACTTTTGGCAATCCTATAAACATGTATGAACATGATTGTTTTGCCCCTGCCCTCTCTGGGGCACGACTAGCAGAATATGAAAACTAGATATAGCCCTCGCAGTGCTGTTTTCCCAGGGGGAAACTGCTATCTTTTTAGGTCTCGCCTGGCGTTAGCATCGCGCATGTGCTGCTCTTGCCATGCGAAGCTTCTTGGAATCAATATGGTTCCAGAAGTCATGTCTGAGCTCCGCCCGCAATTGTGATTGGTGTGCGTCGTTTGTCATCACTTATTATTCCGAACAGACTTTGTTGATTGTCCAGAAGTGTTTTTAGTCCCCCCTGGTTGCCACCATGTCCGTTTTAGGCCACATCCAGGGGGATTGGATCTTTTACTGGCGACATAAGACAGTGGTTTTAATATTGACTTGCTGCAAATTTTTTTAAACTATTGCATGCGTTTGCATGTGGAATGTATTCTACCCTATTTTATTTTTTAAACTATTGCATGCGTTTGCGTGTGGAATGCATTCTATGCTATTTTGCTACCCTACTTTGTTACTATACGTGCTTTTTTAATCTAATAATGTGTGACTGTGCACATGCCGTTGGAAGCATTTTGAGGGGATGTCCGTAACATTAGCATCCAGATGGCAGAATAGGGCATATAAGTTAAGCTTTTGTGGATGAGGGCAAGGAATAAAAGGTAAGCTTTAGAGGATCATGCCTTTCTGTTTGGTTTATTTATGGCTTTTTGGTGTTATCGGTTATGCTATTAAGGTGCGGTCTCTTGCATGGGGGATGCATTATGTTTGGTCTCTTGCGTGTGGGATGCATTTTGTTAATTCTACGCTACTTGTTGCTCTATCTTGCGTGTGGGATGCTTTTTCTTCATTTTATGCTACTTTGTTACTATACGCTTGAGGTGCAGTTGATGTTTTCTTTATCTAAAGAATGCGTGAATGTGCACATGCACTGCTGACACGCCGCTGCTGACATACCACTGCTAACCATTAAGAAAATGGGGTAACCCATAAGGCATGGACCTGGGTATATATTGATATAGAAAAACAATGGTCCTGAACCTATTAATTGTGATGATTAACCTAATCAATTATAATACCCACAGTTTTTTGTATGTAGAGCAACCACACCTAGTCTGCTCTATTGTACTCAAGTTGCTTAGTACCACGAGATAAACCTACACCATGGTTAAAGAAAAATACTTTACATTTTTAACTTGTTTTTCATTTTGTTTGCAGTTCATTTTATACACAATATATCATTTCAAAGTAGATAAAAACAGAATGGTTGCCCAAAAAGGAGCGTGCAAAGAAAAAGTGTGATCAGAAGTGTGAAACAAGTGAACAGAAAAGAAAATTCACAGTAGTGGACAGAAATTATTCACATAATTTGACAAGCAATATCGGACATATGATTTGCCGTATTGAGTACCTGGCCAAACCTTTTTTCAAACTTATTGCAATCAGAACGTTTATTACATACAGACATATATGTCTTGAGGTTTTTTGCACTATATAAAAAGGTTTTAAATAGTTGGTCCAAGGTTATATGAGGATAGCGTCGACGTTTCGACACGTCTTATGCCCAAACGGTGATTTGAACCTGGGGATTGCGAGTCTTCATCAGGACTGGAAAAACAGACGGGGGCAACCAAGGGATAATATTAACCCTATAAGAAATAGAGTTGGAGATCACTAACCGTGGTGGATGAAATTAGTTAAGAAACCTTAACCCATGAATGGGTATGGTCTTATTTCTTACCCTTCAAAAATGAGAGAGCAATAGGAGGTGGTCCAAAGTTACAACTGCCCATCAAGTATCCTGTAAAAACAAATGATACCTAGAATTTATCTAGGTCTGATAATTGGCAATTTTCTAACCATTACCAGTATTAAGGAAGGATTTTTACCTTAATGTAAGATTCTCTCCTCACTCATGTTGGGAGGGCACAATACTTCATGTATGCATCATGGGGAATTAATACCTACAAATAATTTATGATAGTGTCAGTATACTATTCACCCTAGAAGGCATAAAGGTTAGGGATGAATTCCCTAAGATTTTACCTTGATATAATTGTCTTTTTATCAAATTCTGGTATGAGGGGCTCCTGTTGATAATGTCAGGTAGCTGTATATGGAGACACAATAAGGTCCCACTTAGAATATACATTAGAACTTATTCTCCAGCCAAAAATTTGCGTTTAAAATTAGTCAGAATTACCTTCTTGAGGTGATTACTATGCATATAGGTAGACAGGCCTTGATTTAATATGGGGTCCTACTCGTGAAATCTGGTAGCTGTTTCAAGGGAGAGACAAATTGATAAAGTATCACTTGAGGCATGTCACTCGTTATTAAATGCAAATTACGAAATTCTATTCAGAACTTGTGTGTTACAATTAATCACACACAATGTTTAACGGGGCTTACCTTATTGCCGATTTTTCTGCCCGAAAACAGGCCTTGATTTAATATGGGCTCCTACTCGTGAAATCGAGTTGCTGTTGCAAAGGAGACACAAAATAATAGAGTCTCACTAGATGTCAATGGAGGCATGTGGCTCGTGTTAAATGCAAATTGCGAAATTCTTGTGTGTTACAATCAATCACACACAATGTTTTTCGGGGCTTACCTTATTTCCGATATTTCTGCCCGTATAAACAGCCAAGCCTCAGTGTGTACAAGGACGCCGCCGTGCACGCTCCCGCATTTCCACGTTCAAATGTACCCAGCCCACCTCTTCCGATTGGACATAGAGAGAGGACTGGTTCTGGGATAGCGTAACGGAGTGTGTAAAACACACAAACGTGCCAAATTTCTTTAATTATCTCGTGTTGATACTAGTGTTCTATTTATTGTTATATTTGAGGAATTTTATCGCGACATAGAATTTTGGCGATTTTTTTAAAAAAGAAGAAAGAAATGAAAAATGAGTACAATCAAAATCTCGGGGCTAACTCATTATCCACTCAGTATTGTCTACGATAGCAAAGCCCTAGAATAGTGGCAAATTGTTAGTCTAAGGGTTCGATTTTTAACTTCGTAATAGAAATAAAGGAGGGACAATTCTTTTTGGATGTTATTGGAGCTTATTCATTCAACACTATGTCTGTATACCAGCTCTCCTAAAAGTGGCAATAAACCAAGTATGGAGTATACCAATTGGGGTAACAAACACAATGGTCATCCTAAAAATAAAAGCTCTTAATATTATGGCTCATGTGGATATACGGCTACTTATCCAGGGGCATCTCATTCTGGGGTTAAAGAAAGAGCACAGTTATACTTGTACAATCGGTAGGGGAATAATTCTCAGCAATAATGTATAGTGTTTTCATATAAATGTCTAGACCAATTACGTATAGGTGCATTAGAATGGTCATACAAATATGCAATTATAAATATGATGGCGATTAACTTAAATTTGCTTACATACAATTGATACAGTCATGTATATATATCATAGCAATAAAATTGCATACATTTCAATGAATACAATCATTACTCGATACATAATTTTCATTGCATTGTTATGATCCCATAATACAATTCTTTTCAAGTCGCCTAACCCCAAAGATTACTGATATATTCAATCGAGAATATTCATATTCCCAACAGTGCCACTAGTTTATTAATTTCCTCAAGTTCATTGAGCCCCTTATTGACCGTATTTAGAGTATATATCCATTTACACTCCCTTCTATTCAGGGTGTTATGTAGATCACCTCCTCGTGGGTTTGCTGTTATTTTTTCGATGACCCACCACCTCAAGCTGTTTTCTGGGTGTTCGAATCTACTGAAATGATCCACCAATGGGGCCCCTTGGATTTTACAAGGTGTCCGGCTCATGTGTTGCAAGATCCGGCATTTTACTTTCTGTGCGGTCTGACCCACATACAGAAAACCACATGGGCATGAGACTGCATAAATTCCTCATATAACCTTGGACCAACTATTTAAAACCTTTTTATATAGTGCAAAAAACCTTAAGACATATATGTCTTTATGTAATAAACGTTCTGATTGCAATAAGTTTGAAAAAAGGTTTGGCCAGGTACTTAATACATACACAACAAACAATGAGAGTAGGGTCTAAGGGCGAGTTTACCGACCGACCAGGTGCATGCCCCAAAATACAGTATTATCACAACAGAATACACCTGGGGGTCACAGAAAAGGGTGAATCACAAAACCAATGCAACACAAAAGAGTGTTAAGTGAGGGAAAAATATAATATATTTTTCCCTCACTTAACACTCTTACCACCACAACACTGCCTTTACAGTAGCCACGTTAATTTTTTGTACTTTATACACCACCCCTTATCTCACACATATCGGTTACGGTAACATCTGACCGGCCGTTCAGTCTCCTGGGTAAGGAGAACCCAAATGATGAGAAAAAGGGCGGTACAGTGTGGCTTCTGATGGGAACTATTTCTCCACTTGCTCTTGAGCCTTAGTCTGGCCTGCATTTCACTATCGGACCTTACTCACTGGTGTCTTTTGTGTTGCATTGGTTTTGTGATTCACCCTTTTCAGGTACTTAATACGGCAAATCATATGTCCAATATTGCTTGTCAAATAATGTGAATAATTTCTGTCCACTACTGTGAATTTTCTTTTCTGTTCACTTGTTTCACACTTCTGATCACACTTTTTCTTTGCACGCTCCTTTTTGGGCAACCATTCTGTTTTTATCTACTTTGAAATTATGTATTGTGTATAAAATGAACTACAAACAAAATGAAAAACAAGTTAAAAATTTTAAGTATTTTTCTTTAACCGTGGTGTAGGTTTATCTCGTGGTACTAAGCAACTTGAGTACAATAGAGCAGACTGGGTGTGGTTGCTCTACTTACAAAAAACTGTGGGTATTATAATTGATTAATTTAATCATCACAATTAATAGGTTCAGGACCATTGTTTTTCTATATCGACATACCACTGCTGACACACAACTGCTGACACGCCGCTGCTGATACACCACTCCTGACACACCGCTGCTAACACACCATTGCTGACACACTACTGCTGACACACAACTGCTGACACGATGCTGCTGACACATCACTGCTGACACTCAACTGTTGACACCACTGCTGACACACCGCTGCTGACACGCCACTGCTGACACACCACGGCTGACACACCACTGCGGACACAACGCTGCTGACAAGATGCTGCTGGCAGACCACTGCTGACACACCACTGCTGACATGCCGCTGCTGACACACCGCTGTTGACACATCACTGCTGACCCACCACTGCTGACATGCCACTGCAGACACAATTGCTGACACACCACTGCTGACATGCCGCTGCTGACACCACTGCTGACACACTGCTGCTGATACACCGCTGCTGACGTGCCACTGCTGACACCACTGCTGACACGCCACTGCTGACATGCCACTGCTGACAACACAGCTGACACACCGCTGCTGACACCACTACTGACACGGCGCTGCTGACACACCACTGCTGACACCACTGCTGACACACCACTGCTGACACCCCACTGCTGACACACCACTACTGACACGCCGCTGCTGACACGCCACTGCTGACACACCACGGTTGATACATCGCTGCTGACAAGCCGCTGCTGACACCACTGCTGAGACACTACTGCTGACACACCACTGCTGACATGCCACTGCTCACACGCCGCTGCTGACACCACTGCTCACACGGTGTTGCTGACACTGTGCTGCTGACACATCGCTGCTGACACACTGCTGCTGACACATCGCTACTGACACATCGCTGCTGATGACGCTGCTGACACACCACAGCTGATATATCACTGCTGACACCACTGCTGGCACGCCACTGCTGACACGCCGCTGCTGACATGCCACTGCTGACATTCTGCTGCTGACATGCCACTTCTGACATATCACTGCTGACACATCGCTTCTGACACACAGCTGCTGACAACCCACTGCTGACACATGTTTATTCAAAGAATGCATGAATGTGCACATGCTGCTGCTGACACGCCACTGCTGACATACCGCTGCTGACACACCACTGCTGAAACACCGCTGCTGACCCACCACTGCTGATAAGCCACTGCTGACACGCCACTGCTGACACACCACTGCTGACACATCGCTGCTGATACAACGCTGCTGACACCGCTGCTGACACACCACTGCTGATACATCACTGCTGACCCCTTCTGTGCACCCCACTGCTGACACACCACTGTTGTGCACCTCACTTCTGACATGCCACTGCTGTGTACTTCACTGCTGACACACCACTGCTAACATGCCACTGCTGTGCACCTCACTGCTGACACACCACTGCCGTGCACTTCACTGCTGACACACCACTGCTGACACACCACTGCTGACACACCACTACTGCTGACACACCAACACTGCTGACACACCACTGCTGTGCACTTCACAGTTGACACACCACTGCTGACACACCACTGCTGACACACCACAGCTGTGCGCCCCAGTAATGAAGGCAGAATTGAATGCAGTCAAATTTGGAAGAGGTGGGTATGCACAGCACAGACCCATGTCATCTGAAGGAGTCGGGACAAGGAGGAGGGTGCAAGATGCTGCCAGCAGAGCTACGATAGGAGAACCATTAGGCAGGTGTATGAATGACAAGGATAAAATCCATTTGATCCCAAAGCGGAGTCACGCGGGCGGGGGATAAGAAGGTGGGTGCAACTAAAAGAACTGGAGTAGGAGGAGGCAAGAGCTCTGATGTAAAGAAACAACTAGGTCAGTAGAGCTGATGGACGACAAGGGGTGCTACCGAGTGGTCGAGGCTTTACAGAGCAGATTAAGGATGCTCGGCCCTCACTAAGGATAGTCACAGGTGCAGGTAGAAGTGATGTTTGGCAAGGATTGTAGGGGGAGAGGACATGGGAAAGTTACACAATAGAACAAGCATTGAAAGTGCAATAGGTCTTGCCTTTGATTACGTTAAAGCAATTTGCTTTGCTAATGGTATTGTATAGCAAAGGAAATGGCTTTAACTTAATGAAAGGCAAGACCTGTTGCATTTTTAATGCTTATTTTAATAATGGGTGCTCAGGACTCACCACAGAATTTTTGTTTTATTGGGAGCTGTGGGAGAGCCACAAAGACCCCCTGGCCCTGCTGGCTCCCCTCATATATGCAGTTTAAGATTTTACATTCTTCACTGCTCCCGCCCATGCTGACTGCAGGCAAGAGCAGGAACAAAACACTCTTCCTGCCCACAGGTAGGGTGGATGAGCGGCTGGGCACCCTAGTCTCTCCAGATCCAGACAGAAACGGGCGGCAGCAGTGCCCTGTTGATGTACTTCTGGTCCCCAAAGAGATGGGCCACAGTGGAGAGATACAGAAAAAGATGAGCACTGTTCATTTCCTCTTCTGATGATCCCAGTGAGCTGGAGGTCCCTTGGAGCTAAAAGACTTGTGTGGAAGAATCTCCACGCACACCTTCCAAAGTCTATAATTTTTTTATATTCTTGCGTTGACCCCCAGGGCTTGGCCCTCCTGGGGACCCAAGATACATCTGGGAGTAGAGCGCTACTTGTGCCCTAGTATGACTGAGCTTCTTTTGGCGTATTCTCGTCCCCTGATGGGACACTTTGGACACGTTTGGTGTCCTTTTGTTCAAGGTTGCCCACTCCAGCCAGTAGGAAGAACCTCTTCACACTACCTGTCCTCCCACCACATGGCCATGGGGGTCAGGGTGTGGTCATCTTGCCCACCCTCCCCCATGTGGCCATTAATTTTTTTCAGCAGTCTTGGAATGGCTGCTACAACATATTCTCCATGTTGTGGTTAGCCAGTCGGGATCCACCCATCCATGTTGAATCGGCCAATCAGAGCATATCCGGACACCACTGGTCCAGATATCTCAAACATTTTTTTTTATAGCTTCACAGCAAGCTAACACAAAGTCAATATGCAATATACAATAAATAACAATGAAAAAAAGAACAGAAAACATAAACATACAAATAAATTAAATAGTTCATCCCTCAAAATAATCACGAAAAGCACACCAAATACTTATACCAGTCTGACGTTTTTTGGGCCCTTTAACAAAAAATAAGCCCCATTCTAACTTATATAAATTATACATTTTTGACCGCCAGAGTTCAAATGGCGGTGGATCTTTCTGTAGCCACTCACCAGCAATGCAGAGACGAGCGACAGTCATAGAGAAAAAAATCAACAATCGATGTTGATAAGTTATATTAAGGAGACTACTTGCAGGCAACTTTCCTAGTAACATCATAGCAGGAGTAAAAATCAAATCAAAGTTCATAACCAAAGACAAAACTTTTTCTATATCAGTAATAAATCTAAACAGTTTATCACAACTGAAAAAGATATGTACACTGTCAGCGTTATCGTCCCCACATCGAAAACACTTTCCCGCGAACCCCTCCTCCATTTAGCCATCCGTGCGGGGGTGTAATATAAATCAAATAAAATCTTAAAAAACGGAACTTTCAAATTCGCTGACATTAAAGTCTCCCTAGACATTGCAATGAGTTTCTCAATCAAGATATCCGGTTCTCCTAACTCACTAGACCATTTAATATTATATTTATCCAGATCATCTGGTCTGTCTGATAAAAGTAGCTGATATAGAACACCAATTTTTGGCTTTCGTCTAACCATCTCTATAAGGGAATGGGGTGCCATATTGACATTGGTCCAAAATAAAAAATCCCTAATCTGCAAAAATTTGAAAAACTGAACTTTGGGCAGCCATATTGTAAAGCTGAGTCGTCAAAAGATTTGCACACCCCATCCGGAGAGTAGAAATCACCTAAATTCCTAATGCCTTTCTTTCTCCAGTCTTGAGCGATTTTATCCCCAAATATAGAAGGTAGGATCTTGACTGCATTCAAGGGCATATAATATGAAATTTTCCCCATTAAGTTCAGCATACATAACCGTTTCCACACTTTAAAAGCGCTGTTCAAGACTTTAAATTGAGTTTGTTTATAATAACATCTATCCAATTCTATAAATAAGCATTGTTTAGCGATTGGACCCATAAGCATTTCAAAAATTGTGGGTGCAGTAGCACTGTTCAAAGTTCCTTCCCCAGTAATTAAAACCTGCATTTTTAACAAAAATCATGTGAAAAAATATTAAGCAAAGTCGGGTACAGCTATGCCCCCTCTCTCAAGAGGTAACATCATAAAACGCACTGCCCGTCTAGGCCTACCCGGGCTCCAAATGAATTTCCCACAAATCGATTGAAGATATTGTAATCTGATATTAGTGGCTTCCAGAGGTAGTGAATGAAATAGATAAAGAGCTCTGGGAAGGATATTCATTTTAATAATATTACAGCGCCCTATCGGAGTAAAATGCAAGCACCTCTACCTATCCAAGGAATCTTTAACTTTATGAATCAGTAGATTCCAATTGACATCCATCAACTCAGACATAGAAGATCGTATTTGAATACCCAGATATGTAACCTCTTTAACTACCCGCTCATCACTCCAAGCAATAGTATCAGAACACAAAATTTGAGTTTTTGACTGATTGAGCATATATCCCTGAAATTAGTCCAAATTCAGTGGCTAACTGCTCAATCTCCTCAATCGCAAGAGAGGGATCCACAATAGTCACGGCTATATCATCCGCATAGGCGAAAATGGAGAATTGATAATCATAACACAAAAAAGGAGGGATACGCACATTATGGGATAATTGCTCAATAAAAGGATTAATGTAAAGAGCAAATAATAAAGGAGAACAAGGGCAACATTGCCAGGTGCCCGCATTATAGACACCGCATCCGATAAAAACCCTATTGCAGAGATTTTAGCAGTAGGGACATTATACAAGGCTTGCAAAGCTACAATAAATGGATTACCAAGCCCACTTCAATCCAACAATTGCCACATATAGTCCCATTCCACGAGATCGAACGCTTTCTCCGCGTCTAGTAAAATCAAAGCTAAATCCCTCTTTTCTGCACCAGCAATATCAAATAATGTAACAACTTTATTAACATGTAAAACGGTTCCGCGTTGAGGAATAAATCCATGTTGATTTAAAGAAACCAAAGAAGTAATGACTTTAGATAGTCGGTTAGCTAAAATTTTGGAGTAAATTTTATTATCGCAATTTAATAAGGAGTTTGGGCGGTAAGATCCCACCAGCTCCGGTGGCTTACCCTTTTTGCAAAACACAGCAATTGTAGCTTCCGACCAAGATTTAGGCGGTTGCCCTAATTGTGCCATATGGAAAACCTTCAGCATCTCATCCTTAACTAAATGAAAAAACAACCTATAAACTTCTGCAGGAATCCTATCAGGTCCTGCGGTTTTCCCTAAGGCCAAACTATTTACTGCACTTTCTAATTCCATCATAGAAATCAGGGAAACAAGTTGCTCCGCAATGAGAGGATCCAGTTATTCCACTCACTCCTGTAAAAATACACTTTCACCCCCAGCCAATCCTCCCTGCTGAGTATAGAGAGTAGCATAAAACTGTTGAAAAATAGAGAGTATCTGTTGGGGGTCAGAGTGCAACACATCCCTCTGATCCTTCAATGCCTGAATAGTTTGTGCAGACTTCTTCATGCGAAGTCGCAAAGCCAACCGTCTCCCAATGGCCTCCCCAAATTCATGATTTTGCTGTTTAAATATTAAGTATTTTCTAGCGTTCTCAAAATTCCAAAACCCCATGACATTTGCCCGATGTTTAGCCACATTGTTCGCTAATTCAGAAACATCATTCTTGCCTGAAACAATCGATATAAGCGGTCGCTCCCCTCACCTCCTCCTCACTCTACTCCATGACATAGCGCTTCAACTCTGCTAAGTACCTCTACTACCGCTACCTTCCTTTGTATCGTTGCGCACTGCTGGGCGTTGTGGGCCTCTTTGCATTTTAAACTGCTGAGTGTATTTGGCGCTTTTGCAACTACGTAGTGCACTGCGGGCTTGGTGTTGCCTCATTGTATTTTTAACTGCCGAGTGTATTTTGCGCTTTACAACTTAACCACGTAGCGCACTGCGGGGCTTTGGGTCACCTTACTGTCTGTGTATTGATTGCTGTGGGCTTTACCTCGCTTCCTGCCTTTATAATTTCCTCGCTTTGGGCTTTGTGTTTTATTTGCTGGCAAAATCCATAGCGCCCCCAACGTTACCTTAGCGCTTTGTACCACTAGAAATGTGTGCATTATTTGTCCCCAGAACGCTCCATCTTGGCCAATTTCGACGTGCTCCTCGCAGCATTTGTTGTTATTGTTCCTGCCATTTTGTCTGCTGTGACGTCCCACACCGCCTCCCCCACCTCGATCCCGCCCCCCAGCTGACCCTCCCACGCTCCGCCCCCCTCCACTCTCCATTTATGACAGATGTCCCAACGTGCAGCGTCCACGTGCTGCGGCGCGCCGAAGGTGCGCCAAAGGTAAGCCCGTCTACGCCCATCCGTGCCTGGACCGCGCCCAGCGTCAGACCCCCTGGTCCCCGCCACTCCCAACCCACTAGAACCACTTATGATGCCGCTACTCTCCTCGCCCTCAACCCCGGACGCACACCACTATGCTGCGACGCTACCCCAGGACGTACCCACGGCCCATTCGCCTGCCTCTCCTGCAAGTTCAACTGCTTCAGGACCCTCACCAAACCCACTTCCTCCACACACATCTCCGAACCCAACCGCCTGAAATGCATCCTACTGAACACCCGCTCGGTCCACAGACATGCAACAGAACTCTGGGACCTAATCGACACTGCCTCACCTGACATCGCCTTCCTTACTGAAACATGGATGAACGCATCTTCTGCTCCCGACATCGCCATAGCCATACCGGACACTTACAAGATTATTCGAAAAGACCGCACCAATCAAACTGGAGGAGGCATCGCCATCGTCCACAGAAACACCATCAAAATTACAACCAGCTCTGACGACAATCTTGCAACCGCCGAACACCTCCACTTCCAGATCCACACCGACCCCAGGACCACCCTTAGAGGCACCCTCATTTACAGGCCTCCAGGCACCCGCACTCAATTCAGCGACGACATCACAGACTTCGTCAGCCCGCACGCCCTCGCCTCCGAGAACTACATTCTTCTAGGAGACCTCAACTACCACCTTGAAAACATACTCGACAGCAACACCACCACCCTTCTGGACAACCTGGCCAATCTCGGACTCAAACAACTTGTTGACACCCCCACTCACACAGCCGGACACACACTCGACCCTATCTTCACCTCCAGCAAGCACATCTCCTTCGATCGCACTACAGCTCTCCACTGGACTGATCACAGCTGTGTTCACTTCAGCTACATAACCACCCTGACCCACAACCGTCCACAACCCATTCCCCGGAGAAACTGGAACAAAATCACCACCGACCAACTCCTCACATCACTCAACCATAACCCTTCCACCCTCTCAATGGACCCAGACCAAGCGGCCACCAACCTCAGGCAATGGATTACCCACAGTGCGGACGAGTTAGCACCCCTGAAAAAGCACCAGTTGAAATCAGCCAGCAAAATGGCTCCCTGGTTCAATGATGAACTTAAAAAATCCAAGAAGCTATGCCGCACCATGGAGAAGAATTGGAGAAAAAACCCAACCTCAGACAACATGGCCTCCCTCAAGACAGCCACCCGCAAACACCACCAACTGATTCGATCCGCCAAGAAATCAGCATTCAAGGACCGTCTCGACAACAATTCTCATAACAGCAAGAAACTCTTCAATATCGTCAAAGAATTCACTAACCCTACCGCAGCATCCAACGACATCACTCCCTCCCAAGACCTCTGCGACGCGCTATCCTCCTTCTTCTACAACAAAATTGCAGACATCCACAACAGCTTCAAGAATACTCCCAGTGATCAACCCGCCCCACCCCCTTCAGATCCCACTCCTCCAACTAACAACCTCAGTGCCTGGAACCCAATCACCACTGAAGACACCATTCGCCTCATGAACTCAATCCACTCTGGCTCGCCTTCTGACCCCTGTCCCCACCACATCTTCAACAAAGCTGACTCCATCATCGCACCCCAACTCTGCGATGTCATCAACTGCTCTTTCAACTCTGCCACCTTCCCAGAAATCTGGAAACACGCCAAACTGAGCGCCCTTCTGAAAAAACCCACAGCAGACCCCTCAGAACTGAAAAACTACCGACCCATTTCCCTCCTCCCTTTCCCGGCCAAAGTCATCGAGAAAGCCGTCAACAGCCAGCTCGCCGCCTTCCTTGAATCCAACAACTCCCTTGATCCATCTCAATCCGGATTTCGAGCCAAACACAGCACCGAAACCGCCCTCATTGCAGCGACCGGCGACATACGAGCACTCCTGGACAACATAGAAACAGTGGCCCTCATCCTACTCGACCTCTCCGCCGCTTTCGACACAGTCTGCCACAGCACCCTTATACAACGCCTCAGCAACATCGGCATACAAGGAAAAGCCCTGGACTGGATCATCTCGTTCTTAGCTGGGAGAACTCAGAGAGTCTGACTTCCCCCATTCTACTCAAAGGCCACCAAAGTCATCTGCGGCGTACCTCAAGGATCCTCACTCAGTCCCACCCTCTTCAACGTCTACATGAGTCCTCTCGCCTCTATCGCGCGTCAACACAACCTCAACATCATCTCTTACGCCGACGACACCCAGCTAATCCTTTCCCTCACCAAAGACCCCAACACCGCCAAAACCAATCTTCACGAAGGCATGAAAGAAGTAGCCGAATGGATGAAACAGAGCCGCCTAAAACTCTACTCAGACAAAACGGAGGTGCTCATCCTAGGATCCTCCCCCTCAGCTTGGGACGACTCTTGGTGGCCTTCCGCTCTAGGCACAGCACCCACACCCACAGACCATGCACGTAACCTTGGCTTCATTCTAGACTCCTCTCTCTCAATGTCCAGACAAGTCAACGCCGTCTCGTCCTCCTGCTTCAACGTCCTTCGCATTCTCAAAAAGATCTTCCGCTGGATCCCCCTCGAGACAAGAAAGACTGTCACCCATGCACTGGTCACGAGTCGTCTGGATTATGGCAACACACTTTATGCCGGAATTACAACAAAATTACAGAAAAAACTCCAGCGCATCCAAAACGCGTCAGCGAGACTCATATTAGACATCCTGCGCCAAGATCACATCACCGGACACCTAAAAGACCTCCACTGGCTTCCCGTCAACAAAAGAATTACTTTCCGCCTTCTCACCCACGCACACAAGGCCCTTCATAATCTAGGACCCGAATGCCTCAACACTCGACTGTCCTTCTACAAACCCACCCGCCAACTAAGATCATCCAATCAAGCCCTCGCCGCAGTCCCGCGCATCCGAAAATCCACCATGGGTGGCAGATCCTTCTCCTTCCTGGCTGCCAAGACCTGGAACTCACTCCCCACCCACCTCCGCCTTACTCAGAACCACATCTCCTTCAGCAAAGAACTGAAAACCTGGCTATTCGACAAATAATGAACCCCTCCCTCTAGCGCCTTGAGACCCTCTGGGTGAGTAGTGCGCTATATAAATACCCGAACTTGAACTTGAACTTGTAGTTAAGGCGCCTTCCGCCTTTTTCAGAGCCTCATAATGTCGAGCTAAATCCAACTTAGGTTTCTTCTGTTGATATAGACTAAAACTAAGAACTCCCCCTGAAAATAAGCTTTGAAAGTGTCCCAAATAGTAGTAGTAGATGCTGACAAATTATTATAAAAAAAGTCCTTAATCCAATAATTCATATGTTCCTTAAATTCTTCATTTAAACATAGTTTCCGGTCAAATGAGCAAGACCTATATGGAGGCCTCTTCCTAAATAAAGCTAGTTCTAACACAATAGGGGCGTGATCCGATGAAATCCTAGGATACACCTGAATAGATGTGTCTATTAATGAAGAAATAGGAGCAAGGAAATAGTCCAATCTGACTAATTTTTTATGTGGATCAGAGTAAAAGGTAAAACCCATATCATGTTCCTTTAATTTACCCCAAACATCCACTAAACCATGATCACGAGTTAAATTATATAGTGCTTTAAAAACTTTTGGCTTTCGTCAATTATATTTCTGGGGGCCCTCCTGTAAAGCCTGATTGTTTAAATTAATATTATTGTCGCCACAAATTAGCAATGGATGCTCCCATGTAGCTAATTCCATATTTAATTCAACTAGTGTCCCAGGATCATCAAGATTAGACCCATATACAGTGCAAAGCGTAATCCTATATCCCTCAAACCCACATTCAGCTATGGCCCACCGACCATATTTATCTGTCAAAATCCGTCCAGTTGTAACCAAATCCCGTCTAGCTAAAATAGCTACACCATGAATCATACCTGATTGTCCAGAAGCAGCTATTAATGAAAATCCCAAATGTGTCATTATATCTCGCTTAACCCAGGGTATATGGGTCTCCTGTATACAGAGTAAATCTGGCTGTATGTGTCATAGTTCTGCAGCTACTTTCTGCCTCTTAGCCCAATTATTAAGACCCGACACATTTAATGAACAGATTTTTATTCTTCTAAATGGCATTGTTGTGATATAGTAATCCTCCTACAGCAATCAATACTAGGCCTAGAAAGAACTAACCTGCAGCATGCACCTTTATGCTGCTTCAAACATGCCTCTGCATTTAAGCACCAAAATGTTTCTACTTGCTGCTGTGAAATGTTTTCCCTTTTCACCCCACCTAAGTGAAACCCAACCCCCCCTGACCCCCCACCCCTACCTAGCCAAGTCCATACCCCCACCCTTAAAACCACACCCCCCTTTAACGAGGCTTTAGGACACATAGTCCTGTAGATGTAAGCTCGCCAAAGCCCCTTGCCTTTCCCTGTAAAGTCCTTTTACAACCCTAGTGACATTACATAAACCAGATAAAACAGAGTGCAGTGGGAAGAAAAAGAAAAAAGTAATAAGAAAGCCAATTAAAATACAGGCTCCCTTTCTTCAATGCAAGTGGCCAGTCTGATGTATCTACTTTAAATAGAGCTTAAGAATTCTTTGACTGGGGCAATGCTGGTAAAGAAACGAGTACGCTCCTTATACACAACTTTCAACTTAGCTGGAAACATTAAGTAAACTAACCCCCCTTAGACCGTAATTTAGGAATCATTTGGTGAAATTGCCAACGGAGCTCAACTGAGCGTTGACATAGGTCTGGCCGCACAAAGAACTCTACATCATCCCCTTTTCATTTCTCATCAGGTCTGGCAAGTAGAAAAACTTCTTCCAGTGCCAGGAAGCTATTAAATGATACCAAAAGAACCCTGGGTTTAGGGTCCTAACCGGATCTCAACCGAATGTTGAAAGGAAACCTATGCACACGTTCTATTTCACGGTCCCAGTCCCATCGGGTCAGTTCGGGGAAGCCTTCTTAAACAAATCAACAATAAACCTCCTTGGATCTTGCCCCTCCTTGCCCTCGGGAATCTGAAGGACCCTCAGGTTGTTGGGACAGGCCCGATTCTCAATGTCAGTTAGTTTCCAGATAGTATCTACCTTAGAAGCCAAACTTAGTTCCGTAGCCACCTTATGTTGAGCCAACTCATCTTCTAATGTGGATATCCGGGCCTCTGCCTCATAAAATCTGGACAAGAAGTCAGCGTGTGATTTAACCAGACGTGTCACTGAATTCTGTAATTTACGTCTCGTTTCATCCCCATGGGACATAATAGACCAATAAATCAATGATAAAGAAACCTCCTCCCCATCAGCCCCTCCTTGTTCCCCTTGGAGCAAAGGTTTAATCAAAACATCTTTCTTTGCACACAGTTCAAGCTTCCTGACAGTTTTAAGTTGCCCATCCTCTACTTCTTCAGTCTCTTCCAACATTAAACTACTATGGTCACTACCATCCAACATTGAGAGTTGGGCAGAATATTGCAGTGCCAAGTCCTCACACGACGAGGTTTTATTGCTCCGAAAGAGACTTTTTTAAAACAGATTTAACTCCTTCATGCCCAACTTGAGCCCCTCTGTAAATGCTAATTACTTGAAAATGTCTGAATGGATTTACACTAAATCACAAAAAATATATAATTACTCTGTTAGCGTACACCTTGTTCCTATGATCCGTGGGAGTACGGGCCTTTGGAGGTATGCCATTCAACATTCTGCCCTATTTCGACAGGGATTTGGATTACTTTGTTTTACTGCCATTCACATCCAGGAATATTCTGCCTGTGAGGGACAATACAAATAAAACAAGCATTGTCAAAGCCAATAGTTTTCTCCCTAGCAATATCTATTGGTTTAGACAATGTTTTTTTTAACACCTTGGCTGCTAGAGCAATTTTCCTCCAGTGCTGAATTATTTAAAAGCCCCTTGTTCATGACTAGCTCAGCTCGTCATCAGCACAGCTCCACTGTGCCTCATGACGAGCTGAGCTCGTCATGAGCATCGAAGGGGTTAATGTTGCACAGCAGTGCGAGCTACTATGCTAAATAGATGAAAGTAAAATAAAAGCCATATGACATAGAAAAACAGCATCATAGCTCTTTTTCATTTTACTTTAAGGTATGCACGTACAAAAAAGTTATAATTTTTAATTTTCCTATACTTAATATGCAGTTTATATTTATGAAAAAATGCCCATTGCAGTTACCAGCATGTCAGAGTGTAGCTAGCTGGAACACTGAGCATGGAGAAACTATGGCATTACAGCCACTGACTTTGGAGCTGGGGAAACAGGTTTGAGTCTCAGCTCTGGCTCAACATCCTGTGATTCAAGGCAAATCACTTAATCTCCCTGTGCCTGTGAAAATTAATGTGTCCTTGTGTAATGTAACTAGTGCTCATGTAAAGCGTTCCAAGTCCTTCCAGTCAAATTGCGCTATATAAAACAAGCTATGACTAACAATGGGGTGCTGAAGAGGCATGCTGTGATGGGAGTGAGGTGGTGGGAGGCATAGGCCAGCAACGAATGTTGGAGGGGCATGCAGGAAACGGGCATGCAGCTAGGGAAGTGAGGTGGTGGTAGGTAAGTATGGGCGAATTTTGCGAATCTGGCGTTCGCGAATTTAGCGAATTTGCGAACTCGCAATCTGTAAAATCCGCAAATTCCCGCGAATTTGCGGATTTTTTTTTTGTGTTCGCAAGTGTTTCTGCCAGTTCGCGAGGATTTGGTAGTAGTTCGCAATTGCGAACTTACTTATTGGCTCGCAACGGTCGCGACTATGTTGTTTCTACGTCTGGTTCATCATCACAGCCTCCCAGCACCCTCTGTTTCACCACTGCCACCCTCTCTTTGACCCATGCCACCCTCTGTTACATCAATGCCACCCTCTGGTTCATCATCACTGTAGAAGATGGGGGGGGAAAGCAAGCACACCTGCCCTGCCCTGCTTCAACTGACATGAATTAATTTGGGGTTAGTTTATTAACAACACCTGCCCTGCCCCAACTGACAATAATGAATTAGGGGCTAATTAATGTGTCACTGAATTTGAAGTTCCAGCCTGGCACCTGCTTGTCTGCTCCCTTAGCTGTAAATCAGGACCTTTGTGGCATACAGTTAAGGTCATAGCAGGGTCACACAATTGTTGCAAGCAGGCAACCGAATTCTGGAGGGCCCCCTCAGGAAGCACAACAGGGAATCGTTACAAATCATGAGATTGGCCTTTTGCACCTGCTCATTTGTTTTGCTTTTGCAAAAATAATTTTTCGGTAATTTGGCGCTATTTGCGAGGCTCGGCGTCGTGCGAAACCGACCGCGGAAGCCGCCAATTCGTGCAAATGAGCTTTATATTTTTTTGCAGCGTGTTATTTCCCGAGTTTTTTTGCAGTATTCGCGAGCCGCTTGCAGCGCAACACGCGAATTTACCCCAAGGTCGAGTACGGGCGCGGCCATTTTGTTTGCGTGACGTATTTCCGTTTCCGCCCGCTACGTATAATCTCGCGAGGTAAGCGCATTGCGAGTACAAGTTCGCACGAGATCGCGAGGAAAATTGCGTGCGAACTTACTTTCGCGCTCGTGAACGGGCGGCTATCTTGTTTTTCATTCATTTCCTGTGTCTGGGCATGGTGTTTATCCTCTTGCTATCTTTGCCATCCTTTGCTTGTTTTCAGGTTTTTTTCCAACGGTTTTGCTTCTTATCTATCCCTCTCTTTTCCTAGCTGTATATTTTTGTCTTTTCTGCTATTTTTGTTTACTTTTAAACTACTTTTCAAACTCTTTTCTTTTCTTCTTCCCTATCCTATTCCTTCTTAATTTTCTACTTCCTACCTTACCTGCCCAGACCATGGTGAAGCCAGGCGCCGTGAAGCTGCCCAGGCACTTGAGGGACGCAGCGGCGGCGGGGAGGAGGAGTCCTGGACCCCGTGCCAGGACAGCATGCGGGCGATTGAGGGGGGAGCAGGTGACCCGACGGGAGATCTTCAGCCCGGAGGAAGTGGGCGCGCTGGTCTACTTCGTCCAGCGCCGCCTGCCCAGGACCATCGCGGGAGGCGGCAGGATCGCGGCCGGCTACAACATGCGGGAGCGCCGGAAGCGGTGGCAGAAGGTGTGCTGGGCCATGTCCCAACTCTCCGGGGTCCAGCGCACCTACAGCCAGGTCACCCACCGCTGGACGGACGTCCTGGACAGGGAGCGCGACCTGCTGGACCAGCTCGGCTTGGAGATCCCCGGGCTTGGTGAGTAGTAGTAGCTATTTCATCACTCACTACTATGTTTTCTCCTACTCTGTGTTGTTGTATTGCTAATATTTGTTTTTTACATGGAGCAAGCCAATAATGCTGCTGGCGATTACATTGTAGTTAAATTATATTTCAAAATCTTCTGTGCATTTCAGGTGCACTGCTCTCCTTCTCAGTGGCGTTGCTACTATGCTTATTTGTTTTCTATTTTGTGGTCTCATTGGCCTGAGTAACAATTATGTATGAGTGTACTTTACAGAACTGCGTAATGCTAGACACTAGGGGGCAGATTACATTTACAAGCCCCTTGCGCCACGTTTACGTTGCCATGCGTGACGCAACAGCGGCGTAAACGTGGCGCATCCCTGCGAGTCATTTACAGCGTGACGCATCTAGGGAGATGCGTTACGTTATAAAGCCATGGGCCTGCGCCACAATGGGTGCGTTCCTAGTATTCAGGGTGGGCGGTCCTGCGGCTGTGCGCCTCGCAAAAGTGCCTGCGTGAAATCTATAAGATTTAACGCAGGCACTTCTGCGACGCTGCTACGTCAATTCAATTCCTTATGCCTGCTTGAAGCAGGCGTAAGGACTGACACAGCATGTTAAGTATTGGATGGCCCTGAGCATTACTGGAGTTGCATTGCGTTGGCGACGTGACTCCAGCGATGCGCCGCTCTTACGTGACGAGATGCGTCACGCAAGTGCCTACCCTTGCGCCAGGGCGCGCCGCATTGTAAATGAGGCGCATCTGCCGTGTCGCAAGGGTAGTTTTGCGTGACGCATTTGATCTGGCGCATCTCTGGAGATGCGCCAGAACGCGTAAGTAAGTATGCCCCTAAGGGGCAGAATTGCAAATACCGTTGCATCCCTGCAAAGTAGCAGGGATGCGCCAGTAATTGTGCGGCCCGCTACCACCACCAAACATGGTGCGCCGTATTTGCAATGCGGCGCACTATGGGCCGAAAACTTCACTGAAGCTTTACTGCTGGAGTTGCGCCGCAACAATGGCGCAGCTCCAGCAATGCTCTGGGGTACCCTATCTCCCCAATGCTGGGTCAAGCCGTACGTCTGCTTCAAGCAGGTGCAGGGTTTGTGTGACGCATCATTGTCCTAAAGGTGACTGATTGAAATTTTGTAGTTTTCCCTCAGCCACTTTTAGGATGTGTTCCAGCGCAGGAATGCCCTCCCTTACGCCGGAACGCCCCCTGATGGGGCAGGGCTTTATAACGGGATGCATCTCCCAAATGCGTCACGTTGTTATATTATTATACGCCGCACCATGGCGCCTCTTTTGTTTAGCTGCTGCGTCACAAAAGTCACGCAAGAACGGAGCAAAAGAGCCGCAAGGGGCTTAAATCTGCCCCTTCCTTTGTACCCCTGACAATAAGACAAATAGTGGCGGTGGATTGATAGTTTGACTATTTAAATGACTGGTTATGTAGCAGGCAACTGTTAGTGTTGTCACTGATCTGACTGAAATCACAAT
Source organism: Lissotriton vulgaris (assembly GCF_964263255.1). Classification (NCBI taxonomy): domain Eukaryota; kingdom Metazoa; phylum Chordata; class Amphibia; order Caudata; family Salamandridae; genus Lissotriton; species Lissotriton vulgaris. Next base: position 1,296,761,803 of record NC_141685.1, on the reverse strand, counting down.
GGAGTTTGTCTGTCACTTTGCGTCTTGCCTGCGGACTGCTGCCTGCCAGTCCTAGGTGAACCTTTCAGTACTTTGTTTAGTGAGTTACGTGACTTTCGAAGTCGCAGGTCCGCAAATCAATGAAAACTAACCCTAATCAATATAATTTCGTGGAAATATTTTGTTATTGTTGTTTTGAAATGTTTGATTTGGTTGAAATTGACAAGCAACAATCATCCATGTTTTCTGTTCTTTCTTTCATGTTGTACGTCAGCTCCACCCAGGGGCGAGGGGACACAGGAGCAGCAGGCGGCGGATGCTGTTGAACAGGGCCAGGATCGGGCAGGCGAGGGCTCCTTTGCTGGCCCCAGTACGTTTTCATTTTAGACTAGTACCTATTTTTCCTAGCTTTCCTCATTTGATTTTTGCAAAATCGTCTTTGATCTTCTTGTAGACTGTATCTAAATTCTTATCCTGCCTCTACTATGACTCCCTGTGGTATTACTAGATTATTCTTATTAGTCTGTCTGTGTAGCTAACTAAGATTGCACGGTTGGCGAAACTCCCATTCTAGTCAGCAATAGCTCTATCAACTTAATGCAGTGCAGTCCTCTGGGATTGTCCATAATGTCTTTTGAAGTGTTCTATCTGCTTTGAAAATTCCCAACTATAAAATGTGAATGACCACCAAGAAAGAATAAGATACTATCTTTTGGTTTGGATAGGAGGACAATCCATACCACTACTGTTGAGGGGACAATTCTTCTGCAGAAACAACTATGGACAATAAATAGTGCATTGCTTATCAATTATAATAGGCGCTATTAGAGTTTCCACATACCTCTGTGATAACAGACTTTGAACCCCCAATGTCCTTACTGAGTGACTACATAGTGTGGCACAGTCATTTACCTCCCGAATTCATCCATGATTGATCCCCAATGATGATTATCCAACGTAGCTCAAGAGTACGGAGTCAGAGTCAAGAAGTGTCAGAGGCACGGACTCATGCTTGCAAAAATTGCAAAACCTTTCGCTCAGTCACTCTAGTCTGGACCAAAAAACACAGAGTCTATTTAAGTTTTAAAGCTTTATTAAAAGTAAACACATTTATTAAAATGAAGTCATAATAAAAAAACTAAACGTTTAACTGAGACTGGAAAAGTGGTTAGTGCTGACGATTAATTGAAGACATTTCTTGTGGTCGAGCCGAGCTCTCACCTTGTTTCAACTTGATCTTGTTGTTAGAAGTCCATCTTCTGTCTGTGTGGAGAAAAATGGTGCGTGTTAAAAAGCCAGCCTTCATCAGTTGTGCCAAAAAGTGCAGCAAGACAACACCCTTCCCTGGAAAAAGGGACATTTTTTTTTACTTTAGAGTACACAGTCACAAATTACATTGTTTTCACATGTCTTCATTCCTAGACCAAATACTAGTGAGTGGTTTATTCTAACATGCTTAAATGTACTTTGTAGGTGGAACATCTGGTGGCGGGGCCAATGCGGAGGTGGTGGTGCTCGACACGGAGGCGGAGGGCAATTCCTCAGGGGAGGATGCAGCGGTTCCAGTGCCGGCTGTGAGAGTTCAGACGGTGGTGGTGGCGGGCAGAGGTAAGCTCTTATATATTCCTTACTTATTGAGATTGAAGACGTGGCTGGGAAGGAAAGAATATGAGATGCATGGCTGGGTGAATGATGAAGCAATGATTGGTGGAAGGACAACAGCCTGGGTGGGTGACACAGAAACTGTATGTGTCCATAATATACCTGGATCATGCTACTATCTGACTCTTAGATAGCATATGTGTATCTAGAGCAGGGGTACTCATAGTACAGCCCGCGGGCCGGTGGCGGCCCGGCAAGCCTTCCTTGGCGGGGCGCAGACCTTGCAGACAATCACTACTCCCCCGGCCCCCACAGAGCAGAGGCTTTGTTGTATTTCACCTGTTAGCGCCCCTGCATCTCCACTCTGACAATCACTGCTCCCCCGGCCCCCACAGAGCAGAGTGGAGATGCAGGGCCACAAAGAGGTGAAATAGAACAAAGCCTCTGCTCTGTGGGGCCGGGCAAGCAGTGATTGTCAGGGTGGAGATGCAGGGGCGCTACAACAAACAAAGCCTCAATAATATGTTAATGGTCTTTTAAAGACCTGTTAAGTACTTTGGTGTGGCTGTCTGTGTGTGCGCATTGAGGAAGCTGTCTCAGCCCGGGCTGAAGGCTGACACAGACAGACACACACACAGTGAGATGACAGAGGGGGAGGGAGAGGGAGGGCAGGAGGGAGAGAGAGATGGAGAGGGAGGGCAGTAGGGAGAGCAGGAGGGAGAGAGATGTATGTAAATGCTGGGTCTGGTGGCTCAGTGGATGAAGGCATCTGCTGCAGGGACCTGTGTGCAACCTCATGGTCACAAGTTTTCGTTTTGCTTTAGCCCCGCCCCCTCTGACTCCGCCCCCACCAGTGCGGCCCTCGGCCACAAACTACACTGTAAATTTAGCCCCTGAGAGAAAGTTTGTGAGTACCCATGATATAGAGAGAGTAGACGGTCAGTGGATGAACTAAGTGTAACTTTGAAGAGCATGTAACACAGCACCCGCACGTCCGTTCCAGTGTAGGAAAGGCAAGGAAAAGAAGTTGTAATTTTGTCCAAATACTACCATCAATAGTAGCAGTAGTTTGTATTGCAAGCACAGCATAGATCCGGTTATTACGGTGACCACTCCCTACCTCTCTTAATAAGTTTAGTAGTACTCAGTCATTCATGTGTGGATGTATCACTGGTCACTCAATAAAAAGCAAAGCACCTAAAGTCATCCCATATGTAAGCAAAAACATCCCATGTGAAGTGATAGATAATCAGATTATTTATCTTCTTCATTTTTCCATTTCTAGTACTCATTTGCACTGTAGGGTGCAAGTTAAAATAATTAAGCAGTAGCCCTTGTAACAGAGTATTCTCAGTGCCACCCGTAATAGAAAAGTAAGAGCTTCACCACCTGCATGTACTGGACCGGTACAGTAACGCAAGTCTAGGTCATCCATCATGGCGTGCGTCTCGTTTTCTCGGGTGCAAGTTCACTGCGCTGGCATTATGCCGGCTTGCAGAAGATAACGTACCAATTTTCCTAAACAAGAGACAAGAAGAAGAATAAGACTGGTGTACTTTCATAGTCGACTCCAATGGAAGTCCATAGTGCTCGAAGAATTTGTTCCTTAAACTCCCACTAATGTTAGAGCAAGGATGAAGAAGTGGGAGGTTAGATAGATACTGGCCTCAATAGTTATGTAATGTGCTTGCAAGTTGCTAGTTGTACTGCAACACAAATTTCTGCTGAATGATTGAGTTATTCATAAAGAGCATTGGTTACAGACTATGTCTTTCTTTCTTCATATAGATGCTCCTTCCAAACAAACAAGGAGGAAGGAGCTGGCTAGAGCGGCCCGGCAACGGAGGATCGCTGCCACTGTTGCAGAATATCGGCGGCTGGTGGCCCTGGAGGACGACGAAAGTGTGCAGTCGACCACAACAACAACATCGTCTGCATCGGCCTCCGTGCCCCCACGGGCTGCCACCCAGCACAGTGCTCCAGCCAGACTGAGCCGGGCTGCCAAAGCCAAACGCCACCGCCGAGCAGCAAGGACAACAGCTGCCTCTCACAGCCATTGTAACTGCAAGGCACACCTGCGCCGCAGTACCCTGAGGGTGTCCCGCCTTCAGAAGGAGCTCCACCACTTCACAAATGTGTTGGAGGGGCTCCGCGTAGAGCACGCCTTGCTCCGCCAGGAGTATGATGCCCTGGCCCAAAAAGTAAACAGCATCCACCCATAGTGTCCCTTGCCCCTTTTTTAGAGACTTTTGGGGGGTGGGAATCGGGAGTTGGGTTTGGGACTTTTAAAGGACAACCGTTGGGGTTAGGGAGGGTCTTGCGGGAGATTATTTTGTTAGGGATATAAATATACTTTTTCAAACTTTATCTGAGCATAACTGTTTTTTACTGCTTGCCTGGTGGGTGGGGGTTTAACAGTAACTTTGTTTTCCTGAAAGTTTAGTTCCATTTTCTTCCTTTAAGTGTAAATGCCCAAATGTTTTCAACACTAAGTGCCTCTCACAGAGTAAGTGAAGTGAATTCAAGAGTCCTAGGACTTTAGTAGTACTACCGTCAGTCTCTTGTCTCTCCTAATACTCCATTGTACTCCCTCCCACCAAACGCTTATCTTACCTGTAATTTGTAGGGCTAGACCCAGGGCTGGCTCCAGGGGAAACAGCGAATAAGGTTGGCGATCCTGGGCGGATAAAATTTCCTCATAGCGGTGGTACTAGTGGTGTGACACAGTGGCAGTTACATGCCTATGAAAAAAAAGAAAATGAAATCTGGTTTGTCCTCCTGAGCAATACAACGGTACAATAGAGAATATAGCAGGTGACAGTACACTAGAACAGTGCCACATTGTAGCCTAACAAATGGTAAAGTATAACTACTAATTCGGTTGAAGTTCTTTGACATTAGCCATGGGTCTTTGTCAAGCAGAGTAAGAATATATCCTCGGACTTCTTCACCAGCCTGTTGCTATCACCTTATCCTCCCCAGCAAGTGTGTGGATTTATTGCTGTAATTTAGTCACACATCAATCAAAACCACACAGCCCGGGGGAAGAGGGTTAGGGTTTGAAAAATGGATGGGTACGGGGGTTTTTGGGAAAGGTTTTGGGAGACAAGAAAAAATAGCACAGCATGGACAAACAATTGTGAACATAAACAAATCTTTGGGTACAAACCTATCCATCAATCTTTGAAAGTGCATGCACTAGTGCATGCATGTCAGTGAAAAGTAAGTAGTACTTTCGACAACTGTGGAAGAAAGAATGTGTGTGGAATTATTGATAACTATATTCAACATAAGGTCTCTGTTGCCAGATACCTGAGAGCCTTGCTGGTCACTATAAATCCATTCACAACACTCAATGGGGTTGGTCTGGAAGGTATAGTAGATAGAAAAGGAGAAATTGCTCTTTTTCTAGGTGTCCCCTCACTCACCAGGGTTGCCCCTTGGTGACATGCTTCATCATTGGGGCCATCCCAGTCCTCTACGGGCTGGGGCGTGCTGCGACTTGCGAATTACGTAGTAGCACTTACAAATGACTATGTGTGGTGCAGATGTGATAGTGGAGTGGACTAAGTGATGTGTTAAAGGATCAATTTAGAAGCAGAGAGAGATCCAAGAAATGCAGTCACAGTCCTAGAAAAACACAATGGATACTGTATCTGTATGTTGTTGTAGTTGTCCTGTTGAATTTGGTAAGTAAGTTGCATGCAGAAAAAAAATCCTCTTATTAGCGGCACTCCTCCATTGCAGCTGACGCTTCGTCCATCGATGTTGGTCACCACCAGAAGACACCCTGTAAATAAAGCACAGCATGGACAAACAATTGAACATAAACAAAGCTTTGGGTACAAACCTATCCATCAATCTTTGAAAGTGCATGCACTAGTGCATGCATGTCAGTGAAAAGTAAGTAGTACTTTCGACAACTGTGGAAGAAAGAATGCGACAGTACAGGGCGTGTGTGGAATTATTGATAACTATATTCAACATAAGGTCTCTGTTGCCAGATACCTGAGAGCCTTGCTGGTCACTATAAATCCATTCACAACACTCAATGGGGTTGGTCTGGAAGGTATAGTAGATAGAAAAGGAGAAATTGCTCTTTTTCTAGGTGTCCCCTCACTCACCAGGGTTGCCCCTTGGTGACATGCTTCATCATTGGGGCCATCCCAGTCCTCTACGGGCTGGGGCGTGCTGCGACTTGCGAATTACGTAGGAGCACTTACAAATGACTATGTGTGGTGCAGATGTGATAGTGGAGTGGACTAAGTGATGTGTTAAAGGATCAATTTAGAAGCAGAGAGAGATCCAAGAAATGCAGTCACAGTCCTAGAAAAACACAATGGATACTGTATCTGTATGTTGTTGTAGTTGTCCTGTTGAATTTGGTAAGTAAGTTGCATGCAAAAAAAAAATCCTCTTATTAGCGGCACTCCTCCATTGCAGCTGACGCTTCGTCCATCGATGTTGGTCACCACCAGAGGACACCCTGTAAATAAAGCACAGCATGGACAAACAATTGAACATAAACAAAGCTTTGGGTACAAACCTATCCATCAATCTTTGAAAGGGCATGCACTAGTGCATGCATGTCAGTGAAAAGTAAGTAGTACTTTCGACAACTGTGGAAGAAAGAATGCGACAGTACAGGGCGTGTGTGGAATTATTGATAACTATATTCAACATAAGGTCTCTGTTGCCAGATACCTGAGAGCCTTGCTGGTCACTATAAATCCATTCACAACACTCAATGGGGTTGGTCTGGAAGGTATAGTAGATAGAAAAGGAGAAATTGCTCTTTTTCTAGGTGTCCCCTCACTCACCAGGGTTGCCCCTTGGTGACATGCTTCATCATTGGGGCCATCCCAGTCCTCTACGGGCTGGGGCGTGCTGCGACTTGCGAATTACATAGGAGCACTTACAAATGACTATGTGTGGTGCAGATGTGATAGTGGAGTGGACTAAGTGATGTGTTAAAGGATCAATTTAGAAGCAACTCCTCCATTGCAGCTGACGCTTCGTCCATCAATGTTGGTGACCAGAAGACACCCTGTCCACTCCCTGCCTGGCGGATGCTGAATTGCGGCTCGCTAATGTGAACCTGACTCCATCCTTTTTTCCCCATTGCACAGACTGAAACCCGGCCTGTAATTATTCAACGAAAAACAGGAAGTGATATAATATTACAACACCACTGATAAATAAATATATAACTATGTAGGCTGTGGAGTGCAAAAACTCACACTTTGATTTTCCTAGTAGACAGTACAATATTTTTGACAGTGCGTACTCTGTCTGAGTCACCTTTTGAAGGATAAATAAGTATGGGCAAATTAATGTAGCGGATCTTTCCCCTCAAGCTAGATGTACTGTAAACTGTGTTTTAGAACAAAATTAGATCATCCCAGCAGTGCTCCCACCCAGACCCTTACTAAAGCCAGTCGCAAAAATGTAGAAGACCCCCAATCAAATCACAAAAAACGAGGCCTAGCAGAAAACTGGTGACAAAACGTACTTTGAAAGTAAAAGTAGGCCCAAATACCCCCTTACCCACCGTGGATTGCATTCAAACCACTTGCAAGCAACCAAGCAAAAGTATCCATAGCCAGCATCGCTCCAAGACTCGAAAACCCCCCCACCCAAACACATGCAATCGAAATACTGCTAACCCTAACGAACCCTAAGTTAAGAATAGTGGCAAAGGCTTTCTTTAACTATGCCAAATCCCCCCTTTCCCACCATGGATTTTCTTCAAATGACTTGCAACCAAAATTACACATTCTCACGAGTACTCTAAGACCCCAGAACTCAGTTGCAAAAATGTAGAACACCCCGAAACACATGCAATCCTGCTGCTAGGGCTAACGAACCCTAAGTTACAAAAAGTGCCAAAAGGCTTTTCGGTGTGGATTTTGTCCCAACCACTTCTACCCGGTATTAGACCTTCCCAGGAATGGCCCAAGACCCGCCAACCCACCCGCCAAAAAGCATAACACCCCCAAACAGGCCAAAAGCAACATCTCCTACTTACAATATTTCTCGGCCTTCGGTCCAAACGCGCTGCGTAGCTAGGCCATAAGTCCGGTTTGCCACCACGGATTTCCTGAAAAGCAAATGCAATCAAGATTAGAGTGTCCCAGCAGTGCTGACAGACCCCGAAACTCACCCACAAACAGATGGAACCCCCCCTAAGAGCACCTCAAAGGCAAGCAAGTCAGCAAAAACACAAAAACATTTCCGCCTCGGATTTGGTCCAAACGACTTTTATCCGGTATTAGAGCTTCCCAGCAATGGCCCCAGAGCCGTCAACCCAGGAGAAAACGAGTAGAAGACCCCCAAACAGCCAAAGAGCAAAAGTACAAAAATGGGGACTTAGTCATTTTTTCCCAAATTTCCCAAATCACTCCGCGCGCGCTCTGCAGCTAGGCCCTAACTCCCCTCTGCCACCATGGATTTGCTTCAAACCTCTTGCAAAGTAAAGTATCCATAGCCAGCAGTGCTCCCAGACCCCGAAACCCACCCACAAACACCAGGAAGCCCCCCAAACAGGCCCCCGAAAACGCTACATTGAGCAAAATGTCAGAAATAGCAACAACAAAAAATCGGCCTGGATTTTGTCCCAACCACTTCTACCCGGTATTAGACCTTCCCAGGAATGGCCCAAGACCCGCCAACCCACCCGCCAAAAAGCCTAACACCCCCAAACAGGCCAAAAGCAACATCTCCTACTTACAATATTTCTCGGCCTTCGGTCCAAACGCGCTGCGTAGCTAGGCCATAAGTCCGGTTTGCCACCACAGATTTCCTGAAAAGCAAATGCAATCAAGATTAGAGTGTCCCAGCAGTGCTGACAGACCCCGAAACTCACCCACAAACAGACGGAACCCCCCCTAGGAGCACCTCAAAGGCAAGCAAGTCAGCAAAAACACACAAAAAATTCCGCCTCGGATTTGGTCCAAACGACTTTTATCCGGTATTAGAGCTTCCCAGCAATGGCCCCAGAGCCGTCAACCCAGGAGAAAACGAGTAGAAGACCCCCAAACAGCCAAAGAGCAAAAGTACAAAAATGGGGACTTAGTCATTTTTTCCCAAATTTCCCAAATCACTCTGCGCGCGCTCTGCAGCTAGGCCCTAACTCCCCTCTGCCACCATGGATTTGCTTCAAACCTCTTGCAAAGTAAAGTATCCATAGCCAGCAGTGCTCCCAGACCCCGAAACCCACCCACAAACACCAGGAAGCCCCCCAAACAGGCCCCCGAAAACGCTACATTGAGCAAAATGTCAGAAATAGCAACAACAACAAATCGGCCTGGATTTTGTCCCAACCACTTCTACCCGGTATTAGACCTTCCCAGGAATGGCCCAAGACCCGCCAACCCACCCGCCAAAAAGCATAACACCCCCAAACAGGCCAAAAGCAACATCTCCTACTTACAATATTTCTCGGCCTTCGGTCCAAACGCGCTGCGTAGCTAGGCCATAAGTCCGGTTTGCCACCACGGATTTCCTGAAAAGCAAATGCAATCAAGATTAGAGTGTCCCAGCAGTGCTGACAGACCCCGAAACTCACCCACAAACAGATGGAACCCCCCCTAAGAGCACCTCAAAGGCAAGCAAGTCAGCAAAAACACAAAAACATTTCCGCCTCGGATTTGGTCCAAACGACTTTTATCCGGTATTAGAGCTTCCCAGCAATGGCCCCAGAGCCGTCAACCCAGGAGAAAACGAGTAGAAGACCCCCAAACAGCCAAAGAGCAAAAGTACAAAAATGGGGACTTAGTAATTTTTTCCCAAATTTCCCAAATCACTCTGCGCGCGCTCTGCAGCTAGGCCCTAACTCCCCTCTGCCACCATGGATTTGCTTCAAACCTCTTGCAAAGTAAAGTATCCATAGCCAGCAGTGCTCCCAGACCCTGAAACCCACCCACAAACACCAGGAAGCCCCCCAAACAGGCCCCCGAAAACGCTACATTGAGCAAAATGTCAGAAATAGCAACAACAAAAAATCGGCCTGGATTTTGTCCCAACCACTTCTACCCGGTATTAGACCTTCCCAGGAATGGCCCAAGACCCGCCAACCCACCCGCCAAAAAGCCTAACACCCCCAAACAGGCCAAAAGCAACATCTCCTACTTACAATATTTCTCGGCCTTCGGTCCAAACGCGCTGCGTAGCTAGGCCATAAGTCCGGTTTGCCACCACAGATTTCCTGAAAAGCAAATGCAATCAAGATTAGAGTGTCCCAGCAGTGCTGACAGACCCCGAAACTCACCCACAAACAGACGGAACCCCCCCTAGGAGCACCTCAAAGGCAAGCAAGTCAGCAAAAACACACAAAAAATTCCGCCTCGGATTTGGTCCAAACGACTTTTATCCGGTATTAGAGCTTCCCAGCAATGGCCCCAGAGCCGTCAACCCAGGAGAAAACGAGTAGAAGACCCCCAAACAGCCAAAGAGCAAAAGTACAAAAATGGGGACTTAGTCATTTTTTCCCAAATTTCCCAAATCACTCTGCGCGCGCTCTGCAGCTAGGCCCTAACTCCCCTCTGCCACCATGGATTTGCTTCAAACCTCTTGCAAAGTAAAGTATCCATAGCCAGCAGTGCTCCCAGACCCCGAAACCCACCCACAAACACCAGGAAGCCCCCCAAACAGGCCCCCGAAAATGCTACATTGAGCAAAATGTCAGAAATAGCAACAACAAAAAATCGGCCTGGATTTTGTCCCAACCACTTCTACCCGGTATTAGACCTTCCCAGGAATGGCCCAAGACCCGCCAACCCACCCGCCAAAAAGCATAACACCCCCAAACAGGCCAAAAGCAACATCTCCTACTTACAATATTTCTCGGCCTTCGGTCCAAACGCGCTGCGTAGCTAGGCCATAAGTCCGGTTTGCCACAACGGATTTCCTGAAAAGCAAATGCAATCAAGATTAGAGTGTCCCAGCAGTGCTGACAGACCCCGAAACTCACCCACAAACAGACGGAACCCCCTCTAAGAGCACCTCAAAGGCAAGCAAGTCAGCAAAAACACTAAAACATTTCCGCCTCGGATTTGGTCCAAACTACTTTTATCCGGTATTAGAGCTTCCCAGCAATGGCCCCAGAGCCGTCAACCCAGGAGAAAACGAGTAGAAGACCCCCAAACAGCCAAAGAGCAAAAGTACAAAAATGGGGACTTAGTCATTTTTTCCCAAATTTCCCAAATCACTCTGCGCGCGCTCTGCAGCTAGGCCCTAACTCCCCTCTGCCACCATGGATTTGCTTCAAACCTCTTGCAAAGTAAAGTATCCATAGCCAGCAGTGCTCCCAGACCCCGAAACCCACCCACAAACACCAGGAAGCCCCCCAAACAGGCCCCCGAAAACGCTACATTGAGCAAAATGTCAGAAATAGCAACAAAAAAAATCGGCCTGGATTTTGTCCCAACCACTTCTACCCGGTATTAGACCTTCCCAGGAATGGCCCAAGACCCGCCAACCCACCCGCCAAAAAGCATAACACCCCCAAACAGGCCAAAAGCAACATCTCCTACTTACAATATTTCTCGGCCTTCGGTCCAAACGCGCTGCGTAGCTAGGCCATAAGTCCGGTTTGCCACCACGGATTTCCTGAAAGCAAATGCAATCAAGATTAGAGTGTCCCAGCAGTGCTGACAGACCCCGAAACTCACCCACAAACAGACGGAACCCCCCCTAAGAGCACCTCAAAGGCAAGCAAGTCAGCAAAAACACAAAAAAATGTCTGCCTCGGATTTGGTCCAAACGACTTTTATCCGGTATTAGAGCTTCCCAGCAATGGCCCCAGAGCCGTCAACTCACCTGCAAAGAGGTAGAACAACACCCCCACAAGTGCTGAGTCTTTCTTCATTGGGCGTAAACCAGCCCTCTGCTTTGATGGAAATAGGAGTCTGGAGGAGGAGGATAGAGGAGCATGTTCTTCTGAACTTGTGAACCTGAGGAATGCAGACTGCGGCACCTTCAAATCAATTAGCAAACAAGTGAAAACAGTTCTGCTGATGGGCTTGTTTTTGTGATTATCTGATTAAAGTTTGAATTATATTAACTGTGCACAACAAAGAAAGACAGACACACAGGAATAAAAGTGAATAAGGACGAAAAAGAAAGTTATTGATTCGTTGTCTCATTTTCAGGGCTCGGTATCACGGTCCATGAATGAGAATAAGGCTTCGTCATCATACTCTGCGAATTCAGGCAGGGTGAGCTCAGTGTCACCTGACAGAGAAGAAATTCCCTCATCTATGTTGCTGGCCACCTCGTCTTCATCCGGCGCGCTTTCTCGTACTCTGAAATCTGGTGGTATGAGGTGCTGATTCATCTTGATCATTGTTAACCTCTCCACGTTTTTGGGCGAGAGGCGGCTCCGTTTGGAAGTTACAATGCCACCAGCAGCACTGAAAACACGTTCAGAAGACACGCTTGCGAGTGGGCAAGACAAGTAGTTTAAAGCCAGGTTGGTGAGCTGTGGCCACAATTCTTTTTTCCCATGCCAATTCGCCAATGGGTCAGCATTAACATAGACCTCTGCTGAGTCATTCAGATAGTCCTTGACCATCGAATCAAGGTTCTCCTCCAAGGTTCCTCCACTTTGCTTAGCTGTTGCTGTCACCTTTTGAGAACGAAACCCAAGCCGAGCCAGCCAATCCTCTTCAGCCTCCAATGTTACTGTTGTGTCTGGTGGTGCAGATGATCCGGTTGCCAGTCTCTTTAACGGCTGAGAAGTCACTTGTGCCGCAGCCACAGGTGCAGAAGTGGATTGTTTTGACTGGGGATGGCCTGCTGATGCTGATGTACTGCCTTTTCCTTCAATTTGCTGCCGTTCTCTTTCAAACCTCTTGGCTGAGGAGGCTATCCACTGTTTGTACTTTGTAACATCTTCATCAGCAAAAGGAAAGAATGCTTGGCCTGCCAGCGCCTTTTTGTAGCGTGGATCCAGAATAGTAGCACAAATGTAATGCTGGTTTGAGTGGATCATTTTAAGACGTTCATCACCTTGTAGGTGCTCTAATAATTTCTCAGCCAGAACAAAAGGGTCTTGGTTTTTTTCATCTTTTTCAAACACAGAACACACCTCCTTCAGTTGGTGCTCCAGCATGTACAACAATGGGATAGCTTTTCCCAAATTACAGTCCTCTTTGCTGACTGCACGCGTGAAGAACTCAAAAGGACGAAGCATGAGTGTCAGGCTTTTAACTATGTTCCATTGCGCCGCACCCATCCTCAGGTCCTCCTTCTGAGTTGTACCCTGTGTTAAGAAATAGTGATCGAGTACCGTATACTGCTCATACAGACGCTCAAGCATGTAGAAGGTTGAGTTCCAACGTGTTACCACCTCCTGGATGAGTGCTTTCACTGGCATTTGACGTTCATATAGCAGGCTCCTCAGATGCTTCCGGGCCTTAAAAGAATGGCTGAAATGGTTGCACATTTTTCGGCAGGTCTCCACTACTCTGTACGCTGCACTGTCTTTATCACCCAAGAATTTTTTGACAACCAGGTTTATACAGTGCGCCAAACACGGCACTCTGAAATAGTCACCCAGCTGCATGGCCTTAACTATATTGGAGCCATTGTCCGTGGAAACATAACCAACCTGGCGTTTTTTTGGGGACAGCCAGTCAAGGACCTTTGTGTTGAAGACATCCAAAATGTTTTCTGCTGTGTGACATTTCTCCAAACCAAACATGGATAGTGTTGCATGTTTCCGAGCTGCTTTAAAAACAATGTCAGGGTCAACACCTGCGTTTAGCTTTGCTTTAGCCCCTGAAAAAGAGACCCAGTGTGCAGTGATGCACATGTAATCAGCGCCTGCGCCACTGGTCCACATGTCTGTTGTCAGATGTATAGTGTGAACAGCACTCTTCTGCAAAGCTGCCCCAATCACCTTCAGAACATCTTCATGTAGTGCTGGAACCGCAACTCGGGAAAAATAGAACCGGCTAGGAACCTTCCATTTAGGGCAGAGCGCTGCCACTAATTCTAGAAAACCAACCCCTTCTACAAAAGAAAAACGGAGAAGGTCCAGAGCTAGCATTTTAGCCAGCTTAGTGTTATACAGACGCGTCAGTGGGTGGTTGCGTTCATATTGCGCTTCTGTAAACAACATCTTTTTAATGTTGCCCTGGACCAAGGATTTACGGGATGATGATGATATCTTCGACCCAGTTACGCTCGCTGATGAACTTTTTCGCATTGATGTCTCACTCTCTCCCACACTCTTAGTGTGGCTGACATGGGGTGTGCTGCTGACAGGGGTACTGGGTGTAAGTGAAGTGTTTGAATCGTCTTCTTCCTCCTCGTCATCATCAGATGAAAAATCAACGTTTTCATTACGTGCAATTCGGGCTTCCTTGACCGCATCTAGGTGCGAAAGCCATTGGACAGCGTGCGTTCTCTTAAGATGACCTCTCTGGCCTCCGGTACCATAGTTGGTACCAAACTTACCACGACTAACTCGAAGCTTACAAATGCTACAAATGGCTACGTTTTCCTTTTTTGGGCAAACACTAAAGAAGTCCCAAACTGGAGACTTGAAATGTCTTTGGGGGCCGGAGGAGGCGGCGATACTGGTGGTGGTGGTCCTGCTGGTAATGCCAGATGAAGTGGAGGATGTGGATTGCCGAACTTCAGTACGTTTTGCACTTTCACCACCACTAATTGAGAACGAGGTGGATGGAGGTCCCTTCTTGCGAGAAAGAAATATGGAAGCGGTAGGTGTTGGTGTACTAGTTAACTCCAAATCTAATGATTGTTGTGTTTCCATTTCCATTGCCTCCTCGTCGACATCATCATCACGCTCAGCAGCTTCTCGGGATAGGGTCAAAATGTCTCTTTGCTGCATGCCCGCTGGGGCTGCAGTGACCTTTATGATGACTGGCTCGTCGTCATCGTGAGAGGCTTCACCAGCAGCAGTATCCGTCACTTCTTGTTGAGCCTCATCACACTCCATAGCTATGAGTTTTTCGACGACCTTCCTTTTACGCTTAGGTACCTTTGTCAGATCATGGTGTGCCTCACTCTCAGACTACCGTGATGATGGTTCCCAATCTTCACCCAGAATGGGATCATCAGAAGGAGGTGGGCTTGAAGAAGATGTAGACACCAACCTTGATCTTTTCCTTGCTAGGGATGTGGAAGACAATGAATTATCATCAGGAGCAGTGGCTTCCAATGATACCTCGGCTTGATTGTCGATTTCCTGATGTGCCCCTACTTCGGGAGGAACAACTATTGTGGGCACTTCTGACCCTCCATGCACCTCTGCTTGCGCATCTCCTTGCGCTGCCTCTCCTTCCACATGTACTTGGGCTTGTACTTGCACATGGTGTTGTTGTTGCAGCTGTGGTTGTTCAACACTTGTCAGATGAGTTACAACAACCTGTGTTGATTCAGGGACATTGCTGCTACTTTCTTGCGATGAGCCAACATCACTGGTCGATGGTGATTGGAGAAGTACACTGACTGCCTCTGAAGCACTCAAGGGCTTTGACTTAGGTTGGTGTGGCGGTGGAGGCACTGAACCCAGTGGAGCGGGGGTGCTGCTCCCAGCTTGGTCCCCAGCAGATCCTGCTGCTGCTGCAGGCGTACTTTTTTTTTTGCTCCCAAAAAACGCGGCGGCCGGCACACCAGCCTCCTTGGTAACTTGCTTCTTCTGCTCCTTACTAGCAACTTTCTTGCTAGAGGAGCTACGGAGACCTTTTTTTGGGGCCATCTTCTTCAGAGCAGGCCAGACAGCAGGCCGCAGTTGCACGAATTGTAGAGTTGTCTGAGGCCAGACGTGACGTCGCGTGACGTTATGCTGCACACACACACCGCTGCAGGACTTCTTCCTGGCACTGGTGGTTCTCTTGAGTCTTGTGCACCTAAAAACAATGGAAGACAGAGGAACATCAGTTCAGTTATACACCCCAAAAAAATCGAAAAAAAACAGAAAAATCAGCACAATCCCATGCCCTCCATGATGCTTAAATTCAAGACACCCCACAGAAAGACTAGGCACATGCAACACTCACTAGTCACTACCCCTGGTGAAAAGGCCACTACAACAGGCCAAAAAACGAAAATCACAGAAAAATCACCACAATCCCATGCCATGATGTTTATATTCAAGACAACCCACAGAAAGACTAGGCACATGCACCACTCACTACCCCTGGGCCCTGGGCATAATGGATGAAAGCTAGGCAAAATGGGTGCAGGCCTGAGAACACTCCCTACATTCAAAATGGCCCCCTCCATCAAAGCACATGGCCAGGGCCTGTAGCAGCACTCAAAATGGCCCCCAACCACATGGCCTGTCCATCCACAACAGGCCCAAAAAACGAAAATCACAGAAAAATCACCACAATCCCATGCCATGATGTTTAAATTCAAGACAACCCACAGAAAGACTAGGCACATGCACCACTCACTACCCCTGGGCCCTGGGCATAATGGATGAAAGCTAGGCAAAATGGGTGCAGGCCTGAGAACACTCCCTGCATTCAAAATGGCCCCCTCCATCACAGCACATGGCCAGGGCCTGTAGCAGCACTCAAAATGGCCCCCAACCACATGGCCTGTCCATCCACAACAGGCCCAAAAAACGAAAATCACAGAAAAATCACCACAATCCCATGCCATGATGTTTAAATTCAAGACAACCCACAGAAAGACTAGGCACATGCACCACTCACTACCCCTGGGCCCTGGGCATAATGGATGAAAGCTAGGCAAAATGAGTGCAGGCCTGAGAACACTCCCTGCATTCAAAATGGCCCCCTCCATCACAGCACATGGCCAGGGCCTGTAGCAGCACTCAAAATGGCCCCCAACCACATGGCCTGTCCATCCACAACAGGCCCAAAAAACGAAAATCACAGACAAATCACCACAATCCCATGCCATGATGTTTACATTCAAGACAACCCACAGAAAGACTAGGCACATGCACCACTCACTACCCCTGGGCCCTGGGCATAATGGATGAAAGCTAGGCAAAATGGGTGCAGGCCTGAGAACACTCCCTGCATTCAAAATGGCCCCCTCCATCACAGCACATGGCCAGGGCCTGTAGCAGCACTCAAAATGGCCCCCAACCACATGGCCTGTCCATCCACAACAGGCCCAAAAAACGAAAATCACAGAAAAATCAGCACAATCCCATGCCATGATGTTTAAATTCAAGACAACCCACAGAAAGACTAGGCACATGCACCACTCACTACCCCTGGGCCCTGGGCATAATGGATGAAAGCTAGGCAAAATGGGTGCAGGCCTGAGAACACTCCCTGCATTCAAAATGGCCCCCTCCATCACAGCACATGGCCAGGGCCTGTAGCAGCACTCAAAATGGCCCCCAACCACATGGCCTGTCCATCCACAACAGGCCCAAAAAACGAAAATCACAGAAAAATCAGCACAATCCCATGCCATGATGTTTAAATTCAAGAAAACCCACAGAAAGACTAGGCACATGCACCACTCACTACCCCTGGGCCCTGGGCATAATGGATGAAAGCTAGGCAAAATGGGTGCTGGCCTGAAAACACTCCCTACATTCAAAATGGCCCCCTCCATCACAGCACATGGCCAGGGCCTGTAGCAGCACTCAAAATGGCCCCCAACCATATAGCCTGTCCATCCACAACACGCCCAAAAAACGAAAATCACAGAAAAATCAGCACAATCCCATGCCATGATCCAGCCCCTCCATGATGTTTAAATTCAAGACAACCCACAGAAAGACTAGGCACATGCACCACTCACTACCCCGGGTGAAAAGGCCACAACAGGCCAAAAAAACGAAAATCACAGAAAAATCAGCACAATCCCAAGCCACCCAGCCCCTCCATGATGTTTAAATTCAAAACACCCCACAGAAAGACTCAGTGCACCCACCACTGAGTACCCCTGGGCAAAAGGCCCCAAAACAGCCCAAAAATCGAAAATTCCAAAATTGTACTTGCAGCAACTGTAATGCCCCAAACAAACTTACTTGTGAAATTTCTAATCCAAAAGTGATCCAAAGAAAGTCAAAAAGGCCTCAAATATCCAGCAGCATCCACAAAAAGTAATCCTTCCAGCTCCAGATCCAAATGAAAAGTGACCAGGAGATGGACAAAGCACTGGGAGGAGCCTGCTGGACAGGAACAGGAAGTTGAAGACTGTGGGGCACTTCCTTCCTCCCACCCCCCCCCCCCAAAATGGACTCCTCGCAAAAAAAGTGCAGGCAAATATCAACCTATGGAGTTATTCAGATAAAAATCATCATTTCAAGAAGGTTTATGCTGCTTGCTGGTGGATTTCTTGTGCAGAATTGCAAATTTTATATTTTCGCGTGTGCGAGATTGTTGCTGCTCGCGGCATCTCAAAGCTCGCAATTGCGAAGTACCGCGATACGTGATCACGGCGTACTCGCGTTGACAAACGCTCGCTGTAAAAGTTGGCAAGCCACGATTACGTAATCGCGCTTGCCAAATTCCCGCGGGATCCCGCAGCAAGATCCAAAATGGCGCAGCACTCGCAAAATATCAAGAAAAGTAACTCGGCAAACGATGATAAAAGCCGCGCGCCGCAAAATTGTATCACCAAGAAGAAAAAAAATCCGCTGCGTGCGAATTTGCGGATTTTGCGGGAAATTCGCAAATCTCGCGGATTGCGAATTTACCGAAAATCCGCAACCGTAACGGATTTTCCGCCCATACTTAGTGGTAGGGATGGGCAAGTAACTGACAGAATGCGGATGCTGGAAAGCAAAAATAAAATAAAATAAAGTATGTTACAAGTGTGCAGCCAGAGGAAGGACACTGGCCGTCAGACCCAGTACTTGGTCCAAGCTCCACAGCAGGATGAAGAGGTGAAGTTGAGCAGGAAGCTGGAGGCAGGAGGAGGCGTTGACCAATACGAAGATAGAAAACAAGAGTGACGTGGAAGCCAACCAAAGGTATGTAATGAGGGCGTTCTAAGCCCCATTTAAGATTTTTTTTATGTTACAAGAGATTTCGTAAGCACGGTGCAGAAACATAAAAAATTATACCCACAAGCCGAGACAAAAAAAATCCATGCTGCCAGGGCCATGCGTTTTTTTCCATTCCAATCACAAACTCTTGCTTTGGGAGTTTACATTTGGAAAAGTATATAACTTTCAAAAGTGTTGTTTCAGCATCCATCACCGAAAGTGGACAAACATCAAAGTTTTAAATGGCTTTGTTCGAACTGCTGTGACAGCAAGCACTTCACACCAACCCAAAGAGTTCAATGCAGAGCCTGAAATTAACACTAAAATTTGGGAGGCAGAGTAAATACAGGGTACTGGACATAAAGTCCTCCACCACCCTGACTGCCTTTACTATGTCTACTAAAGTCTAAATCGGGCCCTAAGAAAGGAAACTACATTTCAATTATATTAAATGTAGGTGTGTGCAAAATTCTCATATTTTGCCTTCGTGCATTTATGTGAAATTTCAGGAAAATTACACAAAATGATTCGTAATTATACAAAATGCTAATCAATCGTTTAGCGCAGAATGAATCCTAAAATGAGGATGCATTTCAAGCTAGAAAAAAATACCACGAAAAAACACTAGAGACACCAACAACAGCTGCTTGTATTCTGGCTGTTCGCATTGTTCTCACATTATATTTTGTCACAAAGGGCAGTGCAGTTATGAAACGTGGCGTAATGACATTTAATTCAATTCAAATAAACTTTATTCGGATAAGGGAACTTATCCATAAAAGTGCAGACAAGTCAAACAATTACAGAATAAAAAGCCATTATATCCTTATTTAAAAAGACAACAAAGTCCTAAGATTGGTACAAATAAAACGAAATAAAATAGGCACTGTATTAATACGTTTGAAGAAAGAAAACTATCCTTCAAAGCACAAAAAAAGAAAAGATACCAAACACAATATAAGTTCTGGTACTTATTGCAAAATAGAATAATCAATACTTTAAATATAGCAGTTAATCATAGTCTTTTCGGAATTTGATGCATGGTTTTAAAAAGCAAAGTATAGGGGCAATTGTATTTTGTCACAAAGGGCAGTGCAGTTATGAAACGTGGCGTAATGACATACTTTAAGGGAGATTTCTATAAGAGGCAGAACAGGGAATTCCGAAATTACGTTAATCACACTGGCTTAATTTAAACTTTTACAAGTCCTAATTAAAGGTATCTCCACTGCAAGAGGTAGAGAAAGAAGGGTTTGGTGGCAAGGTATATCCATTGAGGGTTTCAAGGAGTGTTTATGTGACCCTAACCATCCCGTTTTAAATCTGAAGAATTACTTTTAATGTATTGTTTTTTTTAACTTATTCCATGATTCCACCTCATGACATGAGAATGGTAGCCAAACCTCGACGCACAGCTTGAGAAACTTCAAGCTGGCAAGGAAATTGGCTATGAACATGCGACTGAAGGATCAGGCCCAAATTAAGAATGAAAGTTTCTGAAGTGAGAGGTTTTGCAGGCCCAAGAACTTTTCTAAAATGGGAAACTCGAAGAATTATATAAGCAGAGGACTGACCGTCCCATCGCACTCCCACCCACAGACTTGGAAGACGTTCATTCAAATAGCTCAGAAGAGAAGCAGGAAAAACCCCAGGAAAAACCCAAGATTGCCTGAAAGTGCAGCACTCCTGTGGTCTGTGTGTCTGGGCCCCAGATTGCTTATCCAGTGAGACATTAAAGGCGCCATTTGAATGTATGTGGCTCGACACGCGAAAATATGTAGGTGTTTCCTAACCAAGCCAAAGTAACCTAGAGGTTTAAACCAACAGCCGAAGCACATTAGGAAAGCAAGACACGTGCGTTTCCTTTGCATAGCAGCAACTATGTAATTTTTTTAAATAATACAAAGGGCGGGAACATCAGTTCTATACCTCAGAACAGTGCTGGAATCGGAGAACGTTTTTTCTCGGGGAACTAAAAAATTGGGGGGTGGCAGAGGAAATGGGAAGGAGTCACGAGGGACGGAGCTTGAAAAGCAGGATCTGACAGTCAACTTATACTTTTTTTTTGTTAAATGCTGTGAAAGAAATTGGCAACAAAGGCATGTGACTGCATGAAATACATAAAATCAGTGGGTGCCATTTAAATAAATATTTGTGCAATTATTCATAAAAATAAATCTTGCATTCTTACACCACAAGCACATCTCTTACATAGAGAGTTGAACAAAGATACAAATCCTGCCTCCAAATCATAGTTTCTCTTAAGTATGAGTGAAGTGATAACAAACTGTGCACCTTTGTTTCCTTTCATTGTGTTGGCTCCGGATGGCTCTCAGCCAAGATGATACTCGAACATAAGGAGGGCTGGTGGCCTTTTTTAATTAGCCGTTTGCTTTGGGCCCAGCTGAAACTTTAAATCAGAAAGTCCCTCTGCTGACTACAGGCTCCTACTCCAAATGGAATGCAGATAATGTGAGAGAGCTGCTAAACTGTCTCTCAGTGTCAGAACATGACACCAGGACAAATTGAGCATGTTTCCGTGGGCTTACCAGAACCAAGATATGGCCCAGACATAGCTTCCAGAACTGGGATCCAGCGGGGTTCCCCTACTTTCCAGCACTGCTTCAATTGGTGAACATTATCCACTAGCAGGGCAGTTCAGAGGTGCGCAAATTCAACACATCACATTTGTGTTATCTGCCTTAAAAAGCAAATAAAGGACCACATGACGCTACAAGGAGTATTGGTTTTGGAGAGCATGTGCCACTGTCATTACATCATCAGAAAATGGATCTCAGGGGCATCGTGGTTGAAGAGGTTCACGCTCAAAAAACTGCTGAAAGATTTGGTAGAGTATTGGCAGAATTTAAAGAGCACAGTTCCTTTCTTGGCATTGTTTACGTCATTGTTGTTATTTAACCCATGGAATATTTGGAAAATTAGTTGAAAAGGCTCCCTTTTAATCACACTGTGCCAGGAACAGTGGTTGAAACTCGTTCAACGGTTTTATTGGTTTAGTGTGGATCATTCGCTTGTAATTTCCATGAAATGTGTGGCACATCACATGCATTACAAAACACCTTAGTCCAGTGACGTCAGTTATAATGCTGATTAACAGGGGGCTGACTACTTGGCCTATGACACTTTTAGGTGAGTGTTAGCCAAGACATTTTGATTTGACTAAACTTATATACATACAATAGTTATAGGGACTTTCAGCCACCTCTCTTCCTCCATTCGTCTGCTGTTCTGCCATTCACATTTTTCTTCCACCTGCTAGAGCATACAGGATGGGGAAGTTGAACAGCCTACTTCAGTCATTGGCTAGCTTCACTGTAAGGGATAGTATTCTGTTAATTCACATGCAGAGACAAAGTCGTTTCCTTCATAGTAGTCGCTACTATCGCAATGTGTGCTTTTTGAGACTAAAAAAATATTGGGGATTTTTTTTAACATTGGCGGCGGATTGAAATGTTCCACGAAAAATAACATTTTGTAAAAGCAATGTGAAACAAAACAACCCTTGACAAAACCAGTAGGTCTAACTTTGCCAAAAGACTGGCAGCCAACAAGACATATTGGGTTTGCCAATGCTTGGTAGGAATGGAGCATTGACCAAAACAGAATCTATCTTAAGTACAACTTTACAGTAGCTTGGTGGGAGTCCACAAGCAAGGTTTTGTTTAACGTGCACAAACAATGTATTTTAAGAACCATCAAATTTTTACCACTGTGGAACTCAAAACAGTACACCCTGAGAACTCCCCATTCTTGAAAGATGGGTTCATAGAGAGAAGGTACAGGGAACCTTTAGGGAGGACTTAGTCCAGGAGTCTTCAAACTGGGGGGCGGGCCCAACTTGAGGGGGCCTCAAGTGATCCAGGAGGTTGGGGGGAGCCAGGCTCTGGCCAAAAGACGCATTATGCTGATGACAGTGCTTTGTTTTAAGCGTAAAAAAATGAGCTGCAATAAGCTGCTCTGTAATGAGCCATCGCTAACATCTTTTGCAATTTATATCCTAGCTGTGAGTATGTGTCAAAAAGGAAGGGACTCCAAATATTCTTCAGAATCCTGATATCTAATAATCACACTGTGGATACCTTTACACTTTAGTAAGGCCTGCCTGATCAGAATAGTATGGTTGGCAATCATGTATTTGACTGCATTTTTAAAACGAGAATAGAACTTAACTGAAATGTTTAAATGAGTATAGACATATTTAAACATTGACAATTGAATAGAAAAATTGTGAAAAATACTGAGGGGGTCAATGATTTTTGCTCCAATTGTGGGGCACGGCATGAAAAAGTTTGAAGACCACTGATTTAGTCTGATTTAGTCTATAGACTTTATTTGTGTTTACTATGCTGTGCCTTGGCCCTTTACAATGAACATTCCAATGACCTTGGAACGCTTGTGCGTGACTGCTGACAAATTACTTGAAATAGCACCCTGGCCCTCAGGTGGCTTATTAACCTCACTGACATATTTATGATTTATGTATCACATAAACTTTACCTGACAACGCGTGTCGGATTTTGAATACATTCTGGTGATGGGGAAGGGATAAGTAAGTGTAGGACACCACATGAGTAGGAGAAGTAATCCAGTGTATGTGGGCGCGGGAGAAATAAAGGAAGCTCTTGCAGGGTCACTGGACCAGAGGCTCCTCGCTGCTTTACAAAAGCAAGACTCTATTCATACACTAAGAATTGAACACCTATGGACAGAGCTGCCCTTTGCTCAGAGAGCGCCCTGGGTGAAACTAAAATGGCCACTGCCCTCTTACTCATCATCTTTAATTGTCTATGTGTTGAAAATTTGGAAGTAGTAGGAGTAAGGTGAGGGGAGCAGGATTCAGTAGCAGCATGAAAATAACAACAAACAAACAGCAGACAAAGGCACTTGCAGTATTTAGAAAAAGTGTTAAAGCACACTTTTCTTTGGACTTAAGTCCTAGGGAGACTGCTCCAGGGAGCTCCAGTGCCCCTCTGGAAGTCAGCGGCCATGGCGTGGCACCAGCTCAAACATGCTAAAGGACGGCCCGGTCTATAAAGGGAGGAGCCACCAGTCAAACCAGTTTTCCCATGCACAACTCTTATACACCACTTAATGTCTAAGCTTCCACCAAGTTTATGTTTCTTCTCTATTTAAACTCCTGTCCTTGATGCTGTATACCTTTCCTCATCCCCTAACTCTGCTCTTTACCTCAATCACATACAGAGCTTATTTGCTTTGTAACTAGGGTTGTGCTAAGTTAGACATACATACAAATATTGCCACATTGACCTGTGAGCTATTACTGAAGTGGTTCTAAACTGATGTGAGGGACAAGAAGCCCTAAAATGTTATCACATTTACCTAAGGAAAGTCAATGCCTGAAATCTCATTAGACTGGCCTGCTAGCACAATGCTAGAAATGTTATCACACTCATCTAAGAAAGGCGAGAACTTGAAATGTTGTTAGATTGACATTAGAAAGCACAGTACCGCAATAACTAAAATTGTACTACCCTGACCTGAGAAGAACTATCCCAGAGATGTTACTAAAGTGGCCTGAGGAAAGGCAGCACCTGAAATTTTACCGAACTGAAGGAAGCATCGGCAAAGCAAATATGTCTTCGCAATGCATGAGCTATTGGCCATTTCAATGTGAATGTCTTTTAGCCTTGTTGTCTAGCAGCACATCTGCTGTTCAGCATGGCTGAAAGTTACTGAAAGCCCAGAATCACAGGATGTTGAGCCGAAGCCAAGTCTCTTCGCCCCCCCCCCATGTAGAGTTTATTGTCCTACCCCTCCTAACACAAAAAATTGCTATGATGTGGTCTGTGCTCAAAGCATAGCGCTTTTTAGGTCTCGCCTATGCATCACGCATGCGCTGCATAGGAGAGAGACCTAATGCCATCAGCACAGCTTTGGGGGCTAAAACGTGCACGCGTTGCCTTGCTTGCAATTGCAACATGTGCACGTCTGGCGATCTCCTTGCGGGAGCACATGGTTCCATACGGTGGCACCATATCGTCGTACGCTCTCGCACGGGAATCGCGCTGGACCCCTCCCCTGCTGTCGCGTGAGGCACGCGCTTGTTTATTAAGTGATTTGCCCACAATAACACAACGAGGTTTGAACCTGCTTCTCCAGTTTTAAGCCATCTGCTCTAATAATAGCTCCATATCTTCACCAATAAAAAGGCAGGTTAAAGGTATTTTTGTTTTAGTCTCATTTTAATTCATTACAGCTAACCCGTCTGATGGGGACCGAAAAGGCTTCATTTATTTTACATTTTTGCATATTTTAAACCCTGTCTCCCTGAGCTTACCAAACAGCAATATCTGCAAGGAGCCGATCCCCTAACGAGATTCCCAGCCACTATTTGGTGAGCTGCATTGTGGTAAATGTAGTGTGTGACACTCACTTCAGTAGAAAGCCTTTAGTACTCAGTTGTGCTTCCGGGCTAATTGTGTGCGGGTACGTCCGGCAATGTGCTCCCTCCTCCCTTTAGCAATATCTGTAGTTCAGAATGGTTTCCCCTGGCCTCAGCTGTGTGGTGGGCTGGTGAAGGAATATTGCAACCAGCGGGTAGTTCACAGGTGGCTTTGAAGATGCTGGACAGCAGCTAGTGCTCAATGTTTTCTGGGGCCAAGGGAGACCTGGTGGGTGGGAGAGGGGGGTGGAGCCAACGGAGGCCTTGTGGGTGGGTGACGGGTGGGGTAAGTTAGTTAGTTACACCAGGCTCTTGCTGCAGTGTTTGGTAAGACTGCTCACATGGTGCTGACGTTCGTGCAGCAGGGCTTGTTTCAAAGTGAGGTATAGTGAAGATGGCTTCCGTGATGATGTCACCTAATGTCCCGAATGGCACTTGGTGTGTAGACAGCGCCAGAACCTGCTCATTAAACTTTTTTTTCCCTTAATGGAGGCCCTTGCCTGCTGTGCCTAAAAGGCTGTTTAGGTACATCTTGTATTAAAATCTTACAGGCTCCAAGCACTCGGATGTAATGTTACCCAGTGCTTGGAGCCTGGAAGTGTGCTTGCTAGCGCTATATGAAACCCCTGAATAAAAACACACCGCGGGTCATTATGGAAGGTGTTTCTGTGGTGATGTTCAGTCAATTTCTTGGCTCCTGAGTCTGATTTCCATGAGTGTTTCTGGTTTTTGTATGGCGCACTGGGGCCTGTCCACCCATCCTACCCCCGTACACGCAGGCCTTGCTTGACAGGGGCCTCTTTAGCCTGAGCTCTGTCGACAGCGCCTCACCCCTGCAGGCTTTCTGCCCACACACCGCTGGCACGTCACTGTAAAACTTCCCGCGCTCACCGCATTGACATTACACTGACGCTCTCGTCCTTCCCTGCGAAATGACAGGTTCACCTACATGGAATCCTGTACATGTAAATGTTTACACATCTCCAGCCCAATTGATATTTTAGTGAGAAATAAATTGGCCATTTCATACCCTTTTACTTCCGGAAAGTTTACAGAGTCCACGTTCTACTACAGCAGGACTCCAAGACTTTTCTCATGCTGACCGTCTTTGACCTCACCCACTCCCAACCATGCAAAACAAACGAAGTAGCCGCTAACGCAAGTAGTGGAAGTGTTTCGAGGCCTCCCCAGGATGAGGTGCTATGACAGCGCTATAATAAAACAGCCTCCTAGCACATAAACTGTATTCCCTGTCACCAGGGGAAAGCCATTGGAATCACCAGCCTGCTGCTGCAAAATGTTCCGGATAATCCTGGATAATCCACACTTTGTACATAATCAACAACCTGCTGCTAAATTTGAAGAGTCAATAAAAATGGTTTTCAGCTCAAAAGAGATCAAAAACGTTTTCTTTTTTTGAAATTGTCACATGTGGAACTATTGAGTGGCAGACCCCCTACAAAGATTACTGTGTGTTGAACTGGTACTAATGAGACATAAGCTTTGCTCAGGCAGTATTAATGAATGTAGAAATGGCAATCATTTAGTAAACTCTGCCGCATTATTCGGTCATCCATTTCCACATAGTTCCAGTGGCCCTGCATATAACGCAAAGATCACCAGTACCTGGTAAGTGCCTTAAATCACCTCATACCTTACAGTCACACTGCACCTGGTAAGATTGCTAAGTCATCACTTATAATGTACACCGGAACAGCATCCAGTCAGTGAGTATGTTGAACTACAGCATTGTGCATAATGCACATGGCCAAGGCCCCCAGTAAGTGTGTTAAATTACAGCATACTACACAAAGCACACTTCCATGGAACCTATAATGACTGGTAAACAACAGTATACTTCATAACGCACATGGCCACGGCACCTTAAGTGTGTTAAACTACAGCATACTGCACACACCTATGGCCACAACTCCTGACGTGTGTTAAACTACAACATTTCATGGCAAGACCGGAGGCTAGCATTATGCATAACCTTTTATACAACCACTCCTTGCAGCACCTAGAAGTATTACATCATCAAACCAAACTTCTAGAACATAGAATGTCCAAAACACAATATAACCCTGAACACAGCAGCCATCTTCCTCTTTTATTTTGCTGCTCCTTGCAGATAAGTATGTGAAAGTATCAAGGACCCCCTGAGGACCCCCTGAGCAAATAGATACTACAAGTCCTAGGTTAGGGATTAACAGAGTGAAAAGTAACAGACAAGGCACTTGGGCTACAGACTAATTCTGTTTCAATGAACTAAACAAAGGAAAAGGGATGTAAGTTGGTCTAAAATCAATTTTTATTATTTACCAAATTAAAAGGGGGCACCGACAGATATGCAATTCAATTCATATATTTTTAAAAAAAGACTTAAGAAATCATCAAAATATCAAAAGAAAACATTCAATACACAATTTAAAACATTAAGTGAAAAGACATATTAAAAAAGTGGCATCAACAAATTAATTCTCAAACGTTAAGTAAAAGGACATATTAAAAAAGTGGCATTAACAAATTAATTCTCTACGCGCGTTTCGGCAACCAGCGCCTTCTTCTGGAGTAGCCACGTGTATCACAATTTTAGCAAAGGCCCCGAGAAGTAAAGAAATCATCAAATGCAGTCTTGTCTTTTATGCCACAGTAATCTGAATGAGAAACTAATGGTTGTTCAAAAAGGTCATGAAGCCGTGGGTCGTTGCTTCAAATTAATGGCAGTGGCGCTTTTATTACTGGATTAAAAGAGAAAAGGCCGTCGTATTTTATGTTCCTTATTAATGATTCCTGTTTATTTAGAAGCCAGTCAGAGTCCTGATCTGGTTTATTAGGTATCAGCACTCGCTCTTCAGGTCATTTTATAAAAATCTCGTGAAGTTAAAAGTTCGTTCATGGTAATTAGTCAGCAAGGGAGCCTTCTTAATACGAAGATCTCCCTCTTGGCAGTACAATGCTGCAGCGGATTATGCTGTTTAAAGACTCGAACGATCAAAGAGCGAGGCGCAGGGTTCTGTGGCTTCTGAGAAGTCACAGAACCCCGCGCCTCGCTCTTCGATCGTTCGAGTCTTTAAACAGTATAATCCGCTGCAGCATTGTACTGCCAAGAGGGAGATCTTCGTATTAAGAAGGCTCCCTTGCTGACTAATTACCGTGAACAAACTTTTAACTTCACAAGATTTTTATTAAACGGCCTGTGTCGCGTTCTAATTTAGGACCCTGATCGATACTGTGACCTTATGCCCCTATACGGCTATAATCCCTTTGTACCCCTATATTGGCATAACCGATCAAATGCAATATTCAGAAACTCGTCTCTGGCCTCACATGATCAGAGCCACATTTCAGAATCACTTCCTCTGCAACTTCCTTTGCAGCTCATTAGTGCAAATGACACAGCAGAAGCCACTATCTAAGATTCCTAGATTACACTCCGAGTTCTTCAACAAGATAAAACTCAGCAACTTGGGAAAGCCCCGCTTGCTATGTTTTGATTAGTAATAGAACTCTAATGAGCACTGAGAGACGATCACTTCCTAGTGACATCTTTATTGACGTCTTATGTCCAAAATCTTACGTCAAACCAGGCACCTTTCAGGTATAAATATTACCAACGTTGCCTTAAGCAAACGCTGATGCAGCTGATCCTAACACGGCTGCTACTATCGCTACTGCTATCGCTGCTAACGAGCGAACGATGGTGTGGTGCACATAGGAGCAGAATAGCTGTCCCCTGAAGAGCCCAGCAGATGCAAGCTGCCCGCGGACGCTGCCCCTCCTCCTCTTCCTCGACGCGCTGAGAGAGACGCTGTCTTTTCTCCTGCCGAGAAATCCAGCTCCGGCGTTTCCAGCCTACTCTTGCGAGTAACTGGGATATCGAGTCCTGGAAGGAGATACAAGACCTCCAACATTCTATTTCAGAGGTATGGTGTTGACTAAACCCTTAGAGAGAATTCTTGAAGCAAACCTTGGCAAAACCAACTTAACTAAAGCTACTTACTTACTCCCCTCCCAAGTATTAGGCTTAGGTCAGGTACACTGGGGTAGGCGTAGTTAAAAGCACCAGTTGAGTACGTTGGCCTAATGTATATATGAATGTATATATGTTTTATTCATTTTAAACCATTGTATGGCTAAGAAACCATATCAATGCTTTTACAGTATTATTTCGCAATCCTCATTTTACTGTACGCACTTTTTATAATAACAAGTCTTGCAATTGTGGCAATTCATTTCTCTTGTACGAGAAGAAAGACTGTTCAATAAATAATACCTTTTTATTGAAAACGCCCGTCTCTCTATTCTCTGCACTTTGGTGAAAGTAATCTGCACAAAAATGACTGAGTAAAATAACTGTCTATTGTTTCACACGACTCTAGAGATTGACTCTTATTTTAAGGAGCAAAGTTGTCATGTTTATGCGGTTGTTGGAAAACTGAATCCCTTCTTGTCTGTACCAGGGAAGCTGATCACTTCCTATTCAGAGAAGAAAGTTTCCAGTGACCTCTGAGCTAGTTGGTAACAAACCCAATTAAGTTTAGCATAGTCAGTGGAGAACTGGAAGAGCCGCACTTCTAAAATCCGCCTGACGTTAGTAGGAAGAGATTCCTACGTAAAGCTCCGGTTTATTCAACGTTGAAGGATACAGTGTTCCAATATATTGTGCACCTAATCTTTGTCTCCGTGGAGACCTGCTCTGCAAAAACTGCATTTATACAATGTCAGTAGAAAACAACAGAACTGATGCCGCAGTAGATGCGACTCAGCAGGGTCCCGACGGTTCTACTGAACCGGGTGCGATAATCATCCCAGCACATTTAAGAAAATCTATAACATCAAAACTTATAGAAAATGGACTGACCACACAAGGTGGCACAGTCGTCTTCGTGATAGAGGCACAAGAATATCGGCAGACAGAGGTATTCTATTCATGGATAAAATTTCCAGCAGCAAATGCCGCAACACATGAGTTCCACTACTATATAGTAGAGGTTCCACCGGAAGAGTACGCTCCTTTCGAGGAGACTGAAATCCCATTAAAATTCCAAGAGCACCTGCTCTGGTTTAAAGGCGCCCTAAAACATAATGATCATATTACCAGGCTCGGTCCACTAGGTAGACCAGGAGCAACATGGCCGGTTCTAGCCAGCTACACACCACATCCGGACATTGATAAAATGTCAAGTGAAGAACTCTTAGTTAAAATAAAAGAATTAACAAAGGCATATAGAGAGTTAGTAAAATTATTTATTAAAAATAATTCAAACACTCCTAAAAAGAGCTGGGATGGAAATAAACAATCCACTCCCAAAGAAAAAGTTTTCCAGTCCAGAGGAAGGTCTCCTCGACGGAGGGAAAGAACTCCGACTCGAGAACACCAGTCTCCCCAGAGGGAGCCCTCTGAGAAAAGATATAACCTTAGAAATAGGGATAATTTGGAGAAGCCTGATAGATATCAAAGTATTGATACATGTCCCTCTCGATCTTTTTCGCAAAAATCGGAAAGAAGAGGACGGTCAGCCACAGGAGAGCACACCAAGTCCATAGACATGGAACCTGCTCAAAGTAAAAAAATCTCAATTTCTGAGAAAGAAGGTAGCCAGTATTAGAGTAATCAACCATGCCGAGAATACTGAGGACACAGTTGAAAAACGGGGAGTGGCCACAGACAATGCTAGACAGTGCAGCAGAAATCAGTATAGCCCGCAAGATCCTGATGAGTCATCTGGAGACAGTGGACACGAATGAATACATTCAGGTTGAAACTGCCGGCACCAGACTTAGCGAGCCCCATAAGATATACGAAATAACATTGCGTATAGAGGGTGATAAGACTAGGAAAATAAGGGGTCTATTTTGGGATAAACTCTCAAAAGGCTATGATATTCTGTTAGCTGAAGAGGATTGGCCCCCAGAGTTTGTCAGGGAGTGCCCTCGTGGCGAAGAAATAATTATGCCTTTCTTCTCGAATCACATTCCGATTCACAAAAAATATACATATGCAAGGAAATGGGCAGTAGCCCAGGCACCAGCATTATATAAAAATCATGTAGGATGAGATGAGGACTCTCCTCCTCACAAAATCCAGTTAAAAAGTCAACCGACTGCCCAAAGGCAGTATCCCATTAAGCAAGAAGCTAAAAAACAGGTCAGGGAGATCTTAGATCAACTTGAATACCAGGGGGTGATTGAAACATGCACCTCTCAAATGAACAATCCTTTGTTTCCTGTCTCCAAACCAGACAATTCATATCGTCTAGTTTTGGACTACAGACACCTTAACGCATGTTGCAAAACATTTGCAGTACAAAATTCGCATAGTGCTGCACTAATGAATAACATAGTTAGAAAAAATATAAAACGACATTAGACATATCTAATGGTTTCTTTTGTCAAAACATTGCACCAGAAAGCAGATACTTGACCGCTTTCTCAGTAATGGGGTCTCAGAAAAATTTCTGTAGGCTCCCACAGGGGTTCAAGAACAGCCCAGGACTATTCTCAGCCAGAGTAACAGAGTTACTACAAATGTATGATGATGAGGCATTATCTTACGTAGATGATATCTATCTCACAGACGACGACTTGGAGACTCACTTGAAAAGAGTGAACACCATTATACTTGGGTTCGCAGCAGAGGGTTACAAATTCAACTTTAAAAAGTCCTGAATTGCCCATCTGACAGTACTATTTTAAGGATACGAATTATCAAGTGAAGGAAAAAGCCTAGCGGACAACTTCTTAGAGAAGTGCGCTGTACTCCAAGCTCCAAAAACGCTGAAGAACTTACAATCGATTCTAGGTTTCCTGAATTTCGGTAGAACTTACATTCTAAATTATGCGGAGAGGGTTTAACCTCTCTACGAACTAATTAAACCTGATTTTAAACAAATCCATTGGACTCAAAACACACAGAAATGTTGAGATCACTGCAAACAGACATGTTAGCAAAAACAAAATTAGATACACGTGACAACACACGCAATCTTGTAATCAAAGTCATCCCAGGAAGATGCGG
This sequence comes from Lissotriton vulgaris, assembly GCF_964263255.1. NCBI lineage: Eukaryota > Metazoa > Chordata > Amphibia > Caudata > Salamandridae > Lissotriton > Lissotriton vulgaris. Next base: position 1,296,729,820 of record NC_141685.1, on the reverse strand, counting down.
ATTCACGTACCTGACCTCTAATGAGGGAGAAACGGTACCAATAGCTTACAAATCTCACTTGTACACACAAGCAGAAAAAACATTCAGTCTCACAGAAAATACTGTGAAAGCAGTGCAAACAGCTATAGCTAAAGAAAGAGAACAAGCAAAAGGCAGGAGGATCACTGTTGTTACAGCGGAATCCGCCTTTGAGGCGCTATTCAGCCCAATAAACCTACCCACAGTGTCACTGGATCCGAAATGGATACAGTACGTAGATTCTCTTGCTGCGGAAGACGTGAAATTCTATCACGGCCCGCTCTTGAATAAACTGAATGATTTGACTTATGAAGAAGAATATCCTCTGCCAATCGAACTTCTGCCTCTCCCACAGTACGCCTGTATAATCTATACAGATAGATTTGTACAGCATTTCAACGTAGAGAACAAATCCTACGATGCAGCCTGTGCGATTGTAAAGGTCGCTGGCTGAGCGGTAAATTCAGACCGAAAATAACAAAAACTGAATCAGTGAAGTACTGTTCGGCTCAGAGAGCTGAAATCAGATCTTTAAAGATGGCGCTTGAAAATGCAGAACGTGAATTCCCGACACTAATCGTGTGCGATTCTCATTTCTGCATCAACTCTTATAATAATAAGTTGCAGAGCTGGATTGAAAATGATGACAAAGATGACACAGGTGCCACAATAAAGCATAAACTGCTTTGGAAACAAGTAGCTCTTTTACAGAAAGAACTACAAAAGACTCACGTGATACACGCACAGAGTCTTCAACGTGATGGCGTTCACGTTGCAGGGAATTCATTGGCTAATACAGCCACAGCGGAAGCAACTAAACCGGCTTCCGTAGCCACAAAAAAGCGTTCCGAAAAATACATAGACGGGGAAACCATGCTGGCAGTCAAAAAGTCCGTAAAAGGCGACTGTGCAGCACTACCCGTGAATTATCCACTCAATTATGCATACGTAATTGATGCAAACTCGGTTCCTTTTGCTCGAATCCCTGGAGTGGGGGATAGGGTAATTCCAAACATGAAACGGAGAGGTTTCCTATTACAGGAAGCACATATGGGGTCGGGTCTGAGACACCAAACAATCAGGGACTCTCTGAGAGAATTGCAATCAGAGTACTGGTGGCCGGAAATGAGTGAAGGAATTCATGATTTTGCAAAAAAACTGTCCCGACTGCAACAGAGATCGCAGTGGAGAACCGGCCAGTGTAGTGTCAGAAACCCTAATAGAAAGCATAAGGGGATCTATCCGTGCAATCAAACAAGAGAAACGCGTCCCATTGTACATCATGAAGGCTAAACACACTTAAAAAATGTGGCCCCAGGGCTTGGCTGACGCCAGAACGGTTATAAAAGATCTGCGAGTCTTTATCGACACATACGCAATTTCCATGTTCCATTCTGACCAGGGTCCTGCTTTCAGCTCTCGAGCTTATAAGGAGGCCATGGCCAGCATGGGCGTTGGCTTGCGGTATTCTTGTCCGTCACACCCCGAAGGGAACAGTGTGGTAGAAAGAAAAAACCGGGACATAAAGCAATCTATAACAGCGAAGGTATTAGGTTCAGGTGCTGGGTGGGTCAAACATTTAATAATTGTCCAATTAAGCCTAAACAACTTGCCAAGAAATTCTCTAAAAGGTTTCAGCCCATACGAACTATTGTTCGGAACTAGAATGCGAATTCAGGACTTAGATAGTCAGGTATCAGTGGTAGAAGATAAGAAAATAGACTTTGACATCAAAGATCGTTTGGCTGTTTTACAGGACTTGAATGAAACAAGAAAATCCTTAAGCAACATAAAGTTAAAGCAACAGCCATCTACCACTGACGAGGCACCACCAGCCCCAGCAAGGCCTGTCTGGATTCCAAAGATTGGGGATCTAGTCAGAGAAAAAATAGCGGTGAAGAAGGAATTTGGGCCTTCTTACAGAAAAGCAGTACCTGTCTTAGCAATCAACGGAACAAGATCAGTAGTACTACCGCCCCTTGCTGGTAAAAAGGAGAACAGAGTTGTATCAATCGACCTGGTAAAACCACAAGCATGTGGCCTATAATCAACAGTAGGCCCAGTGGACTCCCGAGAAACAACAGAATACCCAAACTTGCAACAATCCAAGAGGTTCAAACTGAAAGACTAATCACATTCGATCAGCCTGCAGTGCACAGAGAGGGACTACGCAATAATGCCATGGAACTCGTGCCTCTTGAGACACAGATTGAAACAGTTCGTCAAGAAACACCAGTCTACAATGATGTAGCATCAGAATGTGCTACCGAAAGATAAATTGTAAGAACAATTCCAACAATTGACAGAACTGCCTCTGGCTATTTCATCAACTTCGACAACTTTTCTGAGGATCAAACCGACCCCGAACTGATGCCGGAAAAAAAAAAGACTTTTAGAGAAAAAGCAACAGAACTCTTTCAACAAATCAAAGAAGTATATCTGGATGCACCATTGATTGAGCATTGGATTATTTCAGGGGTATTCATACTCCTACTATGCCTAATTTTAGTTTTAATTTTAGGAAGGTTTATTCCAATACAATGGACACAGCAAGTCAGATCATCAACTTAGTCCTCAAACCACACAGATCATCCCACGTGAAGAAAAGAGAACTGTCAACAGTAAATGTCACAGCCATTCCAATACCCGGTGGGGTAGTATGGGAGAAAACTGACCATGAAATCTATGGTCCGGTCGAGATCCTGAAGTATCCCCATCAATTCAAGATTTCCTTAAGTGACTTTGTAAAACTTAGTACATTCTCTGATGATTGGGACTTTGAAAGTATTAATAATATGATGTCTAATTTAGTAATGTCAGCTAGATTTACAGATCATGATTATTTACAAGGTTCGTCTAGTTATGAACAGATGTTCTGCTACACACACTATGGTGATCATTAATTGCATAAATCTGCACAGCCTAGAAATGTTTTTAAGTATAACCAATGGGAACATTGTGCTACACCACCTAAAAGCAGTTCTAAAACATTCTATGAGAAATTCAAGTACTTCTCAGGGTTTAACACCAGTGATGTAGAAACGTTTTACTATAAACTGTTAGATAAAACAGGATTGAAAACAATGCTGACAAATACTAAATTGATATATTCAGAAGCATTCTATGAAAAAATGATGACATTTGGTTTTGATTATTGGAAAAATAACATTGAAACAAAAACCATCTGGGGTACAAAAGAGTGGCAGGTACAAGGCCTAGAAGCACTATTTCGAGCCTGCATGATCCCAGAGAAAATAATTTTCTTGAATGACACAATTCAGCAAACAACCTGTCTTGGCCTAGCTAAGATCAAAGACCTTAACAAACCGTCTATTCCAAAGCCAATACCTGATAATGCAACAACAGATATTGAAATAGACGTATCTAAAATTTTACATTTAAACAGAACACATCCTGATTGGAAAAAGTGGTTAATCTGGCCTACTGACACAAACAACTGTCAAGATAGATTCCTGAATAAAACACAGGGGTTAACAATGTCCAGACAAGACCCTAGATACTCCCAGAGACAACATCCAGGGATAGTAACAACATACAGTGTAGGGAAGCTGTGCCTTGAATGGCTAGAATCATCCAAACTGGCTGAAATTAAGCAACACTTATCTTTACTTAAAGATGGTGCTGATTTGCGCAATTTTATTATGGGACCATGCAAACAGCGTCAAAAGCGCTTCACAGCGACCAGTATCTATGCTGCATTCAAGGAGGCTTGGAAAGTCACACAAATTGAAACAGCTGAAAAAATACGAGAAATTGATCGTATTAATTTTGAAAATCACTTTCTGTAGTGGACAATGGGTTAATGACTCTGTCCTCCAGAATATATTCACTGGACAGTATTGTATCATCTGCCATAGATATAATAGACAAAGACTTGCTAATGTTACAGCATGGCCAGTCACAATTGCGTTCTATTGTACAGTTAGGCTGGACGCTGCAAAATCTTCGTTCAGGCTTTGTGCCTTGGCGTTTAATCAACACAACGTCATTGTTTTCCATCTTTAACCTTACTGATAAACAAATCAGCTTGGCACAGAAAGGAGCAGACTATACAAACCTGAGCATCAAAAAACTTGAGAGATTACCTTTAACAATGTCAGAAAGTCCTGTCATTGAATGGATAATACATGGGATTATCACAATTCCGATAACAACTTTCCAATTTAAAAATTGCCTTGAATACATACCTACTGGCCAGTATGAACGATTGGGTAAAGGATACATTAAGTCAACATGGAAATTACCATACACACATTCATGCTATAGTGACAGCAACAAAAATGTATTTCTTAGTGGTGAAAACTGTAAAGCGGTATACTTTTGTGCCAGGGTATTAATTTACACGGAGCCTGTGAAGGTAATTCTAACAACCTTTCATGCCACCAATATGTCACAGCTGCAACGCAGATAGAGCCTTTCTTTATGCAACTCGCAAATGGGAGTTACATTCTAAGAACGGATCACAGATGTTGTGGCCTTTTGCCAGGAAAAGCCTATCTCGTAAGCGTAACATCCATGGTCAAATGTTGTATGCAAGCATTGTTTCCAAAACGGCCCTGGAGACACTGAGACTCCCTTATGGCCTGGTTTGAATTTCTCTTCTATACGAATTGATACTTTAAGCAGAATGAAGTCTGTGCTTTTACAGACAACAGTGCCCATAACGTCATCAAAAGAGATGTATGATCTCCTAGTTGCAAGGACGGCTACAGAGATCCATGACCTTTTATCAACAAATTGCCCCGTGCATTTCACAGAAATGCTTAGCCAACTCCTTAACATGTCTAGTGCCATAGGCATCCCAGGCATATTTAAGACCATTTTTACGGGACTGCTAACACCATTTCAAGCAATTCTGGGAATCATTCCTAATTTTGTCCATTCAGTCTTTGGCGGCATACCCCTATTTTTGGGACTTGTAGCAGGCATTTTATTTTTGACCCTCCTGCTCCAATGTGGCAAGCCAAAGCTCAGACATGACTCCTACGAGGATGGAAGAAACAATCCTAGCAGTACGCTACCGAGACAGAATAACTAGAGTCCTTGGATTGGCCAGGCTGAGAGATCTAAACATGACCTGGTTTCTTTCATTCAGACCGATATGGCAATCCTGCATCTTACCTGTGCTTCGATGTATGCTATGCGGAGATGAGTGCGTGTTGGACATCTGTCTTGCACTTCCATCAGCAGTACCAATGGATATCGATACTTTGCTAAGTCTGATAATGGCTCACGCATTGTGTTGTCCCCAGCGCCTACCAATCCTGATGACGGCATTCGTTGAGACTCCTGTGCTACGACTAAGTGGTGACAGTGGAGCGAGAATAAAAGCAACATCACCCAGGTACGACCATCTGTGAGCATTGCGGATCCAGCATTGGATGACAGCAATCAATCTCACACCTGCCAAGTTACAGCACTATTGAACTTGGTCGAACTGTCACCTGATTTTGTAGACCAATTCTTTGAGAGCCTGTCTGATATGATGTTCTCCCCTGAACAGAAACAATAACTTTAGAAAATCATTCCGACACACAGCGTTCCCATGAACTCTGAATTCGGCCTTCAGTTTTGAACAACAAAAACTACTAAAAAACGTGGGAACTCTATTCCACCGTTCAACAACAATTTTTTTGAATTGAACACTTTTAAAAAAAATATTCACCTTTTTCTGGCAAGAAAATTCTTTGCTTAAAGTAGACCTATTCATAAAGAACAGAAGCTTCAACTTCTATTTTTAGGTAAATCTAGAGACATAATAACTTTACAACAGCCTCTAGCACATTTTTGTAATGAATGCATTTATATGTGATGAAATTATCTCGCACTTCTTTTCTGTATTAAGAGATATTTCATGTGTAAATTTTTCGCAAAATTGTTCATTGATTACATATGCTATAATTTTGAATGATTTCTATGCTTAAAGACGTACAGTACCAAAATTGCCACGTATTACGAATACGCCATTTCAAATGCAAATATGTATTTTGGGGTGGGTAATGTTACACATGCATCTTTTGCTATAGTTTTAGTAAATTGATGGACATAAATTCGTGGAGTGGGTGTTGCGTTCTAATCTAGGACCCTGATCGATACTGTGACCTTATGCCCCTATACGGCTATAATCCCTTTGTACCCCTATATTGGCATAACCGATCAAATGCAATATTCAGAAACTCGTCTCTGGTCCCACACGATCAGAGCCACATTTCAGAATCACTTCCTCTGCAACTTCCTTTGCAGCTCATTAGTGCAAATGACACAGCAGAAGCCACTATCTAAGATTCCTAGATTACACTCCAAGTTCTTCAACAAGATAAAACTCAGCAACCTGGGAAAGCCCCGCTTGCTATGTTTTGATTAGTAATAGAACTCTAATGAGCACTGAGAGACGATCACTTCCTAGTGACATCTTTATTGATGTCTTATGTCCAAAAACTTATGTCAAACCAGGCACCTTTCAGGTATAAATATTACCAACGTTCCCTTAAGCAAACGCTGATGCAGCTGATCCTAACACGGCTGCTACTATCGCTACTGCTATCGCTGCTAACGAACGAACAATGGTGTGGTGCACATAGGAGCAGAACAGCTGTCCCCTGAAGAGCCCAGCAGATGCAAGCTGCCCGCGGACGCTGCCCCTCCTCCTCTTCCTCGACGCACTGAGAGAGACGCTGTCTTTCCTCCTGCCGAGAAATCCAGCTCCGGCGTTTCCAGCCTACTCTTGCGAGTAACTGGGATATCGAGTCCTGAAAGGAGATACAAGACCTCCAACATTCTATTTCAGAGGTATTGTGTTGACTAAACCCTTAGAGAGAATTCTTGAAGCAAACCTTGGCAAAACCAACTTAACTAAAGCTACTTACTTACTCCCCTCCCAAGTATTAGGCTTAGGTCAGGTACACTGGGGTAGGCGTAGTTAGAAGCACCAGTTGAGTACGTTAGCCTAATGTATATATGAATGTATATATGTTTTATTCATTTTAAACCATTGTATGGCTAAGAAACCATATCAATGCTTTTACAGTATTATTTCGCAATCCTCATTTTACTGTACGCACTTTTTATAATAACAAGTCTTGCAATTGTGGCAATTCATTTCTCTTGTACGAGAAGAAAGACTGTTCAATAAATAATACCTTTTTATTGAAAACGCCCGTCTCTCTATTCTCTGCACTTTGGTGAAAGTAATCTGCACAAAACTGACTGAGTAAAATAACTCTCTATTGTTTCACACGACTCGAGAGATTGACTCTTATTCTAAGGAGCAAAGTTGTCATGTTTATGCGGTTGTTGGAAAACTGAATCCCTTCTTGTCTGTACCAGGGAAGCTGATCACTTCCTATTTAGAGAGGAATGTTTCCAGTGACCTCTGAGCTAGTTGGTAACAAACCCAATTAAGTTTAGCATAGTCAGTGGAGACCTGGAAGATCCGCACTTCTACGTCCATACTACTGTTTATGTTATTCCAATGCGCAGGGCCTATTGGGAAAATAGGAACTACACTACACCTGAAGAGCGAGAGCTGATACCTAATAAACCAGATCAGGACTCTGACTGGCCTCTAAATAAACAGGAATCATTAATAAGGAACATAAAATACGACGGCCTTTTCTCTTTTTATCCAGTAATAAAAGCGCCACTGCCATTAATTTGAAGCAACGACCCACAGCTTCATGACCTTTTTGAACAACCATTAGTTTCTCATCCAGATTACTGTTGCATAAAAGACAAGACTGCATTTGATGATTTCTTTACTTCTCGGGGCCTTTGCTAAAATTGTGATACACGTGGCTACTCCAGAAGAAGGCGCTGGTCGCCGAAACGCCCGTAGAGAATTAATTTGTTAATGCCACTTTTTTAATATGTCCTTTTACTTAATGTTTGAGAATTAATTTGTTGATGCCACTTTTTTAATGTCTTTTCACTTAATGTTTTAAATTGTGTATTGAATGTTTTCTGTTGATATTTTGCTGATTTCTTAATTCTTTTTAAAAAAATATATGAATTGAATTGCATATCTGTCTGTGCCCCCTTTTAATTTGGTAAATAATAAAAATTGATTTTAGACCTACTTACATCCCTTTTCCTTTGTTTAGGTAATTGAAACAGAATTAGTCTGTTGCCCAAGTGCCTTGGCTGTTACTTTTCACTCCCTTGCAGATAAGTATACTTGTATTTTTCTCTTAAATTAATTTTATTTAAAAGAAAAGATTTAAGTCGTTTGAATGATTTTGATGAGTTTAAAGTGTTGAGGTGAGCGTTTATATGGTTGATTGAGGATTAAGAGTGAGGAGTTTTGGGAACTTTAATGTTTTGTACGTTATTAACCCAATTTACGGGTTTGATGTAGTTGTTAGGGCAAGTTTGTTTTGCAGTGTAATGTTACTTCGATTTTTTTAAAAAGAAAAGAAAAGTAAATACGTTTTCATAGAGCGATCCGTTATTTTTAAACGAACTCGCGAGGGTACTTACTCGTCTCGCGGTGGCTTCAGAACTTTTCGTGTCGGAGTCCGCGAGGCGGGGGAGACGTTCCGAGTTGTGGGAAGCGAAGATTGTGCGGTTGCGTCATCGCGCATGCGTGCGTGATGACGTTTGGCAGCCATCTTAAATGAGGACTAGTGTGCGTAAGAGTGTTTTTTTGTAACACGATCGAGTTGACAGTTATAACTCTCATTTGAGAAGAATATTGCGCTATTGAAGGCTCGCGGAAAGGAGGATTTTATCAAGGAAAATAGTATTTTGGTATTTTGGACTGGATTATGGAGGTTAATGTAGAGGCACAAGGAGAAGGGTCATGGGAGCCTGATTTGAGAAGGATGGTTCAGGAGGAAATAAAGAATTCAATGAAAGATGTTCTGAAGAGTGTATTAAAAAGGAAAAGGAGAGTAATAAATGATGAAGAGGAGGAATTTTGGTCGTTTAATGAAGAAGAGAGTAGTGAGGTTTTAAAAAAAGGGAAGAGAGCAAAGAAGCTTAAGAATATTGATATTGATATAAGGTTTATTAAAGGAGTTGGTGGTTCAAGCGCCACAAGAGATAGAGGTGTCCAGAGCGGCACAAAAGAGGGTGTCTCTTGCGGCACAAAAGATATTGAGGAATCTTCTGAGGAGATTTCGGATGAAGGAAGTGAGAATGAAGAGGATGAGTTCATTCATGAAAATTATGATGACGACGGGTGGGAAATGGACAGTGATAAATTAGAAAAAGATAGGAAGCAAAAGGGCTTAGTGAAAGATCCTCAGGGTGAGGAGATGTTTAGCCCAGATTTGATTAGACATCCAAGGAGTGGTAACTGGTGGCCTCTGCCTCATGTTGCAGAGTTCATTAAACAATGGATACGGAGACCTTTGGAGAAAGAGGCAAGGGCAGTCATGAAAGCTGAGTGTTCAAGGCCTGTGGTGGATGGTAAGGCATGTTTAACTACTGAATTGGACCCTGATCTTATTAGTTTTCTTTTTAAGTTTGGTCGAGATCCTAGGAAAGGAATTGAGAAGGCTCTGAAACAGTGTGAAGACAGACTGTTAGACATACTAGGGCCTTTAGCAAGAATTCTCGATATGGCGGAGGAAGCCAAGATGAAGAAGGTTGCGGTTGATTTAGACCTTTTGAGAGGTTGGTCTCAAAGGGCAGTTTGCTTGTTGGGAAATCCAAACGCGGCCCTGATTTCTGAGAGAAGAAAAGGAGTACTTATGAGAATTAGCCCAAAGTTGGCTGATTTATCAAAAAAAGAACCCACAGATGACCCAAAAGGGTATCTATTTGGTGAAGGGTTAGTGAAAGGAGTTGGCAAATATGTAGCTACTTTTACAAGTTTGGATAAGGCTCAGTCTAACCTAAAAAGGGTCTTTAACAGAGGTGTTTTTGAAAGGGCTGGGGGAAGAGCCCGTTTCCCTGGCTGAGGATTTTGAAGGGCCCAGTATCAGTCAGGTGGTAGAGCTGCGTTCAGAGGCTTCCAGTCTGCAACAGGATATTTCCCGCAAAGAGGAAGAGGATCTGGAAGAGGGCAGCAGCCAAGGGGTATGAGCCCAGTTTACACAAAGTTCATTTAGTAAGTATGAAGACGAGTTTTGGTTCTTTCCCAGACAAGGTAGGGGGAAGGTTGAGATTTTTCGAAGAGAATTGGAAAATGATAACAAGAGACAATTGGGTTTTAGAAGCTGTGAGAGGATATGTTGTGGAGTTAGTGGATCTTCCGGTTCAATTAAGAGAGCCGAATCAATTGGTGTTCAATGGGGAATTAAAAGAGATTGTAGGCATGGAAGTTTTGGAAGTGTTGAAGAAGGGAGCAATCAAAGAGGTTTCAGAGGAATACAAAGGATTTGTAAGTACGATATTTTTGGTGGAGAAGAAAGGAAAGGGTTGGAGGCCTGTAATAAATTTAAGGAGTATGAATCAATATGTGGTTTACAGGCATTTCAAGATGGAAGGAATCCATCTGTTAAGAGATATTTTGCAGGAAAAGGATTGGTTAGTGAAGTTAGATCAGAAGGATGCTTATTTCACGATTCCAATTGCAAAGGAGAGTCGCAGATATCTTCCATTCAGGTGGTTGGGTCGGTTGTACCAATTTTCGTCTCTCCCTTTTGGACTGGCATCTGCTCCGTGGTGCTTCACTAAGGTTTTAAGACCAGTGGCGAAGTTTTTGAGGGAGAGAGGTGTTCGGATGATTATGTATCTAGACAATTTTCTTTTAATGTCTCAGAGTCAGCAGGAGTTGAGGATTCAACTATCGTTTTGTATGGATCTTTTAGAAAATCTCGGTTTTCTAGTAAACAAAGAGAAGTCTGTTTTGGTTCCTACTCAATGTTTGGAGTTTTTAGGTTTCAATGTAAATACAGTAGAAACGAGTTTAAGTTTACCGAAAAAGAAGGTGCAAAATAAAAAAGTCAGAAGTGAGATGTGTTTTGAGAAAGGATTTTGTAAATTTGAGGGCCTTAGAGAGAGTGATAGGTTTATTTTCTTCTTCCATTCAGGCAGTTTTCCCGGGTCCACTTCATTACAGAGCCTTACAACGGATGAAGGCAGATGCTCTCAGGAAGGGATTGTGGTATGGAGATCAGGTTGTAATTTCAAAAGAGGCTCGGGAGGAGTTGGTTTGGTGGTTGGAGAATTTGGAAGCGTGGAACGGTCGTGCAATTTTTGGAATTTGCACGGATTCTGTTTTGGAAACAGATGCAAGCCTTTTTGGTTGAAGAGCATGCTTAGAGGATCAAGAGACTGGAGGGAGGTGGTCTCAGGAGGAGAGATCGATGCATATAAATGGTTTAGAGATGAAAGCAGGGCTTTATGCTCTGAAGAGTTTTGGAAAGAATTTGAGGAATTTCAATGTGTTGTTGAAAATGGACAATGTTTCAGCTGTCCGTTATATAAATCGATTGGGTGGAAGCAGGTCAAAGAATCTGCCTCAGTTGGCAAAGGAGATTTGGAATTTTTTTTGGGAGGAGAAAATTGGTTTGAAGGCAGAATATTTCCCAGGCAAGAGCAATGTTGTAGCGGATTGGAATTCAAGATTTTTAAGGGATTACAGCGACTGGAACCTGAATGTTCAGGTTTCCAGGAGAATAGTGAAGGAGTGGGGTCCGTTGGAGGGTGGATCTGTTTGCGTTGAGGTTGACTTTTCAGCTGTATCGGTTCTACGGTTGGAGGCCGGATCCATTGGTAGAGGAAGTGGATGCATTTCAGCAGAATTGGAAGAAGGATCGGTGCTACGCTTTTCCTCCGTTTGCAATGACACAGAGAGTATTGTTGATGGTGAGGAAACAGGAGTGCAAGCTGGTGTTGGTGACGCCGTTCTGGGCTGGTCAGGTTTGGTTTCCAGGTCTTTTGGAATTAGCGGTAGAGGACCCTATGTTAATCCCAGGCTCGGAGGATGTGTTAATAGGAGAAGGAGGAATGTATCATCCTTTGGTTATGGAAGGGGCGCTGAGTCTTCTTGTTTGGAAGATATCAGGAGAGAAGGGCAGTTCGGAGAGCTTTCGGAGCAGGCTCAGGATTTGCCCAATGAATCATGGGGTCCAGGAACCAGGAAAAGATATTTGGGAGCATGGAGGAAGTGGTCATGTTGGTGCTTGGAAAGGGGTTTGGATCCCGTGGAGGCATCTGCCATAGAGTTGGCTAATTTCTTGTCTGTTTTGTTTGGTAAAGGTTTAAGTTATAGGACAATTAATTGTTATAGGTCTGCTATTGCAGCAGGTCATAGTTTGGTTGGAGGTTGTTCGATTGGTAGGGAACCTTTGGTTTGCAGGGTTTTTAAAGGAATTAAGTTGAGAAGACCTCCTAAACCTAGATATAATGGTATGTGGGATGTTAATACGATTTTAACTTTGTTTGAGAGTTGGCCAGCTAATAAGTATTTGAGTCTTAAGCAGTTGTCGGGAAAATTGGCAAGTCTTTTGTGTCTCATTCTTTTAGAAGAGTTTTTGATGTTAAGGCTTTAGATATTCGTAATAGATGTTTTACTCCTGATGGGGTTAGTTTTAGTGTAACTAAGAGAACTAAATGCATGTCGAGTGCAATTTTTTATCCAAGATTTTTGGATCATCCTAAACTGTGTGTGGCCATGTGTTTAAAGGGGTATGAGTCAAGAATGAGTGAGTTTAGGAGGGATGTGATGAGCAGTTGCTAATTTCTTTTGTTAAGCCTTTTAGGCCCGTTTCTTCAGCTACAATTGCTAGATGGGTGAGATTTTGTATGTTTGAAGCAGGTGTGAATTTGGATGACTTTGGTGCACATTCAGTAAGAGGTGCTATGGCAAGTAAAGCTTTCTTGTCTGGTGGTCGATTGGAGGAGATTTTGCGTGCAGCTGATTGGTCAAGTGCGGATATTTTTGCAAAGTTTTATTTGAAACCTTTGGGGCATGTGTCGTCTGTGGTTTTATCACAGCTTTGAACATGCATAATGCTAGCCTCCGGTCTTGCCATGAAATGTAGATTCTCCAAGTTTGTGATGAGAGAATCTGGATTTCATTAAAGACACGGAGGCTAGCATTATCCCTCCCTCCCTCCCTTTTAGGGTTAGGTTTGGGGGGTTACAAGAATTAGAATGTTATATGTTTTGTGGAATCTATAAAAGAAAAAGAAAAAAATTGTTGTTTATTTCAGATGCACAGTGAAGGAATTTTTTGGAGAAGATCGGCGTGGAGTTGGAGTTCTTTTGTTTTTCTTCAGGAGCAGCGTAAAAGAGGAAGATGGCTGCTGTGTTCAGGGTTATATTGTGTTTGGGACATTCTATGTTCTAGAAGTTTGGTTTGATGATGTAATACTTTTAAGTGCTGCAAGGAGTGGTTGAATAAAAGGTTATGCATAATGCTAGCCTCCGTGTCTTTAATGAAATCCACATTCTCTCATCACAAACTTGGAGAATCTACATTCTGGACAACGCACATGGCCACAGCACGAGTTAAGCCCAGTCTGATTAGATCATTTCCTCCTATTGGACTTCTGTGATAATGTGTCCTCTCTGCTGCGGTTTTTCTGACGTCATTTTCAGGAGGGACGTTTTGTTTACACCTATAAAGCCAGTTTTCATGTCTGTTGTTTGTAGTTTAGAAATATACCAAGCAGCTCCTAAAATGCCGAGCTCCCTTCTCTACACAACCATCACAAGCATTTGCAATGCAATAGGTCTCGCATTTACACGAGTTTGAGCTATTATCATTTTAAACTACAATGCCTTTAACTAATGCCAATACCTTAAACTTGTGTAAATGCGAGACCTATTGCATTGCAAATGCTTGTTTCATAGGCTTTCAGCCATGCCGAACAGCAGATGTTCTTCTGGCCAGCATGGCTAAAAGACATTCACATTGACACAGCCAATAGCTCGAGCATTGCTGAGATCTATTAGCTTTGTCAATGCTTGTTCTTTGTTGATGGGGGTCTTGGTGAACAAATTTGGAAGTGATAGTGAGAAACAGTTGTGGAGCTTTGAAGTGAAGTGAGGATCTTGTGTAAAGGCCAGAGCTGCCAATAGAGGAACTGGGGAACAGGTTCGAATCTTGGGTCGGCTGAACAATTTGCGATTCTCGGCAAATCATTTATGCTTCGTCCTACCTACGACAAATAATGTATCATTGTGTAATGTAACCGGTGACAACTGCAAGCATTCCAATACCATCGGCAGTGTCAGAACTACCGCAAGATGGGGGATGGAACAAGCGCTCCATTACCATTAGATTGTAGAAAAAAATAAAAAACTAGCAGCGAGAAACGAGGTAGTGGGGGGGATGGGTCAAGCAGAGAAGCAGGTGGTGATGGGGAGATGGGAAAGCAACAACAGAAAATCAAAAAACTTTAATTGAAGCAGGATCAGCGACAAGAATTAATATGTAATTGTATAATTTAACTGGTGAGCACTTAAAGTGTTCCAATATCATCAGCGTGTGGTTGCGCTAAGGTAAGACTGACGACAGATCGTGCAAAAAAAAAACGTGTTCGTGTTTTAACACATTTTTAAGAATTGCATTCATTTCGGTTCACACGCATTTTAGTGGTATGTGTGTATGTGTACAATGGAGACTGTCTGAAAACACAAGTACTCCTATGAAGTGCTTGAAAAAAAAGAAAAAATAGCTCTACAAACCGGAAGAAGTGTAAGGAGACATGTACTTGATCCATGCGCTATGAGAGGGCCAAACACAAGAAGAGGGCATGACGCCCACATGCAATGACAAATGGCATCAAAGAAAATGAGAGCAACGCTGAAGTTTACCAATGGTAGGAGATGAGTGACTTGTCAGCCCAACAGATAGAACACAACACGTTTCTTCGATACAGCGCATGCGCTGTCTAGTCCAGACCTAATAAAAAAAGAATGAATGTGGGTGGAGGTCGCACTCGGTTAAGCTACTACTCTGTTTGTTTGTGTGGTATGTGTGCTGTGCTGAATTACTGCCTGCTAGACAGTGACTAAAAAAAGAAGCATGAACTGAAGGAGGACATTGCAATGCTGCCTCACTGTCCCAAATAGGAATTCTAATAACATCTTACTGCTCTGACATGAGGAAGGACAGTACCTGAAATTACCACCTACGAAATTTGCAAGTATTTTTTTAACCTGGAACAGAAGCTCTCCCATTAAAGCCTGCTGCATTTGTGGTCACACTTCCCAACTGCTGTCAGGATTTGGAAAATGTAAGCAGAAAAAGGCTCACATGTTAATCCCCTTAACTTGAGTGGTGATAGCGGCTGGATCAGTAACCACTGACCCAGTAATCTCACCCCTCTTTACTTGCAAGCTTGTGATGGCGACACTTGACTTTGGTTGCAGTGGATCTTTTGACGAAAACCTGCCTGGCTGTAACGATACTAGGTGAAATGTTGCTACATTAACCCTAAGAAGTTCAAAACTACACGTTTGACTATTTGGCATGTTCAGTAAAGCGTGTAAGTGGTATTGCCTTATGGCATGCCTTGTGTATAACTATATGTGTGGAATACTCTATGTCGCACGCATTATAACGCATGACACATATCAGATCCACCCCACTGAAAGGCAAGCATAGGTAAGGAGATGCAGAGGTAAGAATAATATATGTATACATCTACACTGACGGTGTAGCAGCGGGCAATGCAGGGAGTGCTGTACCATTGTAGCTGTTACTGTAACGCGCCACAACCTATGGTACTTCCTCTGTTGTCATGGCTGCCTGATTCTCACACGCAGACAGCTGAGGGAGGAGCTTGCAGCCAGACTGACCGTAGTCCATATTGGCAGTCACCCTGTGCGTCCTCGCGCACTTCAAACGGCAGCGGGCAGTGCCAGACAGGCTCGCGCCCACCTCGCAGGTGTGCTCCACCGGGGGCAGCGGGCCTTGATGGGCCGCGTGAGAACTTCTGATAAAGATGCATTTCCCAGGCTCGCTGCTGGGACCAGTTCGTCCACATTCCAGCCCTCTTCCCCTTCCTATTGAGCGTGTTCAGGCCTGAGCCTGAGTTCCAGAATGCACATTTTAAATATCACGACCGTTTTAGGCCAGTGCTAAAGGCACACTGCTAATCAGGCGCCATCAAAGTTCAGGGAGAGATTTCACGGAGTGAAACGTGAACAAATCTGTTGTCTGTACGCATGTAAGTTTGTACAGTAGCCTATGGCTAAGGCTATGTCCATACAGTTATTTATATGTATTTGACAGTTACTTGTATGTATTACAGCTGTACAAATATAGGCACAGCTAAATCGAACTATGTTTTCTATATTTTCGCCTTATGACCATGTGCTATTATCTATATTGTTGTATGCAGTTGCATACATGTATGAACATCAAATGTCCATTTGTTTGTGCGTGCCTAAACATTCATTTCTATATATGTTCGATTTCGTAGGTGAATGCTCAAAGTGCGGAACTCTTCATGTCTTCGTGCCTTCTTGCTAAAACAGTTACAACCCTGCCACTGGCCATCGGATCGAAGGCCTGTGGGTGTTAATACAGCAACAAAATATAATGAATCCTGAGGTTTTGGAACATTTCTAATAAGAAGGATGGCTCGTGAAAATGTAGCAGTTACTAAGTACTGCACGTGTCAGTACTTCTGGGTTCATAAATGTCAAGTATCTCAACAACTATTTGAGGACTGCAGCTCTCCAATTCATGTTGAACCCTCCTCCAGGCTACAAGGTCAGCACTTCCTGACTGAACACTTTGATAGTTTCTAATGCACTTGATTTAAGGAATTCTCTGGTAAGAATGGTAATGTAAATATATGCAAAGGGGATTCTATCTCTCTCACATCACTCTTTATATTTCATGCCACGCTAATGTGCAGCCACAAGTTTGCTGCAACATGACTGGTGAACACACACACACACACCCATACAAACCCACACACACACTGCACCCCTTGCGTTAGCAGCTATAGTGTGTGGGGGTGTGTATTTTTTTCTGGGTCTCTTCTGTCTGCAACTCGGCAGGCAAAAGCTCTTAGTTAATGCTATAAAGAAGAAAGAATGATTAGAAGACAGAACAAGCATTTGCAATGCAATAGATCTCGCATTTGCGAGAATTTGAGATATTGACATAGTAAATGCTAGTACATTATATATTCATGTTTTTTATAAACCTGCAAACGGTGCTTAAACACGGCTTGCAGGCTTCCTAAACACATAAATAAAAGGCTTTACCACAATGGTAAACACTATAGCTCAACGACACGCCTTGGAACCCCAATGAATGTAAAGGTTCTCTGATGCCAAACATACAAGCATCCAACTAAGCATGAAGCATACCTGCCTTTGTGGAATACCTACTGAGATTACAAGTATCCGTAACAGCAACCAAATAAAGGGAGTTAGTGGCCAAACGTGTCTGCACCAACCCCCTTAATAAAGGCAATCATCGAAGAAAAAAGAGGACATACAATGCAGATGTAAACACAGAGCCGTACATTAAAGCAACAGCCATCACAGTGGACTGGTTTAGCAAATTGCTGTCAAGCAACTTCAGAAGGAAGTCAAGGAAACTAGGTAGTGTCAGTGCAAACAATGCCCTATGCACCACAAGTGAGAACAGTGCTTGCCAAAACGATTGCAGCCACTGCACCTCCACCTTATACCTTTGTGGCACTCACACTTTAGCTGTGAGACATCGTACACTAAAATGCAGGTGCCGCAATTGCTTTAAAAGTCAAGAAAATAGAAAAAACAATTTTTTCAATGTCTTTAATTTTGTAGCTTAAAATGTAAAGAAATAGAAAAAAACAATGTTTTCTATTTCTTTACTTTATAGCAATCGCAGCACTCACGCTTTAGCTTAAGCTGTTTAAAGCTAAAGCGCGGAGATGGCATTGTAAAAAAAAGTAACTCAATAAAAAAAAAAAGGAGGTCGCGTTTGGCGATCCCAAGGAACAAAAGGAAAGTGCGGCCGCATTATTAAGGCTCCGTCCATCACCGCCCTCTTTTGTACCGCTTTTGGCCGCCATAAGTGTGGCAGGGTATGCTCAGACGTGAGTCCCTTGCTCACTTTGCCACTGGATTCAAGCAAGCCGGGCTGAAGACGGCTGGAATGCCAGAAACCGGTCCTCGGAAGCTTGTTTCCGGTCCAGGGAAGACATGGCTTGGCAGTTCGGGCTGCACTGTTCCCATGAAGCACAGGGTCAGACTGATTTGCATATAGCCATGTCTGAACTGGGGTGGCAGAGTGGGCTAAAGAACGGTGATGGATTAAACCCAGATCTTTTGACTGGGTGTGAGTGTTTGATTGATTCAGATGCTCCGTCCATCACCCCCCTCTTTTGTACCGCATTATTAAGGCTGGCAGTGCTAGTTAAAAACATTTTTTTAAAAAACATTTAAGAAAGAGTGCTCGGAGGATGTAATGGAAAGCTGCCGAGTAACAACACATGTAACAGGGGGTGTCCTGTTGGGAGGTAACAACAGAAGAGAGGGAGGTACTAAGGAGGGACTAATAAGCCTATGAACAAATCTAAGGCCAACATTTAGAAATGACAGTGACAGGAGCCAATTAAAAATATGGGCGGAGCGTGGGCAGAGCTTACAGTATATACCTGAATGCTGCATGTCAAGCACTGCCTAGTCAAGACCTAAAAATCATAGCAATATGTTCAGTGAAGGGCGAGGCATAGATCAAGGAAGAAACTGTTCATGCCATTGACTGTAAAAGAATTGAGCATGGCAAACCTTGTGTTAAATTTCGCTGTTAGGTGGGTGATGGTACTGATGGGCTGGTAGCATTGGGTGTATGATTCTGGATAGCGTTTACTCTGGCTCTTTGTGTTTGCAGTACTAGCAAAAAGAAATATGAGAAATGGCTGCATCCTGCTAGGCCTAAGTAAAAACAGACATTATCTCTATGTGGGAAATCTTACTCTCACTTATGCTGTACATGACGTTAAATATTTGCCTAAACACCTCAGAGGCATCTGTCAAGAAGCCTGAATCCATTCTTTCGGATCATTTTGAACCATGTCTAAGGAATGGTATTAACCCACTTGTAGCCTTCTCTCAGTCATTTCCATAAGGTTCACATTGATATGATGTGATACATGCATGTCAGTTTACCAAAATGCCAGAGGTGGTGTAAATGACATGATCCTGCAGTGTTTGAACCAGTGGCGGCTGCAACTGGACAATGGTGGTGAGGCGGGGGAGGTGGCGGGTTTAGGGAAGGTATTTTTATTTAAATCACTTACCTGGGTACAGTTGCAGCAACGCCGCCTCTCCTCTTCTCTTCTGATTCCGGAATGAAAGCAGGAAGCACACAGGCTTCCCCAAAACCAATCACGACGCTCCTGTCACCATGACAGCAGCGTTGTGATTGATCTGAGCATTGTGATTTGACGCTTTGACAGGAACTCTGAGCCTGAGCATGTTCTCCACTCAGGATGTGGATTACAGGCTGGTGAAGTACATGCAAAGTGTGCATGTCTGCTTGACCGGCCGAAGACAGCCAGCCCAGTCCCGAGAACTGAGCAAGTACGGAAAAATAAAATGATAATAACAATGCATTATTATCATTTCCTTTTTCCTTTCTAACTGCTCAAAGGGCAGTGGGGCAACGTTCCTCCACCTTAGTGAAGGAGCTGCCACCGATTTGAACAATCGTTAAATGACAAGTTTGACCCAGGGTCCCATTCTTTGAATTTCAACCACCTCCTACTTGCTGCTGATGGATTAAGAGAAGAGATGGTTAAAGAGAGATAACTGCAGAAAGTAGATAAGGCTCCCATATCCCTGTTTACTTCCGTTCCCTGCTTCTGCATCCATCGTTGTGCACACTAATTGTAGCAAGTACAGGGGCAATAAAATGAAATGCAGTGTAGCTGCTACTACTCCTTGCTACTCCTAATCGATACCCTACCCTTATTAAAATGGCTACTCTAATGACATCATTCATTAACACTGGAATGACTCTTCTATTTCAGCGCTTTTGTTCATGATTTTTGTACACAGTGATATATAGGCACTTATTCTGATTCATATGCATGTTGCTGGTCAGGAACAGAGATGTAGTTTAACTACGGAGAAGCACATATGTAACTTTGCAGTGGGTGCTCGGGCCAAATGATTTGCAAACCACTCTATGTGGGTCCCCTCACCCTGCCCTCTGTGTCTTTCCCCCTCCCCCGCCCTCTGTGTCAGTCCCCCGCACTATGTGTCAGTTCCCCCCACCCCCACCCCTCATCTTCCATGTTGCTTCCGCCCCAACATTCAACCCTCCCTGTGCTTCCCTCACCCGCTTAAAAACAATTTGCCGTTAGTAGGTCCCAATGCGAGAAAGATTGGCTTTGCCAGTGCTTGTTGTTCAAGTATAACCAAGAATAGTGCTTGTTTGGATCAGCCCGTTTAGAAAGTCAAGTGTGCAGTTTTCCACTTCAATTGAAAAGATGTTGGCTTCGTTCACAAAAGAGTGTTAAATACATTGATACCACCTGCCTCAGTGGCTTCCTGACCCTCCGTGCGAGACAATCGTATTTATTTTTTGGTAAAGAATTTGATGAGGAAAGAAGGCTTAGCCAGCAAACAATGAGTGTGTCCTAATGGTGGTATTTTCAACTACGTATTAACAATTGCCATATACGAGCGCACACAAAGCGCGCTCACAATGAGGTGGTTACAGATACGAAACAACTAGATTTCCTAGTATCTAGTATTTTAATTGCGCTATGTGAATCCATCTGAAAATGCCGACAAAAACCAAGAGGCTGCATCACAAATAAATAAAAATAGAGAACTTAATGAGCTTGTTACCAGCTAGAGAAGGCATTTGGGCTTCCACCTCGTTGTAGATTTTGTCCGCCAGTTTCTCTTTCCAGCTTGTGAAAGGATTGCTTGGCAGGGTTACTCTGAAGGAATCTTGACTCGAAAAGTGTATCCCAATCTTGAAAACAGACGATTGATTTTCGACTATATTCACAGTCATTTCCTGAAAGTTGCCCTTGAGTGAGTAAATCATCTAGAAGTGACCAGTGACATGCAGCCGGTAGGTGGCGCTGTTACGCAACTAGTTGTCCAAAGAAGAAAAAACAAGCGTGCGGTGGGAGCGTGGGAGCGCGTGGTGGGAGCGTGTGAGGCAGAGAGGAGACCCCAAGTGCGTGCACATCGCCTGTCCGTGCGTGCACATGTTTTGTCCCATTCGCGCACCAAACCAACAACAATAGTCTCGCCAAGGTGAAGCAGCGCATGCGCTGCATTCGCTAGGTGAGACCTATAAAGGAAAGAAGGATGGAAGGTTGAAAGGAAGAAAAGAAGAAAGGAAGGATGGATGAATGAGTGGGTAGATGAATGGAAGAGTTAGTGGGTGAATGGGTGGATTGAGCAGTGGGTGAAAGGATGGGTGAGTGAATAGGTGGACGGACTGACAGATGAAAAAATAGCAGAGTAAATGGCAATGTGAGGGGCTGGAAGATGAAAGAATCAATTGATGAATGAAAGACTTTATTGATGGGCAAATCAAAGGATGGATGTAGGGATGGATGGATGAGTGGGTGGATATATGCATAGATGAGGGATGTGTGGATGGATGGATGGAATAGCCAAAGGATGGAAGGAATAATGCTCTCTTGTATGATGGATGAGAGAATGCATGGATGACAAAATGTAGAGGTGAAATGGTGGATTTTAGCAGGTGGATGGAAGGATGAAAGGATGAATGGATGGAAGAAACAAGGGAGCTCTTCAAGGGAGGGCGGGCTCACTTGCTTCACTTGCTTGGTGGCATCAGAGCTTTAATTTAAAGTGAGGGTATTCGAAGTTTCTGGGTACTCTACTGCACTCATGCACATGCACACACATACATACATATGAAATGCACGCACGCACTCTCATGTGGGAAACATACACATGAAAAATGCATGGATCACAGCATATGCCCCACCTATCACCAAACATGGGGCCTCATTAGGATGGCGGAAGGACCTGCGTCCGTCCGCCACCCCGAGGTGGAGGGACCATCCGCAGGGGCAGTGGCGGTCCCTCCGGTGCAACTAGGCGGTCACATCCTGTATCTTTAACCTTGCGGCGGGTGCTGCTTGAAGCTGCAGCAGCCGCAAGGTTAAATGTGTAACATTTACATGCACAAAGAGGCATGCACCACGCGGAGCCTGCCGCTTTGTGCATGTAAATGCTGGGGGGTACCATAGGTACCCCCATGTGCACCCCCACCCTGACACCCTGGGGGCCCGCAACGGGCCCCCAAACACCAAAGACCATATGCTTTTCCACGGCGGAAAAGCCGCCATGGAAAAGCATGTGACGATGCACATCCTAATTTGGCTGACGGTGTCTTGCATACACCGCCACCAAATTGCCCGCCACACCCCGCGGATCAGCGGCGGATGGACCTGCCATCCGCCGCTGGTCCTACCGCAATCCCACCACCATCCTAATCTGGCGGTGGGTGTATTCTGTGGCCGCGGCGGTGAATCTGCATCCTCCGGGCCAGCGGTGGCTTCCGCCGGCCCGGAGGATGCGGATTCACCACTACCCTAATGAGGCCCATGGTTGGTAGGACAGTACGGTGAGATCACAGTAGAAATCGGAAGGAATTCTATCATCAGTGGTACCCAGGTATGGCCTATCTGCAACTACAGTCTGCTACCATCATCTATCACTGGGTATGTATGGCGGGTCGCACTTTTTGACGCAGTTACTCTTTGGGTGACCCTCTGTTGAATATCACTGCTGAACAATGAATCACCTTCAGTGGACTCAAGGATTGTCAAATCTTCTCTGGAAAGATGCAGAACAGGGAGGGGAAAATGAACAAGGCAGGAAGGTACAGTTTCCGTAGCCATGTGATGATTTGTATTCCTACAATCCTTGCCAATTTGAGAAAGGAAGTTTCTCATGTGTTCCAGGATGTGATTGGTAGCCAACTTTATCATCGGCCATAATGAATCTGAATATCTGGAAAATAAGCATGCAGCTTTAGGAGCACTCAGTGCCAAACTGTCAAATGGAAACTTATTTTTGCCCATATTGCCAGCTTTTTGACTCCCTGTGCCATGGAATTGATTAGAATGCATTTGGCTTCACATTTAGGTCTTCCCTATGGACAGTTTTTAGTTATCTATTGTCAAAAGACCTCTTATGGACCATACCAAAACCTACAGTGGAATTTGGCCCTGTCCGTTGCTTACAATTGGTTGGCTTTCTTGTCAGTCTCATTTGCTAGCTTCTTATTTTATAGCTTTTCTTCTTCTTCTTGTGCTTGTCCCTCTGCTGGGGCATAACTTCCTTTGCACATCTTTGATTGGATGACTTATCCTGCTACTGCTCAAATTGAGGGAACTACATTTGGTTTTTGCAAACAGCACTCCAAGAGAGTATGTGTTTTCTTGCTCTTGCTTTGCTTCTTGCTGGTGGTTACCCTTGCAAAATTCTGCACTCTCATGATCAAAGTTGTTCCCTCCTTCCTCAACTCCAGCTCATGTGTTGCTTTTTCCCAATTCGCTTTTTAATAAAAACATTTATTTCCTTCTAAGTCGCTCTCTCGCCCTTTCCCCGTTGCTCTCCCTCCATCTATATTTCTCTCCCATCGGCTGTCACCACCCGCTCCTCTGTTGTTCCCCCACTTCACTGTCATGGTCCGATAAAAAATTAAATATTTAATTTTATTTGGTTTGCCAAGTAGCTGTCATTTGCTGTCACGTCACACCATTGTTACAAAGCGCTACCACTAATATTTAAATTAATTTCTTTATTTACTGCTCCAAGTGGCATTCTCCACCTCGAAACAGATTAAAAAAGAAATTAACAAAATGGCGCCCATATCATGCCATATGTGTGTGCATGTGTGATGAAGTATGGGCATGCATGCGTCATCACCCTGGGCTACTATTCTGTCATGAAGCGTATGAGTACATGCCAAGGACACATCATCGAACATTTGGATTTTAGTCAATGCTACATTTCTATTTGCTGATACCACAAACCATTTGAAAAAATCATTAGCAATCCCAATAGATTAAAGAGGTGAGACTTATTTGCTTTGCCCAATGCTTGTTGTAAAACGATGCTTGCACCATAATCACACACAGGAACACGGGGTCATATAGGGCCTTCCAGCATTTTCTATCAGATTGTCTTTGCATATCCATGGTTGAAAGTGGCTTCCCTAAGCCCTCAATGCAAGTGGTGACATTTTAGGTTTCTCTGATCTGGAATTAACGGGTCTGCAAACTCTGAACTCATTAAATCTGGGCCCTTAGAGATTGGACCCCTGTATCAGGCGGCAGGGACAGGATAGAGGGTAGCGGCCCGCAGGGTAGGACTGGGACAAAAATAGGCCCGGCAGCAAAATAAAAGTGACCACCACTAGCAAACAAGATAGCTGATAATGCGGACCCCATTTGCAAATCAGGCCAGTTTTGAACTTGTAAAGTCACACTATATGGGTATTTTGCAAGGTATGTCGCTGCAGTGAAATCAACCGGGGAAAACGGCCCCCTTGGCCATAAAACCATCCCATACACTGATCTGTGAGACCAGCCCATTGGGCACTGCCTGATTGCCGTATTAGACAGTCCAACCCTGGTTACCAGACTGTACCCTACCCCTGCAGCAGTACCGGGGTGGGGTGCAGTAAATTCCTACTAGGACATACTGAAACTTGCCGTGCTTCCATTCCTCCCATCCCATCCCACTGGCCCACCTGCTGACACTTTCTACCTGCCATAAAATGAGCGAGTGGAAAATGTAAGCAAGTTTCTCTCTGGTATCAAAGAAAAGTGCACAGAAATTGACCCAGAATTACCGGGTCCATGCAATTATTTCCCATTCCAGTGAGAAAAATTATAATATGCTGACTTTGGTGTGGGTACACTAGTCATAATCTAAGATTCCCAGCCCCGAGTATCAAAACACCACATTCCAGCATACTCATAGTGAGGGTCCTAGGTTAAAAACAGGATCTAGCAGAGTTTCATTGAATGGCAGTACCAGCTCGAATGATTTTTTACGAGGGGGCAGTACTGCCAGGAGCAAGTTGGACTGTTTTTTCTAAGGAAGGTAATTGGAGGTTTCAAACTTTTGCAACCTTTAGAATGACACCAATTCTTAGAAGGAGAAAAGAAAAAACATCTTGAAATTCACAGTCTAGGAAGGCATGTGCACAAACATTCCAGCTATGTAACTCTCACTCCCTAGAAGCAGATTGAAATCTTTTTTTCAACTAAAAATCCACTTTTTGAGAATACTAAACATGGATTTAGATTGGTAAATATTAGGCCATATGGATATATAAATGTGCAAATGGCTTGGGAATCTGGTCCTATGGGCTTTGGGGGTTACTTTATTTTGACCAAACCACTCAGTCGCAAACTATTAAGGAAAATATAGAAAAGAAAATCAAAGTGAAAATGCATATAGAGCTCCAGCTCCAAACGTCTGAGACGCAAATAAACGGATGTCACTAGTATTTTGCTGCTCCTTTATACAATCGCAACATCTAGCGACTCCGTGGTGGACCTGCTTGGGCTCCATCTGGTGCCAGTTGGTGTGTTGTGCCATGTGCACCATTGTGTGTTACTTTCTTTTGTTTAAGGAAGTAGAAGGGGATTTATCTCCGCTTTTTTGGCTTTAAAAGCCAAGAAAGCGGAGATAAAATTATCTCCCTATTACCTAGCTGTCGCTAACACCAAAAACGTACTTTCAACATGGTGAAAAGGGCCCTCCGAGAATAGAATGTGAATTACATGATGTAATTTTCAGCAAAACGTAAGATTCTCTCCGAGGGGAAATCCTATTTCTTCAACTCGCCGGACAAGGCAAGCGACTGGCTGGAAGGCTGGTGGCGGTTGGATGGAATGGGGGTAGAACTCGAACATCTACTACAAAAGAGCAAGACACAGAGTGGCGAGATGTAGACCCCGCACCTGACAGTCCTGCTCAGTGGCAAAGAACAGATAAGTGAACAGGAGTGGGGGCTACATAACCAGTGACTCTTCCTTCCCTATATTCGGTTTGGGGTGGAAGCGGAGGAACTTAGGGGTAGGAATGTTAAAACAACTGGCACAGAGTGACATTTGGATTTCAACAGCCAATCCTAGTTGTTGAGACTCAAGACACCCTTGCGTGATTTATCTGTTTAGGGCCTGCAGATAGGGATGCTCTTATGAGGAGTTAAGGAGTATTGTAACATTTGGCAGCACAATCATTCCACTTCATGCTGGAGGCTGGCTCACCACCCCTCACTAATTGTTACCGTTGCACAGTCAGGGTGACATGCACTCTGTATGTTGGGGAGGTGGGAGGTTTTCTACTCACCTAGCAGGGCTGCAGGGAGGGGGAGTTTGGTAAACTGTTTTGTTGTTTGCTATTGTATTGTTGCTCAATACATATATAGTTGTATCACGATGCATGTAGGCGCTGGGTCAAACAGGGAGGAGAGACGATCTGCAGCTGCCAACTGTCATGTCCTCGATCTTGGGGGAATCAGCTAACATCCGCATCTGGACATGGAATGTGAATGGACTGGGGAATAAAATTAAACAGACACACGTTCTTCAGCAGAATAAGTTGCATTCCCCAGATGTGGTACTGATGCAAGAGGCACACCTCAGAGGGTGCCGATATAAGGTCCTAGACCGTTTTGGGAACATACTGGTGCTCACTCGGGGTACTCGGCTGATGCCAGGGGGTGGGAATTTCGAATCGAAACACATTGCCTCTCACCATAGATGGTACCTGGTCTGATGATGTTGGCTGTTGTGTGGCGGGCAGATGGAAGAGGCACTTGATAATGCTGTGCTTGTTCTATATACATCCGAGGCTCCAGGCAACCAGGGCGACAGCCATAACCCACATGCTCTGCTGCTAGCGTGATCACTCCTCTCATCCACCCCAATCTGCTTCCAGTTTCGGTGTTGCAATGCTGTTGGCAGAGACGTTGAAATGCCGAGTGCTCTGAAAATGCGGCTGAGTGGCGGTGGTCACATAATTTATCGACTCTTGGCTGCCTGGGTGCATCAATATTCGTCATTGGTGGAAGGCTTAATAAGAGACTTACTGTTGGGTAAAAAAGGAAGAAAAAAAAGAAAAAGGAGATCCTAGACTTTGGCTCTTCCCTGCCGCCTGCTCCCAAGCAAAGCTGAACTGACTCACACAAAGACGGTGGTGGCAGACGGTGGTGGCAGAGGCAGAGGTTGAGATTAGATCTTGAAGGCTCCTGACTGATGGACTGCGCCCTTTTAAGAACACCACAAAGGTGTTAAGTGCTGGAGCCCTATATAATTGAATTATGAAGGGAGTTTGTGTCTTCGCTGACCGTATTGGTAAACATCATTAATAGGTAGTCATATGGCAGCTGCTTTTAAACTTGAGTTTGTCCTTCTCCAGTTGGAAAATCCACCTTAAACTGGCAATGCTCCAGTAGTGTCCTATAAGGTGCAAACTGTATTACTGCATTGGAAGGGTAGGGGCACCGCCAGGTTTCACACCTGAATAAAAATCCAAAAGGAGCTTGTGCTTCTGAAGAGGGGCCTGTCAGTGCGTTGCTGGTCTAGGTTCCTTCTCCCTTCCTTTTTACTTTCGATATAGTAGAAGCACTTTGAGACTGGATGTAATGGAAAAACATCTACAAATCCCAATTATTCTGGCCAGTGTGGAAACTGCGGCTAGCAACAAAATGAAAGCGCGCACAGCTCATTTGAAGGCAGCATCAGCAGCAGCAAGAGCCAAGCATAGCTTAAAATCAAGATGTGGCTCTGCTACAGTCTCAAGCCTTCTGAGCTCTGAATAAGATGCATCGGAGTCCAGGAGGAAGACTGTAATGGAAGACACAGCCATGGAGAGTACACTACAAGGGCAGCCGAATGAGGGAATAAGGCTTGAGTAAACGCTCCTTTAACAAAGTCACAAACCGGGGACTCTAAATGAAGGCAATGGGGCCCGCGAGGTCAATGAAGGAGAACTGATTAAAAGGACAATCCAGGGGAAGGAAAAAGATGATCCTGCACAAATTGACGCTAATGTAAAAGACAACACCATCAGCCAGGCCTGTGAGATATCAAAGGAATATCCACTATTTTTTAAAACTAAAATAACGCCAACTGCACCATCTGTCTTGCATGCCCCTTCTTTTGTTACACAATCCGGGACACTGCAAGGAGATCTGTCTGCTGCTTCACATCTAATTCCTTCGAAAAACAAGGGCTTGCACAGGCCCTCTCATAAGGAGGTTAATGTTTTAGTGGATTCCCAGCCACAGTCCCAACAAAAGCCCTGTCTTCAAAATGCAGCAGGAGGTTGTGTCAAAGGGTCGCAAGGAGGGGCACAGGCAGGGGCAGGCACACTTCTATCCAAGCTACCGGGGCAGCTGCAAGGAGTGGCTACTTCTATGCAATGTGATATGAAGACTTTGCTAAACCTTATCGTGGATGAGATAAGAGAACTGAAGAAAACACAAGCAAGTGAGATAGCATCTCTCCATCACTGGTTGGTGAAAATGGCTGCAGTTGGAACCTTCCCAGTCAGAATGCAAGAGGCAGAATGCCGGATTTCCTAGTTTGAGGACCAGATGAACTCGATGCAGCAGCAAGTCAACTGGGACAAAAAGGAGAAAGCCTCATTGGAGAATAAGCTCAAAGAGCTGGAAAATCTCTCCTGGTGGTCTAATCTTTGTCTAGTTGGAATTCCTAAAGGATGTGAAGGGGGCCAAACCATTCAATGGGTCGAGACATTTATTTTAAAAAAAATGTAATCCCCGAATTTTCAGAGGACCTCACTATTACAAGAGTCCATGGGGTACCGTATCACCCATTCCCCAACTCAAAATTGCCGCGGACAATCTTAGAGAACTTTGCAGACTATTGGATTAAAGATCAGATGCTCATTAAGCCATCCAAAACAAGCTATTTTCTACTGATGAAGAATCCAGGTGCCGTATTTTCTCCGACATGTCAACTTCTGCGGCTCGTCGGTGAAAGGAGTTTGTCAAGCTCCTGTATTTATTTAAAGCCCAGGGTGCACAGGCTCCGATAGCACAGCAGTCTAATTTAAGGGTCCTAGTGAGAGGAAAATTTAATATGTTTGCTAACATAGATGAAGTTCAGGAATTATTGCAAGAAATCTCCACCGGAAAATAGATAAATGGGATCTTGGGTGGGGGGGAGGGATTGATCACACAGGGTGCATCACCATGGCACTCAGTAGGGGCATCAACCCAAGAGGAGAGGGGCACTGTGGGCAATTCCCCTTCCTCTGGGGGTGGGGGGTGGACACAGGGGTAGGGCGGCATGGCTAGAAAAAAATAAGCAGAATCATAGAGGGAAGGACACTGTCAAGAAATATTTAGTTGACGACACCTTAAATTTAAGCAACAACTTTAGGGATGGGTCTTAAAGTCCATATGATTAGAATTAATGCAAATGGCATATCCAATAAGCAAAAATATGGTGGGCTAGTGAGATGGTTAACTTCATTTTCACCACAAATTCTGTTCATTTAGGAAATTCATCTTAAGACAAATACACCAAAGCTCTTTATCCCTAAATCCTTTTCTAAGGCATATTTTGCTTCAGCTGGGGTGGTAATCAGGGGCGGTAGCCATTTACTTTGGGCACGGGATAGACTGGGACATTTCTCAAGTCCAGAGAGACCCGTATGGTGGATGGATATGGGTTACAGCCAGGGTAAATGGCAATACATTTAATTTTGTGAAATACTGTGCACCAATTGTAGATAACCCCACAGCTATTATGAAGATCAACAATCTAGCTAAAGGGGCAATGGGTGCCATCATTTTAGGGGGGGGAGTTTTCATTTTGTTTAAAATTTGGGAAAGGATACTTCGAATAAAACAAAGAAACAACTGAAGCCTAGGACTAAAAGAGCAAGAGACGTAATAAAACAATATTATCAACTAATCGATCCATGGCGAAGGGGTCATAGGGACATTTTGCAATATATTTACTATTCCTGTCACTATCAGTCTGCCTCTCGCATTGATTTTTTACTTATATCCCGCTCCCTGAAGGATCTTGACTTAGAAATATGGGCTAACTCATTTTCGGATCACTTGCCGGCAAAAATGTAAATTGATTTAGATGTAGGAAAGAGGGTAAGATCCAGCTGGCAGATAGATCAACTCTTTTTAACGAACCAGCAATGGATGGATAATATGAGATAATGGATAAAAGAGTTTTTCCAGGTTAACAAGGGTACAGCAACACTCTTTTCTGTCTGTGGGATTTTAAGGCTTCAGTACGTGTGCAAATGATGTCTTTTATGTCTGCGCAAAAAAAAACCTGAACGTCTCGTATATCTGAACTTCAGCAGGCATTGGATACAGCTGGGTTGAGGAAAATCATCTCCCTGGGGGGTGAAAATCTAGCTGAGGGGCAGCTAAATAAAGCAAAACAGGAGTTAAGGGCGTTTTTTTATTATAGAAGAAATAAATAGTTCACGATCATTCCAGGAGAGTTTATGAGGAAAATCAAATGATAGGAAATATTTTTTTTGCCTGAACAACAAAGGTAAAGCAGGAAGCTGCAGTAATTAATGAACTTTTGGAGTCAGGGACAAGGACCCTCGTGTCCAAACAGGATACAATTGCTAAAATACTTTTAGATCATTATAATGAATTACACGCAACTGAGTATAAGGTGTTGAAAGAAGAAATACATTAATATTTTTATGATATACAATAGCCACATATTCTAAGTATGCAGAAAGAAGCATTGATTGCAGTTATTTCTGCAGTTGAAATTCAGCAGGCCTTAGCCTCAATGCCAGGAAGGAAAACCTGTGGTAACAATGGCCTTCTGACAGAATTTTACAAGGCATTTTCGGAAGAGTTAGTACCATTCTTGCTTGAGCTTTTTAACTATGTTTAGGCAGGAGGTGAGGTTCCATCAAATTCTAAAGAATGCTCCATTGTTAGTTTTGTTAAGAAGTGTCAACATCCCAAGGATGTTAACTCATATAGGCCAATCAGCCTGCTAAATTCTGATCACAAAATTCTAATGAAAATCTAGCCAATTGATTCATCCCAGTGGCCCAGTATGTGATCCATATGGATCAAACAGGGTTTGTGGCAGGCAGGTCAATGTCTTCCAATACGGGATTTTTTATTCAAGCACTTGACTTTTTTTAATATCAATCAAAATAACTCTTATAATGATGGTCGGCGCTGAGAAGGCGTTCAATCTGGTGAATTGGGATACTCTTTTGTATGGTTCTGAAAGGTTTGGGATTCCCCCCAGTTTATTATCATGCTACAGAATATATATCCAGGGGCCCAGGCGCAAGTTTGTATAGATTCGAAATTACCAGGCATGGTTGACATAAACCGGGAAACCCAACAGGGATATCCCCCTATCCCCTGTACTTTTCACCTTTTTAATTAAACCCTTAGCCATTAGGATCCGCAATAACATAGAGATTAAAACACCAATAGCAGGAATGTCGAAACTAAAACTCTTCGCAGACGAAATAATTTTGTATCTTAAACCAGAAAGACAGAATATGCGAACGATTTTAAGAGAAAGTGCACAGTTTGAATTAATTGGTGTGTATAAAATAAATCATAAAATGACTGAAATTCTGGTGTTAAAGCTCCTAGCAATTTTCTTCCAGATACTCTAAAGCGACAAGCTCTTTCTCCTGATCCGTTTCGATATTTGGGGATATACATCACAAGTCAATATGTGGAAATTTATAAATTGAATTATGAGACCATGTTGAAAAAAATTAAAGACCTACTGGATAAATGGATACTTCTTCCGCTCACATTGATTGGTCGCATAGCCCTTATAAAGATGTCGATTTTACTGCTATTAATTTTTCTTTTTACAAACATTACGATTAAAATCAATTTGGTGTATTTCAAAGAGCTGGAAACAATCTTTCAACAGTTTATCTGGAAAAAGAAGGCGAAATTTGGCTTGATTATTACGGAACCAAGGAGAGTCTCTCTTGGTCAATAATTTCTGGAGAGGATTAAACAGGTGGGGAGTGGCACGCTATTTCGCAATATGGAAGCAAGGCATTAAGAGTGGCAAAATTTAAAAGAATAGTATTCTTATCTTGCTGGATGGCGTATTATACTCCCAATGTGCTCAATAAGATGTGTCCAGAAGTCGAGAATAAATGTTTTTGGTGTCAGCGATTGGAAGAGGGAGGCTGGCCACATGTTTTTTTATATGCCCAATGTTAAGACAGTTCTGGGAGAAAGTTTGTGCTGCGTTTAGTCTTGGCTTGCAGAGATGGGTGGAACCCAAGGCTGAACTAGCACTTTTTGGTTTCTCAAAACAGAGACAATCTCAGCCAATAACGAGAGGGGAGGAAATGTTCGTAATTACTTCCTTGGTGGCATGCTCCCTGATTTTCCAGAACTAGAAGACAATAAAAGTAGCAGCATACCTAGACTGGTCTAAAAAAATGATTTGAGTAAGAAAATTTAAAGAAGCCTATGCGAAAAGGGTTGGAGCTGCTAAAAGGTATACTTCCGTATGGAAACATATGGATACGTTAGAAAGTCAGCAAGGGTAAACATATCAAAGTAGCTCTAGACTAATTTATTTAAGCACAACTGCACTTTGCTCTAGGAACAACACTGATGCTAGGAGCAGAATATGAGTTGATGCACTTAATTAAGGTCCAAAATATTCCAGGCAAGATGATGGGAAAATGCACTTTATTGGAGTTGAAATGCCCAGTATCTCATTAATGGCACTTGAAATTGTTTAAATGTATCAATTATGCATCTATTTCAAATATGAAGTATGGAATCTTAGTGATTGGAATAAAAGAAAAGCCTTGCTAATATAACAGTTTTTCATAAAAGAAGATTCTAATATTTAAAATAATGGTGTTGATTGTATAATTATGAAATTGGTTTTGTGTAGAAGAGTATTGGTTCATCTATGTTTCTGCTCAATAAAAATAAAATTAGAAAAAGAGGCTCCAGACAACCACTCTTCCAAAGATTAGCGAAATCCTGGTAATGCTTCCCACTGGCACCCTTTTGTTGGGAGGAGATGCTAACGCAGTCTTGGATCCGGAGCTAGACCGCTTCAGTGCACAGTCGGGTCAGACAGGAGAGTGGGTCCTCTCGGGTTTCCTGACTGCCATGGGTATGGTGGACCTCTGGCGGACACACAACCCTCAGATATAGCAATATACATATTACTCAGGGTGACATGGCTCCCTCTCGAGAGGGTTTTTAATTCACACAAAATGATAAGGTGGGAGAGTTTTCATCACCAATACATATGACTTGGGGAACTGTCAGACCATTCCCCGGCGGGGGTTACTGTCTGGGGTCCGTCCATCAGCAGAACATCATTTCCGAAGTTTGACCCCTGACAGTTAGGGGACCCCATACTTAGAGATAAACTCTGTGAAGGAACGGACCTCTACTTTAAAGAAAATATAGGATTGGTGGAATCAGACCAGAACATCTGGGAGGCCTACAAAAAAATACTGAGGGGTCAGGCTCAGGCGCTAATAGGGGGTAAAAGAAAGGAGGAGTCATAACAAATTAGATGAAGGAGAGGTGACGGCCCGTGGGAGCGCGAACCGGGAGCATCTATTAGCTTTGCGCCATCGTGAGCAGTGTGTCTTGGCTGATGGTGAAGCGCGTGCATACGCTCTGGCATCGCAGCACCGACTGTATGATGTGGGCGATAAGGCCTCTAGGCTACTGGCCTGGCTTGAGAAACGAGACAGGGAATAATTGTGGGTGGTCAGTAGTAGAGACAAAGCTGGGGCCCTCCAAACGTCTAGTGTGTGAACAGTGGAGGCTTTCACTTCCTACTATGAAGGGGTGTATTCCCTGTGAGAAGTTGGCCTGGCATATGATGTCCACTATTCTAGTGGGCACCTTGCTCCAGTCCAAACAACCCTTATTGATGGTAGGTTTAGACAACCTTTATAGAAAGCTATCCTAGTGGTAGCCGTGGAGAGCAGCCTTCAGGCTAAGTATTGAAGGAGTGTAAAGCAGCTTGTTTTAGCAGTCTATAATCTCCTGAATGATCAAACATAACATAACATAACATGTGTATTTGTAAAGCGCACGTTCACCCAGCGGTTTCTTGGCGCTGAATAACAGATGTTTATTGTTACCCAACTCAATGGTACTCATTTTATCGACCTCAGATGGATGAAAGGCTGAGTGGACCCGCCGGAATTTGAACCTGGGACCATGAGGTCGAACACAGGCCCCTGCAGTGGACGCATTAGTCCACTGAGCCACCAGACCCGGCTAATGAAAGGGCACCACACCAGGTATATATAAAATATATGTATTTATTCTAAACACAACCCCTCTAGTCTTTTTATGAGGCTAGAGGCAAAAGTACACTACAAGAACTTAAATAGCACACAGTAAATTAGCACAATATACGTTTTGCTCTAGGGGCCTCACAAACCATATACTAAGAAAGTGGTATAAGAACCACGTGAGGGATAGAAGTTAGGCCTAGGGCCTGAGAAACCGCTGGGGCAACCAGGAACCTCCCAAGGAAGGGACTCAGGAGACCCACGGGGGACGCTTGCCGTGTCTAAACACAGCCGCGAAACACAATTGACTTCTATGGCGAAAGTTAAAGTTACAAAGTTACAGCTTAGGGGCACTTAGGAGTGGACTACAATTAAACCCTTTCAGTACTGGACACTTCGAGAGTCAAGACCCACGGGAGCACTGAAGTACTCGTGTTACCTCACCCAGGGAAGCTGGGTGCATGGGTGTCTTTTCGTGTTGGGTTTTGTCGTCGATTTCAATGGAGTGCTGTAAAGAATTGCTGCAGGTGTCCAGGAGAAAAGTGTCCGGATGGATCCAAGGGTGGATCAGAGTTCTGAAGAACCTGAAAGCAGAGGGGACAGAGTCTGGATCACTAGCGAGTGACCAGGATGGTGACAAGAAGATGCCAGCAGATGTCTGGTGCTTTCAAGTGAAGGAGGTGAAGCTTGACTCTTCAGCCACGAGGTCCAGGAGGCATCAATGACAACCAGGAGCTGGATTCGATCTGTCCCACAACGAATGTCGAGTGCTGCAGTGTCGGTATCCAGACTGGACCCAACAAGCCTTGGCAACAGCAACCCACACAAGATGACAATATTGGCTTTGGTGCAGACCAGCAAGGTCTGAGGGACTCCGCCTTTGGATGGGAGTTAGGGCACATCTGGAGCAACCAGGAAAGCCCAAGAAACAAAGGATTGTTTTTTGTTGGGACCCAACAGTTGACAGACTAGGGATCTCAAAGGCACCTTGAGCTGAGATGATGGTAGCGGGCCCACGGAAAACTTGTGGAGTGTAGGCCCACAATCTTCAAGGCAAAAGGTGCTTAGGGCTTCGACTACAAGTAGCCCAATGCACAACTTCAGGCAAGCTCGGGAAGTTGATGCACTAGCAAATGTGCAGGATGTCCAGGAGTTCCGGTCCCACGTCTCTCGTGTAAGCTACACATCTCTCAGCTTCGCTGGAGACTCGTGTCAGCCTCTCTGATGTCTGGAAGTCTGTGTCCTGTGTCACAGATTCTTCAGGATCCATCCTTGAAAATGCAGACCGGCATGATGCTTCTTTGGTGCCTGTTTTAACAGGGGAGTCACTCCTTGACCCCAAGGGAGAGTTCTTCCATCTTCTACTCTGCCTTTAGGATTGCCAAGGTCTGCCATACGAGTGACTTATAGGTTACTATGTGTCTATATATAAATGTAGATATGGGTATACTATATCTAAGTAAGGGGTGTCTGCACCACCTTACCCAGGCTGCAAGTGCAGACCTGTGGTGCCATTTTGGAAGGCTTCCCACGGGTGGCATAATACATGTTTCAGCCCCTGGTAGGCCTCTCGGGTACCTATGCCCTTGGTACCTAAGGTACCATATACTAGGGACTCACAAGGGTAACACAGTAACCAATCTGGAGTGTACCTAATGTACAGGTAATCAATTTAGAGAGAGAACAGCTAGGCTGGGGTCCAGATTAGCAGGGCCACAGCCAGACTAAAGTCGACAAACCAGTGAAACACAGCAAAAAGTGGGGGTAACCATAGAAGGCAGATCCTACTCTCCTACACTCGCCGGTGAGTACAAGATCCGAGAGTGATTGTGACGAGCTGCTGAAAGACTTTTCATTGCCAACACTGTCTGCAGAGTCATTGGAGGCCTTAGATGCCGACCTAATTGTCCGGTGCCCTGGGATTTCTAAAAACAGGGAAGGCAGTAGGTCCAAATGGTCTCCCAATTGAGCTATACAAAAGCCTTGCCTCCACAATAATAGCACCATTACCCTTAGAGATTGCCACAGGGTGGAAGTGTCGACGCGTTTCAAACCAAGGTGTTAAAGGTTCTCTTCAGGACGGGGACTGGGGACCGTGATTCTGCACACGGGTATGGGAATTGCCGTGGTGTCGGTCAGTCTCAGCGGACAGTGACTTCTGTACTGCACCAGGAGGTAAACTGGAGGTGTAATGCCCGCCAAGCGGTGCACAATCAAGGTTGGAAGCGGCTCACATATTGCAGTGCATGTGTATCGGCTGGATTCACTACAAACAGTAGAGGGAGCCTGATCAAAGTGCCAAGTTCGGACCGGTCGGCGATTTGTTAATTTCACCGGGACTTGTGAAAGATAAATCACTCCGTCATTTCGGGAAACAGTTCGATCGATCAAACGCTTCCCATACCCGTGTGCAGACTCACGGTCCCCAGTCCCCGTCCTGAAGAGAACCTTTAACATCTTGGTTCGAAACGCGTCGACACTTCCACCCTGTGGCAATCTCTAAGGGTGCCCCTAGGATAGAATTCAACTGACTACTTTGGATCCTAGTCGCGCAACCCCACATAAATATTTAACCACTGGGCTTGGTTGACAGGCAGGCACTCGATTCCATCTCCTCCGCCTGTCCCTTGGTTTCATAGTCCTATGGACTGGTCGCACATTTGCTTTATGCACTATTCTTTGCACTGTATATAATTGCAATTTATGTTGATCACTGAATTTTGTATTGTTTTGGTGTGTCATGCTTACTCGCTTTGCTTGATTTATTGTTGTAAGTATTGTACATTTGTAAACTTGTATATCTGTAGATATTGTAATCATGAATCCACTGTTGTAACAGTTTTTTGTTTGTGCTTGTGCCTTTGAATCTTTGATACCTTGAGTCAAAAAGAAAATAAATTTGCTTTGGGATTCAAACCCTGTGGTCACGTGGTACATATTTACTACGTGGCTGGAATATGTTTTGTGAATCTCCCTGTGAAGGTGAAGCCACCTTGTTCTGAAGTCACACATAGAGCATGGGGCACAGGCAAGAAAATGCACAGCCCAAAATAACTTTATTCTGCAAGGACACTGATAAAACAGACAATAGGAGTAACTGTCTTTATTGACATATTGCACAGATGTGACAGTAGAACAACAGTAGACAAGAGCAAGGCACAAAATGCTGTTTAAATGCAATACAATCTGCACAGGCAAACTACAAACAGGAAGGCCAGTGTCCATGGCACAGGGGGGAGTCCAACACAGCAGAGCAGCAGGGCCTGTGTCTATGGCACAGGTGAGAGCCCAACACAGCAGAGCAACAGGGCCAGTGTCCATGGCAGAGGGGGGAGTCCAACACAGCAGAGCAGCAGGGCCAGTGTCTATGGCACAGGTGAGAACCCAACACAGCAGAGCAACAGGGCCAGTGTCCAAGGCACAAGGTAGAGTCCAACACAGCAGAGGAGAAGGACCAGTGACTATGGCACAGGTGAGAGCCCAGCACAGCAGAGCAACAGGGCTAATGTCCATGGCACAGGGTGGAGTCCAACACAGCAGAGCAGCAGGGCCAGTGTCTATGGCACAGGTGAGAGCCCAACACAGCAGAGCAACAGGGCCAGTGTCAACTACAGGGCACACAACAAGTACATGTGAAGCTGCACAGGCACAAACAGAGCAACAGTGAGTGACAAGGCCAGTGGCCAGGGAGAAGTGCAGAGTCAGGACATGAGAAGCTGCACCGGCAAGGGCAGAGCAGCAGTGAGTGACAAGGCCAGTGGCCAGGGAGAAGTGCAGAGTCAGGACATGAGAAGCTGCACAGGAAAGGGCAGAGCAGCAGTGAGTGACAATGCCAGTGGCCAGGGAGAAGTGCAGAGTCAGGACATGAGAAGCTGCACAGTGTGTGTGTGTGTCTGTAGCCTTCCATGGCCAGCAACACCGCCAGGTGGCAAACAATGGCCAGGACTAGCACACCTGTATGAGAGATAGTTATATGAGGGGGACTGCAATTCACATCTGTGTGACATGCGGGCTTGGAGCTGGCTGTGTGTTGGGGACAGCAGGAGCACTCGACTGGGGAGACAGAGGCACAGATGATGTAGGCCCATCAGTGGTTTGGCAAGCTGGAGGGCTGTTTGGACCAGGTGGTATAGTGGCACGTGGAAGTGGAGTCATGCAGACCTGTGACACAGTGTGGGTGGGAGAGGTTGGAGGGGTGCCCTTCTGTAGTGTAGTTCCTAGTTTCCCACTAGGCCCTGCGCATTGGAATAACATAAACAGTAGTATCGACGTGGAACTGCGGATATTCCAGGCCTCCACTGACTATGCTAAACTTAATTGGGTTGTGTTACCAACTAGCTCAGAGGTCACTGGAAACTTTCTTCTCTGCATAGGAAGTGATCCGCTTCCTTGGCACAGACAAGAAGGGATTCAGCTTTCCAACAACCGTGCAACATGACAACTTTGCTCCTCAGATCAAGAGTCAATCTCTAGGGTCGTGTGAAACAATAGACATGTATTTCACTCAGTCAGTCTAGTGCAGTTTACTTTCACGAGATGTAGAGAATAGAGAGACGGGCGTTTATCAATAAAGGGTTAACATTTATTGAACAGTCTTTCTTCTCGTACAAGAGAAATGTATTGCCACAATTGCAATAATTGTTATTATAAAAAGTAAGTACAGTAAGATAAGTATTGCGAAATAGAACTGTGAAAGCATTGATATGGTTTCTTAGCCATACAATGGTTTAAAAGTAATAAAACATATATACAGTCATATATACATTAGGCTAACATACTCAACTGGTGCTTCTAACTAAGCCTACCCCAGTGTGCCTGACCTAAGCCTAACACGTGAAAGGGGAGTAAGTAAGTAGCTTTAAGTTAAGTTGGTTTTGCCAAGGTTTGTTTCAAGAATTCTCGTCTAAGGGTTTAGTCAACACCATACCTCTGAATAGAATGATGGAGGATTGGTATCTCCTTCAGGGGTCTCTCTCGATATCCCAGTCACCCGTGAGGGTAAACCGGAAGCGCCGGGACTAGATTTCTCTGCACGAGAAAGGCAGCGGCTTCTCTTCAGCGCGTCGAGGAAGGAGGGGGGACAGCGTCCGCGGGCAGCTGGAATCTGCTGGATGTCTTCGCAGAGGGACGGCTGTTCAGCTCCTTAAGCGTACTGCACCATAGTTCGCGCTTTAGCGGCGATAATGGTATCAGCAGCTTCACCACCACAGGATAGCAGGCTGCAGCGACAGAGTGCTAGATTTACCAACACGGAGTCTTGCAGGCAGCCAGCATCAGCAACAGTAGCTTGCAGCTCACAGCTCACATTGCTTAAGGCAACGTTGGTAATATTTATACCTGACAGGTGCCGGGTTTGACGCAAGTTTGCTGGACATAAGACGTCAATTAAAGATGTCACTAGGAAGTGATAGTTATCAGTTGCTCATTAGAGTTCCATTACTAATCAAAACATAGCAAGCGGGGATTTCCAGGTTTGCTGAGTTTTTATCTTGTTGAAGAACTCGGAGTGTTATCTAGGAATATCAGATAGTGACTACTGCTCTGTCATTGCACTAATTGGTCGCAAAGGAAGTGGCAGAGAGAACTATGCTGGAATGTGGCTCTGTTCGTGTGAGGCCAGAGATGACTTTTCAGAAAATCGCACTTGAACGGTTATGCCAATATAGGGAATAAATGGATTTATAGCCGAATAGGGGCATAAGGTCACAGTATTGATCAGGAACCTAGATAAACACGCAACACTTCCACTTTTTGGTAATATGAAATGACCTCCCTGTCTTGGGGTTAATGGGAACTGGCGAAGACACAACAGGCACACACACCAACAGTTCCGCATCAGGTGCAGACACTGGCACTCCCTCTGGTGATGTGCTGGATCCTGCGGAATGCTTTGTCTGGCTACGCCTCTGGACCACCTTTCCCTGTTTGCCCGGTGTCCCGCCTACAGTGCCCACCTTTGTGTGTTTGCCAGGTGTAGCACCTATAGTGCCCTCCTTTGCCTCCTTGCCAGGTGTCCCACCTACAGTGCCCACTTCCACATGCTTCACTTGCCTTGGATTAGGAGTTGACGTGGTGGGGGGATGTTGCCCTGTGCCCTTCCAAGGTGTACCCTTGCCAAACAACACCTCCTCAGTGGGCATAGACACTGCACGCCTACTTCTGCATGAGGTCTTAAGGACAGTAGAGTTCTTTGCTGGTGATGCCTCTGAGTCATGGGAGCCTGATCCCACCCTCACTGCTTTAACGTCCTTGCTCTTCCCTGACGGGCTCTTGTCTATGCATTCTGAGGTGGCTCTGCTCTTCCTCGGAGTTGGTGTCTGTGGGCGGGACCGTTTGGGTTGTGTTTGCCGTGTGCTCCTTGTGCTGTATCGCGTGTTTGTGGCGCATGCGCACTGTGGTCACTTGCATCTGATGTGGCCACTGACTGGGGGTGGACAAAGGCACCTGAGCAGGAATGGGAGCATGTGCCTGGTGAAGGGCAGATGTCACTGCGGATGACAAAGCCTGGACTGTACGGTATAGCCCACCCAAGTCACAGTGTATACCCTCCATGTATGCAACCACCTCGCCTAATTTCTTGTCATGCTCGCTGAAGGCATTGATCAAGGCAGTCTGGCCCACAAAAAGCTGGCGCAGGAGCTCTACTGACTCTGCAGTGAGGGCAGCAGGGGGGACAGGTGCAGGCTCAGCGGTGCCATGTGTGAATGTAACTCGTCCCCTCTTACGGACACAGATACGGGCAGCACCAGAGGAAGTGGATGGGAGGCTGGCCACTGGCCGATGTGTAGTAGATGATGACGCTGACTCACCATCCCCTGTGCCTAACAACAAAGATGCATCCCCGCTGGCATCAGATGAAATAGTACTCTGTGTCTCAGGCACGGATTCCTCCTGCATACTACGGTCCCCCTCAGATGCGCTGGTGAGCTCTGGTTCACTGGCCTCCAGTGCAGCTGTGGTGGTACTTTCACTACCACTAGTTTCCAGGTCCCGGTCCTCCATGTCCACAGTTGATGCTGCTTGAGAGAGAGAGACGGAGTTGTGTTAGTGTCAATATCAGGACAAACCAATCCAATCACTGCATTACAGGAGATGCCCAAATCGATATGCTGAACAACAGACCCTGCAATCACATAGCAGCACCACACTACATAGACCACTAAAGTCCCTGTAACACTGAATCTCTGCCATGACTGAGCCATGTTGAGGACACACACCACAACACCCTGCCTGTGGATTAAGTGTAACAGACATACAAATTGTCCAGCCCACACCTAGGGGCCTGATGTGTGTACAACACTCATTACTACAGACATACCTTCAGGGTACAGGAGGGGAAAACACCCCAAACCCCATTAGGACATGACTGGACACAATGCCAAGTGGGCCATACCAAGTATCATTTGGTACTCAGGGCCACCTTGTTGTCAGATGTGCGGGCCTCAACGGTCATGGTGCATGCAAAGTATGCATATATGAACTCACACTCAGTGGACCCTGCTGTTCCCACCCTTATAGATTCCTCACACTCTACCAATGCTGAAGTACTATGTGTATCCTCACACATCTGGCAATGAGGAAGAACATCATGGAGGGTCACCTTTGTGAGGGAATTTTGTCACAATGCATAACACTGGCACACATCCCAGCAGACACTCACATGACACAGCACAGCTCCACCACACAAACATCACATGGTCCCCCGCTGAAACAGGCCCTGTACACATGCATCCACTCCCAGCCACAGTCACCCTCCCCAAAAACTCACCCCTGCCTTCTTTCCGATGCTCCTTCAGACGTGCATCCAGCTCAGGATGAGTCACTGCCAATATGTGGACCAACAGTGGAGTCATGTTGAGCCATGCTAAACGCCCAGTGCGCGGTATCATGCCCAATGTCATCTCAGCCACGGTTTTTGCAAGCCGACTGATGTCGTCCCTCCTCTTGTGGCAGTGTGTGCGTTGTTTGTTGGAGACCCCCAGGGCTCGCACCTTTGCTGCAATGGCCCTCCACATGGCCTTTCACAGGTGTACCTTGAGCTGCAGGTATAGGTGAGAAGAAGGGGAAATGATCAGTCACACAGTGTCATGTACTAACATCTATCACCACAGTAGCAAGACGCCTACTCATGGCCATTTTTAAACTCCCAACATCACATACTGGGGGATACCTCACAAGGGCACTCTGCATGGGCCAAAACCATGTGATTGCATGCATTCATGAGGGCGTACAGGGTCACAGATAATCACACACACCTTCAGGATGACTGCACTGAACACCCTCGGTGGCTTGCAGACATCACCAGTCCCATGCATGTCTGCACACTACATACATCACATTCATACCTGTGCGTGTTTTGAAGCACTGTGTGCAGGCACTGGGCCGAGTCTCTGGGTTCACAGTGATTCAGCCAACAGTGGCACACAGAATCAATCTCCCAAGCAATTTCTGCCCAGGCACCTACATGTCCAACATCCTGTGGCACTTGATGGCTGATAATGTCACACACACCACTCACACATAGAACTGCAGGCCGGTAAAACAGTAACATTGGGACACACACACTCCCTCGCCCTGGAGACAGCTTGTTTGTCAGTGTATGACACAACCCCACACCCTCAGGCATATCATGCTGCAGCACAAGTACATGTCTGACACCCCACCTGCCCTACAGCTACCTCGACAACCACTTACCACTACATTGGGGCCACCATACAGCCTTGGGTACTGTGCCAGCACCTCGTCCACCAGGACCTCCAGCTCCTCACTTGTGAATGGACTGGCACAGATCTTCTTTGTCCTTGCCATCCCTGTGGCCACGGAACACCTGTGTTGGAAGTGACTGGTGAGGGGTCCCAGGCAGCAGCAGGAGAGGGTCCCAGGCAGCAGCAGGAGAGGGTCCCAG
This sequence comes from Lissotriton vulgaris, assembly GCF_964263255.1. Classification (NCBI taxonomy): domain Eukaryota; kingdom Metazoa; phylum Chordata; class Amphibia; order Caudata; family Salamandridae; genus Lissotriton; species Lissotriton vulgaris. The sequence continues at coordinate 1,296,686,697 of NC_141685.1, read as the reverse complement.
GCAGCAGCAGGAGAAGGTCCCAGGCAGCAGGCACTTCAGGCAGGAGAGGGTCCCAGGACGCAGCAGGAGAGGGTCCCAGGCAGCAGGCACTTCAGGCAGGAGAGGATCCCAGGCAGCAGGCTCTGTGAGCAGTGGAAATGTGAGGCTTACTCCCACAGATTTATAGCCCCTGGGTCGTTTCTAAGCTGCAAAGCTGCAATAATTGGTTGTGTAGTTCTGCCTCATTCTAATTCATCCAATGACCACCTCCGCGGTGGTGGAGCACGCATACCGCGATTTTCAAAACTGCATCATGCCACCGCGATTGTCGTTCCCATTGGCTGTAGGCAATGCTCCATGGAGGTGATGCACCACAGGGTCCCGGGGTACGTTACAGCGATAGTGCATTGTTCAAATTCATCCAATGACCCCCCCACGGTGGCGGAGCACGCATTCCATGATTTGCAAAAATGCATCATGCCACCGCGATCATCACTCCCATTGGATGTAGGCAATGCTCCATGGTTGTGATGCACCACCGGGGCCAGGCGGTAGCTACCTCGATTTGGGCGGCGGAGCATGCCCACCGCCATCTACACATGTCCATATGCCAATGGCTACCGCACTTGTTAAAGGGGTGGTGCTGGTGTCGCACCGCCGGAGCCAGGCGGTAGCTACCATGATTTGGGCGGCAGAGCATGCCCACCACCATCTACACATATCCATATGCCAATGGCTACCGCACTTGTGAAAGGGGTGGTGCTGGTGTTGCACCGCCGGGGCCAGGCCGTTGCTACCGCGATTTAAGGCACATGCTATGACAATGTTCATTGTGAACATTGCATCAGTAGATAGCAGCAACCTGTTTAAGGGCACATGATAGGGCACACAATGGCCTCATCACATATGATACACAGGTGGACGCACGTTATGTGTGAGGCACATTGGTCTGTGGTCCCTCCCATGTCACTTAGGCATTTGATTTTTGCTCATGCTACACAGTTTAAAGCTGGTGTGAATAATGTGTTCGGAATCAATGTGTTGTGTGTCAGTGCTGGCCTTGGCAATGCTTGTCCCACTGTATGGTGTTGTCACTTATTTCTGCTTTCATTTTAAGCTCATGCACACTAGGGACATTTTTACTGCTACTGTCATCATTGTGTTTTGGATGTGTGCCAAGTTACATACATGTATTAATGTGTGACAGGTACAGCAGATGGGAATGAGACAGTCATGATCATCTTACACACGTTGGATGGTATGGTACAAGGCATACTAATGTGTAATGTGTGTTTCTGTATGTGTGCATTCACATTGACCACTTGTGTATTGCTAATGGATAGGTGTGCCCTCGGTGTGTCTTATATGTCCACCCATGTGACATGCCACGCATATCCCATGGCAGTCTTTAATTTACTGTCACATCCTTACATGTATGTGCAGTGTCCATCTCAGGATGGTTGTCAGTGACAAGTGTCCATTTACATCTCAACTACGAGGAGGCCTAATCTCATACGTCAACTGACAGTGCTGGAGGACATGGAGGATATAGCGATCAAGTTTCGCCTTGACAAACTGACACTGAAGACCCTTTGTGATATGTTGGAGCCCCACCTGCAGCCTCGTCGCCACTACCCAACAGCATTCACACCCACATACAAAGTGATGGCAGCCCTCCACTTTTTTGCTACTGGTTCCTTCCAGGAGACTGTGGCTAGTGCTGCAGGGATGTCGCAACCCATGTTCAGCCTGGTGCTGAGGGATGTACTTGCAGCCATGATGTTCTTTAAGGATAGATACATACATTTCCCTAGGGGAGCAGAATTGGCCGGTGTGAAGGGTGACTGTCATCCCCTTGGGCACATCCCACATGTTGTTGGTGCCATCGGTTGCACCCATGTAGGTCTGGTGCCACCACAGGCGAGTGAGCACATTTTCAGAAATCGAAAACATTATCATTCGATCAATGTGCAGGTGGTGTGCCTTGCGGACATGACCATATCACAAGTGTGTGTAATATTTCCCGGCTCTGCCCATGATTCTTACATCCTGAGGAACAGCATTGTGTCCCGGATGATGGCAAATCTGGTACCCGTGCATGCTTGGATTGTGGGTGAGTATGCCTAGTGGTATGGTGTGCTGTGTGGTGACCTGCTGCCCTCTGCCTGTGCAACATTGCAATGTGTGTTTGTCTGTCCTAGGTGACTCTGCATATCCCAGTCGGCCATGGCTGCTAAGCCCACTGCGGAATCCCAGGACCCCGGCTGACATCAGGTACAATGAGGTCCATGGCAGGACCCGACGTGTCATTGAGCGGACTTTTAGCCTACTCAAATCAAGATACCGCTGCCTTGACAGGACAGAAGGAGCACTGGCCTACTCGCCTGGGAAGGTCTGCAAGATCGTTGTGGTATGCTGCACAACCTGGCCATTCACAAGGGGATCCCCCTGCTCCTGGACGATGATGAGGACCCAGGATGTTCAGGACCATGAGTCCAGTGATGAGGACAGTGGAGAGGAGGAAGGAGTTGACATGCGTCAACGGCTCATCAACCGCTACTTCACTTGAAGGTGTGTAAAGATGTACGACTTGTACATTGTCTGTTGTGTTTGTTGTTGTTGTGCAGGGCTATCTGCGGATGGTACAGACAGGCACATGTTGAGTCACCTGTGTGTAGGAAAGGTGGCATTAATGTTCCATATGTGGAGGTATGCTGGACTCTATTTTTTAACACCTGCTACACATGGTCTTGTATGCCTGTAGTCTCATGTGTATGTTTAGTGCAGTGTTATGTCTGGGATGCTACAACAACACCAGTGACTGTTGTTCTGTTGTGTCTAACTAGGTGCTTCAGAATAATCCTGCCCTACATACTGTACATCATTTGGACACATCATGGACATTTTCTAAACTGTAAATATTGCACTAAAAACGATACAGCACAAGATCTGGTGCGTCAGGTTTTTTTATTTGCAAAGTGGACATGTGAGGGGTGCGGGAATATTTATATGAAGGTGGTGAATGGCAGTGATTTGACAGTCATGGTACATGAGATGCAAGAGTAGACACCACATGGATGTTGTGACCCAGTCCAACAGACAAGTGCCATTGCCAAGGCAGTGTGGGGAAGGACAGTCCAAACAGTCAATGAAGTGGGGAAGAGGGTTGCCATCAGGGCTGGCTCCGTGACTGGCGTGTGTCTGGTGCTTTGCCTCCAGAGACTCCCAGGCTCTTCTTTGGACGCCCCCTTGATCTTTTTGGTGGCGGGGGGCCTACTGAATGGCCAGCGGCGTCTGAGGACTCGCCCCTCTCTGCTGGCGCAGGTGAGGATGGTGCACTGTCATCCTGCGGCACAACAGAGGGGGGCGGAGGTGTTGGTTGTGATGCAGGCCTGTCCCTCAGCAACACCACTTGCTGGGCCATGAGGTCCACCATTTGACCAATGTGTGTGTCGATGGACCTCATCAGCAGGATGAGCTCACGTAAAAGTTTGTCCGACCGGCCACTTTGTCTCTGGACCTGTTCATATGCACTGATGACTCTGGTGAAGTGGTCCAGGGATGGTGTGCCAACCTCCTGAGGTCTGGGGGGGACCCTGGTCCTCCCACCTGCCCTGCTGCCACTGACCTGTTGCCTCCCCATGGTGGGTCCTCGCACACTCTCCCTGCCCTCCACAGTTGGTGTTGTGTCCTGGTCATCCCCTGGGACAGGGAGGGCAGTGGCGGCCGAAGTGGCAGCGGTGGAGGCACAGGCCGTGTCTGCAGGGGTCTGCTGTGCAGTTGTTGGTGCAGCAAACGTGGTGGTAGGGAGGATTGGGTCCTGGGACCTGTTGGTCCCTGGCACACCAGATGGGCCGGCCTGGAGCTCATCGTCCAAACTATCCTGGGAGTCAACATCTGAGAGTCCATGTACCGGGGGTGGAGACTGGCTCTGCTGGTCGTTGTTGTCATCAGCAGCGAGTTCTTCATCACCTGTGGATTTGATTGTGAATGGTCAGTGTTGGTCTCTGTGCAAGTATTCTGTTAGCTGCATGTAATCAACTGTCTGTACACTACACAATTGAGAGATCTTCACTATTATTAGTAATGACATTACTGACGGTAATTACATGGTGGAGAGGAACATGAATAACTGGTACATGTAATGTATCGATGCATTGCATGCAAATGCTGCTGTGTGTTGTGGTGCAGGCCTCCCTCCCCAAACAGAACTCTCATGCAAGATGGATACCTACCTGTTAGGTGAGGGTGGACAATGCAATGGCTAACACATGCTCCTGGGTGGTGAGGGAGAGGGCTCCATCTTGGTAGGCTGGTGGACAGGGGGCATGGCGGGAGTAGTAGTACAGGCCTCCCTCCCCTAAACAGACCTCCCATGCAAGATGGATACCTATCTGTTAGTTTGTTTGGTGTGCTGCAATGGCTGCCACATGCTCCTGGGTGAGGGAGGGCTCCATCTTGATGGGCTGTGGGACAGGGGGCATGGTGGGAGTAGTAGTACAGGCCTCCCTCCCCCAAACAGACCTCCCATGCAAGATGGACACCTACCTGTTAGTTTGTTTGGTGTGCTGCAATGGCTGCCACATGCTCCTGGGTGGGGGAGGGCTCCAGTCTGATGGGCTGTGGGACAGGGGGCATGGTGGGAGTAGTAGTACAGGCCTCCATCCCCCAAACAGACCTCCCATGCAAGATGGATACCTACCTGTTAGTTTGTTTGGTATGCTGCAATTTATTTTATTTATTTATTTACGGGTTTATACCGCGCTAGGATCACCTCCCGAAGGAGTATCTCCGCGCCTTGAACACCTTTACAGCTTGTGGCAGTAAGTACACAGATATCACTAGTTGGAAAATAGGAAGGTTTTTAACAGTTTTCTGAACGGGAGATAGTCCTGGCATAGTCTCAGAGAGAGAGGGAGGCTGTTCCACAACCTTGGTCCGGCTATGGAAAGCGCCCTTCCACCTTGCCTGGTCTTTCTAGCTCTTGGGACCTGTAGTAAGGCTTGGTCACTAGATCTCAGGGACCGTACAGGTTTATAGAGGGAGAATCTGCTGTTTAGATACTCAGGCCCTCTGTTCTGGAGGCTCTTATATATAGTACATCCAATCTTGTACTTCACCCTTTGTTTAATGGGTAGCCAATGTAATGTGTTCAAAAGAGGCTTCGATGGTGTACGGGGTGGCTGATTTAGTACAAGACGGGCCGCTGTGTTCTGGACTACTTGCAATCTCGCAATAACTCCCTCATTTGCTGATAGGAGCATCCCGTTGCAGTAGTCCAGACGACTCAGTATTAGGGCCTGCACTAATGTTCTCCTAGTTGAGTCAGGGAGTATAGGGAAAACTTTCCTCAGCATGGCGATCACATGGAAGCATGAGCTCACCACTTGGTTGCTGTTTTGTTTCAGGGAGAGCTCCTGATCCAGGCGCACGCCGAGATTTTTTACCACCTGCTTTGGCTCTGGGACTGGGCCTAGATCTTGCGGCCACCAGTCTGGGGACCATAGGAGCTTTGCCTCACCGAACAGCATCACTTCCGTTTTTGCAACGTTACATTGCAAGAAGTTAGATGCCATCCAGTGGGCCACTGCCTTCATCCCCGAGGAGAAAGAGTTCCTGACCGTCTCAGTGAGATGTTTGAACGGAAAGAGGAGTTGGGTGTCATCCGCGTATGACATAGGGATGAACCCATGAGATCTCATGATGTTTGCCAGGGGGGCCACATAGATATTAAAGAGGGTCGGGCTTAAGCAAGAACCCTGTGGCACCCCCTTTGAGATCTCCAACTCCTCTGACCGGTGGGGACCCAGGATGACTGTCTGGGTGCGGTCAGTCAGAAAACTCCTTAACCATGCCAGAGCTCCACCTTCCAGACCGATGTTCACAAGTCTGGTGGTCATGATGTCATGTGACACGGTGTCAAACGCCGCAGACAGATCCAATAGAACCAGGATGACGGAGTAGCCCCCATCCTGGTACATATGTAGGTCGTCTGCGACTGACAGCAAGGTGGTCTCGGTGCTGTGGCTTGGCCTGAAGCCCGATTGAGAGGGGTCCAGGCCATGTGTATCCTCAACGAACCTGGACAGATGTCTGTTAACATATTTCTCTATTATTTTACCCATAAAAGGGAGAAGAGAGATGGGGCGTAGGTTGGCAAGATCCGTCCAAGGAATGGTGGTATTTTTCCTTAGCGGTCTTACCAGAGCCCGTTTCCAATCTCTCGGAACTTCTCCCGTACTTAATGATAGATTAATTAGTTTCTGGATATCAGGACCAAGAGTTTCAGCTAACATGGGCATGATACGGGCGGGAACAGAGTCCTGCGGACTGCCGCTCTTAATCACTTTTGTAAGGGCGATGACTTCCTCTAAGGAAATAGGGGGAAAGTTTTTTAATTGATTGGCCTGTGTGTCCCGCTGCGGACTTTTGTGAGAGGGGGTATTAGGATCGGCAACTTTAATCGATTTTGCGGCCAGTATCTTTGCATAAATTGAATCGATTTTGTTCATGAAGAAGTGTGAGATCCCATCACATAATTCTTGTGAAGCAACCTCCACCGTCTCGCATGCTACAGGCTTGGTGAAAGTTTGCAGGATTTGAAAAAGAACTTTAGAGTCCTTCCCAGCCTCTGCAAGTTGCATAGCAATGTGACTTTTCCGGGCCATCCTTATGGCTTTATGATAAGATCTAAGGGATGTTAGATAACATTGTTTGTCCTCCTGACTCCGGGATTGTCTCCACACTTTTTCCAGCTTTCTGGACTTTTGTTTCATATGTCTCAGGTCTTCAGAGTACCAGACTTCTTGTCTGGCTGCTTGACGGGGTTTATACACTTTCAGCGGAATAATGCCATCAATTGTTTCATTGACAGCATTTACAAACCGATTGAGCTCAGTTGACATCATTCCCTCATGCTCATTAATCATAGGGGCTTGATAAGCTTCTCGAAAAGTGTCCTGTGTTAGTTTGTGCCAAGGTCTTCTCTTGGTGGCTAAGGTGGTCGTTACTTTAGATTTACCCATGGGCCTAGTGTAGAATGTTAAAATGAAATGATCTGTCCATTCTACTTGAGTGGAGGGTGTACACATATATAAAGGTGAGTTGGAGAACACCAGATCCAACGTGTGACCTGCCTCATGTGTGGGTCCCTGATTCATCTTTTTTAGACCAATGTGTTCCATATCCATAAGAAGTGTTCTGGCCTCCAAGCATGTCTCTAATTCACTGTGGAAGTTGAAGTCTCCCACTAATAGGAAGTTCTGGTCATTTAGGATAAACGGCGCAAGAACCTCCATAAGTGAGATTGAGAAATCCACGCTTGAACCTGGGGGTCGATATAAAACCGCACCCCTTCTATTCTCCCCAGAGGCGGAACTGAGTTTAAAAATCATTAGTTCCATCAGAGGGGTGCTGATTTCCTCCAATATTGTGACAATTAGTTCCTCCCTATAAACAATGGCTATTCCACCACCTATTTTTTGTGGACGATCCAGTCTAGAGACCTTATAGCCCATCGGAATGCCCAGAGTGATAGCTGAGATTGAATGAGGCTTGAGCCAGGTCTCTGTTAAAAAGCAGAGAGCAGGCTTCTCTGTAGATATCAGGTCCCACACCTGTGATGTGTGCTTTGGTAATGAGCGCACATTACATAATAGATGTTTGCTTCCTATGGGGGTGGGATCCTTGATAGTTTTTACGGGGCCGGTTTTATGTGTGGAGCATAGCGGTTTGATAGGAACTCGCAAAGGAATGTTATCCACTGCCTCGAGGCCAAAATGTGTATAACAGTAAGAGCATGTAAAAAGACCTTCAAGATTAGAATGGAAAGTAACATCACAAGTGGAACCTATACTGGGACGTAGATCCCATAGTACCTGTGATGAGTATGTTAGATGGCCTGTATCAATGGCTGCCACATGCTCCTGGGTGGGGGAGGGCTCCATCCTGATGGGCTGTGGGACAGGGGGCATGGTGGGAGTAGTAGTACAGGCCTCCCTCCCCCAAACAGAACTCTCATGCAAGATGGATACATACCTGTTGGGTAAGGGTGGACAATTCAATGGTGTTTGAGTTGTACAAGGTAGTACTTATCAGTGTGTTATTTGACATTAGTTTGTACTCACCAGCCTCCACTCCCCGGCTACTCCTGTGAGACTCTCAGGATGCAGTATGGCAAGCACCTTCTCCCATGGCGTGAATGTTTTTGGTGGAATGGGAGGGCCACCGTCAGTCCTCTCAGCCAGCTCCCGGTTCTTGCTCCTCTTCTCCTTGACAACCCTCTTGAGATCATGCCACCGCTTCATGATCTCCTTCTTGGATCTTGGGGTGGTCCCTACTGCATTGACCCTTTGAACTATCCTTTCCCACATTAGTGTCCTTGTGGCTTATGGTGTCTGTTGGACCAGGCTACCAAACAGTTGTGGTTCCACTCGCACTATCTCATCGACCATGACTGTCAACTCACTCTCTGTGAATTTGGGCATTTTCTGTGCTGCCATGGTGCGTGGTGAATGAAGTGTTTGTGGGTGCAGGGGTGTGTGTGGTGGGTGTGGTGTTGAAGAGTGAGGTGTGTTGTGTGTTGGGGTATTGTTGCTGCTTGTGTGTTGGTGGTTGTGATGGTGGTAGTGGTGGTGGTGGTGTGTATCCTGTGTTCTTTTGCCTCTCCTGTCAGATGTAGTGTATGGCCTTCTCTTCTGGAGTGTTGCAAAGGATTGTGGTCAGTGAAGGGGCTGGTTTTATGCTCAGCTGTGTGGGTGTGTCCAAATGGTATTTTGATGTCAGGTGTGTTTTGGGTGTAGGCCAATGAATTTGTATTATTATTTGGGGATCTGTTCTTTAATTGTTATGTGTTTTGTGTATTTGTGGGGCATGGCTACTTTACTTTGTGCAAGTTTTGGCATGTTTGCGGTGTTTTGGCATCAGCCGCCATGTTTTTTGTGTTTGATCCGCTGCGGTAGCTATGCTGTGGCTCATCCGCTGTCTCTCCCATTGACTCCTGTTAGCGACTGCGGCGGTCAGAAACACCGATCATACCACGGGACCATCGGGGCTATACTAATTTCCCGTGCTGTGTCTCCGCTTTGCTTGCGCCGGGTTGTGAGTTTCCCGCTGCATTTCCGACTGTCAGGATTCACCGAGTCGCCACTGTTAGCTCTCCAAGACGACAATTCAGTTCACTGGCCATGTCCTGTTTTACCCGGGCTAATGTCTGGTTTCCCTGTTCCTCTGTGAAGCTTCGGCATATTTAGGGACATGCCTGAGTGATTACAGAAACTGCCTAAAGATTGTATATAGTTCACTCCCCTTAAGATGGCCGCGTTATGTTCCCTTAGGGCTAAGCTGGGAGGTGCGCCCTCTAGTGGTTGTCGGGAAGTCGCGCGCTTCAAACTGTGCACTTCAACGCAGATTTTCGTACAGGCAGCTGTTCCTTGCCGCCGCTCCACGTCAGAAATTCATGACGGGGGTTATCGGAGTTAGGAACTGCAGAGAGTATGAAGACACAACCGGAGTTATCCTAAAGACTAAATTTGTGTGAGAATTTCGTTTTCCGCTGAGCGCTCTCGTTGTTCTGAGAGGTGTCAGCATCAGGAAGGAGTCACTGAGCTACAGCGTTTACCGACAGCCCTATGAACTGAAGGGTCGTATTGGTGGTTCATCAAGTTACAGCATAACAGGCTCCTGAGAATATTCTGTATCCAGTGAAACTCTACCTCAGAGAAGATAAGGCTTCTTTTCTGGAGAGATGTTGCAGTAATGACAAGTAAGGCAGTAGCGCTAAATGTAAATAATTGCTACAGTGAGCAGGCGCCACAGCGCTGAACTATCCTGCAGAGTAGTTCCCCAGGACATTTCCCACTTGTGCTTCCCTATTCTTTTCCTTCCCTAACCTTTCTTCCTGGTCCCTTTTTGCGCGCAACTGAGGAAACGCTTGGAGAACAGTTCTTCGACTTGCACCAAAGATTGTAAAACCTTCCAAAAACAGAACCACCAAGACCACATCTAGCAGAAGGCTTCACAGGTATTAGTTTAGTACTGAGGGAGGTAGAAGGGAGATACATGGTGAGATAGAGACTAATGTTTATGCATTCTTTCACAGCTAGAAGCCTTGCCAGATACTTACCAACATTAATAGAAGAGGGGCAATTACCTTGGCTAGAAGTGGTAGGACAAGTTTTGCTTTACCTTTAAGAAAGACTGTTTGGTGAAAGAAGGTTTGTGGTATATTCTCTTCTTTCCCTACTCTGTGTATTAGGCACCTCCATAGGAAGACGGCAGGAAGTTAATTCGCAGTCCCTAGAAGGTGCAGGTGACAGTTGGAGCCAAGGTTTCTCTTCTCTTTCCACTTCCCCTTTCCCCCCTGCTGGTGGGCTTGCTCTTAGAAGCGGGAGTACCGGTAAAGGGGTGATTGGACATTCGTCACTACTGCCCCTGCGGAGAGTTGGAGAGCTTGACAGATTGAAGTGCCCACGTACTTCCTTCGCCCGGGCGGGATGGCTGAAGGAATGAATTTAAAAGATTTAGGGGAGATATTAGTAGGAATACAGAGAGACTTAGGAGCAGTCCGGGAGGAAAATCAGAGTTTAAAATTAGAGTTAGTGGCTTCTCGTCAAGAGACAAGATTATTAGCACAGAAGGTGGACGGGTTAGCCATAGGAAATCCTGTACAGAGTCCCTCAGTTCCTAGTACAAGTGGTTTAAGTACAGACGCTAAGGCCGTTGCACAGGTAATCCATTCGGTATCCCCTTTGATTCCTTTGGCAGCCCCAGAAAGGTTTTCCGGGGATCCTCAGAAGGCACAATATTTTTTGACGCAGTGTTCCCTCCATTTCATGTGCCGTCCCACCCTGTTCCCTGATGCTCAATCTAGGGTAGCGTTTATTTTATCATATTTAAGTGGGGATGCCGCCAATTGGGCTATGCCTTTGGTTAGTGAAGATGACCCCCTGCTTTGTTACTTTACTAAATTTAAAGCCGAGTTTCTCAGGATTTTTGATCGGAGAAGGATTTCTCAGGCCACCGATAACGAGTTGTTGGAATTGCGGCAAGGGTCTAAAGATCTAATTACTTACCTTACGCAGTTTAACAAATTGATCCTGGAGACCAGCTGGCCAGAGGAAAAAAGAGCAGCTCTGTTTTAGCGCGGATTAAGGGACGAAATCAAGGATACGTTGGCCCAAGTTCCCAATCGACCCACAGAATTGTCAGCTCTGGTGGATTTGGTGTTGGAATTGGATTTTCGCAATTCAGAACGAAAAGGTGAAAAGAAGAGGGATTGGAAGGTAAATTTCCCTCGCTTTGACAGAGCGAAGACTGAGAAAGGATCAGGGGGAAGTAATGCATCGGAGCCTATGCAAATAGGAACTGTCCGTGGTCCACTGAGTAAAGAAGAAAAGGAACAAAGGAGGTTGAAAAAGTTATGTTTATATTGTGGAGCTTCAGGCCATTTTTTTAAGGAATGCATCAAACGGCCCAAGACTCCGTTTAAGGGAAACGAGGTGAACCATCAGTAGGCAGAGTCGCTCTGGTGGTGAAGGAAGACAAGACGACTCCAGAACCTCACCTGATCTTAAATACTCTCCAAACAATGACGCCTCATGTGATTCTTCATGTGACGTTGCAATTTCGTGAACATCAGATCTTGGGAGTGGCCATCATGCTGGATTCAGGTGCCACTGGAAACTTTTGTGATATACGATATGCTCGTCAGATGGGAATTCGAGCTATCAGGAAAGATCGACCGGAGCCTGTACGCGCAGTAGATGGTACCAATCTGACTTCTGGACCCATCATCAGTCATACAGAGGATTTGGAGTTAACTCAAGCGGATGGTCATCGTGAGGTGTTACAATTTAATTTAATCGACGCCCCACAATTCCAACTAATTCTTGGATTGCCTTGGTTAGCTCTTCATAACCCAACCATAGACTGGGAAAATCGAACAGTCAGTCTGCAATCGAAATGTTGTTTATCTCACTGCTATGGTCCTAAGACACTGGTGGAAGAACCCACACAATCTATGCTGTTGTCTTTTGGAGGTCAATCTATTGGAGTGGTTACTACTGAAGAGATTCCTTTGGAGTATCGTGATTTGGAGACTGTATTTAGTGAACAAGAAGCAGATCAGTTGCCACCTCACCGTGCTTATGATTGCACCATTGATTTGGAACCAGGAGCAGTTCTTCCTTGTAGCCGGATCTATGCTCTTACGGAAGCGGAAAATGAACATCTTAAAGAATACTTGGATCGATATTTGGCAAATGGATTTATTAGACCTTCCCAGTCGCCGGTATCATCGCCGCTGTTCTTCATTCCGAAGAAGCAAGAAGGAAGTTTGAGAACTTGCATAGATTATCGCGCTCTAAATCAGATCACCATCAAGAATAGATATCCGTTACCGCTGATTTCCGTTTTGTTGGACCAAATAAAAGAAGCTCAAATTTTCACTAAACTGGATTTGCGGGGAGCTTATCATTTGATCCGTATGAAGAAAGGGCATGAATGGAAGAGCGCTTTTCGAACCAAGTTTGGTCTTTTCGAATACTTTGTTATGCCATTTGGCATTTGCAATGCACCCGCGGTGTTCCAGCATTTCATCAATGACATCATGAGTTATTTGATTGATAAGATTGCGATCATCTATCTGGATGATATTTTAATTTATTCCCAGAACACCCAGGAACACACTCGGCATGTGCGGATGGTCTTGGAGCGATTGCAGTCTAATCATCTGTTTGTCAAATTAGAAAAATGTGTGTTTCATGCTTCCAAGATGGAGTTTCTCGGATTTGTAATCTCCCCTCAGGGGGTTACGATGGATCCAGGAAAGGTGAAAGCGGTGGAGGATTGGCCAGCACTGAAAAATGTTAAAGAAATTCAAAGGTTTTTGGGCTTTGCCAATTTTTACCGACGATTTATTCAGGGATTCTCTCAGCTGATTGCCCCCATCACAGGTCTTCTGAAGAAAGGAGTCAAATTCGAGTGGACTACCGAGACCAATACAGCCTTTTTAGCTTTGAAGAAAAGATTTGTCTCGGCCCCCATTCTCTTGCATGCTGATCCTGCCGAACCTTTTTACTTGGAAGCAGATGCTTCGGATCAAGCAATTGGGGGAGTTCTTTCTCAGCGCCACTCAGCCACTGGACAACTTCACCCGGTTGCTTACCGTTCGAGAAAACTGAATTCCGCTGAGTTGAACTACACCATCACCGAGAAAGAGTTATTAGCAGTGAAAGATGCCTTCGAGGACTGAAGACATTACTTGCTTGGAGCACAGCATACTGTTACTGTCTTTTTGGATCACAAGAATTTACAGTTCCTTAAAACTGCCAAGACCTTAACGCCATGACAGCTTCGTTGGTCTCTTTATTTTGCGGATTTTGATTTCGTGATTACCTATCGGCCAGGTCCTAAGAATGGGAAAGCGGATGCATTGTCCCGATTGCATACTTAAGAACCCGAACATACAGTGGAAGCGAGACCAATAATTCCTGAAGCCCAGATAGTGTGTGCTCTTTCTTTAGATAACTTCCAGGAAGAGGTTCGTAAGAGCTTATCTACGGAGAACATTCAGCAGTGGGTCCAGCAGGGAGAAGAAAGACATTTTCAGCAGCAGCTACCTATTTTAAAGAAGCCTTATATCTTCCTACGACCATCCTACAGGAAAAGGAGTTACAGAGCTGGCATGATCATCCGCTGGCTGATCACAAAGGTATTGCTAAGACCCAGGAGTTGGTGCAGCGTTATTTTTGGTGGCCTGGGATATCCACTGACATCAAAAGATATGTACAGTCTTTTGAGTCATGTGCTCGAAGTAAATCTAGTAGACAGGCTCCACAAGGATTATTGCAGCCCCTGCCCACCCCAACTTATCCATGGCATACTTTTTCTTTGGACCTCATAGTAGAACTGCCGTTAAGTAGGGGATTTGATACGATATTGGTGATAGTAGATAACTTCACAAACATGAGTCATTTCATCCCAATGTCAGGCACTCCAACGGCAGCGGAGTTGGCTCGAGCCTTCAGTGAAAATATTGTGAAAATTCATGGTGTCCCCAAGATTGTGGTTTTTGATCGTGGCCCTCAATTTATTTTTCACTTCCGGCAGGCGTATCTGAAAGGGTTGGGAATTGAGAGTAGGCTGTCCACTAGCTACCACCCCGAGTCAGATGGGCAGACGGAAAGAACCAATCAGGAATTAGAACAGTACTTGAGGTTGTTTTTGATAGATCAAGGCGGGGAGTGGTCAGATAAATTGTGGATGGCTGAGTTTGCTTCCAATAATGCGAAGAGTGCTTCTACAGGGTACTCTCCGTTTTATTTAAACTTCGGCCGGCATCCAAACTTCTTTGTAACACAGGAGGAGTTAGGGGTTCCTGCAGCTAGGAGTTTACTCACAGACTCCTTACATAAATCTGCAGAGCAAAATCTGGTCAAAGCTAAATCCTCCTACAAAAGATTTGCAGATACACATAGACAAGTTGCCCCACAATATCAGGTAGGAGATCAGGTGTGGTTGTCCACTAAGAATCTCCATTTGAAGGGTAACAGGAAGTTCCAACCGAGATTTGTGGGTCCTTATCAAGTAGACAAGGTGTTAGGACCAGTTACAGTGCGATTGAAACTACCAGCTAAGATAGGTATTCATCCTGTTTTTCATGTGTCCTTACTGAAAAAGATCAAATCACCCATGCGGCTAAGTAAACCTCCAGACCCACTTAACATTCAAGGACATACTGAATATGAGGTAAAAGACATTTTATACTCCAAGTACCAGAAAGGGGAATTAAAGTGTTTAGTGGATTGGAAGGGGTATGGCCCAGAGGAGAGGTCCTGGGAACCTGTTGCTAATATCCATGCCCCTCAACTGCTAAAACGTTTTCATTCCAGATTTCCACTCAAACCAGGACCGATGAATCGGTCCTTGTGAGTGGGTACTGTCAGGATTCACCGAGTCGCCACTGTTAGCTCTCCAAGACGACAATTCAGTTCACTGGCCATGTCCCGTTTTACCCGGGCTAATGTCTGGTTTCCCTGTTCCTAGGTGAAGCTTCAGCATATTTAGGGAAATGCCTGAGTGATTACAGAAACTGCCTAAAGATTGTATATAGTTCACTCCCCTTAAGATGGCCGCGTTATGTTCCCTTAGGGCTAAGCTGGGTGGTGCGCCCTCTAGTGGTTGTCGGGAAGTCGCCCGCTTCAAACTGTGCACTTCAATGCAGATTTTCGTACAAGCAGCTGTTCCTTGCCGCCGCTCCGCGTCAGAAATTCATGACGGGGGTTATCGGAGTTAGGAACTGCAGAGAGTATGAAGACACAACCGGAGTTATCCTAAAGACTAAATTTGTGTGAGAATTTCATTTTCCGCTGAGCGCTCTCGTTGTTCTGAGAGGTGTCAGCATCAGGAAGGAGTCACTGAGCTACAGTGTTTAACGACCGCCCTATGAACTGAAGGGTCGTATTGGTGGTTCATCAAGTTACAGCATAACAGGTTCCTGAGAATATTCTGTATCCAGTGAAACTCTACCTCAGAGAAGATAAGGCTTGTTTTCTATAGAGATGTTGCAGTAATGACAAGTATAGCAGT
Source organism: Lissotriton vulgaris (assembly GCF_964263255.1). NCBI lineage: Eukaryota > Metazoa > Chordata > Amphibia > Caudata > Salamandridae > Lissotriton > Lissotriton vulgaris. The sequence goes on along the minus strand of NC_141685.1, from coordinate 1,296,671,130 downwards.
AACGCTAAATGTAAATAATTGCTACAGTGAGCAGGAGCTACAGCGCTGAACTATCCTGCAGAGTATTTCCCCAGGACATATCCCACTTGCGCTTTCCCTATTCTTTTCCTTCCCTAACCTTCCTTCCTAGTCCCTTTTTGCGCGCAACTGAGGAAACGCTTGGAGAACAGTTCTTCGACTTGCACCAAAGATTGTAAAACCTTCCAAAAACAGAACCCCCAAGACCACATCTAGCAGAAGGCTTCACAGGTATTAGTTTAGTACTGAAGGAGGTAGAAGGGAGATACATGGTGAGATAGAGACTAATGTTTATGCATTCTTTCACAGCTAGAAGCCTTGCCAGATACTTACCAACATTAATAGAAGAGGGGCAATTACCTTGGCTAGAACTGGTAGGACAAGTTTTGCTTTACCTTTAGAAAGACTGTTTGGTGAAAGAAGGTTTGTGGTATATTCTCTTCTTTCCCTACTCTGTGTATTAGGCACCTCCATAGGAAGACGGCAGGAAGTTAATTCGCAGTCCCTAGAAGGTGCAGGTGACAGTTGGAGCCAAGGTTTCTCTTCTCTTTCCACTTCCCCTTTCCCCCCTGCTGGTGGGCTTGCTCTTAGAAGCGGGAGTACCGGTAGAGGGGTGATTGGGACATTCGTCACTACTGCCCCTGCCGAGAGTTGGAGCGCTTGACACCGACTGCCATGGTCGGTTTTTGGACGTCTCTGCCCGCGTTGAGCGGTTTTTGTTAGCCCGCTACCGCTGCGGTCAGTCTTTTTTGGCGGTTGATCCTAATTTGACCACCGGTTTATCCGCGGTCCGGGCGGGTGGTTGTTTCCCACCTCCATGGCGGTCGGGGTGATTTTCCGCCCGCTATCCTAATGGGGCCCTAAGAGTAATAACCCCGGGTGGGGGGCAGTTGTTCACTCCCCGCTGAAAGTATGGGACTGGCTGGAGAATCAACCTGAACCTGGGTGAAGACTTTATTAGATGGACCCGGCTGCTGTATACAGGACCCACAGCTAGAGTATGTATTGGACGAAGTACACTGCGGGGATGACCGGTGGAGCAAGGCACCATACAGTGATACCCTCTCTCCCCACTATTATTCGCGATCGCCATGGAGCCACTTGCGATCGTGGCTAGGATGGGGCAGCATTATAGGGGACTTAGTACAGGACACACTATTCATCAAATAGCATTTTATGCAGACAACCTGTTACCTTTCCTGCATGGGGAGAACCTACCAGGGCCCCACTCTTTACTGGAGGAGTTTAGCTCCTTTTCTGGACTAAAAGTGAGCTGGCAGAAGTCAAGGCTTTTCCCAGTGACCTCCATTGGGCAACCTCCAGCTGACCTAGTGCAACTGCAGTGGGGACCTGGCTGCCTGCCCTACCTGGAAGTCAGAATATACCACTCCTTCCCAGGCATATACAAGGTAAATATAGGACGAGTGCTGCGAGGATTGCAGACTTCCATAGCCTTTTGAAGGACACTGCTTTTTTCAGTGATTGGTAGGATCGCACTTCTCCAAATTGATGGTACTTCCCCACCTAGAATACTTTTTTAATACTCTTCACCTTTGGATTCTCGCTACATTTCTCAAGGAACTAGATGCGCTGATCCGGTCTTTTATATGGGGGGGGGGAGGGCGGGGTGACAACACAACAACCGGTAAAGGAGGGCAGACTAGCAGTCCCCGACGTTGAGATCTATTACACAGTAGCTCAGTGACAATGGCTGGTCAGAGACATCGCGCAAAGAGAAAAAACTGATGGTGACCCAGGCACAGCTCCACCACTGCTTCCCGATCTTTTGCAGGTACTCCTTGGGATAGTAAGGGCACCCCAGGGAAGCTTGTATGAATTTAAAGTACCATCCAGGTGCTTGGGTCGAGCTCTGCAGAAAATGAGGGCCACGGTCCAATACTCTCTGGACATATCATTGGTCATGCTGAGGCCACTGCAGGATTGAGGTAACTGGTGGGATTTAGAAGCGTGGACAGAGGCTGGAGTTAAAAAGATGGGGGAGCTTTACAGGAATGCAAATCTGCTCCCCTTAGAGGAGTTCTAAGCAGATTCCAATCAGCTTAGTGGTCACTTTCTACTACATAGAGCGATCTCATCAGCAGTTTGTAAGTATTGGTGGATGGATGGGCGCTGCAGAGCCCCCACCTCAACAGAGCTGCTACTACATGGTCCTTTCAGCAGCTACTACTAAGGCAGTATCCTGTCCTTACAGAGCTCTACGGGTAGACCAGCGGAGCCCATTGGAGAGACTACGGGCCAGATTTACAAGAAATTGATGCATCTGTATAGATGCGTCAGTTTCCCGGCGCCAGCCTGCAAAATCCTACCTACCACCATGGATGTGCTGTATTTACAATACAGCGCACCATGGTGCAATGACGGACAGGTGCATCAGAAATTCTGAAGCATCTGTTGGTGCAAAAGTCACATATTGCTGGAGTCGTGTCACAAGCATGGCGCAAACTCAGCAATGCATGGGGAGGCCTATTCCCCCTACACTGCGTCACTCCTTACGCCTGCTCCAAGAAGGCATAGGGTTTTGATGCAGATGGCATCCTAAAAGTGGCGTAGTGCAATCTACAAGATTTTGCTGCATCCCTTCTACGAGGCTTTCCTGCATGGGAATGCCCACCCTGCATACATCATACCTGACGCAGGCATAATGTGACACAGGGCTTTACAACGTGACGCATCTCCCTAGCATCACGTTGTAAATTGGCCGCATTGTTTACGCCACTGCTGTGTCAAAAAAGTGACACAACGGCGGTGGAAAAGTTTCTCAAGAGGCTTGTAAATCTGCCCCTTTGAGTCCAATGGGAGAAAGATTTGGGTGTCCCAATTCCGCCAAAGGAGTGGGATAATATTTTGGCCGGAGTACTCAGAAAATCCAGTAATGCACACTTAAAACATATTAGCTATTATGTACTGCATAGATCCTATCTGACCCCAGAGAGGATACACAGATACTTCCAGGTGGAGGAGGCGGCCTGACCCAGATGTAAAGAGGAAAGGGTGCACATTCTCCATATGTTCTGGTCCTGCCAGAGACTGCGTGAGTTGTGGGAGGAGGTCTTGCGCCTACTAGAGAAGATAATTGAAAAAGAGCTCCCAGCACCCCATCCCATTGCCTAGTGGGATGGTTCCCCCGTACCTCCAAGTCCAAAGTAACTGGCAAATTCCAAGACCTAGCATTTATCCTAGCTAAGTGTGAAATAGCTTGAAACTGGAAAACAGCGGGGGATCCTAGACTGGCCACATAGAAGAACGATTTGATGAAGTGGGTGGACTGCGAGATACGAATCCTAATAAGGGAGGCCCAGTGAGGACTGAGGGACATGGAAATGGCAGGAGCCTGGGAGGCCCTGTGGACAACTTATTTCACCCTGACTCAGAGAACCACGAAGGAACCCCTGTGAGAGATTAACGAGCCCTCCATGAGAAATACAGTACACTAGGATCAAGATCTTACTGCAGAGGTCTTCTCCCATCATAACCGATAGATTACTAGAGGGGTTTAGACCTACCCTGGTCCCTTACACATACCCAACATGGGTACTGACTGCACCAAACAAGTACTTAACACATACGAATTTCAGATAGCTGACTCATAAGGGGGAGGGGGAGAGCGATATAGTTAAGTTAAGAATTAACAATGCGGTCACAAGTTTAAACAGAAGGAATGTGAAAGATTGATGTAAAAAAATAACTTGACATGGCGGACCACCAGCCATGATGTGTATGCAACAAAATCAATACAATCTGTTTTAAAAACAATATGTGTTAAAGAACATAATCACCCGTAACATGACTGAAATTGAAGTTAGAGATGTGCTAGAAAATATTAAAGAAGCAAGCACTAACTCCATGAACCAACAACTTAAAGTCTAAAAGACATTTTGCCCCAATTCCCAGAGTACGTAACTGGTCAGTTACCTGCCATATCAACTTTAAAATTACTAATTTCCAGAACCAAAAAGGCCACCATCATACACCACCTACCCCAAAAACATTCACTGAGGTAGAAACTCCACCTGAAATCGCAATAACACACAGAGAGGAACAATTTATTTTATATGACAACAAATGTTTGAAAAAATAAATATTATCTTTGCTACACCTACAAACCTATTCAACCTAAAGCAATGCAATACATGGATGATGACTGGGACATTTAAAATGTGTCCCAAATTATTTTACCAGCTCTGTACCATCCATTGGAAAATTCACAACAGTAACATCGCTTTCATCTATACACTCTTACCAAATATACAAACAACTTCCTATATAGTACTTCTAACCCAAATAAAACAGCAAACTTACAATTACTACCCCCAAAGATTATCATTGATTTTTTGCAATCAATGATACAAGCTATTCTTAAAATGTTCCCACACACAGCCATAGAAGGATGGTATTACCATTTTAACCAGAGCCTATCGAGACACCTACAAAAATCTTCCGTAAGTGTAGAATATGCAACGAATAGCTTCTTTGCATATGAGATCAAAAAAATGTATAGCTCTAACCCATGTCTCAATAACTGAGGTGGCAAATCACTATAATCGATTAATTGAAAGTCCCTACTACCAAGCCAACGAAAATAAATTATATCCCCTATTGGACTATTTTGAAGATACCTGGGTAGGAAGACTACATAGATCTGGACACAGAGGCCAACAAAAATTCCACATTCCCTGGTACGGCGCAGAGCATGATCAGCCCCTTAGACTAGAACAATCAGTAACACAACTATGCCCTAAACTAACTAAACAAGCTAAAACAATGTACAAACATTTACAATACAGAGTTAGACTATATCCAAGTACTAAAGTACTAAATGTCTCAAACACCTAGAAACCATAGCAAAATATACTCTAAATCTAACCTGTAACCAATACATAATTTACAAAACATAAAAAAACACACCAACCTAACTTATGTCCTCTTTAATGTGTCGGACAGCCCCAGGTCACCCGACGTCACAGTGGGCGTGTGCGAAGGACGGCCGGAGCTGTACAAACCGGGCACACCTAGTTTTTTCAGCACCGCGGCGGAATGTCCGACGGAGCGAAGGGGTTAAACATTTAAATATACACATATTAATATTTTGTAAAATAAATATAATATTTCAGTAATATTGTAATATTTGACGTAATGAAAATATTTTTTACATTTAAAGGAGAATACTAATCAATGGAATTAAAATCAATAGAAAATAATCAGCCAAAGCTAATATAATTCTCCACATACATTAAATAAAACAATACATTTCAGATTCAAACAACAAAATACAAACAAATAGATAACATTTCCCCCCTCATTTTGTGAATATTAAAAATACTTACAGATGTGCATCTGCAGACCTTTATCCCAAAAATTATGGTCTAACAGAAATCCTTCCAAATCCATTTTTAAGAAGTTAAGAAAAACAAATGGAAAAATACAAATGTTAAAGCACAGGCCTGATTATGATGACGGTGGGACTCCAACTAACAGCCCGTGGGTGGAGGTCCCACCGCCATCATAATCATGTTTTCCACCTGCCCTATTAGGATGGGTGGCGATCGGAGAGACCTACCAATACTATCCGATGGGCTCAAGGAGCCCATCAGACCATCGGAGGGAACTTGAATACCTACAATGGTGGCGGTGCCTGCCAGGCAACGCCGTAGGGATTATGTTGTCCCTCCTCGCCAGCTGTATCATGGTGGTTTACCAGCCATGAAAAGGCTGGCGGAAATGGGCATTTGGGGCCCGTAGCAGGCCCACCATGTCCACTGGCCCTCAGTTTTACATATCCCTGCACCATGTGGCAGGCACCAAATGGTGCCTGCCACATAGTGCAGGAATAAGCTAAAAGTGTATTTTTTGTACTGCGGCGTGTGCTGTAGCCAGCAGCACACGCCGCAATACAAAAGATACACTTTGCAGCCGCCTCGAAGGTGGTCGCGTTGTAATATCATTAGCGGGACCGCCAAAAGCAAGTCAGGTGGCCCCGTCTCCGATATGATGGCATTCGGACGTAAGTCTGACCGCGATCATAATGAGGCCCATATACTCCAAAATGTTCCTATGTAGCGTAGAACCATAAAAAAACAAAAAATAGAGTAAAAAAAAAGACACTCTCCAAGAAACCCAAAAAATAAAGGAAATGTTCAATAATAATTAGTTTCTATTAAACTAGTATACATTTACTTAAAAAAAAAAGTAGAAGGCATCCTCCGACCAACTCTAAATTCCTCCCGTGCAAACATATGCATTACAATACTTTACATTTCACACAACACCTACAATTACACAATACATATTCAAATACACATAACTAATAACCTACAACACTATTTATCTTAAAAAATACAATACACTAATACTCCATATACTAGTACAAACACGCTACACCACACAACCTCAACAATAACACACTACATACCCTATATAACCCCTAACTACCCCTCTACCCTTAAACTATCTTAGAAATATGTTAACTCATATGTACCTTAGCCGTTTGAAACACAGCTCCCAACCGCAAACTTCTTTCTCCAACATCGACCAAATAACAACAGTGACAGAATGCAAAATGCACTTAGTCCTAACTAAAATGGCCACCGAATTAATCTGGAAAAAATACTTTTTCCCCATTGAACTGAATGTAAAAAATAACTAAAAGAAAAATTTGAATAAAAATGTTGCTACAAATTATTTTTTTTACATACGATATGAAAGTGCATTTTTTTAACAATATATAGTAAATAATACTATGATTTACATAATAATATTTACTATATGTCAACATTTTCCTTGTTATTTGCAAGTAAGCAATATGTGTACAAAAGTATAAGAAATGTTTAACAAATAATACATTACATACAAAATGTAACAATGTATCATAAAAAAAAATCACTAAAAATGTTTTCTTTATTGTATTATTATGATCTAAAGTACAATAAAATATTAAATCATATTATAAAAATATATAATATTATTTAACATAGATAAAATAAAAAATGTTACACATATAGAAAAATACAGTATTATATAGATAAATGTTTGTAAAATATATTTAATAATATTGTAGAATCTAATAATTATTCAATATATATTAAAAATATACTACTCAGACAACAGTAGAAAATATTTGTTACAAAACATGTTAACAATTATATCAAAATGTATGTTACCATGCAATATCAACCCAAAAAATCTATAAAATAGGCAAAATATATATTTTGTGTACAAATAAATAATGTAACTTAAAAACAGAAAATGTAAATTTTATTACAATGTCTTCCCAAAAAGTTATAAATATATGTTAATGTTTATTTCAAATATAAAGTACTTGCATAGACTGTATATTAAAAATATAGAAAACTATTTTCTGTTTAAAATGTTAAGAAATATAAATAATAAATCCATACAGTTAATGCAAAAATGTATACAATAATAAATAAATATTTTCTCATTATTAAAATTTTTTAACAACTTATAAAAACATGAATTGAATGCTTATATGAGTTAAATAAAAAAATATTTTAACATGTACGTGAGTTTTTTCTTTTCTATGGGCCTGATTTTCATGTCAGGCAGACTTACGTCTATTCCGACACTGTTGCGTAAAAGGAAACGCCCAACCTTAGGTCGGCGGTTCTGACTGCTGTATTACGATGCGACCGCCCATAGGGCAAACCTTTATTTCCCAATGAAAGCTTGAGCGTCGAACGGAAAAGACCCGCAGCACAAGCTTCCATTGAGAATTTGAGGTTTAAAAACATCCCTGCACCGTGAGGCAGGCACCATAGCTGCCCCCAGTGCCCAAAGGCGAAGGGGAAGGGGGCTATAACTAAATGTATAAAAATAATGGAAAAGAAAATAAAGTACAGCAATACCATTGTTAGTATATACATTACACTACAATAGACTATTGACTATAACAATCTAATCAGTCAATTAATTATAACAATAAAAAAATACTTATTCTATGTAAAATTGAAATACCAAAGGGAAACTACTCACCTATAAAACATAGACAATATACTATTCCAACTCCAAATATAATTTTACTCAGGGATAGGACTTAACACTAAACATACATATTTTACTATTCCCACTCCAATATAACTTTAGTCAGAGAAGGTTCTGGGCACTAAACATGCATAATTTACTATTCCCACTCCAACATAATTTAAGTAACGGAAGGTGCTAGACACTGTACTTTAAAAATGTACTATTACTACTTCAATTTACCTTAAGTTAGGTAAGTTACTGAAAACTAAACATACATAATTTACTATTCCAACGCCAATATAACTTAAGTCAGTGAAGGTGCTGGGCACTAAACATACATATTGTACTATTCCCACTTCAAGATAACTTAAGTCAGGGAAGGTGTTGGAGATTAAACGTACACAATTTACTATTCCACAACAACAAATACACACGGCATGAGGCAAATGGGACTGCACTTCTCACTATAGTAGGACATGTGTAAAATGTCATCCTTTGTTGCACAGGACATGAGGCTCAATACCCTAAGACCTCCTGGGATTACAAAGCCCCACAAATAGCACAACAAATATTCGGTCCGGCACTCCTTAGTACTGTTACTCAGAATATATCACATATTTATACACAACATTGATTTAGCAGATATTATTCAAATTTTCTTTATTCGTGAACTTTTCTTCACAACACATAAAACCGTTGGCTACAACACCACCAGATATTGATGACCTTAGTATAAGTGTCAGTAGCAGCCCTTCGATTAATGTTGCAGAAAACAGCAAGTAGTCTCCTGGAATCTTGTTGACATTATGAACAAACACACTTAGAGGGACTGGTTCAATTTTTAGGGCCACTTTGATATTTGAATGTTCCAAGAGACTTGGGCTGTTACTCCTCCATTTTGTTCTGGGTTTGCTAGTTTTTATGGGCCAGCAGTCTCATGTGGGAAAGGTCACCCACGGTGGGGCCTTATTTATTTATTTATTTATAGAGCGCCAGAATCGACCCAGAAGGGGTATCTCTGCGCTATAGACAGTCACAGTGAAAAAAGCCTTACATTTAAGAATTGAGGGGGAACAGATGGGTCTTAAGCTGTTTCCTAAATAGACGGTGTTCTGTGCATTGTTTTAAATGAGCAGGAAGTCTATTCCAGTGATGGGGACCCAGGTAAGATATGGCCTTTCCACCTTGTCTGGCTTGTTTGATTCTGGGTACTGCAAGAAGATGTTTTCCTGATGAGCAAAGGGACCACTGGGGGACATAGGGAGTAAATGTATCCACCAAATAGCTTGGACCTGGATTGAAAAGGGTCTTATGAATGATACAGCACACCTTGAACAGTACCCGCTTCCGCCTTGAAATTTAGATTAAAACCACTTTGGCTTGCTCATTGAAAGAGGTTGATCCTTGTTCCCCTGATGTAGTATGTATTAACCTGCAAATCTCTTCTGGGTTTTCATTGTGTTTATATATTGTGTACTGCAGACAAGAAGGTCATAAGGCTAACTTAGCCATTATAGATCTAATTAATGCTCACTTATCATCCCTCTCCCTTGGTATATTCAGAATAGTGGCAGGTGATTTCACTTGTAGTTTTGAGCCGCTTAGTATTGCACCTGGTATCTTAAGTGGAGAAGAGTATGAAGTGTGGGCAGTTCCTGTGCTCTCTCTTTCACCCATTAGGAAATGGTCTGCTGCTTCCTTGAAACTGAATGCACTTTGCCTCAATAATGGTCTGAGAACATGCAATGGGAGAACACCTTTAGACAAGGAGGGAAGGGATACTTTCTTCAGAGAGGGACACTCTAGTAGTATTGATTACATATTGATGGACATAAGTCTATGACCCCAAGTTGTCGACATTAAGGTGGTCACGCAGCAGGATAGCCACCATAACGCCCTGGACGTCACTTGGAGCTCATTGGGATTTGCTATCCTATCCCATAAAACTGAACCATTTGATAGGAGGATCACACCCACAAACAATCACCGTAGACTGAGATGGAGTGTCATTGCCTCAACCATGGCTTTTCAAATGCCGATCTATGAGGTTCTTGCCACTGCCCTAGAAGCAGTGCTAATGTTGGGAGGGATTCTTTAGTAGCTTCCTCATGGGGGGACCTCATTGTTAGTCATACTACTATGTTCTACTCTTTAAGGGAGCTCTTTATGGTAGAGTCCAGGTTCTTTCCACAGAAGACTAAAATGGCACCATTGTATAAAAAGGTCTGTAGGTTAGCCTTATGGGCCCTGACGGTTGCTATTAAAAGTAGGTCTGGGTGCAGTTCGCTGAGTTTTGCTAAACGAAACTCAACGAAGTTACAAAAAAAATAGGAAAGTTCAGCGAGTGGCGGAGTGCAGTGCGAACTGCAATTTGTGCTGGTATTTCTGCGGCTCAGGTACAAATTCTACCCGGGTGGCAGCTCGCGCTCGTGAACTTACCGCTCGCAATCGCAAACCTATCGTTCGCGATCGAGAGTGGAGAAAAAACTCCGCTGCACATCGCAAAGCGGAGTTTTCTGCACTCCGCGAGCTCCGCGGAGTGTGGAGTGCAGAAAACTCTGCAAACTGCGCAAACGGAGCGAAGTTCACCACCAAGGCCTAATTAAAAGTGTCAAGAGAGTCATAATTAAGGAAGCTATGGTCTCCTATTAAGCCACACTAACAAAGGCTAAGCTTAAGTTTGGATTAGCCAAATGGGAGGACCTGCTGATAGCAGTAAAAGGGGGAAAAATCATCATTTGTTTTTGGCAAGTTTTTGCTAATAGTAGCCTGGAGCCTGATCCCCATTGAATTGTAGCATTACTGCAGCAGCCAGGGACAACCACTTTTCAGGGTTATATGCTGGTGGGATTGAGGGAGCAGCCGAGACCTGCTCAGATTGTACAACAGCTGTCATAATTAAATCAATAGGGGACAGGTGTGTGGAGAGTGTTCTCCTAGGGGTGGTTTTGTCCAACCAGGATGATTGTGATATTCATCCCATTACTGCTAGGGATGTTGCTAAAGCTATAGATTGGATTATTGCAGGTAAAGTGCCAGGGCTGGATAAGGTACAGGCATATCAGTTTAAAAACATTAAGGACATCTGGGCCCCTATTTTGCCATCTACGTTAACTGCATCTTGGAAGGGTTGTCAATTCCCCCAATGTAGGCAGGGGCAGAGATTGTTCTGATTTATAAGAAGGGCTTAACGTCCCTTCCATCCAACTATTGGCCAATCAGCTTTATTGACAGCTCACAGAAGCTCTTTTGCCGGATACTACAGGACAGGCTGAAAGAGTTGATTGAAGAGGTGGGCTTGCTGACTCCCTTACAAGCTGGGTTCAGGGCGAGGACTACTACAGCCGACCAAATATTTTGATTGCAATTACTTTAATGGAAATATGTTGCTCTGTGAGGTGGACATCTCTATGTAGTCTTTGTTGACCTATGGTTGAATTTCAATCTAGTTCAGAGGGAGGCCCCGTGAAAAGTCCAAATTGACCTACGAGTCTCAAAATACCACACTGATGTTATTAGTAGGCTGCACCCAAAGAATCATGCACAAATCAGATCTGACTCAGGGGAATTGAGAGCGTCCATCCAAATTATTCAGGGAGTGAGGCTAGGGTGCGTACTTGTCCCAACCTTGTTCCTTTTTTTATATTATCAACCTTGTGACCCATCTAGAGCTGTGCAAGCATGATGCCCTGAGTTTGGTTACAGAAAGCTCCTGTTTGCGGATGACACCTTACTGGTCTCCAAATCTTCCATGGATATAAATAATCTGCTGGAGCAGTTTGGTGTCTTCTGCAGGCAGAGAAGGCGTGAGAACAATCTTAAAAAGACTAAGTATATGGTCCTGAACCCTAGCCAAATACCCCGCCCACACCTGTCCCTTGATGGTGTCCATACTTTTGAATATCTAGGGTAAACTCTTACGGAGCGCTTTAGTTGGTCTGCACCGATCCAGAAGAGTAAACGTAAGCTAGAGCACTATAGAGGAGGCATCTAGAGGGCCTTCCAGGGCTGTAGCTTTCGGCCACTATCTCCAACCCTCCAAATTTACAATCTACAAGCACTTGGAGGCTCGCTATATGGAGGAGGATTATGGGGAAATGAGAATGTCAACACTTTAAAGTTGGTGGACAACTGTGTTTTTTACGACTTTTAACTAGTCTTCCCTCTAGCACCCCACTTCTCTCTCTCCGGCTACAACTTGGCCATAGATCGATCGCTCATAGAGTGGGTCTTGGATCCTTGTTGTACTGGGAAGGTTCTGGGCCTCTGTAGACCTAGAGTGATATCAAATGGGACTGAAGGAGATTCTAAGGCACGCTGGGGCAACTAGGACCCCTAGGTTTGGGTTCATCAAATCTCAAATGGATGAGCTTGGGTGTGAGCATCTGTGGGCGGACTTTGGGACGGCTTGTAGAATACCAAAGTCTGTCCTCAAATGGATCTACTGAAGGTATGTAGATGGAGGACTACATAGAAATGGGAAGGTGGGCCCTCTGGCTTTAGCTTTTATAGAATTTAAAGATGTTTATTCTCCGGAAGAATACATGGATGGCATTGAGCCCCCGCTCGCAAAAACCCTGTATATAACATTTTACATTGGGAATTTGCTGTTAATGCCCATTGGCAGCATTTTTTCAACGATCCTGCCCCTTTTGCCGTGAGTTAAAGCAGTCCATTATCATACTCACAGGAGGAAATGGATACTGCCGCAGTGTCAAGTCAAGTCAAAACATCTTTATTCGATTCAAGGAATCACAAAAGAAGAAACAAAGTCATACAATATTCAAATGCTTCCATACCATAAAATATAATCACAGTTATAGAGTGCCAATTTATACAACGTTACATTTGTGCAAATATGCAATACGAATGTAAGGTGCGATCAAGTCTGTGCAAAAAAGAACACAGTCATTAAGTCCATTATAATAATATTCGCAGTTATGGGTTACCAATTCATGAAACGTAACATTTGTGCAAATGCGCAATATCTGGACTAAAGTGCGATCGCCGTTAAAATATAAAATACAGTTCGATATATAAAATACAGTGCCTTTTTACCAAAATATTTTTCCCCAGAATTACTGGGAGTACATTTCATAATAAAATATTAAATACTATGTACACTAAAAATAATCAACTAGAAAAAAGGTGCATACTTAATATTCTCAAGTCCACTGTTACAAAATCCTAATTAAAATTTCAAACCCTTCTTCATTCTAATATAATTAGCAGCCAACAAAAATCTCGAAACTCCAAAAACAACAAGCTGGGTGATATCTGTTTTTAAAATACGTAACATGTCCATATATCCTCTCACACCCATTTTCCTTACCAACGGTGCAATCCATTTCTGTGTGGCTTTCATATAGGTGGGGCAAATTAGAAGAACGTTTGCTATACTTTCCTTTGTAGACAGCTGACACATTGTACATTTAATATCTTCCTCCCTATTAAAAAGCGTTCCCCACTTGTCTGTAAAAGATCTAACATGAAGAGTCCCGTACCTAAATTTTAAATACAGTATCTTTGCAAGCTGAGATTCTATTTGATCGAGAAAAACTTCAAAACAAGGGGCGGGTTTGACCATCAGGTAATCATTCATGAGTGGGCCAGCGCTGCTATTCTGTACTACTTTTAATACAGTTTGGCTCCAATAAATCCTCTTAAATTAATTTCTTGAATCAAGAGTCCATTTTTCTGGATGGAGCCAGAACTCGCTAAGCCCGAGGTCTATTAGCCATCTATGTATGTTAAACAACCAAGGGAAGGTTACATGTATATCTAATGCAATGAGTTCTTTTAGTGCCTGCCTATAAATAAAAAGTTCATCAGTAGCCCATAGCCTAATCCAGTATAACAGGGTCATCAAAACTGCCCTGTCCTCAATGCGTTTTAACCCCAGGTCATATACATATGGAATCACCGGGGTACTTTGGGGTAAGGGGATCATTGCTCTTAAAACCCTATTTTCTCCTGTAGTAATAGTGGAAGTTTGCTCCCCACCCCATAGCTCAGAACCATAGAGGGCAGCGGTTTGGGCCTTCGATTTATATACCTCCAATGCCGGAGTGATGGATTTAGTATAGGTAGCATGGAGTTTTTTCAGGATGGGCACTGAATTTTGCATTAAGATCGTCCCTGATTTTCTGATGTGGGGGTGCCATGAACGCTTAGAATCTAGGGTCACTCCTAAATAAACAAAATTATGAACCATTTATACTACTGCACCATTTAATGTGATATTATTTTTAAAACTTTTATGGGGCCTTATACACATGTATTTAGTTTTTAAGGGATTTATTTACAGACCCTTTTTTGTACAGTACTCATCCAGCTTGTTAAGAAGATTCTGCAATCCCCTAGGGGTTTGTGAAAGCAAGATAGTGTCATCCGCAAAAGTCAGGGCACATACATGGGAACCACCTAACTTGGGGGTGTCTTGATTTGAATTCAGTAAGGAGTCCACCATATCATTGATGTAAAGGAGGAACAAGTTTGGTGCCAGGACGCACCCCTGGCGCACACCTCTCTTCACCGGGATCTCCTCTATTAGTTCCCCGCCTCGTCCCCAACGGACTTTTGCAAAATTATTTTCATGGAGTCTTATCAATTGCACCAAGATGTTTTTGGGGACAACTTGTTTTAACATGTTTACCCACAGCAGATCTCTTGGAACTAGGTCAAAAGCGGCCTTAAAATCAATGAAGGCCACATACAAGTTACCCAATCTTAATTTAGTGTATTTCCAGGCAATGTATTATTAGCCTAAATACATGGTCTATGGTGCTGGTTCTTTTTCTAAACCCAGTCTGGTAGGGGGACAATATATCATTATCTGTTAACCAATCATTTAACCTTTCAAAGATCTACTTTGAATATATGTTTTGAGTAATTTCTATCAGGCTGATAGGCCTGTAGTTGGCGGGATTGTCCCTACAACCCTTCTTGTATATAGGGACAATCACCGCCCCCTTCCATGATGCTGGAATGGGCTGGCCACTACTTATTGCGTTACACAGTAGATTCATGTACGGTGCCCATACATCTGGATCATGTCTAAAAAGAACCCCCGGGACATTGTCGAGCCCTGGAGCTTTTGATGACTTGATAGATACTATAGCCTGCATGGTTTCTATGATAGAAAAAGGTAGTGAAGCAATCTCTTCAGATTTTAACAGCTCATTAATTATAAATTCTGATTTGATGTAAAATCCGCAAGTGCATATAAGTGTGCAAAATTAATAAACCAAGTGCTAGGGGCCAGATGATAATCCTGGGCTGGCTTACTGGACTTATTGCCGTTTGCAATGATCCGCCAGAATAATGAATAGTCTCTTACCCTCGCTGCGGCTAGCAGATCTTCCCAGACTGCATCCTCCCAGCGTTTAAGTTCTAGGGTAAGATCCAGTTATAGTTTTTCCTCACTTGCCTAATTGTAACTGGTTCTTTGGAACGTAGTGTTTTAATTAGGTCTTTTTTGGCTATTCTACATGCTTTATTGAACCAGGGGTTAGCTAGCTTCAACTTGTTCTTGGGAGAAATTTTTCCCGTTGCTGCTCTAGTGAGATAGGGTTCAATTTTTTCCACTAACATTGAGTGGATTTGAGTAATTAAAATAGGATTTAAATCATCATTAGAAAGAAAAAAAGATAAAAGATCACAAAAAATATTATAAATAGAAGTCAAGGGTACTATTTTCCCTAAAATTGTTGGCCATCTAACGGCCCGCCTGTTATTACACAGCATAGGCTGTGGTACCTGCGGACCAAGGCTAGTCTGAAACTGGAAGTATTTTGCTTCTAAAATTAGGCAAAGGGGGAAGTGGTCACTTTCCCTTCTTTCCTCTACTCTAAAATCGATCACATACCCCCAATGTATTGCAGTTATCATAATGTAATCTATTGGTGAGGGCGCCTGACCCCTAGTGAAGGTATTTCTTTGCTCAGTATCAGAGGGGCACCTACCATTACACGCCCGAAATCCTTTTTCTATAGCAAAGTTAAAAATCTGCAGGGCTGAAACAGTACACCTTGCTAATTTCTCAATACTTAACTGCGGGATACCTAATGCTTGGTCTTCTTCCTCCGTTATAGTTTCCATGCCCCTTAAAGGTTTGTAGCAACAATTAAGATCACCGCCAAATACAGTAGGACCGTTATTGGTAGTAGAATCGATAGTCCCACCTAATTGATTAATTAGCGGTGCTTTCTTAGAGAGGTCACGTGGTCTCATATATATGCAAAAAAGTAAAAGGGTGGATTTATTAGGGAATTTTAAGTATAGTTCCTGAATATCACGTGAACCAGTCAATATCATCTATTTACGCATTTGCTTCATTCCTAATACAAATTAAGAGCCCACCTGAGGGTCTTCCTTTTTGATGATAGTTTCCTCAATGCTAAATGTTCAATAGCCTACCTTGTATAGTGGCTCCAAGGCCCACGTCTCTTGGAAAAGGCATATATCGAACTTATCTATGTAACTTTGCCAATCAGGTTCCAAGAGTTTTTTTGTGAGGCCTACTATGTTCCAAGACAAAATTTTGATAGTACTTGTTTTAGGGGCACTATCCCTTACTGTAATCTGCTCACTTTCCATGAGGGCATTAAGTTTTAAGTTAGGTTTATCAATCAGTTCCCCCTTTGGTCCTCATAGACAGTTTGTTCCTCAGGGCTTGCTTCCCCTTGGGTCCCATCAGGGAAATACTGATCCCCAGCGTTTGCCAATGACAGGTTAACAAGCACACTTAGTCAATCTACTACTTCAAGATCACTTTGCGGATTCAATGTTGTCACTGAACTGGTTGCATTAACCTTTATCACCATGGGATTCATTTGAGGGACAGAATTCGAAAGAGTTGTTTTATTTTGTCTAATCGCCATTTTTGAATCAAAAAATGTGTGGGTTCTTAAATTAAAGGTTATCAAATTGTCAGCTATTACCTTCGAATAAAAAGTTACCCTGATGTCATCCAGATCCCCTCCTTCTTGCTGTTGCCGTTCAGCACATCTGATGTCAGATTTAATTATGGAAAGGCAATGGCGATTAGTCCTAATCCAATGTATGACCTTATTAACCAAGGAATCCAAATCCTCCTTAGTTCCCGGCTTTAATCTAAGGGCATTCGTGAGGAAAACATGAGAGGGGATATATCTCCTCTGTGATTTATGCAGTGATCCCCGATTTGGAACTTGTTGGGGTACCTCTTGGAATACCTCTTTTCTAGCAGGTGGCAAACTATCGGGGGACCTTCTCATGTGAAGAGGGGTTTGCTCTCCTCTATGTAAACTATGCTGTTCTTGTTGGGCAATTGCTTGATGTCCTAAGTTTTGTCGGCGACCACTGCTATGGTCCTTATTGTAAAACCTGTGGGCACTATAGGTCTGTGGGTTAACTACTGCCGCAGTGCAACAGCATGGGGATTAGAAACTATAGGCCAGCTTCCAGGATTCTTTGATCTAACACAGCACCTCCAATTGTATTTGCTGTCTCTCGCTTCCTGTTGTGCATGTGGAAACTTAGGCGTAGAAGTGTACTGTTTTGAATGGGGGATGGCATTGTGTTGATACGAAAAAGCCATTTGTCCAGGATTGGAAGACCACCACAGTTAATGTTTTTATTCCTACAATCAAGTGGGAGCTTATTGTCATGTTTTAACCCCCCGAAGGAGACCGCCTTGTTAACACGGAGACAAAGGGTCCTGGAGAGAAAGAAACTCCACTTCCCAGGAGTCCTAGCGGCGCGCTCGCTTCTGATGGATTTACACATGCCAAGGGGTGCTTAAGAACCGGTGGTGGCACCCGCAGTGTGGGACACACACAGGCGTGCCCAGGACGCGCCCGGGCAAAGCCCAGGCAAAGGGGGGGGGTCTAACTGCGCCCGTCCCTGGCCAGACGAGGCAGGGCAGGGCCTCCCCCCTTGGCTGTGTAGAAGTCGACGGACCCGGTAAGAGAAATCAACGTTGCACTAACCTGCAGTATAATTAGAACCATGGGAAAAAGGAAATTACCACTGCAAGGGGGAAAATGCGCACAAAAAGTGCTCCCATAACAAAGTACTTAAAAAACGCTGTGGGCCTTATTAATAACAAAATCATGCATGTAGGGAAGCAACTGGCAGCAACAAAAACAGCACTTGAAGCGCTCTAAGGGGGAATGTGCCAGTAGGTGGGGCTGAACCTCCAACTTTGGAGCTCAACACGAGGGGAGAGGGCAAGGAGTCAGAAACTCATATATCAAACAATACTAACATCATGAACGCCCATTGTCCTTCGAATCCTTGTGTTTTAAACTCATCCCTGGAGATTTCAGTGTTAACCAACGATATATCTCCAGGATCTGGCAAAAAAAGCGACAACCAATCTTAACTGCTAATAGCCCAGTGGAGAGGCAGTCAACTAAGCCCACATCAAAGACTAAATCAAAAACAAAACCCAAACATAAACAGGAAGGAACTAACCTTGGGATGAACAAAGGGGAATGCAATTCCGTAAACCATAAGCCACATGATCTTGAGACCTTATTTAAGAATCTGCATGGTAAGCTGAACAGTATTGAAAGACGCTTGGGGCCCCTTTAGGATGGCGTGCGGATAACTTCTGCCGGCTGGCGGTAATCACTGCCGGCCCGGCAGGGGCGATCCGTCCGCCATCCGTGCAGAAATGACCACACGCCATATTACAATGGCTGGGGGGTCCGCGGCGGATGGAAAGACCGTCCGCCGCTTTTCCGCCCAGTCGACATGTCGACCGGGCAGAAAAGGGATCTATATGGTGGCGGTGTCCGAAAGACACCGCCAGCCATATCAGGGTGTGAGGTTTTAAATGCCTTTCTGTGGCGCCATTGCGGCCACGGAAAAGCATGCAGAGTCTGCTTGGGGGGGGCCCGTTGCGGGCCCCCAGGGACTCCAGGGGGGTGGGGCTGCACTTGGGAGGTACCTATGGTGCCCCCATGCAGTTCCATGCACAACATGCCTTTCTGGCATTGTCGGGAGCAGTGCTGAGTGCACCGCCCGACACAATGGTGGGAATGCAGGAGGCGCCTGCCACTGTGGTGGGCACATCCTAATTGCAGCCACGGGACCCCCGCCCTTATGGGGGGCGGTCCCTTTGAATGACAGAATGGCGGGCGGACTCCGCCCGCCATCCTAATGTGCCCCATAATGTCCGAAAGCAAGCTGTTGCAGAAAGATATGGCATTTTAACAGACATGGTTATAAACACATCCTCTTCTAAACCCACAAGCAAGACACCCTGCCTCACTATGTCAGCCCAAAACATAATGAAGAGCAAAAAATGAAAAATAGATTCTGTCATTATAACCGGGGCAGCCATACAGAGAGAGACACCCAATAGTGGAGGAACAATAAAGGATGTCCTGACAATACATCAAACACCAGGTTTAAGTTTAGACACAGATGACACCGCCCACCTTACAAGAGCTCCTACAACTCTGGGAACACTCAGAAGGGACAGATCAGCTGAAGAAGAAAACAATAATAAAGGGACTTTGAATCTTCCGCCCCAGGCAACCCCATATGTTACAATTTTAAATAGCATCCCGAAAATAGCTGTAAATCAGAGAGAAACGTATGAGTCATTGAAAAATCAGGTGGTTCACTGGTTTTCGGTTAACTCTAATGTTGGGGCACATATTTTACATCAGGACAATATTATGCTGAGGAGAGTCAATTGGGTAGGCAAATCTAGAAAGTCATGCCCTGGAGACTGCGTAGTGGTAAATTTTCGAAATAGTAAACTGGTGGGTGATCTGTTGAGCATCTTCTCAAATTATGATAAAGGCTATCATCCTGATGATTTTAACAATATAATGGCCATCCCATTGGGATTTTTTTATAGGAATAAGTATGGCAAAAATAACACATATATGAGTTATAAACATATGTTAAATATGCCCTTGTATAACAGGTACTTACCACTAAGAAGATGCAGTGAAATAGATTGACAAAGGGGGGACAGTGCTGCTAACATATCTTTGATTATGGGTCATGTTGCAAACTGTGGACTCCTAGACATTTATTTGACAACACAGGTTGAGGCGGGTGGAATGGAGGAGCATTTGTGTGGTGCTGGGCAAGAGACCATGTTGATTGTTGGTCTGGAGGGTGTTGACCCGGCTGCACCACCCCGGACAGAGGCTTTGAGCCTAGTGTCGGTGGGGATAAACACCTATTCACCAGTGACCCGATGATAGATGGTTCTACCATATACCCTAGTGAGTTTTTAAATATTATGACGTGGAACGTCGCTGGGATCAAAAACAAGATCAGGGATGAGGATTGGCTGAAAACATTAGAGGGGTGTGCGGTTGCACTAATCCAAGAAACGTGGTGTTCTGACCCTTTTTGATTAACGGTTACCAAACAATTTGCACAAATGCTATCCCTTCCAGGATGGGTAGAACAAAAGGTGGCTTAGCCACATTAATTGCGGTCACCTCGCCTTTGATCTTAAGGAATACAAATGTGATGTCTCATCCGAATATTACCAGATTTAGCATTTTTATTCAAAAGACAAACAGGCCATAGTTATTATAAATTTTTATACAATATTTTCGATAACACGAAGAGTAAGGCTATCAAAGCACTTGAAAAAGATTTGGATACATTTTTTAAGGGGAATTCATTTTAGTTTGGGCGGGTGATTTTAACTGTGTTATGTATGCTTATGAAGTTTGAGAACCCTGTGGGTATTGTGATGAATTCGGGGACAGGATTTTGCATTTCTCACATGATACGTATGGGAAGGCAATCAATAATGCTGTACACAAATATGATCTAGTTGTTTTAGAACCCACCAGTTTAGATGGAGTAATAACAATGCAAACCTTTGTCGGGAGAACCTCAACCATAGACCATTTCATTGTATCATCCAACTGTCGTGATTTGGTGGAAAAAATACAAATCAACATAAGCCTTTTTAGTGATCATAACCCCTTATCCTGTCGTTGAGACTAAACCTAACACCAAAAACACAGGGGAACACAATGGATGCAGAAATTAACACACAGGGTAATAATGGCATTTCAATAAAGTTGACAGGAGTGAATCCAGCCACATTCATGTAAAACCTTTTAGGGAAAACTCAAAGAGATATAGATACCTGTCTGGATGGTTTCTCCTCGGACCCGGCAATTATAACTGCCTTTTGTAATATTACCGCTGCAATTGCGAGTTAATTAACAACTAAAAGGAGAAAGAAAATGTGTGCCCTAAACCCCAGATGGTTTAACCACGAATGTTCTAGGGTGAATGGGGAACTTAAATTTACACTAAAACAAAAACCTAAAGATAGTGCCAGGATCGGTATTGTGAGGAAAGAATATAAAAACGCTGTGAAAGAACGTAAAACGGAGATATGCGAGGGGACATGGGGGAAATTAATCCAAGCAGCTGAATTGAATGACCAAGCTCTCTTTTGGAAAACAATTAATCATCCTTTTTTCAGAGAGAATAATTCTGTAAAAAATTGAAACCATGGTAACCCCGGAAGACTGGGTTACCCACTTTGAGAGTATTTTCAACCCAGATGCTTTGAAAATAGCCTATGATAATAGGGGCAATTTTATAATAGGAGAATCAGTCAGAACCCCCTTAATAACAACAGAAGAAAATAGATCGGCACTACAGAAAAGTGCCAATGGTAAAGCCGCGGGCGTGGATGGGGTTCCTATTGATGTTTTTAAACATAATATGCATTTTTTAATACCAATTTTATTGAATGTTTTTAATGCCACACTTAAGGGCGTATTACCGGACACTTGAGTCGAAAGCATTATCGTACCCATCTTTAAAAAAGGAAATAGAGGGAAAGCTAATTGTTACCGCCTAATATCTCTTCTTGATTCCACTTCTAAAGTAACGGGTCGTATAATACTAGAAAGGCTTGACAGCTGGGCCAATGAGCAAAACATTTTGACAGAGGCACAGTATGGTTTCAGAAGAGGTATTGGGACGGTCGAACAATGCTTACATTTAGAATTATTAATAGGGAAGTACACCTTAGCAAAGGATGGGACGCTTCACTTATGTTTCGTCGATTTAACAAGCGCTTTCGACCTAGTAAACCACCAAAAATTATGACAAACACTTAAAGAACTAGGGGCGCCCATTGCTATCATTAAATATCTGTCTCAAATTTATAACTTCCTAACCTCGAGGGTACGATTTGGAAATATGGGGGAATGTACTTCGGATTTTAGAGTCATGCACAGTATCAGACAAGGGTGCACCCCTTTTATTTTCCATTTACATTAATAATATAGACGACTTTTTACAAAATCTAGCTGCAGATGCCCCGAAAGTAGGAACACGCCCCACGCCAGTATTACTATATGCAGATGATGCTGTCCTAATTTCTAGGACAGCTAATGCGCTGCAACTCCTAATAGATAACTTTGTATCTTACATGACTGAAAATGATATACAGCTAAATTTAAAGAAAACATTTCTCATGTCATGTGGGAGTAACAGATCTAAGAATAGACAACACCATGTGTGCGGCGTTACTATTAGTAGAGTTTTATCTTTTTCTTGGGGATGCTTTTTAATAGGAACGGTTCATGGAATACACATATTGAATCATGCAATATGAAATTTTTAAGAATCACGGAGAGTATCTTTAGATTCTCCGTGAAAATAGGAAATAAACCCACTAGTAAATTCCTAACTTTGTATCGGAGCAAATGTGTCTCAGGGGTCTGCTATGGGGCTGCAATCTGGGGGAGAGCTAATACCGCCTCCCTACAAACCCAAGAAAATAACTTTTTTTAAAGATTGTTTGCAGTCCCTAAGGCTACAGCTAACTATATAGTTCACAAAGAATTGTCCGTCCCATACCTTAGCGACACAATAAATATGGCTGGCTTGATATTCTGGAGAGGAATATGGGCAAAGGAGGAAACAAAATTGACAAAAGACATAATAATGGACAGTTTAACCCTTGACCATAGCCGGAAAATACCATGGCTGGAGTACATCTTTAATCTGCTAACATGTTGCAAAGTTGACATTGATAAAAGGAACCCTACATATATCTTAGAGCTCGGTAAAAGCGACCTGAAGCTCAAATATCTAAATGTTATGGAAAATGAAAGGAATAGGGCTGCCATCAAAAAATCTAGTGTTGTTTCTTACTGCGAACGCCCTCTTATGACGATGTTACAGCCTTACCTAACGCTGGTAAGAAATATCCAACATAGATTTTATTTGACCAGATTAAGGATGGGGACTTTACATTTTTTATTTGCATTCCCAAAAGTGGGGTCATAAACTACCAAATTGCCCGTGTGACAGAAAAACAACACAATCCATGCTGCATTTTATTCTGTTTTGTAGTTTTTATAGAGATATCCGGAAATCAATTTTGAAGCCTCTTTTTTTATCGAATAGTTGTTTTAATTACAAACAAGCTTTTAATTTAATTTGTAGTCTGGGAAACTTGAAAATTATAAATTTTGTTATTCGATATGTGTATGTATTGTATTGTATTCAGAATTTATATAGCGCGGATTGTCACCCTGCGGGTATCCTGGCGCTTAGACTTGAAAATAGCCACCATAGACCAGATTATCAGTGGGAATGAAAAGGCACTTGCACTTTATGTAATCTCATGCACTTATGATTTTTGCACATTAATATCATAAGTCGGTTGTGTAAACAATCTTCAAATTTCAAATTCAATGTACTTTATTCGGTTAGAAATATAACCATAAAAGCATGACACGTAATATTACATTCACAGGTAAAATAAAATGACCAAAGATTTCAATAAAAGTGTAATTCCATAGTCGCAGACTGTGAAAAAACAAAGTGGTAAAAAAATTATTACTACAGAAAAAGAGTTTAATTCATTGCTTTTTTAAAATTCCCATCTGGATAGTGTCTCTGTCCATACGTTTTAGTCCATCAGAGTTAGACCCGAGAGTGGGTCAAATTGATTAAAAGTGGGGATGATGTAGCAACTTGATACAAAACCACTTCTACCCGTCAGGTAATTACTCTGTGCATTTTAACATGGGACGGGACATATAATGTTCTGGGGTAGAATTAACTTAGGCTCCAGGTGGATATAGGAGCATCTCCTATTTGTGGCTGCCGTGATTGAAGATGGGGACGACGTATTCACTCCTGAATTTTACAAGTACCAAATCGCCTGCAATGTCTTTTGGGAGAGGTCCTAGCCAGCCCACCCTTCTAACACTTAGTATAGTATCATCGATGTTGGATGGCAGAGGTCTATTTTTAGTTAGCCAGAACATGACCTTATTTCTTAGGTCCTGTTGTCTTTCGTTTTTTCCCTTAGTGAGTTCTGGTATTCCCAAGAGGATGCACACAAAAGGAGCGGCCTCCGGTGGCAAATGTAGGAGATTGGTTTTATAAGGCATATTCTCTCTGTTAGCAGCTGACCCCTTGTGTATTATAGATGCTTTGTTCGGCCCAAATCTAGAGTAAGAGCACCATGCTGTTGGGCCTGCTTTCGAGGAGTTTAAAATTGTCTTTTGTGGGGTTACTGATTGATTAAGGGTAGTCTTACTGTGTATGGTAGTTTTAGGCATTTCTGTGGAGGCTGGGCGCTGTGGCTGAGAGGGTCCTGCCAGAGTTTTTATAAGTGACGGGTTGGCCTTAATCGCTTTCTCGACACCCGTGAGCCTATCCCCTAAACTGGTTATTTTTTCAATCAGGGGAGATATTAATGTTTTCAACATGTTTTTAATCGAGGCCAATAAAGAAGCCGGAATAAGTGCTTTAGGGGTGGCAGTGCTGTGGGTGTTGTGCAGTGGGGGAATTGGATTTAGTTTTTATTGTTTTGCCTGACTCCCCATTTGTTTAACCCCATCTCTCTTCCTTTTAGCAGAGGAGGCCTATAGTGACACTATAGATTTGAAATTTAACTTTGGTTGTGCAAAAAAGGGAGTACCCTGGGAGCTTCCAGTTAGTTGGGATTGTCTACAGGGCTGGGGACTAATGGTTGCTATAGTGCAAATAGGGGCACTAATTTGCACAATTCCTGATTCCACAGGGGCGTACGTGGATTTGCATAACTTATTTAGTTCCTCCAGCAGTGATAAATCAGATGCTGCATCGGCAGTCTGTGCGAGAGAACCTATACTGGAAGAACTATCCATGACGGGGGATCGTTCTATTCTCTCTAGTTCACTGGAAATGGGGAGAGTTGCCCTCTTAATGAAGTAGGCCATCGTTCCCTTAAGCAAGTCACACTGGGAGGGAGTATTTCTGGTATCCTCCTTGCGGGTCATAGCGAAATGGATTATATAAGTTAAAACTGAATCACAATCAACCACGGGGGAAAGGTTCAACTATGGTGACGCTCTGGATGGACCTGTAATGAACAGGGGAATGTCAATGAGTATCTGTACCTTTTGACTTTGTATTACTTTCTTCCACAGGTCACAATCGAAAGGGGGTGCTCAGCCCGGCGCGCGTCCCGCGACGCGGGGGCTCTAGCTGGACTTTAGAGCACCTCCGGGGGCGGTACAGGGCGTGCGCGACTTCTGGTCGCTTGGGCCACTGGGCAATGGAGTCCGCAGTGCCGCGATGTCCGGAAGATGCGGCGGCAGGCGGTAGCAGTGCTGGGAAGCAACGCGGAAAGGCTGCGGCGCTCCAGTAACCCTCCACCACTCCCAGGTCAGTTGCGTTGTGTAAACAATCTGATAAGCCCTGAATCCCCCTATACTGACTAGGAAATGTATTAAGATAAGATATGGCACTGTGCACTTTTTGTACCCGTATGCACTAAATAAGCACCAGCATTTTTAATCAGAATTAATTATTTTGCATTACTGTTAGTGTAATAACTCGAATTGTTTATAATCCCTAATGGCTGCTTCATAATTGTAATGTGTATTTTATATATTGTATTTGCATTAGTATTACGTTTTGGTATTTCTTAGCCTGCTTAAATAGAAACTGCTATTCAAATAATTTTTAATTATGATGTAATGAAGGAATGTTATTCCTTGAATAATGCTTTTATGGTGGTTTTACTTGCACCGAATAAAACTGAATTTTGATTTGATTTGAGACATAATCAATGCTTTGCCTATTTACCAATCTGAGCCTGCTCTTTTTGTATATTATATTTTATGTGTTTTTAAGAAATTATTAGTGGACAATGTTTCTATGTTGCTAGTATGCTGCTACCTATGGATAATGTTTATATGATTTTTTTATGATGGTTTTATTTATGGTTTTCAATGTTTCAGTGTATTGACGTTTTTATTTGTATGTGCTTCTTTGCCATTAATTGCCGAATAAAGATTTGATTTATTGGTTTGATTGATTGAAAACCTGAGGTCATGTTTTCATTGGGATCATCAAGCTGAAAGGGCTTTTCAAGCCTTAAAAGAGGATTTTACCTCAGCTCTGGTTTTTAGTCAACTAGACCCCATGAAGAAATCTTTTGGGGCAGTTTTGTTGCAATGCCAGGGAGATGATAGGTTGGAACCCCCAATTGTTTACTATTCAAGATCCTTATCTTCCTCATAGCAGAATTACTCTGTAATAGAAAGAGAACTAATGGCATGAAAGAAGCTTGCTAAGAGTGGAGTGGAAACACCTTCTCCAAGGTAGTTGCCATAGCTTTGAGATCAAGATGGATCACAGAAATCTCCAGATGCTGCAGGAGTTTCATTGCAAAAAACACAGTTGATGGACAGAATGCAGAACAATGTCTTACATTCACCCCAGTACAAAGATCTGGGCCTAAATCCATAGTTTGTATGCACTCCACACCACCCTAGGTCAGACAATGGCTATATGCAAATCAGCCTTGACCCTGTGCCTCATGGGAACAGTCCAGCCCGAACTACCAAGCC
Source organism: Lissotriton vulgaris (assembly GCF_964263255.1). Taxonomy (NCBI): domain Eukaryota; kingdom Metazoa; phylum Chordata; class Amphibia; order Caudata; family Salamandridae; genus Lissotriton; species Lissotriton vulgaris. Next base: position 1,296,644,257 of record NC_141685.1, on the reverse strand, counting down.
ATGTCTTTCCTAGACCGGAATCAAGCATCCAAAGACCGGTTTCAGGCTATCAGCCTTCTTCAGCCTGGATAGCTTGACTCCAGTGGTTCAAAGGTTCAAAGGTTTTTTTATTTGCATAATTAGCTAAAATTATTACAAAATTCGCATAATAAAATAACGATACAAAATTTATTAAAAAAAATTACTAAAATTGTTGTCTCTCGGCTATTGTTTTGTTTAGGGGCTGGGCTTGTGAGGTCCTGGGGTTAAGCTGGCCCTGTTTGCCCACGAACTGGATGGTCCTCATATTCTATTAGGTCTAAAAGTTTTCTTGCTTATGCCAAGAATTTGACTCCACGGCATACTAGGATTATGTTGGAACCACCGAGCCAGCTTGTGACTGCGTGTCTGCAGGATCGAATGTTGAGAGCATTAAAGATGGGTTTCAATAAGAGTCATCTCTGACTTATCAGGGCCGGATATAAGCAGAAAAGGTGGACAAGTGTTTCGGTGTTGTACCCACAAAGGCGACATTGATTCGTCTGGTGTGATGATTTCCAGGACGGTAGTAAATCCTTTGTGACATGCATCCCCATCCGATAGGCTGTAAAAGACTTTTTTAGGTTACCACTGAAGTGGGATGTTAGATATGTGTGTGTTTTTGGGGTTGTGAAGCTGTTCAGGATGGTCCAGGCATGCCGCCGTTTTGCCAATAACTCTTTGTCCTCAAAAAAAGATTTCCATTTTGCTGCCGTATTGGCTGATGTTTTTAGACTTACTTTATCTGTCCCTGATTTCCAAGCGACTGCTAGCTCTAACTTTTCCACGCAGAATGTCAAATACTTTCCCCAATTGTTCATGGATTCAGTTTCCCCTAGTTTTTTAATTTCCTCCCAGCTTAGCCAGTCCAAGGAGTCTTGATCTGCAGATCTAAGTTTGTGGCAGAAGTTCACGAAGCCGCTCATGCTCCGGAACTTCTGATTTTGCAGTCCAAATTCGAGCCTGACTTGTGCGGCTGAAGCAGATTTGGGAAGATTGAAGACCGCTTTATAAATTTTAATTTGTAGTTCATTCAAAAGGTCCACCTCCTTACCGCACCACGTGACTAAGCCATAAGATAAAGTGGGCATAATCTGTGCAGCCATTGTTTTTAATAAATGATTGTAGTTGGGGCAGTCCATTTTTTCCTTTAGAGAGCGATACGCGAAGATTAAAGATTGTACTTTTGCTTTGAGTGCTATTTTGTGGTCCTTATAATTTGCTCCTTTTGTTATTGTAATGCCCAAGTACTTCTAGTGTTCTTGTTCTTTCACTGGTGCCCCTTGGGCCATCCATTTGTACTTTAGGTTTTGCCGGTCAACTAGGCGGACCACTTTAGTTTTCTCTTTGTTAAGTGCTAGGCCTTCCCGTTCTAGGTACAGTGGTAATTTATTAATAGCTCTTTGTAAGCCAATAGGTGTCTTGCTCAATAGTACAATATCGTCGGCATATTGTAAATAATATATTGGATTGTTTGCCAAAAATGGAGGATGGTTGTCTGTTGATTCGATCGCGCTTGTGAGATTAGAGAGAAAAAGGTTAAAAAGGGTAGGGGCTAGTACACAGCCTTGCTTTAAGCCTTGGGGCATTTGGATGCTACTGGTGGTACTGCCACCATTTCCCAACTTTACTCTTACCCAAGTATGGTAATGAAGAGCTTTGATGGCTCTTAGGAGTTGGTAAGGCATCCCCCAACTCTCTAGTTTGCTCCACAAGCGCACTCTGTTTACCCGATCGAAGGCAGACTTGATGTCTATGAAACAGGCATACAAGCGAGTGCCATTTGCTATTGCTTGGTCCGTTAGGATAGACAGGCAGGTTAGGTTAGTTGTTGTTCCCATTCCTTGCCTGAAGCCTGTTTGAAATTTTGGCATGATCTTTGTTTCTGATATCCAGACTTGTAATTCACGTAGAATGCAAGAGGCGTAGAGTTTAGCCTCTACATCTAGTAAGGATATCAGTCTAAAATTTGCAGGATTGCGATGATCGCCATGCTTAAAAATTGGGTGGATTATACTTCCCTCCCAAGAGGCGGGTATCTCTGCGAGATTGTATATTCGATTGAACAGTGGCGTTAGAATTTCTGCCCACAGATCCGGGTCATGCTTAAATATCGCATTCGGTAGACCGTTTGGTCCTGCTGCACCCTCTGACTTTAGTCTTGAAATTATACCTCTTAGTTCAGTTTTGGTGATTAAGTCAGCTGGGTCTGTTGACCCCTTAAGGGGTTTTTCCTGGTTGGATTTCCAATTGTCCTTCTTCGTCACTCCTTTTGGTTCCTCCATGTTGGCTTTAACTGCCCCTGAATCTTTAACGAGACCTGTATTTGTATTGCTATATAGGGTTTGCACATGTCTGATCCAGGTTTCTGCTCCAACCCCGGCTTCTTGTAGGATTTTTGCCCCTTGGTTAAGCTCGTTTATGATGCCCCAGAAGACCCTGCTATTAGGTTTTTTTCCCGCAATTAGCAGTTTATTCCAAATAGATTCTTTGTATGAATACTTTGCGGCCCTCAATGCCTTCCTGTAGATGTTCCTTGCTCCCCTCAGATTAGATTTGTTTACCACAAGCCCTGACATTTTTTGGTTTGCGACGGCCCGAACCTCCTTAGCGACCTTTCTTTTTTTGGCTCTTAAGTCCATGTTGAACCAGGGCTCCTTCTTGATGTTAAAGTTACTGTGCTTCCCTTCCCTTGCTGGGAACATTTGCTGCAGAACTCGAATCATTTGCTCCCAGCTTATTACGAGGTCCTCTTCATTTTGAATTCCAAAATTGGCTATATGTGATTTTACTGTGTCCGTAATTTTGCCCAACCCCTCTCCGTGCCATTTCAATTTTTTCAAGTTGAACTTTGATGCATGATGCAGAAGGGCGGTCGTTGTTAGCGCCATACTTGGTGCAATATTCAAGGTTAGTATTTGTGGGAAGTGGTCGCTTTCTACCCGATGTTCTATGTGGAATGATTTGATGTTAGGAGTTAATTCGTCACTTACTAAGGAGTAGTCGATTATTGAGTGAACCCTGCCGCTCAGGTATGTAACTGCTGCCGGCATGTCCCCCTTAGTATTGCCATTCATAATCGCCAGACCATGGTCTTTTAATATGGATGCAAATTTTTTTCCGCTACCATTTCCCGTCATCTTCACCTTCGCCTTGTTTTGATCAATAAGGGCGTTGTTGAAGTCCCCGGAAATTACCATTGGGTATTGCGAGTAGGTTCTTTGCATGGACTTGATAAGTGACAATAACGTTGCGTGTTTTTCTTTTTGTACCTTTTTGTCTGGATGGATATAGACGTTAAATATTAACAATTTCCATGGTTCAGTCCCCGGTGGCGATACTTCGGTGATTTTGATCACTTGGGCCCACTTCAGGCTAACGTCTATTTCCTCAGATACCCAATTATATTTATGGGTTACGTAAGTTGATAGTCCACCATGGGGATGGCCGTGCATGGAGAGTCTTTCTGCATATATTTGATGTTCATGGAAACCTTGGACTGGGGTTGATTGCAGTTTCCAAGATTCCTGAATCAGAATTATATCTTGTCGTTGGAAAAAGACTCTGGTTTCACTATCATGGGCCATTTCTCGAAAACCATGCACGTTCCATGAACAAATTGAAACAGATGAGTTCTTTGTTAGGTTCTGGGGGAGCAATTCGTTCTGATGATTTACGGAGAAGTTTGGATCTGGGTTAGGTAGCTTTATTGCCGAGGACATTAGGTATCCATGACCAATCCGTTCTATCAGCGTGGTGAAAACCGTTTCTTTGCGCTTTACAACTTTCGCTTGATGGCTCTATCGTGGAAGCCCAACGTAGACAAGAGATGTTTTGACCTCTGCTCCCCTGTCCCTTGTCTTGAACAGTTATATTTGATTGTAGGGGATGGGGTACCTTGGGCGCTTATGTCTCATTATAGATATTCCCCATGATTCAAACTGCGCTTTTTCAAGATATATCCTTTCTACCAGATCCTTTGAGGCCCAAGTTGTAATTGTTTCCTCAATCGCCCCATTGTTAGCATTTTGTTGAAATTCAACAGAGTTGAGGTCCTGGGAACTGATTTCTTTTAAAGCCGGTAGTTCGTTAAACAATTTTAACAAGTTGCCTCGATTTAAGAAATCCTGTGACCCCCTAGTTACATATTCGGGGATAAAAGTTAGCTTTAAATCAAACAACTCTGGGTAATTAGTTGGCTCCATTTGTGATGTTCCGGTTTTGCAAAGTACTGAGTTATAGGGTTGCGTTTGGGCCGTTCTTTGCTCCCTTCGTAATAACGAACATTTGCGTTCCTTTGCTAGAACTGTGATTTGTATGGGGCTTGAGGCTGTTTGAAATTCGGGTATTGCTGCTGGTCCTTGAGGTTCATATGCATTACTTTCCAATATGGTAAAAAGTTGTTGCTCAATTGTAATTTTTGTGCCGACGTTGTGGCCCTCTTTGGAGTCACATTTAGAATCCAAACTATTTTTTACCCGGGCTGTGGTCGGCTCATGTTGCTCGATGCCTCCCTGTTTGACCACCTGTTTTGGCTTTATTTGTTCTTTTCCCGGTTCTGGAGCTTGTGATTGGTGGTTCAATATTGTGAGCGTTTTACTAATTTCCATTGTGGAAGGGGATTTGGTTGATTTGGCTCCTGACCGGGGGCCATCACCCCTTGATATGAATGAAGTGTTTGAGTGGTCGAGTCGGTCTATGTGGATTTCCTCACTCACTGACGGCCCATTCAAAAGGTTAGATTTTTTTTCTCTGAGGGTATTGGTGTTAAAGATGGGGAAAGTTTTGCTCTGATCTATATGTTGATTGTTCTTGTATTTGAGCCTTGCCTTCCTTGCCCTTTTCCTTTGTCTCTTTGTGGGATGCTCCTCAAATGTGGATTGGTGAGATGGTTCGATTTCTTCAATATTTGGGTCTCCTTTATCTGGGCCACATTCCTTTAGTAATGGTACTTTATCCATTATTTGTTCGCTTTTCTTTGGGCCGTTTGAGAGATTTCTCTTGCGCGACTGAGAGTTCTCCGGGGTTGGCTTAGTTTCTGTCGTCTGGCTGTGGCCACGAGATAGTTTTACTTCCCCTAAAATGTCCATCAAAATGGCCGGGAGGCTTGCCAGCTTTTCTATAATACTTTCACATCCGCAGATTTGTTGTTGGTTGCTCCAGCTGGTTTTGGGTTCTAATTTCCCCTGGGTTGACAGGAGCAATGAAAGGGAGTCCAATTTTGTGTTTATGCTTGAGATATGCCCAGCCATCAAAGTGATGAGGTCGATCTGGACTTCAATTTTGTTTGATTGAAAGTTCAGCACCCTAATTGCTTGCTCTAGAGTGCTTAACAAAGGTTGGGTCCATGATGCGGCGGGCTCGGCATTTTGGATTTTACTTGGGTCCTTGGGCTCTAAGTCCGACGCGCTCCCTGATGAGATTGTAATTGGGTCGGTATGGGCGTGGTATGGTTGATTTGCCTGCATGATAATGCTGTCATTTATGCTTCCTTTTTGTTGGTCTCTTATTGGCCCTAGGCCACGCGGGGTTGAGACCCGCATAACCGGACTCAGATGTCGGCCATCAAAACCGTATTCTTCTCGTGACGTTCTTCCTTGTGAATCGATATACTTTATAATTCTCTCTGAGAGTTCCTCAAGTTGGGAGTCATTGGATAGAAAAAGAGGCTGTAACCATGGGTCTCCTTCTTGCCCAGATGTGATGGATTGTTTTTTTTGGTCTGTATTGGCCTCCTGCGCGCTCTTGCTCGCCATTCCGTGATCTCTATTCTCTGTTGGCTCCATGATTGCCTCACTTTTGTTCTCGCTCGACCTGATGTCCTTCTTGAGGCAATTATCTGTGGTATTCTTTTCTGCGCTACCTCCCTCTGTTTCGTTTGTAGCTGCGGGTATGTTGGGGCCATGCACCTGGGCGATGACTAACTCTTGTTTGCCTTGACAGTTGGAGCCCAAAAACGGTGGTGGGGATACACACGCTGTATCGCTACATGGCGTATTCTGCAGAATATTGGCCCGGGGGGAGGGTGCGTTCAATGGCGCAATGGGGCTTGGTAACTTACCCGCCTTCGCAGTCTGTGCGTAGATCGCCGCCATTGGATCCTTGAGATAAAAGAATTTTAGGAGTCCGGATTTCCTTCTGGGGTCTGGTTTTAACTCAGGGGTAGGTACAGATACCAGCCTCTCCCTGGGGTTTAATTCAGGCCCTATACCTGATGATGTGTTGGGTTCCGTGGTTGTCTTTCTTAGCTTTTTTAGGGGTTTTTTGCTCTCCACAGGTTGTCGCGTTTTTCCTGATCTCATTTCCCCAATTGGGTCCCTTTGACCCCCCGTGGAGACTCTGGTCGTGGTTGGTGGTAATTGTTACGGTGTGGTCTTGACGAGGTCGGGGGATGTGTGAACAACTGTTCAGTTGAATGAGTGGCCCAGCCTAGCTAGGCACGTCGCTTCCCTGGGCCTGGCGCACAGGCTCTCTTGGACTCTCTCTTGGGCTCCCAAAAGTCCTAGGTCCTCAGCTGCTCTTGTGCGCTGTCCCTTTGTTCTACTGGCTCCCCGTTTTGCTTTCTCCTGGCGGGCTTCGAGCGTTTGCTTCCTCCGCTCGCCGCTTCGTCCCTTCTCCTCTTTTGCGACACTATGTATCGTGTGGGGGTGCTCCACTGCTCCACCTTGACTCCAGTGATATGGAGAATCTGGGACTCACGTCTGAGCATACCCAGCCCACTCGGGGTGAAAATTGCAAAAAACACAGTTGATGGACAGAATGTAGAACAATATCTTACATTCACCCCAGTACAAAGATCTGGGCCTAAATCCATCGTTTGTTTGCACTCCACACCACCCTAGGTCAGACAATGGCTATATGCAAATCAGCCTTGACCCTGTGGCTCATGGGAACAGTCCAGCCCGAACTACCAAGCCATGTCTTTCCTAGACCGGAATCAAGCATCCAAAGACCGGTTTCAGGTTATCAGCCTTCTTCAGCCTGGATAGCTTGACTCCAGTGATGTGGAGAGCCTGGGACTCACGTCTGAGCATACCCAGCCCACTTGGGGTGAAAATTGGAAAAAACACAGTTGATGGACAGAATGTAGAACAATATCTTACATTCACCCCAGTACAAAGATCTGGGCCTAAATCCATCGTTTTTTTGCACTCCACACCACCCTAGGTCAGACAATGGCTATATGCAAATCAGCCTTGACCCTGTGCCTCATGGGAACAGTCCAGCCCGAACTACCAAGCCATGTCTTTCCTAGACCGGAATCAAGCATCCAAAGACCGGTTTCAGGCTATTAGCCTTCTTCAGCCTGGATAGCTTGACTCCAGTGATGTGGAGAGCCTGGGACTCACGTCTGAGCATACCCAGCCCACTCGGGGTGAAAATTGCAAAAAACACAGTTGATGGACAGAATGCAGAACAATGTCTTACATTCACCCCAGTACAAAGATCTGGGCCTAAATCCATCATTTTTTTGCACTCCACACCACCCTAGGTCAGACAATGGCTATATGCAAATCAGCCTTGACCCTGTGCCTCATGGGAACAGTCCAGCCCGAACTACCAAGCCATGTCTTTCCTACACCGGAATCAAGCATCCAAAGACCAGTTTCAGGCTTTCAGCCTTCTTCAGCCTGGATAGCTTGACTCCAGTGATGTGGAGAGCCTGGGACTCACGTCTGAGCATACCCAGCCCACTCGGGGTGAAAATTGCAAAAAACACAGTTGATGGACAGAATGCAGAACGATGTCTTACATTCACCCCAGTACAAAGATCTGGGCCTAAATCCATCATTTTTTTGCACTCCACACCACCCTAGGTCAGACAATGGCTATATGCAAATCAGCCTTGACCCTGTGCCTCATGGGAACAGTCCAGCCCGAACTACCAAGCCATGTCTTTCCTACACCGGAATCAAGCATCCAAAGACCGGTTTCAGGCTTTCAGCCTTCTTCAGCCTGGATAGCTTGACTCCAGTGATGTGGAGAGCCTGGGACTCACGTCTGAGCATACCCAGCCCACTTGGGGTGAAAATTGCAAAAAACACAGTTGATGGACAGAATGCAGAACAATGTCTTACATTCACCCCAGTACAAAGATCTGGGCCTAAATCCATCGTTTTTTTGCACTCCACACCACCCTAGGTCAGACAATGGCTATATGCAAAGCAGCCTTGACCCTGTGCCTCATGGGAACAGTCCAGCCCGAACTACCAAGCCATGTCTTTACTAGACCGGAATCAAGCATCCAAAGACCGGTTTCAGGCTATCAGCCTTCTTCAGCCTGGATAGCTTGACTCCAGTGATGTGGAGAGCCTGGGACTCACGTCTGAGCATACCCAGCCCACTTGGGGTGAAAATTGCAAAAAACACAGTTGATGGACAGAATGCAGAACAATGTCTTACATTCACCCCAGTACAAAGATCTGGCCCTAAATCCATCGTTTTTTTGCACTCCACACCACCCTAGGTCGGACAATGGCTATATGCAAATCAGCCTTGACCCTGTGCCTCATGGGAACAGTCCAGCCCGAACTACCAAGCCATGTTTTTACTAGACCGGAATCAAGCATCCAAAGACCGGTTTCAGGCTATCAGCAGGAGTTTCATTGTCAGAACAGTCAGCAAGCCTCTCGGGCAGGAAACAACATTTACAACACTGGCATTGTCACACATCCATTACAAATCAAAGGCCTTTAATGCGCATGCCTATACAATGAAAATGTATGTATTTGCAGGTTAGTGTATAATATGTATATATTTGTGTGTGTGTGTGTTGTTATATTCCATATGGGTACCATAATACAGGCCTCAGTAATCTCATTACCCTTCACCTATATTCTCTCCCTACATTACACTTGTCTCGGTTTACAGGGACTGACCTTTTACCTAGATATTGCACTGCATTCAGGACGCAGGTTTTCCCTAGTTCTAAATCTCATACATCATGCATGAGGATTCTTGGAAGCACAGCAGGACTACAATCTCCTGTATAAAATCTATGTATAAAGTTCATGCACATGTCAACCTTAGGCCGACATAGTAATACAGCAAAGTAGGACCCCAGAGGAGACCTAAGGGTGTATATATATATCTCATCTTGCTAAGATAGACAGAGGAGACCGAGACTTCCCGGTCGACACACTGACCAGAGACGCTGAGGTTCCTGCACAAAGATGCCCCAGCTCACAGTGGTCTAACATCCCTTGCGGGGTGTCAACCTTGAAGGGCAAAACTCTGCCACAGATGAGTAGGCGAAAAATCCTATTTATTGGCTGGTGGTTAATCAAGCTTGAAGAACACGGTGTTCTGAAAATTGTGCAAAACACCTTATTTTAAGTTTCCGTGAAAAGTTCTTCTTCTCTAAAACAATGACTGAAGACGCGGATAACGTGGAAAGAGTCTTGCAAAATGTGCATCTCTCAGATGAAGAAAACGCAGATGCAATTCACATTGCAGAAAATGTTAGAAATGCAGTCACCCTGAAACTGCTTGTGCATGGTCTAACACCTAGGGGTGGCATAATAGTTTTGTGATTGAGGCACACGAATTGTACAGAACAGAGGTATTTTATTTGTGGGTTACATTCCCAGCAGCAAATGCAAGAACTAAAACATTGCACTTCTACACAGAAGGTGAAGCACCAGCGAAATACTGTCTGTATGAGGACATTGAGGATCCGCTCATGTACCAGAGACATTTTTACTGGTTTAAATGTGCCCTACCCTATACAAGAGGCAGAGTAAGACTTGGTCCGCTCTGAAGAGAAGGAGCAACATGGCCAATATTAGCAGCCTACACACCACATCCTGACATTGAAACGATGCCAGGACCAGACTTACTCATACTTCACAATGAATTAATAAAACTTTACAGAAACATGACACAATTTGTCATGAGGACACTTACAGTCCAACCAGCGATGGTAACAACAAATACAGTTTACGTTCAAAACACAACAACTAAGATTACACCACAAACATTGTTGGTAAATGGGTAAAATGCCTGCAAAACGTGAACAAATGCCATTCTGGGTAGCACAGAAAATAACACAGCTAGAAGCAGTATTCCCAAATACTAGCCTTTATAAAAAACACAGAATGCTTGCCCATGGGGATATTACCACAAATAGGGGATTTTACCTCGTGGGGTACAGTTTTTGGTGTCATATATACTAGAATACATGGCATCCCGTCTTTAGCAGTAATACCGGACGTATTAAGAAAAATACAGAACGAGTACGGAGCAGAACCTGCTCTGAACTTAGGAATTAAGTTACTAGGTAACTATGCCCAGGTATCAGCAATAATATTAGCAAATATTAAAGCGGAGGCAGCATCAGTGGCTCTCCACCAACGCCTAAGAGAGTTCAGTTCTATACAACAAGAGCACAAACTTCCCTAAATAATTGAAACGCGTATGCAAAATTAGGCAGGGACAATTAGGGTCGAAAAGCGTTAAAACCACAACTGATAGGTAGTCCCGAGAAGGAGACATTCAAGCAGACACCTGTTTCTTCTAAAAAGAAGTGGGACAATAAAAAAAGAAAACGTTTTAAAAAAACAGATCTCAATCCAGAGGTAGATCTCCTCCACATGAGCCCTCTGATAGGAGGTATAATCTTAGGAATAGGGATAATATTAGGACACCTGAGAGGTTTAGGATACTGATACAAGTTCCTCTCGTTCCTTTCAGGGTTCATCGAAAAACTCCGAGAGGGAAGGACAGTCAGACAGACAAGAAGAGCATACAAAGTCCAGAGAAAAGCAAAACGCTCAAGACTATACTTCCAAAAAAGAAGATGAAGCAAAACCAAAACCACAGTTCAAAAAGAAGAAGCTGCAGTTCTAAAGATCAGACATGCCCATAATTCTGAGGACTCGACTACTGAATGGGGAATGGGGTCTGACGATGCTAGACAGTGCAGCAGAAGTAACAATAGCTCGCCCGAACCGGGTGGAATTCCGGGTGACAGCGGACTAGAATGATTATATCACAGTGGAAACACCTGATACTAGGCTAAGTGTCTCACATAAATTGTATGAAATAACACTCCAAATGGAGGGGAACAAATGCAGGACAGTTAGAGGTCTCTTTTGGGAGAACCTAACGTTTGGTTATGACATTTCGTTAGCTCAACAAGATGGTCTGCCAACATTCGTCATGGATTACCCAAGGGTAGAACAGTAATTTTACCAGCATTCTCAAATATTTAAAATATACATATGCACAGGAGTGGTTGGTAGCCCAAGCCTCAGCATTATACAAAAACCATGTTGGATGGGATGAGGATTCTATGCACGTTATAATTACATTACAAATTACACCAACCGCAGAAAGACAGTATCCAATAAAGCAAGAAGCTAAAAAACTAGTCAGGGAGATCTTAGATCAACTTGAATATCAAGGGGTGATTGAAACGTGCACCTCTCAAATGAATAACCCTTTGTTTTCAGTATCAAAACCAGTCAATTCATATAGTTTAGTTTTAGATTACAGACATTTAAACACTTTCACTAAGACCTTTGCAGTTGAATAACGAACTACCAAGAGCTCACGTGATACATCAATGTGATAGAGTTAATTTTTTTTTTTTTTTTTTTAGCCTCATTTTGCGATTATATGTGTAAGGAGTACTGACGGAAGCCCGTTTCGCCTTCATTGCCCCGTATTGGTCATTCTGAGGTGGGGAGATTCCCTTTAACGGTTGTTTCAGTTTGGGGTCTCCCTTGTCCTTTATCATAATCAATCATTCTTTTTACTTGTCGGGGGAGCTAGCCTTCCTGGCTACTCGGGCGGAATGTTTCCCGTCTGAATTATTGTCACCGCTTTAATCATTGGATTTTGTTTTCCGAATTCGCATGAGTGCGTTAATTGCCTGATTGATAGTGATTTTCCCAGATTTCCCAGAAACTAGACTTTTTACTGGGTTTTCCTTTCCTGTCCAGTTTATTTATTTTTATTATGGAATTCAACCATTCCCCGTGTAATGGTGGTGCTGGTTTAACCCAATTTATGCAAATCTCTCTCCTTGCTAACAGTATTAGAACAAACAGCAGGTTTTCCTGATTTTTTGTTATTTTAACCAGATCATTGGTGATATTGATCCCAAAAATATTGAGGGTTATACTTACTTCTAGTTGTTTTCCCAGTACCCGGCTTATCGTCTTACCAACTTCCTGCCAGAAGGAGTCAAGAAGGGGGCATTCCTGGAACATGTGGAGATTGTTCGCCTTCTCCATTCCGCATTTGGGGCAGGTCTTTGTGTTCGCTCCCTTGAATTTTGAAAACCTTTTGGGGGTCCAGTAGGCCCGGTGTATTGTAAATTGATGGTTTCTCTTCAAGGCGGCCGGTTTTGTAGTAGACCAGCATTTTTCTAAGGATCTTAGCCATATGTTTTGTAGGTCTAACTCTGGTATATCTTTTCTCCAAACTGTTTCTTGGATCAGAAAATCGTCTTCCCCAGCTGTGATAAGGGCCCAGTACCACCTAGATATTTCTTTTTTTATGGGGGTGGTTTTCGTCATTTCTTTTTCTAGGTCCTCGTTTCCCTTTTTTTTCTCTGCAAGTGATTTGGCCCAGCTGATAAGTTGGTAATATTTGAATTTGGATACGGATGAGCTGGAAATTTTGACTAGTTGATCCCAAGGAGTTATGAGGTTTTCTGTCATCAGCTGGCCCCATTCTTTGATTCCTGCTGTTTTCAGTGGTAAGGCCCTGGAGTCTTTTAAGCAGTCCGGACTACCCGGGGAATCCCATATGGGGGCCATAGTGCTGTAATATGGTATGTTTAGTGTGCTTCTGACTTGGTACCATAGTATTGCCACGTTGACTATTATCTTAAGTTTTATCTTTTTGAAAAATTTTGGGTGACCGAATTTATATAAAAAGTGGTCTGTTCTACCTGTCATATTTTGTAGGAATTCGGGGTAAAATTGGTAGTTCTTTAAAAGGGGTCTCATGTTTTTAAATTGGAATGCCCTATAGTATTCAAGAAGGTCAGGACTGGCTATTCCCCCTTGTTCTTTTTTCCTCCTTAATTTACTCCCTGCAATTCTTGTTCCTTTAGATGATCAAATAAAACTCAATATTTTTCCTTGAATTTTCTTCAATGCGTCTCTCTTGAATTCCAAAGGTATAGTATTAAAAAGATAGGTAAATTTGGTTACAATGGTCATTTTTATTATATTAGATCTTCCCAGGAAGCTTAGTGGTAGCCCGTCCCATCTTTTAAGGAGTCTCCTGGTTTCTCCAGCAACTCTGTTAAGGTTTATCTGGGGCACTTTTTTTAAATCCTTAACCAGGTTAATCCCTAGATACTTTTTTCTATCTTTGGAGTATGGAGTGTGGGGGAGTGTGTTCCAGCTCATGGCTCAGTTTTTGCCTGGTTTGTCAGGTATCCTGAAACTCTGCCAAAGTTAGTTATTGTGTTTTCTATTGCTGCAGTAGAGTATTGAAAATTATCTGTGAAGACCATCAGATCGTCTGCGTATAAAGCCACTTTTTTGGACCATTCATGATGTTTAAAGGGGGTTATTGAGCTGTGAGTTCTGAGAGAGCATGCGAGTGGCTCAATATAGAGATTCAACAGTAGTGGTGATAACGGGCATCCTTGCCTTGTTCCTCTTTGTATTTCAATATTCTTGGTAAGACTCCTGTTGATTAGTATCTTTGCTCTTGGGATTTTATAGATTTCCGCCACCATATGACTAAAGCTCTCCCCTAGATTGTACTTGTTGATGGCTTTATTTAGGAATACCCAGTTGACTCTATCAAATGCCTTAGCAGCATCGAAGGTGATTATAGTTAGAGGTATTTTTTCGCTGGTTGCTATGTCTATTGCAGCAAAGAGTTCATGGGTTATCTCATGTAGTTGTCTTTCCTTCACGAAACCCTTTTGGTCGGGGTTAATTCGTTTTGCCATTACCGAGGCTAACCTCTTTGCCATGATCTGCATAAAGATTTTGTAATCACAGTTCAGCAATGCGATAGGTCTATATGATTCACAGATTATCGTTTTTTTTCCTGGTTTTAGGATGATGCTGATGGTCGCGTCGTTCCATGAATCAGGAATTTTATCCTGTTCTTTATAGATTATATTTAATAGCTCTGTTATTGGCAGGGCCAAGATCTCCCTCAGGGCCATATAAAATTCGTTAGGTAAGGCGTCAGGGCTGGCTGCTTTTCCTTTTTTCAGTCCTTTTATCGCAGATTTTACTTCTTCAATTGTGATTTCGTCATTCAATTCCTCTTTTTCCTCTTCCGATAATAGTGGGAGTGGCAGGAGATCTAGGTAATTCCAATTTGTTTCTCCGTGGGGTTTATGTCTTCCTTATGTAGGTCAGAGAAGAAGTTTGGGAACTCCTGCATTATAGCCGATTCCTCAGAGCTTTGTTTATTTTGATTATGCTGCTGAATGCTAGATATTTTATTTATGGTTTGGTCTGTTTTTGTTTTCCAAGCCAGCCATTTACCGCATCCTTCTCCATACTCATGATTTGATAGTTTTCTGGCTTCCCATTTTTTCCTCACTTTGTTCTCGAGAAGGTCAACTAGTTTCTCCTTTATTTCTAGTCTTTCCTTTTCTAGTGCTTCTTTAATAGTTGGTGTGTTCTCTGTAGCTATTTGTGAGTCAAGTAATTTTATATCTTTTTCCATGTCGCCAATTTCCTGCTTCGTGAGTTTGGATTTGTAAGCTCCCATACTTAATAGCTTCCCCCTGATAACTGCCTTGTATGTATCCCAGGTGATTTGCTTTGTTGTGCCAATTTGGTTGTCCACAAAAAAGTTAGCTGTAGCAATCCTTAGTTCTTCCGTTAATTGTGGGTCTAATAATATAGTGCAATCAACCGTCCATCTAGATTGTGCGTTGTTCTTTGAGGTTTGTAGAGTTCATTGTACTGCTGAGTGGTTAGAGAGGTGAGCCGGTAGATGTTCTATGCTCCTAACATTGCCTAGAAGACTCTTATTTATTAAGAAATAGCCAATTATGGACCTGTGGCCCAGTTTTTAGGTCTCGGCTTCGAGACCTATTGTCACGGAGTTCACTCTCAATGGAGCCAGAGCGGTGAACGAGCGCCGATTGCATCTCGTGGACGCGCACGCCGAGCCTCCTGGAGCCGTGCACATCTCTTGCTCCACATTCACACTCACGGAAGCACACACTCACGCACGCACGCACACACACACACACACACACACACCCTCCCTCTCTGCCCACTCCCTCTCTGCCGCCCCCCCTCGACCCCCACTCACCGGGCTCTTTCCCTCGCAGCGGGTCAGTCATGGCAGCAGGCAGACTCGGTGTCTTCTCCGGGGATCTTCAGCTGATGTGCACGCCCACGCTGCGTCTCGTGCGCGCCCGCCACGCTGTTTCGCGCCTGTTGATCCTCAGCTTGTTGCTTACAGCCAGTGCGTTGAACTTGAATGTACTCGACAAAATATCCTTATATAACTAAAAAGTGAGCATCATCTTCATCCATGAACACCAATTGTGTTAAAATATATTGAATACGATAGATCACCTTCCACTCGCCCATACATATACTTTAAATTCCTTATTCATATTATTAGAACAAAGCAACGCAGAAGATAATTTTTGGTTGTCTGTGGGTGGGGAGATGGGGTTAGCACTCTCTGCCCTCTTTTCCTATCATTGACTCTTTGGCGCCTATAGGAAAAACCCAAGCTGCTTATACTTTAGAGGAATTCAGCATAAGGATTATTATAGTGTGAGTGCAGAGTGCGCACAGTTCAGAGTGCGCAGAGTGCAGAGTGTGAAGTAGTGAGTGCAGAGTGAGTGAGCAGAGTGTGAGTGCAGAGTACAGAGTGTGAAGTAGTGAGTGCAGAGTGAGTGAGCAGAGTGTGAGTGCAGAGTGTGAAGTAGTGAGTGCAGAGTGAGTGTGCAGAGTGTGAATGCAGCGTGCAGAGTTGAGTGCAGAGTGTGGGTGCAGAGTGTAAGTGGGAGTGCAGAGTAGTGAGTGCAGAGTAGTGAGTGCAGAGTAGTGAGTGCAGAGTAGTGAGTGCAGAGTGTGAGTAGTGAGTACAGAGTAGTGAGTGCAGAGTGTGAGTAGTGAGTGCAGAGTGTGAGTGCAGAGTAGTGAGTGCAGAGTGCAGAGTAGTGAGTGCAGAGTGCAGAGTAGTGAGTGCAGAGTAGTGAGTGCAGAGTAGTGAGTGCAGAGTAGTGAGTGCGGAGTAGTGAGTGCAGAGTAGTGAGTAGCGAGTGCAGAGTAGTGAGCGCAGAGTAGTGAGTGCAGAGTAGTGAGTAGTGAGTAGTGAGTAGTGAGTGCAGAGTAGTGAGTGCAGAGTAGTGGGTAGTGAGTGCAGAGTAGTGAGTAGTGAGTGCAGAGTAGTGAGTAGTGAGTGCAGAGTAGTGAGTGCAGAGTGTGACTAGTGAGTGCAGAGTGCAGAGTAGTGAGTGCAGAGTAGTGAGTGCAGAGTGGTGAGTAGTGAGTAGTGAGTGCAGAGTAGTGAGTGCAGAGTAGTGAGTATTGAGTGCAGAGTAGTGAGTAGTGAGTAGTGAGTAGTGAGTGCAGAGTAGTGAGTGCAGAGTAGTGAATAGTGAGTGCAGAGTAGTGAGTAGTGAGTGCAGAGTAGTGAGTGCAGAGTGTGACTAGTGAGTGCAGAGTGCAGAGTAGTGAGTGCAGAGTAGTGAGTGCAGAGTGGTGAGTAGTGAGTAGTGAGTGCAGAGTAGTGAGTGCAGAGTAGTGAGTAGTGAGTGCAGAGTAGTGAGTAGTGAGTAGTGAGTGCAGAGTTGTGAGTAGTGAGTAGTGAGTGCAGAGTAGTGAATAGTGAGTGCAGAGTAGTGAGTAGTGAGTGCAGAGTAGTGAGTAATGATTGCAGAGTAGTGAGTAGTGAGTGGTGAGTAGTGAGTGGTGAGTAGTGAGTGCAGAGTAGTGAGTGGTGAGTAGTGAGTGCAGAGTAGTGAGTGGTGAGTAGTGAGTGCAGAGTAGTGAGTGCAGAGTAGTGAGTAGTGAGTGCAGAGTAGTGAGTAGTGAGTGCAGAGTAGTGAGTAGTGAGTGCAGAGTAGTGAGTAGTGAGTGCAGAGTAGTGAGTAGTGAGTGGTGAGTAGTGAGTAGTGAGTGGTGAGTAGTGAGTGCAGAGTAGTGAGTAGTGAGTGGTGAGTAGTGAGTGCAGAGTAGTGAGTAGTGAGTGGTGAGTAGTGAGTGCAGAGTAATGAGTGGTGAGTGGTGAGTGGTGAGTAGTGAGCAGTGAGTGCAGAGTAGTGAGTGCAGAGTAGTGAGTAGTGAGTGCAGAGTAGTGAGTAGTGAGTAGTGAGTAGTGAGTAGTGAGTGCAGAGTAGTGAGTAGTGAGTAGTGAGTGCAGAGTAGTGAGTAGTGAGTGGTGAGTAGTGAGTAGTGAGTGGTGAGTGGTGAGCCGTGAGTGGTGTGTAGTGAGTGCAGAGTAGTGAGTGCAGAGTGGTGAGTAGTGAGTGCAGAGTAGTGAGTAGTGAGTGCAGAGTAGTGAGTAGTGAGTAGTGAGTGCAGAGTAGTGAGTAGTGAGTGCAGAGTAGTGAGTAGTGAGTGGTGAGTAGTGAGTAGTGAGTGGTGAGTAGTGAGTGCAGAGTAGTGAGTAGTGAGTGGTGAGTAGTGAGTGCAGAGTAGTGAGTAGTGAGTGGTGAGTAGTGAGTTCAGAGTAGTGAGTAGTGAGTGCAGAGTAGTGAGTAGTGAGTGCAGAGTAGTGAGTAGTGAGTAGTGAGTAGTGAGTAGTGAGTGGTGAGTAGTGAGTGGTGAGTAGTGAGTGCAGAGTAGTGAGTGGTGAGTAGTGAGTGCAGAGTAGTGAGTGCAGAGGAGTGAGTGCAGAGTAGTGAGTGCAGAGTAGTGAGTAGTGAGTGCAGAGTAGTGAGTCGTGAGTGCAGAGTAGTGAGTAGTGAGTGCAGAGTATTGAGTAGTGAGTGCAGAGTAGTGAGTGCAGAGTAGTGAGTAGTGAGTGCAGAGTAGTGAGTAGTGAGTAGTGAGTAGTGAGTGCAGAGTAGTGAGTACTGAGTAGTGAGTGCAGAGTAGTGAGTAGTGAGTGCAGAGTAGTGAGTAGTGAGTGCAGAGTTGTGAGTGCAGAGTAGTGAGTAGTGAGTGCAGAGTAGTGAGTGCAGAGTAGTGAGTAGTGAGTGCAGAGTAGTGAGTGCAGAGTAGTGAGTAGTGAGTGGTGAGTAGTGAGTGCAGAGTAGTGAGTAGTGAGTGCAGAGTAGTGAGTGCAGAGTAGTGAGTAGTGAGTAGTGAGTGCAGAGTAGTGAGTAGTGAGTGCAGAGTAGTGGGTGCAGAGTAGTGAGTAGTGAGTGCAGAGTAGTGAGTGCAGAGTAGTGAGTGCAGAGTAGTGAGTAGTGAGTGCAGAGTAGTGAGTGCAGAGTAGTGAGTATTGAGTGCAGAGTAGTGAGTAGTGAGTAGTGAGTGCAGAGTAGTGAGTAGTGAGTACTGAGTGCAGAGTAGTGAGTAGTGAGTGCAGAGTAGTGAGTAGTGAGTGCAGAGTTGTGCGTGCAGAGTAGTGAGTAGTGAGTGCAGAGTAGTGGGTAGTGAGTGCAGAGTAGTGAGTAGTGAGTGCAGAGTAGTGAGTGCAGAGTAGTGAGTGCAGAGTAGTGAGTAGTGAGTGCAGAGTAGTGAGTAGTGAGTGCAGAGTAGTGAGTGCAGAGTAGTGAGTGCAGAGTAGTGAGTGCAGAGTAGTGAGTGCAGAGTAGTGAGTAGTGAGTGCAGAGTAGTGAGTGCAGAGTAGTGAGTAGTGAGTGCAGAGTAGTGAGTACAGAGTAGGGAGTAGTGAGTGCAGAGTAGTGAGTAGTGAGTGCAGAGTAGTGAGTAGTGAGTGCAGAGTTGTGAGTGCAGAGTAGTGAGTAGTGAGTGCAGAGTAGTGAGTGCAGATTGCAGAGTAGTGAGTTCAGAGTAGTGAGTAGTGAGTGCAGAGTAGTGAGTAGTGAGTGCAGAGTAGTGAGTAGTTAGTGCAGAGTTGTGAGTGCAGAGTAGTGAGTAGTGAGTGCAGAGTAGTGAGTGCAGAGTAGTGAGTGCAGATTGCAGAGTAGTGAGTGCAGAGTAGTGAGTAGTGAGTGCAGAGTAGTGAGTAGTGAGTGCAGAGTAGTGAGTAGTGAGTGCATAGTAGTGAGTAGTGAGTGTAGAGTAGTGAGTAGTGAGTGCAGAGTAGTGAGTGCACATTGCAGAGTAGTGAGTGCAGAGTAGTGAGTGCAGAGTAGTGAGTAGTGAGTGCAGATTAGTGAGTGCAGAGTAGTGATTAGTGAGTGCAGAGTAGTGAGTGCAGAGTAGTGAGTAGTGAGTGCAGAGTATTGAGTATAGAGTAGTGAGTGTAGAGTAGTGAGTAGTGAGTGCAGAGTGCAGAGTAGTGAGTAGTGAGTGCAGAGTAGTGAGTGCAGAGTGGTGAGTGTAGAGTAGTGAGTGCAGAGTAGTGAGTGGTGTGCAGAGTAGTGAGTAGTGAGTGCAGAGTAGTGAGTGCAGATTGCAGAGTAGTGAGTGCAGAGTAGTGAGTAGTGAGTAGTGAGTGCAGAGTAGTGAGTAGTGAGTGCAGAGTAGTGAGTGGTGAGTGCAGAGTAGTGAGTGCAGAGTAGTGAGTAGTGAGTGCAGAGTAGTGAGTGCAGATTGCAGAGTAGTGAGTGCAGAGTAGTGAGTGCAGAGTAGTGAGTGCAGAGTAGTGAGTGCAGAGTAGTGAGTAGTGAGTGCAGAGTAGTGAGTGCAGAGTAGTGAGTAGTGAGTGCAGAGTAGTGAGTAGTGAGTAGTGAGTGCAGAGTAGTGAGTAGTGAGTGCAGAGTAGTGAGTAGTGAGTGCAGAGTAGTGAGTAGTGAGTGCAGAGTAGTGAGTGCAGATTGCAGAGTAGTGAGTGCAGAGTAGTGAGTGCAGAGTAGTGAGTGCAGAGCAGTGAGTAGTGAGTAGTGAGTAGTGAGTGCGGAATGCAGAGTAGTGAGTGCAGAGTGAGTGTGCAGAGCAGTGAGTGCAGGTGCAGAGTGGTGTGTGCTGTTGAGTGCAGAGTGGTGTGTGCTGTTGAGTGCAGAGTGGTGTGTGCTGTTGAGTGCAGAGTGCTGTGTATTGGCAATGTAAATGACAATGCCATCTATTTATGATTTAAAGAAAAAAAAAGAAATGTCATGAGCAATGCCAATAGCTCCACCTTTAATGATGCCGAGACCATTGCATTGTAAATGCTTGTTTATTGTGGAAGGTGAAAGGTAGTCTTTTGTCACCCTTTTCTTTCCACATATCCATCAGATCCAGGTCTTTTTTATAGTTACCTAGCCACTCCCTCATTTTGGGTAGGTTTGCTTGTCTTCCTGGGGGGATCTATCTAATTTGGGATCTAATATAATGTTGTAATCATCCCCTAGTATTATCGGTGCAGTTGTTGATAACAGTTCTGTGTAGAGTCTTTGGAGGGGAGTTGGGTCATCCGAATTTGGACCGTAATAGCCTGCTACAGTTAGTGTATTATCATTTATTCTTACTTTGGTTATAGCCCATCTTCCTTTATTGTCTACTGCCTTGTATTCAATCTTGGCTTTGAGTGATTTTTTTAAAATTATTGCAATGCCTTTGATATTACAATCTTAATTGGTGCAGACGTAGGCATCGACCCAGCTAAGGTTTTTCATTATTTGGTCCCACTCCGCCCGGAGGAGATGCGTCTCTTGTAAAATGATTACCTCGCTATCTGCTTCCTTTAGGTATTCAAGGATCCTTCTCCTTCTACTAGGTGTTCTAAGTTCATTGACGTTCCAAGAGAGAATTTTAAATGTTTTGGAATTTGTCATCATTTTCTTATGTTATGCTGGGGGTGAATGGACTTGTTTCATGCTTGCGGGCCCTGTATGCTCCTTTTACTTTTAGTAATGAGGATATTTTTTTCTTTTTTTCCCCTAATTTGCTCCCCACCCGTGCTCTCTTTTTGTTTTGTATTTGTACTTTATTGTGAGGTTCATCGTTACCCACCCTGAGGAAGCCTCACTTCTTTTTTTTGGGCGGTATTGTTCCCCCTTTTTGAGCTCCGTGCTATGCCTAATTTACAAGTTTCGCCTTTCTTGACATTAGATTGCAGTCCGCAGTTGATCCTTAATTTGTTCTAAAAAGGTTTCTACTTCTCTGGGGTCCCTGAAGTTGAGCATTTTGTTCCCCGACATGATCCTTAGAGCAGCAGGGAATTTCATTTGAACTGTAGCCCCAAGGGACTTTAATTCTTGCATGAATTGTCCCAATTCCCACTGTCTGTCTTGGGTGGCTTTGGACATGTCTGAGCGAATTCTGAAACACCAGTTGTCCTTATTTAGGGTGCCCTTTTTTAAACCCTCGCTTAGGATTCTTTCTTTCAGTGTGTAGGTTTTAAAATGTATTAGGATTTTTCTTGGTGCCTTCCTCTCTTTTGTGTTGCCGAAGGGATCCCGATGAACCCTCTGTATGTCATCCGTTAGATTAGCTTTCTTTGCTCATTGGAAAAACTCATCAAACGAGAAGAGCCCTCAGATTTATGACATTGCCGAGAGAAAGGGGAGGCTGGGGAGTTCCAGACTTAAAATCTTATTATTGGGCGGCGGCTCTACAGAACATGGCTGGTTTGCTGGGAGGGGAAGGATCAGAGGAGTGGAGCAAATTTGGATCATTGGCAATCTATGGATTAACTCTGGGAATGGAAGCGAAGGATGCTCTGCTGAAATTCACAGAGGCAAGCTATTATAAGAAGACAAAGTTCAAGATGATAATAGCAGCATATGAAATCTGGAAAAGTTTCGCTAAAAAAATTGGCCTAGGAAAATATAATTCATATACGAGACTCTCACATAATCCAACCCTCCCACAAGATATCTTCTCGGGACCTATATTTGCAGAGTGGGAAAACAGGGGAATTAGAACTATAGGGGATATAAAGGGGGACCAGGGGATTTTCCAATTTAAAGATTTACAAGGTAGATTTAACCTAGAAACTAGGCAATTCTTTAAATATCTCCAAATTAGGAGCTTTCTCCTAAACAAAAAAGGAGGCGTTCTGGGATTTAGGCGTAACGCAATTATGGAGATAATTCAAGGGGGGCAAGATTGCACAATCAAAAGATTATATGCTGAACTGATAAAAGCAAAACAAGACGACCACCAAAAATGGAGTGAAAAATGGAAGGACAATCTTAAAATCAGCTTTGAAAGTTTTGGTATCTCTCTAGAAAAGGGTAATTCATTGTTATGTTCAGCACCATTACAGACGCAACATTACAAAACACTTTATCATTTGTATTATACACCCGCTAAAATAGCACAATGGGGAGGTACAGTGGGCATTACGTGCTATAGGTGTGGAAGTCTGGATGCTGATTTACAACATGTATTTGCTTTATGCCCTCATCTAGATCTACTAAAAAAAGATATTGAATGTTTCATAAACAAAATCCTAGGAACTGAAATTGTATTAACCCCTGGAACCATTCTACTAGGAGTCAATGTCGAGGATGTACGGCCTTTTTGTGGGAGGGAATTTTTGTTTGTTGCAATGTCTGTTATGAGATTATGTATAGCCTCTGCATGGATAGACCCCATACCACCTACTTTTCACAAATGGCTGGCTAAGTTATTAATAACATACAAAATGGAGAAAGAGATATATGCAAGGAAGGGAAAAAGGGGAAGGAAGCTAGGTAAGATAATATGGGATCCTATAACACGATGGAATGATGAATAACAATATAAAATTGAGGCCTGTCTAAAGATTAGGAAAGGATAACTAGGTGCAACACAATTATTTAGATTACACAATCTGGAAGAATACTATGATTCAAGTTATCCTACTTCTGTGTTCTAAACTGTATGTTGCCTTCTCTACCTCGCCTGTTGATGGTTTATTGATTGTTTTTATTTTTTCCTAAATGTCCTGCATTTACTTTTTCCTTCGTTTTCTCTGTATTAATGATGCCGTGCCTTGTATATAATCGCAAAATATCTTAATAAAAACATTTAAAAAAAAAAAAAGGAAAAACTCATCTAGGAGTGAGATGGTGAACTTTCCAAGTTCTCTGGAACATTGAAGATTCTCAAATTGTTCCTTCTTGCTTGGTTTTCTAGCGATTCGAGTTTCTCCTTCATGTTTCTGTCACTGTCTCTTAGCGTCCTTATCTCCTTTTGGTTGGTATAAACTCTTTTATTAAGGGCTTCTACCGCTGACTTGACCGCAGTCACTCTTTCTCCCAGAGCGTTCAATTTTTGGTCCAGGGTCTCACATACCTCCTGAATCTTGCTTTGATTAGCCTCTGAGATTGCAAATTTTACTCTCATTTCCCCCGTCATTTTATCCATGAATTTTTCCCTGAGCTTCTCGGTTTGTTCTAGGACAGGGTGGGCTTCCCCTGGGTTGACTACCAGAGCTTCAGCAGGTTTGTTATGGTGGGGTCTCCTGATGCCTTCACTTGTGGACCTGTGTGGGTAGCTTTATTTTTCCCGTTGCTCATGTTCCGGATTTTGTCATCTGGTTCTGTGGTATTCGGCTCCACTCTCGCAGGGGGGGTTGTTTTTGGGGTAGTGCTTAGTCTCGAAACTGGAGATTTGTTTTTTTCTTGCAAGGCGGGGTGATTACCTCTCCCTTGAGCCAGCTGCTGGACTTTGAAAAAAGATCTCGGTGATGGGGTTACTTTTATTTTTTGTTCCGTTTGGTCTTTCTCTTGGTTTTTCCCCTTCGTTATTTTACCTTTCGTTTTCTGTTGGCGGTGATCAGGGTTTAGGCTCTCCCTCTGCTTCCTTTTTGTACTTCTAGGTAAGACAATTGTTTTTGTGGGGGGGAGGAAACTCTGCCTGGAGAACTGCCTATTCCTAAGAGAGTAGCTGGATCTTGGCCTGGCACATATAAGCTCTACTGCTACGAGGTTTTGGTTCCCCTCACCACCCCAAGCCTCTGAGTTTGCAGAGGTTACAGCCTCTAATTTTGTCCCCCCTCTGCTCCCTCTACTCCTTCCCCCTTTTCACCTCTCACTTGCTTGTCTTTCCTACACCAAGCGAGCCTCTACTCCCCCCTGCCCCCTGTTCCTTGCTCATGGGCGTGTAGGCAGTCCTCCACTCAGGCCTGGGTGTGTTCTGTCGATCTCTGGAGCCCGAGGGTCTCGTCTCTGCTCTGGGCTGCGTAGAGGGTACTTCCTCCGTGAGTTTCTTTCCTTCCGCTTCTGCTGCTTTGAGAGCCCCTGTGTTACTCGCTGCAGCCAATTTTATCGCCGCTGTGCTGTGGTTCCGGGTCTTACTTTCTGCAGCCCCTTCCGACAGGCAAATCCTGGCGGCACCTCCTCCTTTCACCCGGAACTGAAGGAGGTGTTCTGTGTCTGTTACTGCTGCTATACTGCTGCTTCTGCCCCAGAACAGGAAGGGGATCTTCCCAATCGCTCTTCTGCAGTCTCTGTTCGCTCCTGCTGCTGCCGCCCAGAGCCCGGAGTATGGAATCAGGACGCAGTCAGGTGTGTCGGTCTCCTGGGGGGGGGAGAACTCGCATCCCGGGCTGCCGGAGGTTGCTGCCAGAAATTGCCCAAAGTTGCCAGGAATCGCCGAAACTCCGGGAAGACCTCTACGCTGCTAGCGCCATTCCTAGGTGGGTTTTTCTGCAGATTGCGGTCACTGTAGTTTCTGCTACATTTCTATTAGATTACATCTGTAATCAAGGCGATTTTCTTTGGTGTGTGTCGATGTGTGTTGCGGCGAGCACAGAGCTCCCGACCGGACCTCCTAGCAGGCCGCCATCTTCCCCGTCTCTCTCGTGATAGAGTTAATGTTGAAGGGAATTTATTGGCCGATGAGGCCGCAAAGTGGGCTGTACGCACGCCTCCGTAGCTGCGATCACTCATTCAAATACTAGAATAGACAGTGAGATAATTGTTGCAATTATTGCCACACACAATAACTCAGCAGTATCAAAAAGATTTCCACTCAAGTACTCCTACACGTTATAATGCAAACAATGTTCCATTTACTCAAATTCCTGAAGTGGGGGAAGAGTAATACCAAATATGGATCGTAGGTTAGGACTATTCCTAGCAGCACACAGGGTATAGGGTCTGCACATGCAGGAGTTTCTATTGAAACAGCTCTACTGGTGGTGAGGACTGAGAAAGCAGACTAAGGACTACGTCTTGAAATGCGACATCTGTCAGCAGATACAAGGCTCTACAGTAACCCGTCCAGTGCAGACACCATTACTAATATCAGACAAACCACTTGCGTGTGTTTATTTGTACCACTGGGTCCCCTTACAATCTGATGGGGCTTACAAGTATATTATGGTTGCAGTTTATTCATGCTCTAGGTTCCTATGGGTGTGATCCCAGTGCTCGGCTGGCTCTCGAACTGCTATAAAAGATTTGCGAGTCTTTGTAGGGACACTACATTCTGACCGTGGCCCCGCGTTTGGCTATAGGGCTTACAAAGAAGACAATGGAAGTCTGGGTGTAGCATTGCGGTACTCCTCTCCGTACCATCCAGAGGAAATTTGGTTGTGGAGAGGAAAAACCGGGACTTAAAGCAATCTTTTACAGCTAGAGTATTTAGCTCGGGAGGAAATTGAATTAAACATCTTTATGAAGTTCAAAGGGCGTTAAATAATCAGCCAGGAAGCTCTCTAGTGGGTGGCACTCCTTATGAAGTCCTATTTGGGACGAGAATGAGGGTACCTGATCTTGATTATGAAGGCACATTGGCAGATGAAAAACCTTTTGACATCCATAAACGTTTGGCTGTTTTACAGGACCTGAACGAAACCAGGGCACTACAGAGTAATGTCCAGATTAAAAGGAACGCCACTGGGAAAGTAAAAAGTGTCATGGCAAGACCTGTCTGGATCCCTAAAATTGGGGATCTGGTCAGAGAAAAATAGAGGACAAAAAAAATGTGTGCCATCTTACAGAAAGCCTGTACCTGTTGTGGCAGTTGAAGGAACAAGAACAGTACTTCTGCCACCTCTTGCCAGCAAAAAGGAGAAAAGATTTCTCTCGATTGACCTAATCAAACCACATTATGTGGCTGATACAGAGTAGACAGCAGCATGGACTCCAGCGTAACAGACACCCTCCTCTCACAACTATAAAAGAAGTTCAAACAGAAAGACCCATCACATTTGAAGAGTCACCTGCACGGAATGAAGGACTAAGCAGCAATGCAATGGAACTCGTTATTCTTGACACTGAAGTTCCAAATGAGAACTCCACTGAAAGACAAATTCCAATTCGTCCAAACACATATATCTACGCCAACATGCCCCAACAAGAGCAAGCTACAGTTTCTACAAAACCTGCGGAACTACCGAAAATTGATCGAACTGCATCTGGCTATTTCATTGACTTTGACACTATTTCATTAGATCCAAGTGAACCTGAAACAACGCCAGCCCAAAAAACTTGTGTACCGCGATTTAATGATTTTTTTAACTTTCTTAAAAAGACTTACCTGGTATCACCTTTGGTGGAATTCTGGGTATCTACCGGAATACTTTTTTTCTTTTATGGATAGGCCTAGTAACTGTTTTTAGTATACTTTTTTTATGGAACTTATCTTCTAGAAAGCTCTGCGGCACAAAAAGTGAATATGATTCTGAAACCGCATCTATCATCACATCGTGAAAGGAAAGACATATCATCAGTGAACATTACAGCAGTTCTTATACCTGATGATATAGCATGGGACAAGGTGGTTCACGATATATTTGGCCCGACTGAACTTTTAAAGATACCACATTTACTTAAAATATCACTGCGTGACATCATTACCTCCAGTACATTCTCAGATGATTGGGATTATGAAACTGTATGAAATGGGCACATGATTTAATGTTGGGAGGACATTTGGGGATTTACATAAACATAGCATGTATAGAGCGTTCCTTCTGGTGGCCATCTCTAAGGGAAGATACCAAAGAATGCATAAAAAACTGCTTTGTGTGTGCACAAGGAAAAGCCAGACATATGAAACCACCTGGCCTGCTCCAACCTATAGCCATCCCGCCTAAACCATGGCACACTGTGTCGATGGACTTCATCGTAGAAATGCCTCTGTGTCAAGAAAAGACCGTTGTCCTAGTGGTCGTGGATCATTTGACCAAGATGGGACATTTCATACCGCTGGAAAGACTACCCACATCTTCTGAATTGGCCCTCACTATCCTGCAACATGTGGTGAGAGCGCATGGACTCCCTTGTGTTTTCATAACAGACCGTGGAACGCAGTTTATCTCACGTTTCTGGAAGGCGTTATGTAAAACCATGAGCATCTCATCAAGCTATCACCCACAAATGGATGGCAAGACTGAACGTCTTAATCAAACAGTGGAGCAATACCTGCGCTGCTTTACTTTACAGAACACCACAGACTGGGTTACCCTGCTATGGATGGCAGAATTCGCATATAATAACGCTGAGCATTCCACACTGGGATGTTCCCCTTTTTATTGTCTTCTGGGCCACCATCCTAAAATGCTTCCTTTTGCATGGCCCATTGAGTCTAACCTCCCAAGCGTACAGAAACATCATGATCACCTCAGGGACGTTTTGCCCAATGCCAAAAACCACCTAGCAGCAGCTCAAGCCTCACAAAAACACTTCGCAGACAAAAGACGTACTAAAGATATGGAATATCAGGTGGGGGACAAGGTGTAGCTTGTTACCAAAAACATACACTTGAAGGGGATAGATAAGTTGAAGCCCAAATACGTGGGTCCTTACAGTATAGAAGAAGTTATCAACCTTGTAGCCATGAAATTTACTCTACCCCCGTCCTCGCACATTCACCCAGTGTTTCACATGTCCTTGCTACAACCTTACTCTTTGAGTATGAGGCTACCCGATCGTCCTCTTTCATTGATCATAGATGGCCAAGAAGAGTATGAAGTCCAAGAGTTTTTGGACTCTAGACTCGTTAGAGGACAAGTTCAATACTTGGTCAGTTGGAAAGGGTTCGGGGTTGAGGATGGAACCTGGGAGCCAGTGAAGAATCTCCATTATCTCGAACTGTTAGAACAGTTCCATCTCGCCCATCCTGGTAAGCCTGGATGACTGCCGAGTCGGCAGTCCTTCAGAGGGGGTTCTGAAGCGATTCTATGAGCAAAAGCCTTCACATCTATACACCTTTCCCCATACAATCCTCCTGTGTGCATGGGCATCTATGTGTTAAGTTGAGGAACCACCACTCTACAACTCCCAAAATGCAATGGGAACCGGCGGAAATGAGAAGAAAAAAAAATACTTGAGCCCTCATTATAAGCACCTCCTCTTGACATGGAGAGTGCTTGTCAATCAACCAGGTCATTTCCGTTCCGAGAGGAAGTCTTGCAGCTGCGACTGTTTGTTCCTACGGGGAAGCGCGGACACTTTCTTTCCCGCTGAGGATCCCGTGTACTACTCCATTTTTAGCCTTGGCCGGAATCGCGTTAATTGCTTTCACTGCTAGAAGCCGGTTTTTCATTTGTTTCAGCGAGGCTGGCATCGCACATGCTGTCATTCCAACGAGGAGCCGGATTATATTGCTTTGCGTGTGGCAGGGAAGCGGAAGCTTTCCTTCCCACAATGAAGGTCAGAAAACCATGTCTGTGGATATCGGCGCGGCGCTCAGATTCCTCACCAGAGTATCGGGGAATCAGAGCCCACGCTCACATTGCCTTTCTTAACTGTGCCGGAAAGGTTCTCCTTTGTTTTGCCTGCAAAGAAGTCATTTGTAGGGAAACGGTTAAAGTATCAAGTATGTGACATTCCAGGTAAGGTGCAATTTACCTAGTTTTTATGTGCTCTGAGCCAGAAGATAACATTTCCTGGATTTTTGTGTGTGCTGGTGGAACTCCAGCCCTCTTTGATAAGTCGTTCTCAGTCACCTGAAGTGGGCAGCTGGCCAGGATTGTATTTACTAGTCTGTGCCCTCTCTTTTGTGTTTATTGAAGTACTACTAACTGTGAGAAAAACAGTTCTTGAATCTTGGTCTGGATTTCAAAGCAGACTATCTTCTGGTAGCCATATAAAATAACATTTCCATTATGGCTTAATTTGATCTACAGCTAAACAAGAAATTCAACCCAAGGATTAACATTGCTGGGTTTTTTGTAAGTGTATAAGGTGCTGTTCTCCGTATAGAGTGTGTATGTGTATTGTTCCATACCCTTTAAACTGGTCTCTCTCTCTTGTGTCTCTCTATAGTTACTCAAGTACGAAGAATTTACCGACACCTAGACCAGACCTAAGAAGCAAGCAATCCTGGCAGTGTGCTTTTGTTATTTTGTCCCCTTCCCTTTTTCCCCGGGGTGCTGCTTTTCCATAGTAGTGAGCATCCTACTACGGGAAGTTGCGTTCTGGGGAATCGGGAGGCTTCTCTACAAACTGTGGTCCCCGCTGGCTGGATAAACTAGGTTAGTGGCTTGTATTTCTATCTTGGCCTGCTGACACTGCCTGACAGCAGTTTGGGGGTAGGGTTCAAAGGTGCTGCCTGTACAGAACCGTCATATTTACCCAAAGTCCTCTACATGACAGAGGAGAAATCAAACAGAGACGATAGAACACTGTGTACATTAGGAGCAAAAGAAGTACACAACTCTTCTAATTAACCTCAAAAGAGGGCACAAGCAATAGCCACTGTCGTTACAAAACCCCATGTACAATTTGCCTACTCTGTACTCAACAATGGACAATTCTTTATCGATCCCAATCAGACACTGCTGCTTCACGTTTCATATTTACACGGACGGCGGTAAAATTATTGCTGCTTTAGCAGCAGGAAACTGCCGCTAATACGGCAATAATGGACTTGAAAATCCTTTGTTGTCTTACCAGAAGATTTTTTTCTACACTGCTGTTTGCTATGGCTGGGTGTGAGCCGAAGCTCCTGCCCTGCCATAGCAAACTTGGTTTGGATTGTGAAAGAGAGAGCAGGGAAACCTGCTCACTCTTTCAAAATGCAAAGCAGATTGCTTTTCCCCACAGGGAGCTGCATATTAGCAGGTCCCTGCGTGGAATAGTAATGGCGACTTCAGAAGGACGCGGGTAGCCAGCTAGGACCATAGAGACATTGGGGCTCCACCCACGGTCCCCAATTTTGTATATATACACCTAAACATTAAACAGGGCGATATAATTTTCACCACATTTTTGCCTTTTTTTAAAAAATGCGGCTAATTAGCCCTTGTTAATATGCTCTCAAGTTTGCTATGACAGAGCAGGAACCTCGACTCCCACCCTGCCATACCAAACAGCAGTGTCTTGGGAGTAGGCTCCCCGAGACACAACAGGAGCCGATCCTGAGGAGTGATGTGCCCCAGGGCCCTCGACTGCTCCAGAATGGGGGCCACGTGACCCCATCCCACATTTTAAAAAGCCCAGGAGGGTGGTGATCCCCGGAGCTTAGAGGGAGCTTTGAGCCCCACAACCATTTTCTTGAAAGCCCCAAAGAGTAGCGGTCCCCAGGGCTGGAGGGGACCTTTAAGCCCCCCTACCCAAGTATTTTACTAGGGAGTACCTTTGAGCTCCCCACCTGTTTATTTTGTAGCACCGAGGGATGGCAGTCCCCGGGCTACAGGGTCCCTCTGGCCCCCCATCAAATTTAATATTTTAGACCCCGGGATTTCCCCCCCCCAGATAGCTAATTTTTAAACAAGCACAGGAGCCCGCGCTTCATTTTTATGTTTTTTTACGGCGGATCCATGCACCCTGCGCACATTTCTATATTTTTTTTTTAAAAACAAAATTTTTTTGGGGCCCTAGGGTTCCTTGTGGGACCCCCTAAGCAGGTCTAGCGGGTTAAGATATTTCTAACCTGCCCCTTTATACGTTTTGAACACTTGTTCCACTGATTTCTAGACCCTCGCTTCTACCGAGGCACATAATGGCTGCCAACACTTCCTGGTTTCGAATGTAGACAACCACTTGACAGCCAATTAGCATTCAGCACGTGATCGGGACGGGGCGCTTAGGGTGCGCTCAGGATGCGCGGATCCACAACGGCTATCGATATATATGTACTTTTCATTGTGATTTTCTCAGAAACTACTGAACGGATTTACACCATTTAAGCAAAAAACATGAGTCTGAACCAAGGACTACCTCTTTGCCAAATTTGATGTAATTCCGTTCAGCAGTTCGGGTTGTAGCCACGATTAACTGTTCCTACGGAAATTTGCAATGGGGAAAACACGTTTTGAGACGCCCCTTTTTTCTCAGCCCCCACTTCACGAATCACCCCAAGACTTTCAAACTGAAAAAACATAGGTTTTAGGGATGTTATAGTTAGCTGGACATTTCACTCGTACAAAACCGTTGAAATTCCTCTGTTATAGTTAGTTGTACTAACTATAACTCGCACACCCGCAATCCACTGCTGATGATGTCACATATTACATCATTCATGAGATGGTCAGTGACATTACTGATGACATCTCAAATGACATCACTGATGACATCACTGATGACATCATCCAGTGAATGTGGTTTGGTTCGATATTTAAATAAGTATTATAATTATATAGCAATCTGCATTAAAGACTGAGTGTATGTATAAGTGTCAGGATGGAGGATTTAGTAGCACTGTGATTTACTGTCTAAGTGACTAATTTAAAGTGTATCACTAAATATATGGGATAGTGACTGTGTAAATATCTGTATCACTTTATCGCTTGTTGTGTAAACTACTAAATAGGTTGGTTACTAGCTATGTGAAAGTCATATTAGTTATTAATTAGTTAAGTGAGTATTTGTATGAGATAGTGAATGTGTGCATGGTTGGGTGGGAGGTGTCTGACTGTCCAAAGATGTGTAAACAGTTGATTTAGTAGGTATTTGAGGTTAAGACTGTATGTGGAAACAGTTGTTTGAGTGAGTGAATCTCTTTATGGGTGTAGTGATGAGTAAATATATTTCTCAATAATACATGTCCAACAAAGTAGAAATAGAAAAGGCAGTGTATGTGAGAGTTGTTGTATATAAATAGGTATATTTAAAACTCAGTGAGTGTATGAGTGACTGAATAAGGAAACTGTATACTTGTAATAGTCATTTTATACCACACTAAGTATGAGTTACTATCAATATGAATAAATAAAGTGGTGTTTGTATACGTGTATAGCTTAGCAAATGTAAGTATGAATAATTGTTTACATAAGTAGTAGGATGACTGCATAAGTGAATAGGATGTGTGCTGGTGTGTAATGTTGATGTAGGTGTATAAGTATATTTAATAGTATTCTATTGATCTTTGTTAGCATGTATGAGTGAATCTATAGGTAAGTGATTAGTTGTATGTGTAGATGTAGGAATCACTGAGTGGGTTTTTAGAAACTTGTATTGGTGTGTCAATGGTTTCAAACATGGTACTCCATATTTTATAATGAGTGTTGAAAGGTTCTGCTACTGTATGATGAGGTGTATCAGATTGTCATATGGATGATGCCATCAGTGATGTCATTTGAGATGTCATCAGTGATGTCATCAGTGATGTCACTGACCATGTCATGAATAATGTAATATGTGACATCATCAGCAGTGGATTGCGGGCGCGCGATTTATAGTTAGTATAACTAACAATAACAGAGGAATTTCAATGGTTTTGTATGAGTGAAATGTCCAGCTAACTATAACACCCCTAAAACTTATGGTTTTTTCCGTGAATTTCAAACATTTTCTAAATTCTAATTCCTAACTGTAACATATCTGAAACCTATGGTTTTTTCAGTGAATTTCAAAGGTTTTGTAAATGACCATTTTTAAATGTATTAATTGTTATATTTATTTTCTTGATACTGATTTACTACATTTTTTAAAACTATTCATTTTTAGATATTTTATTTTTTAAATTGCATTATAATTACATTATACATTACATTACAAAATATACTTTTTAAAAATGAACTACTTTAGTTTAAATACTTTGCAAATAAGCAATAGACTTTTTAAGTATAATGTGCAACTCAATTTCAAACATAATGCAACATTGAGCTCATTGTGAATTTCTAGTAAAATGCAATATATGTAGATGATTCTAGGACTCTAGTAAATATTCCTGATTTCATGCCCTTATGTGGTTATATAAAATCATACCCTTATACAGGCATAAGAATCATACCCATATTAAGACATAGCCAATGCAGTCCAAATACGGTAAGGTTACTCCCATAGACTCCTAGAAAGCACAACGCGTTCTTAAACAAACCAAGCCTCCAGCAGCCCGGGAATGCCCCCTGCTTCTGTATTGATTTGTCCTAGAACTCTTGGAGTCCTGAAAGAACGGCGAGTTCTTAGTGACGTCTTATGTCCAACCTTACGTCAAACTCGGCACCTTCCAGGTATAAATATACCAGCAACTGCCTTAAACAACACACAGTGGATTGGAGCAGATCGGCTATCTACTTGCCTGACGCCCTGCTGATGCGAGTGCCGAAGGAAGCTGACCCTCCCTGCTGACGCAATGAGAGAGACGCTGTCTTTTCTCCTGCTGACAAATCCAGCTCCAGCGTTTCCCTGTCACCCTTGCGGGTTGCTGGGAGATCGAGTCCTGAGAAAGAGATACAAGACCTCCTTCATTCTATAACCCTTGGTACGAAGCTGATTAGACCCACAGAGAATTCTTGATACAGATTCTTGGCAAAAACTGTAACTCATCTACTCCTTCCCTGTACTAGGCTTAGGTTAGGTACACTGGGTTAGGCGTATTTTAGAAACACCAGTTGAGTATGTTTAGTCATTATTTTATCATTGTATGTATTTTATCTATTTTAAGTATCTTATGGCTTAGAAACCACATAAATGCTTTTACAGTATTATTTCATAATACTCATTTTACTGTATGCAGTTTACTTTATGACAAGTATTGCAATTGTAGCAATTGACTTCTCTTGCATGAGAAAGTAGACTGCTCAATTAATACCCTTTTTATTGAAAACGCCCGTCTATCTATTTCTCTGCACTTCTGGTGAAACTAAGCATGCAGGAGTGAAATAGCTATCTATTGTTTCCGCGACTGTGGAGATATACTCCTTATTCTTGGTCATGTTTATGCGGTTGTCAGAAACTAATCCCTTCTTGTCTATTCAAGAAAGTTAACACCTTCTTGTTTACTCGAGAAAGTTTCTAGTGACTTCTGAGCTAACTGGCATTTCATAATTAAGTCTAACACATTCAATAGAGACCTAGTCGACCTCAGTCCTACGTCTACACTGTTGTTTATGTTATTCCAATGCACAGAGCCTATTGGGAATATAGGAACTACACTACACAATTAGTTACTTCATGAATCACTTTCCTAACCACAGGACTTGATCCTAGATTCAGTCCTTGGACATCTCCTGTAAACAGTTGAGTAAAAGCGTTTTGGTTACAGTAGTGATTTTTAAGGAATATTATTGTGTTTTAAAAGTTGACACTTAGAAATGTTTTCACATAGAATCACCAATGTTATCCTATGGGAGGAAATTCACTTAGCAGGTAAGTAGTGTTATCGTTACTTTTTCTTACTAAGTGGTGGATCCTGGATCCAGCACTGGTGCATCCTCAGTAAACAGTTGAAAGAATGCGTTTTAGTCATACAGGCGATTTTTAAGGAATATTTTTAGTTTTTGAAAATAGACAGAAACTTTTCGGGTGAAAACCAGACAATGGATTCCTATGGAAGGAAATACTACTTACTGGTAAGTACAGTTAGAATTACTTTCTAGGGTCAGTGCTGGGCTAAAGGAAGCAGCACTGGGTTCTCTCCTGATAACAGGTGAGTAAATCGCAATTCATAGTAATCCAGTAAGCGCCACAGAGCTGCGTAGCAGAGAGATGTAAAAAGGAGCACAGCTTGCACCACCTCTCTGCAATGCAGCGCAGTGCGCTTCCTGGAAGCACCTGGTGGGCTACTTGGCCCCCATGGTCCCTCAGGTTTGAAGTGGAATTTTTTCACCAACTTAAAACGCGCCACAGGGCGTGTTTGCACACATCACGTCAGGCCCCGTCCCCTCCCTTCACCACTGTGTAAACACGCCCTGTCACTGTTCTAAGTTGAGAGATTAAGTCTCCTTCAATCCTAAGGGTCCCTAGGGTCAAACTAGCCCACTAGGTACCTTCAGTAAGCGCCACAGAGCTGCGTTGCAGAGAGGAGTAAAAAGGGGCCTGTCTTCTGAACACCTGTCTGCAACGCAGCTCCCTGACGCTTACTGGAGATACCTGCTGGGCTATTTGGGCCTCAAGGACTATCAGTATTAAAAGAGAATTAATTCCCCAACTTAAAACACGCCTGGGGGCGCGTTTGCACAGTGGTTAAGGAAGGGGCCTGGCCTGAGGTGATATGTCTGCAAACAAGTCCTGTGGTGTGTTTTAAGTTAGAAAATTAATTCCTCCTCAATTCTGTGTGTCCCTGGGGCGGGTATTGTGGGGGCATTGGGGGTCCTTGTGGGACTCCCTTAGCAGGCCTAGGGGGTCAGGGTGTTTCTACCCCGCCTCCTTTTTGCGTTTTTCGTGTTTCTTTTGCTGATTTCTTGTGCCTCGGTTATACCGTGGCACGAGATGGCTGGTAACACTTCCTGATTTGGAGACGTTGACAGCCAATTAGAATACAGCTCGTGCACGACAGGGTGTGTTTAGGATGCGTGGAACCTGCGCGGCCATAGATATATATGTACTTTTAGATGTAATTTTCTCAGGTACTACTGAATGGATTTACACCATTGAAGCAAAAGACACAAGTCTGAACTAAGGACTACCTCTTTGCAAAATGTGGTGTAATTCCGTTCAGCAGTTCGGGCTGTAGCTGCGGCTAAAGGTCCCTATGGAAAATTGCATGGGGAAAACATGTTTTGGGACCCCCCTTTTTTCTCGGCCCCCGCTACATGAATCATCCAGAGATTTTCAGGATAGGAGAGGACCGGAGAGCCCCCCCAGTTTTGAAAATTTCACGAAGATTCATCAACTGGCGCCAAAGTCATTCCAAATAGAATGTTGCAGGTTTCCTATGGTAAATAGTCCTAACTATAACTACCTACTGGTGACCGCCAGTAGGTAACATATATATATATATATATATATATATATATATATATATATATATATATATATATATATATATATATATATATATATATATGTATATATATATATATATATAATTGTCCAAAAGTGCTCCAACAAAAGAAGAAGCGGAAGCCCAGAGGAGAACAGGAAAGGAAGCCTTTATTCACCCGGTCAAATTTCTGATGGCGGCGAATGCATTTGGGCATGTGCCTTCGTCAGCGCCCAACACCAGCATGATACATCAGTATAACTCCTCCCTGCTTCCATTTACATGGTGAACACGAGTTCGCCCCTCCCCCATGTAAATACAGCTCAACAGGTGCAGTCCGTTCTCCATTCTCCGGACCACAACTCCCAGGGTGCCTTGTGATACAGGCAGCCCTGGACGGTGAGTAAGATCTTGTGGGGGGTTATGTTGAAAATGCAGAAGGAACTCGTAAAGCAGGGTGAGATGTCATTTCCAATTGTCCCAAGTTCAATCAGGCTACCCTCGGGTCCCCTCAAACTGCCACAGCCTCCCGAACCAGAAGTCAATAGTGCAGGGACTGAACTGCGGATGCAGAATGCAACGATATCTATATATAATTATTCAACTTAAACACTCAGTCACTGGATGATGTAATCAATGATGCCATCAGTGATGTCACTAACCATGTCATGAGTGATATAATATGTGACGTCATCAGCAGTGCATTGCGGGGGCGCAAGCTAACTATAACGGCTGAATTTCCCAGTGAAATGTCAGCCTAACTATAACGTCCCTGTAACCTTTGTTTTTTTCTACGAATTTCTAAGGTTTTTTTAAATGCTAAATCCTAACTATAACGTCTCTGAAACCTGTGTTTTTTTCAATGAATTTTTAAGGTTTTTTAAATGCTAATTACTAACTATAACGTCCCTGAAACCTATTGGTTTTTTAAATTCTAATTTCTTTGGTTTTTTTAAATGCTAATTTCTAACTATACTTACATAGGTAGGACATGTGCAGAAAGAGGAAGAAAGACGCAGAAAGAAGCAAGAGACGTGCAGAAAGAGGCAAGGGTGGTGCAGAAAGAGGCAAGAGGGATGCAGAAAGAGGCAAGAGAAAGGCAGAAAGAAGACTCATACAAAGTACCTAATCACTAATCCTTCTCCCAAGATGTCTTAAACCTCACTTTTCTATTGAAGGTTCACTATTCATTGACTGCTCAGAATGTTAGGCCTACCAAATGTAAAACAGCAATCCTAACCATATCACAGTTGTAAGTCTCACCAAGTTTGTGGAGGTGTGCATGCATGTGTCTGTGCTTTTACCTAGTGACATGGTACATAACTATACACATACAAATACTTGAATACCTGTGTTTCAATCACCATACTCTGTAAATGTGTGTACAAGAAGGTGTATGTATTTCTTTCTGCTCATAATACAGAGCACATGGGTATTCAATAGAATATTTGATGGGCACTATAACACCTACATACGTAAGATATGTCTGCCTCTGCAACCAAATGACAGAGCAGAAGTGAGATGATTTGACCTCCTATAGGTGAATCTATCCACTTTTTAAGCTATCATCTTCAGATGCATAACACATGTGAGAATACATGTACAAGTAGGCATATACCTCATTCAGGAGAGCATGCAGATCTTTGTACTTGACTGCTTGAATTTTCCATTTGAGTACAGGAAGAGGCTAGAGAAGTACAGAAAGAGGCCAGAGAAGTGCAGGAAAAAAACAAGAGGTGCAGAAAGAGTGAGAAATGTGCAGAGAGAGGCAAGTGAAGGGTAGAAAGAGGCAAGAGAAGTACAAGAAATGCAAGCGAAGTACACAAAGAGACAAGAGAAGTACAGAAAAAGTAAGAGAGGTGCAGAAAGAAGCAAGAGAGGTACAGAAAGAAGAAGAAAGGTATGGAAAAAAGCAAAAGAAGCACTGAAAGAGGCAATGGAAATACAGAAAGGAGAAGAAAGATGCAGAAACAAGCAAGAGAAAAGCAGAAAGAGGCAAAAGAAATACAGAAAGAGTAAGAAAGATGCAGAAAGATCCAAGACAAGTACAGAAAGAAGCTAAAGAGGTGCAGAAAGAAGCAAGAAAAGTGAGGAAAGAGACAAGATGGTTGCAGAATGAAGCAAGAGAGGTGCAGACAAAAGCAGGAGTGAAATTTAATCTTTATTGTTCAGTTAATTAAAACCATAACAATTTGATTTACATCACACAATTATTAAAATATTTAAGATTCTCATTAAAAGAGGAAGAGATAAAAAACAATTTATAAAAACAGGGGTTTAAGACTAGATTATTATCCTTCTAATCAAGATCAACAGTCAGGCCAAGAGAAGATCATTAACAGTTAAAATCTTCCAGTTTTATTTTTTGTTTAGACGTTTCTCGAATGCCTGCAAAAACTTAACCAACTTCTAATGTTTTTGAGGGGCAGTCGCATTCAGGCCTCCAATGATGGCGGATCTGCATGTTCTTAGTTTCTCAGACCGGAAGATGTGCTTTAAGAAGTATATCCGTTCCTTAGTCATCATCCTGCAATGACAAATTATGTGTATTAGATCTTCTTTGGGGCTACCACATAATCGGCATGTGACGGCAGCATGCTGTTTCCAAGTAGGTTCCTCAGCCAAGGTAGGAAATTTACCAAATCTCAAAGCCATCAGCTTTTTCTTAATAAAAATGAAATAAGTTGTTTCCAGATAGGAAGCTAGCTTTAGTGATTTATAGCCATTGATCACAGCCCAAGAATGAGAACGATGGGAAAAAGTTTCTTTGTCCGTAACCAATGAGTGAAATTTGGCCACTTTATTTGGTGCCTGCTTTAATGCCGGAAATGGCAGATTTTTATCCCAAAGATCTATTGAGCAGGTGACCTCCAATGCATATGTAAGGAATTGATTTGCCTTTGATTTTTTATGTGATTTTAACTCTTGCCATAGATAGGTATTAAGATTATTGTCAATTGCTTTTTGCTTGATCTGGTACCACACCTTAATGTATGAATATATTCTGCCTAGCTTCTAATTTTTTAAGCCAAATTCAAGTCTCATTTGCGCTGGTGAGGACATGATTGGTAGTCGAAGAACTTTTTTTTATAGATTTTGGTTATTAAGCTGTTTAATAAGTCCGCGCCCTTTCCATGCATTGCCACACTTGCATGTGTCAGGGTTGGAAGTACCTTGTTTGCCATCACTGTTAAAAGAGGTTTTAATGATGGACCTTCCAATTTCTTCGCCAGAGTACCTAGACCAAATATCAGTGCTCCTGCTCTTTGCATCAGATATTCCTTCTGGTCTATTAAATCAAGCTTGTCATCCATAAAAAAGCCCAGATATTTGTAATTTGAAACTTTTTCCAACGGTTTACCATCTAACCAAATATCATGTTTTAAAACACGGCGTTTGGTTATCAGCATTGTTTTCGTTTTTTTGACGTTTAAGGCCAGTTTGTTTAACGACAAAAAAACGGAGAGTTCTTTAACCTCATAGCTGCGTCGAACGTTCAGCGCCCAGTGCTGACCGTTCGAAGAACGAATGCTGGCCCGTCGGACAACGGTCGTGCGCAGCACTGGCAAGGTAGTGCTCGCGACGACCGTTGGCCGACGGCTGCACTTAAGGGGTTAACTAATCTGGTTAGGCCCACCTTTGTTAGGCTCATGAGAACAATATCATCAGCGTAAGCCAGGTGTGTGAGCTGTAGTTCACCTAGTTTCGGAGGATGTGCGTCACAAGCATTTAAATGGCCAGACAGATCTGATATGAAGAGATTAAATAGATGAGGCGCAGGGACACACCCTTGTTTAAGGCCAATCGATGTGAAGACTTTTCTCGACAGCCGTGAGCCATCCCCTATTTTAACTTGGGTCCAGGTATCAGAATAAAATAACAGCAAACCCCTCAGGATACTCTCTGGTATGTCCCATGTTCTCAGTTTCGTCCATAATAGGTTTCGATCTACACTATCGAAAGCGGCTTGAAGATCAATAAAGCACAGGTTCAGGTCCTGTTTGATGCTCATGCACTTTTCCGCTATCATAATTATGGATAGGATATTTGATGTTGTACCGATCCCCCTTCTAAACCCTGTCTGGTTAATGGGGATCAACTCTCTTTCCCCAGACCAAGTAACCAGGTCATTTAAAAGAGCTGATGCAAAATATTTTGCCTCGTCGTGCTGCAATGCTATTAAACGATAGTTAGACGGATTTGATCTTTCGCCACCTTTATAGATTGGCATAAGAATGGATCCTTGCCAGCTTTCAGGTACTCTATTGCAAGTTAGCACAGCAGCAAACAGATCGGCCAGACGAGGACCCCAGAATTCTGGTGCATATTTGTACGCCGCTTGAGGGATACCATTCGGGCCTGGCGCCCCATTAGATTTAGCTTTTTTGATTATTTTAATTATCTCTTCTGCCGCATATGAATTATTCTGGAACTCAGAACTTGAAACATTGCAAAGATTATTAATTGATGGTACACTCCTTTGTTCTTTATCAGTGCATATTTTATTGTAGTATTCTGGAGAAGAATCACTGCCTGGAGTTTTTGTCAAGGTGTCAGAAAACTTTATTGCAAGAAACGTAGCCCACTCGGATTCCTCCACATTAGATGTAAGTGCGTTACGGGGTCTTGTAAGTTGATTTATTGTTTGCCAAAATATATTTGTGTTCTGAAGTTTGGAGCTGAAGATTAATTTAGACCAAAAGCTCTCATTGGTTATCCTTTTTTGTTCCCAGACCTTATTTTTATATATTTTTCTTTGCAAACGAAAGGTGACCCACTGACATGCACCGCGGTCGGTAGACTGCAACTTCTTGCGAGTTCGTCGAAGTGTCCTTCGCAGCTCTTGTAACTCTTTCAAAAGTTTTCTCTGTGATCCGTCTGTGCCAGCTTTAATGACACAAAGCTTCATATTTTTTTTTATTTTGTCAAGAAGAGAGACCATGCATGAATCACATTCATTGTTGCATTCCCTGTACTATTCAGTGTGTCCTTCATTTTCGTAAACCACTCATTTTCATTTGTGTTAGACCAATTTATACGTTTCAAATTGACTGAACTTAGTTGGCCTTCTAGTATATAAGAGGGTTGCAATCTTTCCTTATTAAGGTTAAATTTGGTATGCTGCATTGCGTGATCGCTCAACAGGGAAAACTCTATATAGAAGCTAATTATTAACGGAATTAATGAGAGGC
This sequence comes from Lissotriton vulgaris, assembly GCF_964263255.1. Lineage (NCBI taxonomy): Eukaryota > Metazoa > Chordata > Amphibia > Caudata > Salamandridae > Lissotriton > Lissotriton vulgaris. Next base: position 1,296,603,120 of record NC_141685.1, on the reverse strand, counting down.
TAACAATTGTAAAATCCAAAGTTGATTGAGCATGTGGGCCATAATATGTTTTACTAGGCGGTTGATCCTCAGAAAACCTTCCATTCAATACACGCATACCGAGAAATTCTAGTTCTGACACTAATTGGATTGCTAATTTGTCCTTCTGAATTCCTGCTACACCTTGTGACTGTTGAGGAACACCCCAATAGATGTTGTCAGCTGTTAATTTATCATCTTCTTCAAGAGTAAGAATCAAATTAGAATTGAAGTCACCAGTAATTATGATATTAGATAGTGGATCTGTAGTACGTAGGTCCATGATAGCATTACACAATATCGCGTTCTTTGTTTTTTTCACAACAAATTTAGGTTGCGTAAAATAATTAACCAAAATTGTTGAATTGATATTGGTATTATTTTGATCAGTTAATTTGATTAATTGGATACTTGGATCTAGAGATTGTAGTTGTTCCGCATTAATTTTTAAGGACATTGACACATATACTGCAAGACCACCAATGGCACAGCCATAGGTCTTGATTTTTTTTGCTGCTACACAGTGATGTTTATACCCAACAAGGGCAATTTCTTCTTGTAGCCAAGTTTCCTGAAGCGCAATTATGTCACATCCACTCCATTCTTCCAATGATGATCCTCCAATCTTTTTGCGTCTGCGGTGTTCCAGGACAACATGTGTATGTCCTTATCAGTGTTTAGTTTCTGTTTTTCATTAGACGGTCAGTTCTTCCGTCTATCATTTAACATACCTGAAAGCCATTTCCAATTATCCTCACTATTTTGCTGGTCCCCATTACACAGATCTGTTCCTACACTTGCAGTGGGGGCTTCACTTCTGCCCTTTGCGTTGTGTAGAATTGAATAGACTGGCTTATGAGTATTTCGAGATATTTCATTGATTTTCCTAATAGGTTGAACGCCACCCGACTTCTTCAAGGGGGCGGGTAGCGTGGTGATATTGGGTATGATATTTGAATGCCCCAGGTTTGGAAAATGTCTAATTTCCCCATAATTGCTTCAGCGATTACCGGTGTTTTCCAAATTGTCAGAGTTTGCTCGGTTGATGTATTATTAGTGCCTGTAAGAATTGAACCTGCTCAAGGTTGGTTGCTTTATTTCTTTTAAGTCCTCAAATTCTGCCAAAAGCTTCAGGATGTTGCTCCTATTCAATACATCATGGGTCCCTGTGTTTTGTACTCTGGAGACCAAATAATTTTATGCAGCTCTGAGCCGATTTTAGGGCTAATTGACCGTGTAACGATACCGGAATCCTTTGTTACTTGTGCCACGTCTATGTTCTTTACACAAAATTTTAAAGATCCTTGTGTTGAGGTACTCAATAACTGCGGAAATTCCTTGGTGCTCACTTTGAAAAATATCCATTCTCACTGGAACAGCCGGGTCTATTTTTATTTCAGTAGTTGAAACTGAAATTGCCTTCGCCCCTTCTTCACTACACGATGACCGTTGTGCATGGCTGGTTAGACTTTATGGAATGATGTTTTTATCTCCTAGCTGATCATCGACCTTCATTATTGGTGGTGTTGTTTTCAATGCAATGCGACTTAATTGCAATTGCCCCTCCTTCTTATCATTATCTGAACCTTGGACTGGATCATCATAGGTCTTAATCTTATGATTTACTACTAACTGCATGCCCTGTTCACTAATTATATTGCACTTTTTATCAAAAGTTGATGTAGACAATTGATTAGTGTCAGACATACCAGTTCGCTGTTTTTTTGCCCTGAGTGAGGGATTGGCCACAGTGGCTATTTGTTGGAAGCTTTTTGGGGCTTTTTTTGTCATCGACTTTCCTCTGTCAGACGTGACATCACTTTCAAATGACTCAGAATGACTTTCACCAGTGTCAGCATTTTTGGATGATCTTTGGTATAAGTTAGTGAAAATAGGATATATTTCATTGACTAAGTTTGAAACTGTTTCGCTTTTCTTGTTTCTAGCTTTCCTCTCTTTTTTCCTTTGCCTTTTTGTTAAGGTTTGCTTTGCAGACTCATTCTTACTGGACTCATTCTCGTCCAATTTATTAGTGACATCACTTGTGTTTGACTTTACAATTTCTGGATTGACCTTGATGCTGGATAACACGTTTGAGTAATTTACATCGTCCCATATGTTTACTTTAAATTTTGGACCAATCAGCCCGTCCAGCATCAGGTCCGCATTGATCAATCTTTTATTAAGGGTGAGTATCTGCTCTAGAATAATAGGAAGAGAGCTCAGTTTGTCCAAAACCGGTCCACAAGGACATGAGGATTGAACTTGTTGTGTATATACTTGTGCTTGTGCTCTATTTATTAGACTATTCAGATAATCCAACTTTGTGTTTATCCCTGCACTATTGGGCGCAATAATGTTCATTAAATCAATTTGTATGTCCAGTTTATCGGATTGCATTATCAAGGTTGATGTTTACATTTGCAATGCCTTTAGAAGAGGGGCAACCAGATTCACAAATCCTGTATCCATTTGGGATTTAGACATGAGTTCCTTTTTTGTTGGATCCTTAACGCTTATATTGACTGTTGGCATTTGGACCTGGCTATGGTCATCCTGATCAAACTTCCCTTTACTTTTATTGAAAGAGTGACTTGTGATTGGACAGAAGAGGGCCAACTCGTCCGGACCCGGTTCCATTAGCACCGCACCTTCATGCTCCTGATTTATTGTTGAGTCTGTTATAACTAAGCTTGTATTAACGGTTGTTGGAGATTTTGAATACTGCTGTATAGAAGACATCATGGATTTGTCCTCAGGGGTAGTATGTACTAATGTTGCAGTTATTATTCCACATTTTTCCCCCAGGGGCCTGTTATGTTGTCAGTGATTTCCATTTGGTTCAAATATTTGATCGAATCACAAATGTCGCTTGTTTGGGAGTTTTTACCTCCAAGGGCAGATGTGGAGGTTAATGTTAAAAGAGCTTTGTTCGATTTTACCTCCACATGGTCCCCCGGGAGCATCATGATATTCGGGGCAATAGGAGAAGATAACCCCGAAACTCCTTCCGTTGAGGAGAACATGACTGCCCCTGGATCTTTCAAAAACTGAAATCACAAAAACGACAAGTTTTTATTTAGAGTAGACTTCTCAAAGAGGGAAGCAATAGGGGAGATTATAGGATTTTGCTTTGGATTGTTGGCCTTATTGGCATTCAATTTGTCAAGTCTTTTCCGCTTTAATGCACCTCTTACGGCTGGTATCTTATCACCTGGTGCCTTCCTCACTTTGCCTGACCTCATGATGTAACCTTGAGGATTCTAACTCTTATCAAGTCTTGTCTTGTCTTAATCCAACTTTTAACAAACAATATTGACTTGTTTTGATGCAATTTCTAATAATCAATATATAAGTTCAATTCAGCAGGGAAACAAACCAGGGTGTTCCCGTGGGTTTTCCAGCTAATCGGCTAATTGGCTAAACAGCCCCCCTGGTCCCCAACTCCCAACTTTGTACTCCGTGCCGCTGACTTACCGGGTCACTAGTCCTCGGACTCCTGGTTCCTGGGACCCGGGATGTACAGCGCCTCAGCAGTGGGGCTAGTGGGGTGTTGTTTTCCCAGCGTTCAACTCAACTCAGCGCTCACACCCTCACACCCTCTACCAGCTCTTCATGAACGCTCCTCACATTTGGTGTAGCTGAGTTACCAAACCGCTGCAACCATCCAGCGGGTCTTCAACGGCTTCAACGGCTTTTCAGCAAAGCAATGCAAAAGCGGATAATGTAATGAAAGCCAGTAGCCGGTAACCCTTTATTTTCCAGCAATTCAGTCCTTAGACCTAATTCCCGGCTCTCACAGATTGTTCAGCACCTCATCACCTCATCGCCTCCTCGCCTCATCGCCTCGTCGCCTCTGCGATGAAACTAGTGGGGAGTGTTGTTTTCGCAGCACTCGTCTCAGCTCGACCCAGCGCTCACACTGCCTTCCAGTCTCCTTGAACGATCCGCACAGACAGCCGAGCAGCCAAACTGCTGCAACCACACAGCAGCAGGGGCTCAAACGGCTCAAGCTGCTATCGACGGCAGCATCGTCCTCTGCATCGGCCTCGGCCTCTGCAGGATCATAGACGGCCCACCAACCCACCAAGAAATCAAACGACGCACCAGTAGCCGAAAGCCCGTTCTTTTACCGCAGCAGCAGCCCGCTCAGCCCGTTCGGTCCGTTCGGGGATAGCGCTCAGCGTTTCTGGCGTTTCGCGGATCACGGCTCTCAGGAGTGGTGCAGAAAGAAGCAAGTGAGGCGTAGAAAGAGGCAAAAGGTGCAGAAAGAGGCAAGAGAGGTGCATAAAGAGGCACGAGAGCGACAGAAACAGGCAAGAGAATTACAGAAAGAGGGAAGAGAGATACAGAAACAGGCAAAAGAGGTGCAGAAAGAGAGAAGAGGGGTACAGAAAGAGGCAAGAGGGTCACAGAAAAAAGAAAGAATGGTGCAGAAGGAAGCAAGAGAAGTGCAGAAAGAAGCAACAGAGGAGCAGAAAGAGACAAGAGGGTTACTGAAAAAAGCAAAGCAAGAGAGGTACAGAAAGAAGCATGAGATGAGCAGGAAAAAGCAAGAGAGGTGCAGAAAGAGGCAACCAAAGTGCAGATAGACACAAGAAAGGTGCAGAAAGAGGCGAGTGAGGTGCAGAAACATGGAAGGGGATACAGAAAGAGGCAAGAGATGCAACAGATGTGGAGAAAGAGGCAGGAGAATTGCAGAAAAAGGCAAGAGAGGTGCAGAAAGAAGCACCAGAAATGCAGATAGACACAAGAGAGGTGCAGAAAGAGGTGAGTGAGGTGCAGAAACATAGAAGGGGGTACAGAAAGAGGCAAGAGGTGTACAGAAAGACGCAAGAGAGGTGCTGAAATAAGAAAGAGAAGAAAAGACAGAAGCTACAGATGTACAGAAAGAAGAAAGAGAAGTGCAAAAAGAGGCAGCAGAGGTGCAGAAAGAGGCAAGAGAGGTACAGAAAGAGGGAAGAAGAGTACAGAAAGAGGCAAGACGGGTGCAGGAAGAAGCAAGAGAGGTGCACTAAGAAGCAAGAGAAGTGCGGAAAAAGGCAAGAAAAGTGCAGAAAAAGCAGGAGAAGTACGGAAAGGGGCAAGTGAGGTACAGAAAGAGGCAACAGAAGTACAGAAAGAGGCAAGAGAGATACGGGAGGCATGAGAGGTACAGAGAAAGGCAGGAGAAGTACAGAAAGAGGCAAGAAAAGAGCAGAAAGAGGAAAGAGAGGTGTAGAAAGAGGCAAGTGAGGTGCAGAAACAGGGAAGGGGTGTAGAAAGAGGCAATAGGGGTACAGAAAGAAGCAAGAGAGGGGCTGAAAAAAGCAAGAGAAGTGAAGACAGATACAACAGAGGTACAGAAAGAGGCAAGAGAAGTGCGGAAAGAGGCAGGAGAGGAGCAAAAAGAGGTCAGAGAGGTGCAGAAAGAGGGAAAGAGGGAAGAGGGGTGCAGATAGACACAAGAGAGGTGCAGAAAGTGGCAAGTGAGGTGCAGAAACAGGGAACGAGGTACAGAAAGAGGCAAGAGAAGTGCAGAAAGAAGCAAGAGAGGAGCAGAAAGTGGCAAGATGGTTGCAGAAAGAAGAAAGAGAGGTGCAGAAAGAAGGAAGAGAAGTGCAGAAAGATGCAAGAGAGGTACAGAAAGAGGCACGTGAGGTGCAGAAGCAGGGATGGAGGTACAGAAAGAGGCAATAGGGGTATAGAAAGAAGCAAGAGAGGTGCTGAAAGAAGAAAGAGAAGTGCAGACAGAAGCAACAGAGGTACATCTAGAGGCAAGAGAAGTGCAGAAAGAAGCAGGAGAGGTGCAGAAAGAGGCAAGGAGGGTGCAGAAAGAGGGAATAGGGTCACAGAAAGAGGCAAGAAGGGTGCAGAAAGAAACAAGACAGGTGCCAAAAGAAGCAAGAGAGGTGCAATAAGTAGCAACAGAGGTGCAGAAAGAGGCAACAGAAGTGCAGAGAGGCAGGAGAGTTGTACAAAGACATAAGAGAGGTGCATAAAGAGGGAAGACAGGTGCAGAAAGAGCCAAGACAGATACAGAAAGAAGCAAGAGAAGTTCAGAAGAAGCAAACGAAGTACAGAAACAACCAACAGCGGTGCAGAAAGAAGCACGAGAGGTGCATAAAAAAGCAAGAGAAGTACAGAAAGAAGCAATAGATGTGCAGAAAGAAGCAAGAGATGTGCAGAAAGAGGCAAGAGAGGTACAGAAAGAGGCAAGAGAAGTGCGGAAAGAAGAGAGAGGTGTGCGGAAAGAGGTAAGTGAGGTGCCGAAAGATGCAAGAGAGACACATAAAGAGGCAAGTGAACTGCAGAAAGAGGCAAGAGAGATACAGAAAGAGGCAAGAAAAGTGCAGAAAGAGGCAGGAGAAGTGCAGAAAGAGGCAAGTGAGGTATAGAAATAGTCAGGAGAAGGTCAGAAAGAGGCAAGAGAACTACAGAAAGAGGCAAGTGTGGTGCAAAAAGAAGAGAGTGGGGTGCAAAAAGACAGAAGAGGGGTACAGAGAGAGGCAATAGAAGTGTAGAAAGAGGCAGAAGAAGTGCAGAAAGAGGTAAGAGAAGTGCAGAAAGAGGCAAGAGAAGTGCAGAACAAGGCAAGAAAAGTACAGAAAGAAGCAAGAGAGGTGCAGAAAGAAGCAAGAGAAGTGCAGAAAGAAGCAAGAGTAGTGCAGAAAGAAGCAAGAGAAGTGTAGAAAGCAGCCAGTGAGGTACAGAAAGAGGCAAAGAGGTGCTGTAAAAGGCAAGACAGGTGCAGAAAGGGACATAAGATGTGCAGAAAGAAGCAAGAGAGATGCAGAACTTAATTGGCAAAAGAGGTGCAGAAAGAGATAAGGGAGGTGCAGAAAGAGAGGTTCAGAAAGAGGCAACAGAAGTGCATAAAGGGGAAGAAAGGCGCAGAAAGAAGCAAGAGCAGTACAGAAAGAGGCAAAAGAAGTGCAGAAAGAGGATGAAGGGTGAAGAAAGAAGCAACAGAGGTGCAGCAATAGGCAAAAGGGGCACAGAAGGAGGCAAGAGAAGTGAAGAAAGAAGCAACAGAATTGTAGAAATAGGCAAGAGATGTGCGGAAAGAGGCAAGGGGGTATTGAAAGATGTGATGGAGGTACAGAAAGGGACAAAAGAGGTACAGAAATAGGAAACAGAGGTGCAGAAAGTGGGAAAGATGTGCAGAAAGAGGCAAGATGAGTGCATAAAAAGGCAAGAGGGGTGCAGAAAGAGGCAACAGAGGTGCAGAAAGAGGCTTGGATGTGCAGAATGAGGGAGAGGGGTACAGAACAAGGCAAGAGGAGTGCAGAAAGAAGCAAGAGAGGTGTAGAAAGAAGCAAGAGATGTGCAGATAGAAGCAACAGAGGTACAGAAAGGGGCAAGAGGGCTGCATAAAGAAGCAGGAGAAGTACAGAAAGAAGCAACAGTGGTGCAGAAAAATGCAATAGAAGTACAGAAAGAGACGAGAGGTGCAAAAAGAGGCAAGAGAAGTGCAGAAAGGGGGAAGAGGGGTGGAGAAAGAGGCAAGAGGGGTGCAGAAAGAAGAAAGAGTGGTGGAGAAAGAAAACAGAGAAGTGCAGAAAGAAGCAAAAGAGATGCAGAAAGAGGCAAGAGAGGTACAGAAAGAGGCAAGAGAAGTGCATAAAGAGGCACAAGAGATGCAGAAAGAGGGAAGAGTGGTGCATTAAGAAGCAAGAGGGTGCAGAAAGAAACAAGAGAGGTAAAGAACGAAGCAATAGAAGTACAGGAAGAAGGAAAAGAGTTGCAGAACTAGGCAAGAGAAGTTCAGAAAGAGGCAAGAGAACTGCAGAAAGAGGAAGAAATGTGCAGAAAGAGAAAGAATGGCACAGAAAGAAGCAAGAGAGGTTTTCGCGCCATTTGTACCAATTGAACACCCACATTTAGAAATAAGTAATGGGTGATCATTCCAGCTTTGCAAGGGGCCTTCCACCATGCAGTTACATCACTGCATTTTTGGTAATTTTTCAGCTGTTTGAGCTAAAATCAAGGTTTTTTTGTTCAAATCTACAGATTATGCGGCAGATGATGGGTTATGTAGCAAATGCGGTAAAATGTATAATTATGGGAAAATCGACGTGGCCGAACAGTCGCATAATTCCAGTGGCTCTGCTCATACCTCTAACTAGGTCCAGAAGTGCTCCTCTGTGGTTGAATTTTTAACCATGGGTCTTGATATCCGTAGTTCCCACTCGTGCCGGGTTGCTCGCTGTCGCACCCAGCACGAGTGGGAACTACGGATATCAAGACCCATGGTACCCAGCCCAAGGACCCTACCCACATCAAAGACCCTACCCTTTTCCTTTTTTAGGGGAGGGCCAATGGAGACCACCCAGAGATCAAGGTGGCAGTTGACCCAGGGGACAACCATGTGGACAGTCGGTGAACAACAACAGATGGGAAAGAGGCCATGGGAATGCACAGAAGCAGGTCCGCTTCCAGTCGGAGAACCACGGAGAGATACACACCCGACGCAAGGTCTACAGGTGGTAGGAAGAACAGTAAACCCCATAGTAAATATCTCCTCCTGCACACTGAGAGATGAGGAATCCAATGTTTTGAGCAAAGGTCTCTCCTTTGTACCAACAGCATGCCCTAATGAATTTGCACTGATGACTGAACTTCATCGTTTCTTCAGGAAAATAAGCTTAAGATATTTTTTCAAGCAGTCACCGTCATCTGGTGTAATCTCCCAGATTGGGCCAAGGATTCCTTCTACGTTTGTCCCTCCAGAACACCGCATGACTAACAAGATCCTTACCATTGCGTTGTCCTGAGAGACATATCCAAGAGATTGAAGGAAAACAAGCACACCAAGTATAACATCACTAAGCTGGAGAAGGATGCTTTGACTCTCTGAAGAACAATAATGACATCGTTATTAAGCCAGCGGAAAAGGGGGGTGCAATTGTTGTGTAGAATTTCAATGACTACAAAGCAGAAATCCTGAACCAACTCCAAGATGGAGTGAGTTATATGAGGATCTGTTCAGACTCGTCTAAGGATCTAGTTCAAGAGAAACTGACAGTTACCACTCGAGGCCTTGATGATGGTTATCAACGAAGCATGAGTTTATGTATCTGAATCAGAAGCAACACCGGTTGCCTACACTAGATGTACTACCGAAGATACATAAGGACCCATTGGAACCACCTGGCCGTTCCATTGTCTCAGTCTGTGGCTCGATGCTAGAGCCTTTGAGTTGATATATTGACCATTTCCTCAAACCCATAGCAGAGGCAACACAGGCTTACCTTAGGGACACAATGCAAACTATCAACCTTGTGAACAGACGCCCCTTTGACCCCCACAGCCAACTGCTTGTGACCTGCGACGTTGTGTCCCTCTACACAAGCAGATCGCAACATACTGCCCTTGAAGTTGTTGGTGAAGTTCTTGACCAACCAGTGGCCCCGATGACAATGCCAACATAGTTCATCATAGATCTTCTCTGCATTGCCATGATGAAGAACATTTTCTTTTTTAATGGATTTTTCTATTTTCAGACGAAGGGAGTGGCAATGGGGGCTGCCTTTGCCCCAGACTTGGCCATTATTTTTATGGACCACTTTGAAAGATCTTTCATATTTGGAGAAAACAATCCCTACCAGGAGAAGGTATCCCTATGGAGGCGGAATATCGATGATATACTTTTGATTTGGACTCGTGATTCCATTGAACTTGGCCTGTTCCACTCATGGCTTAATGAGAGAAGCCCAAATATTCAATTCACTATCCATTCTGACCAGAGTGAAATAGATTTTTTGGACAATAAGGTTAAGGACAATCAACTTTACACCACTTTGTACTGTAAGCCCGCTGAGAGGAACTCGCTTCTGAGGTACAATAGTCATCACCCTAGAGGACTCAGAGACAATCTCCCATATGGGCAATTTCTGCACATCCGCAGAAATTGCTCTAAGAAGAGTGACTACATGGACCAATCAGAAGTCCTGCGAAACCGACTGATGGAGCGTGGTTACCCTAAAAGGCTAACCAAAAGGGCTTAGAAGAGGGCTTGTTATAGCTCACGGGAGAGCCTACTCACACCCAAGGGAAAAGACAAAGGACCCATGGAGAACATGAGATGCGTCACAACTTTTTTGACTCAGAGCCATGCCATTAAGAAAATTATCAATAAACATTGGGGCCTAATTTCTGATGACATAGAGCAAGATAGACCTCCAATGCATTCTTTCAAAAAGAAAAAGTTGTGAGCATCTCATGTTCTCCATGGGTCCTTTGTCATTTCCATTGGGTGGAGCTAGGCTATCCAGCCCCAAGCCTTGATAAGCATTTAGGGAACACGCTTACACTCTTTCTAGGTTTCGCAGCACACTTCATGCCATTTCTGCGGGTGCAAAGTGCCATATGGAGAGTGTTCATCCTCTAGGGTGGCCATTGACCTTTGAATGTAATTATGGAATTCTCTGTCCATGTGATCTCATTTACATGGGCCAAACCCATCAGAAGATAAAGGCCTGTGTTCTCCAGCACTGTAGCCGGATAAGATGTGGAACACAGGGAGCACCGCTTATGGAACATTTTGCTACTATGAACCCCAATCCATATGAAATATGATGGGTAGTACTAGAGAGAGCATCCCTTGGTCCAAGAGGAGGCAACATTGGTGCTATTCTGAACTTGAGGGAATGCAAGTGGATGTCCCTCCTTGACTCTATTAGGAATGGCTTGAGCAAATCAGAAATTAGCCATACTCAATTTGCCTGTCTGACATCTGATTAATAATCATTCTGCAATCCAATGCACATGCCCAGTACATATAAGGCTTCTCTGCAGTTTTTATAATGTGGACATATGGACGTAGCAACATGTAATACCACTAGGGGATGTCTTAATTGTACTTTCATTCCTCTGTTTATAACTGTGATAGGCCAACTATTGAATCAATGTACATTTCTACTTTGTTATTATTTTCTAATGAAAGGTTGAAAATGCATCCATGTGTTGTCTATTCTCTATGCATTATAGAGATGTGCAAGTCACTCTATACAATAGGCCAACTGTAACATCTATGTGCATTTCTACTGTGTGACTATTTTTTCACAAAATGCCGGTAATATATTCGCCAGGTCAGGCGAGTTAACAGTAATGGTTTATGCATTCCATGAGATCATTCCTGAAATTTAGGCCAATGGGCCACCCCCGGTTTTGCCAATACATCCTTTAATACTTTGCTCACTCACACGGCGAGATTGGAGCTTTATCTTATATACAGTAATGCAATACTTTTGGTGCGCTTGATTTCACCATATCTAACTCTTGACTCTTCCATTTCTCTAATGAAACTGTCATCACCATGAGATGCTTAGTTTTGAGCATTAGGATGGAAGTCTTTCTTCTCTGACTCCTCCCGCCTTTCTGTAAGCCGCCAAGCATTGAGCTGCTGCATGCTTGCTGGTGACACGCATGATTGACAGCTTTATATAAACAGCTGTCCCCCAGCCTTCCGGTTTGCTCTACTCGAACGGAGGCATTCACACTGAGAAAAAGTGAGTTTACTGGAGCACCGGGCCACCGCACATGATGGGTGTTACGCAACACTGCAATCTAGTGTGTGCCTTTCAACATACTGAATTTCCCTCCCTTCATTTCTATTTTCTTTTGTAGAGATTTACAGGAGCCGTCAGGCCTGCTTTTATTAACACAGGTATTTAACCGTGCACTGTCATTCTCCTGCAAGTGTTGCACCTCTGTAATGCACTGTAAACGCTCCTTTTGTAACCTAAATTTCACACACTTGATTTACAGATACTTCTGGACACATTGTGTGCTTCCCATAAACTCAGGTACATGCCCTTCACCCATGCATCTTGTCCTCTATGTTTATATTTTGACTACAATGCTATTAGATGGTTCAATCAACTATGCTCATCAGTGGTTCTGTTTACTCTATTCTGTAGATCCTTTTCCTTGTGTCAGCTACACCCGGCAAACGGCATGACATGGTTTAAGTTCATCAGTGTATGAGGTAAGGGACCATGCTTTGTTTTCCCTTTCTTAACTCTTTAAATCCAGAAAGAGACCATGTGTTGGTTTCCTTTTCTTAACTCTCTTAATTGAATTTGCACCTTAATCCTTTCAGGTGCTTTGGTCGCTCTCACGACATAGGAGCCAGCGCGCCCTTCTACGCTCCTAGCCCTTGTGCAAAGGCTTTATGGTAATAATGGCATCTGGATTCAACCCCTTTTTTAATAATTGAACTCTAGTTTACACAATTATGTTTCTAAGACTTTTTTCATGTCCTTCCCTAGATCATGCCTTCCCTCATCCCCACACTTTTGTCCTGATGAAGACCCCGACATAAGGGATTCAACTGCATACAGTTTCATAGGGGTTGAAACATCGACATGTTATCACGTGGCCAGCATAAACAACAGGTATTTCATACTGTGTTACTGTTGAAAAAATGGCTGTATACTGCTTCTGCTGAATTGTGATTGATAGGTTCGATGAAGGAGCCATATGTGTTTTAAGTGATGCACTGTTTTTGATTGACACTCTATCTTTCAATCACTTCCCTATCCTCACTGAAGCACTAATACCCGACCTTAACTTTTTCCTCCCCCTCACCATGTTCCAGCCTAGGAACATTGTCACATGCAATAATACGTAAATGTCTTCACTAACAGATCAATGCCCAGTGTGAATTAAACACTGTGTGCAACAAATACTTTGTGTCTTATACTTTGTTCTAAATGTTTTTTTTGATTTTTTACATTGTACTGTCACTTCTGGGACCATTGTTCCTACATACTGTCATTTACCCAGGTCCCAGAGACTAGTCTCGGGTTTACCCATCTTAGGTAACTATTTTTTTAATGGGCAGGGGGGCCAGCGGGGCACCCCTATCCACGCTGTTTCCTGTGGAAGCCGATATTGCTTTTAGGCAAAGGGAGCTGCTGACATGTAGCTCCCTTTGCCCAAAAGCAATCTGCTTCACTTCATGGAAGAGAGAGCAGTTTTCCTGCTCTCGCTTCCATGAAGCGAAGCAGAAGTTTGCTTTGGCATGGTGGGAGCAGTGCTCCCGCCATGCTATAGCAAACTGCAATTCCCGGGGATGGACATTGCTGGAGCCGGCCCAGGCTGGTGGTGATGTACAGGGCCATGAAAGGCTCCACCAGAGGGGCCATGCGGCCCCCCCTCCAACATGTGTGTAGCCCCAGGGATGTGGGGGTCTATGGGGTCGAGGGCTGCAAGGGACCCCCGCTTTTAAATAATTAGTGCCCCGGGGAGGTGTGGGGGGAAGAAGCACCCCAACACATCATTTAATTGATCAAAGCCCCGCAGAGGTGGAAGTCACCAGGGCTTGCTGGGGCCCCTGAGGTCCCTCTCCCATAAATAATTAAAGCCTGCGTGCCTCCACATATCATTAACATAGCCTTTTGGAGGTGGCGGTTGCCAGGGCTGCAGGGGCACGTGGGCCCCACCATCATAATTAAGCATTGCCCCTGAGACCTGGCCCACCCAGGGGCTTAAAGAAAAAGAATTGCAGGAGACCATGCTTCGTATATTTTTTCAAATTTTCAACAGGATTCGAGGACCTCCTTTGAATCCCGGGGACAGTGTTTTTTTAGAATGCTTTTTTGGACCCTCATGGTCCTTGTGGGACCCCCTGAAGAGGCATAGGGGTCCGGGTGTCTCTACCCTGCCCCCCTTTTCTTGATTTTTAACCTTTTTGTCCTTTTTTCTTGTGGCTCGGTTTAACCGAGTCACAAGATGGCTGCCAACCCTTCCTGGTTTGAAGTGTTGACAGTCAATCAGATCTCAGGCACGAGAACGGGAGGGTTTGCGGATCCTTCGCTTCAATATGTGCAAATATTTAAATTCCTCAAAAACTACTGAACAAATTTACACCATTTAACAAAAAGAGTGCACTCTAGACCAAATCCTACCTTTATGCCAAATTTGGTGAAATTCCGTTCAGCAGTCCAGGCTGTAGCTGCATCCACAGTTTTCTATGGAAATTAACATGGAGAAAACGTGTTTTGGGACCTCCCGTCTTTCCCGTCCCCACTTGACGAATCACCCCGTATCAAGGAAAAGAGCTTATTTGAGTGCCCTATTAGTTTTGAAAATATCTCGAAGATTCATCAAACAGTGCCAGATATTGGCAAAAGAAAAAATGCTTTGGAAACTAGGTCCTAACTATAACTACTTAGTGGTGACTGCCAGTAGGTAATATATATATATATATATATATATATTCAATGAAAAAACCATAGGTTATAGTCCATATATAGTTAGGAATTTGCATTTACAAAACCTTGAAAATTCAATGAAAAAACCATTGGTTTTAGGCCATATATAGTTAGGGATTTGCATTTACAAAACCTTATTTTACTCGCATAAAACCATTGAAATTCCATATATAGTTATAAGCGCTAACTATATATCGCGCACCCGCAATCCACTGCTGATGATGTCACATATTACATCATTCATGACATGGTTAGTGACATCACTGATGACATCACTGATGACATCTCAAATGACATCACTGATAAAATCACTGATAACATCTCATTTGACATGACTGATCACATCACTGATGATATCATTCATGTGATAATACCATGAACCTCTTCAGACTCTAATATAACCTTAGATACAATCAGTGTAAACAGACAGTCACAGACTGTCACTCATCCATGGAGTTACTCACACACCTAGTCAGTTATGCCAAAAATCAATCACACCTCCATTTTCTCAACTATACAGTTATACACACCTTACTTATTCAAACATATACTAACACATATTTACTTTACTCTCTTATACAATCTCTGATACATGTTCACAATGATCCATACAGCCACTCACACATTCACTGGCTCTTATGCACAGTTATTTATAGATGTCAACTCTCACATGTACTGTGTTTTACATATGTACTTACTTTGACATGTAGCACTGAGATATCCATTCACTCACTAATACACTCATGCACAGTCAACCGCCCATACAGCTGTTTCCACATGCACTTTTGAATCCATACATATAGTGAATCAACTACTCACACATCTATGTACAGAGTCACACACCTCCCAGCCACCCATACACACACACTCAGTTTCCCATACAAATACTTGGACAACCAATCAATAACCCATACAGTTACTCATATAGCTACTGATCAACATATGCAGCAGTTTGTAGAACAACAGATATAATGATGCACAAATTAAAACAGTTTAGTCACTAACCCATGCACTCAGTGAGACACATTTAATCACTCACTCATACAGTCAGTCATGCACCTAGTAAATCCTTCATCCAGACACTTATATATCCACTCATTCTTCAATATGTAAAACATATTTTAACTTTACAGAAACATACAGTCACTGGATGTTGTCATCAGTGATGTCATCAGTGATGTCACTAACCATGTCATGAATGATGTAATATGTGACATCATCAGCAGTGGATTGCGGGTGCGCGATATATAGTTAGCGCTTATAACTATATATGGAATTTCAATGGTTTTATGCGAGTAAAATAAGGTTTTGTAAATGCAAATCCCTAACTATATATGGCCTAAAACCAATGGTTTTTTCATTGAATTTTCAAGGTTTTGTAAATGCAAATTCCTAACTATATATGGACTATAACCTATGGTTTTTTCATTGAATTTCAATGGTTTTTTAAAAGCTAATATCTGTAGCTGTAAAATATATACTTCTTTAAATCTTGAAATATATTTGTCATGTTCTTTAGACAATATTTTTAAAACATTTTTTTTGTTTCGCTCCCAGTCTGCGAACCGGTCAGCTTCCCGTTAGCTTAATTTAAAGCCGCGGCTTAGTACGCGAACCGGTAATCGTTCCTTTAGCGTAACTGTTACAATCGCATGACGTTTTGCGTTATCGCGTAATACGTCATTGGACGCGCCAAGTTAGCGGACCCGGAAATGGACCGGAAAGCGGAGCAAAGCGCGAAACGTAAACACAGCAGGTCATGTGACTCGAAAATAACACTTTTCATTGGTTCATTTCACTTTTGGTTTCCTAATGATGTAATACTTGGTCATGTGATATAAAATTAACACTTTTCATTGGTTTAGAATTTTCCCTTCTCCCAAATGATGAAAACCCCTCCTTCTTTCCTCACTCTGACTTTCATCTTGGTGAGAGAAAGACCCTTTTTGATTCTTCATCAATGGCTTCAATGGTTGCTTCAGCCAGTGTGCCCCCACCACCTCCTCCACCTCCTCATGGGAAGAAAGGACCACCTGCTTCACTAATTATAGAAGAGGAGGAAAATCAAGAAGAGGAGGAAGAGGATGAACATCCTGAGTTTTTGCCAGAAGAGCCCAGGAGATATAACAGGAAAGAAAATTACATCTGGCAATTTTTTAAATTTCCAGCTGACCAAAAAAAAGTCAATGCCAGATACGTCTATTGCCGTATTTGCGGCGAACGTCTTTCAAGGGGCACTGACAAAAAGTACAGCTATGGGAATTATACAATGCACAGGCACATGAATCGGTGGCACCCTAACAATTACAGTAATGCCCAGCTTCGCGACCAACAACAAAATCCCCCAGAAATGGCAAGAAGATCTGTTGTTCAGGAGGTATCGGGACCGGAGGCGAGGGAGGTGATCCCGAACATCCAAATCAACATGGGGGAAGTGAAGCAAGTCTGTGTGTGGTGCAACCAGACACTTTGCTACCGCGAAAGTAGCATTACCCTTATAATGAGAGCCATCAACAATCATGTGTGCCCAAAACGCCCCAAAAAATAAATTCTTCTTTTTTTTGTTGCTCCTGTTGAGCCGTCTTCGATGAATCATTTTTGTTTCCCCCCTCCCCCACAAAAATTAAAAAAAATACAAAATGTTCAGAAAAAAACAAAAAAATATAAAAAATGTTCAGAAAACTAATTATAAAAATTTAAAACAACAAAAACAAAAAAAAAAGTTCTTTTCAGAACTACCTCCCCATTATTAAAAAAAATTGGTGGAATTCTTTGAACTCTGCCAAGCTCTATTTCTATTAGTTCGCTCCCAGTTCGAACTCCGGTACGCGAACTTTAAGCGTACCAAAAAAAAATTTTTTTAAAAAAGGAACAGTAAGTATAAGGAAAGGAAACAGACAGTTATGTCACAAAAAAGACAGCTATAGGGAGTAAAGAAAAGATACTGTTACCCACAATTCACTTCTGATCATGTCATATATTACATAATTTTTGACATGGTCAGTGACATCATCAGCAGTGGATTGCGAGTAACATTTTTTTTTGTTTACTTCCTATAGCTGTCTTTCTTGTAACATAAATGTCTTTTCCTATCCTTATACTTACTGTTCTTGTTTTAAAAATTTTTGGAGATCATTCAGAAACAGTAACATTAATAGAGACAGAATTAGAGAATAATAATGAAGAAGTATGAGAAGAGAGGGAGTAAGAAAAATACTGGAAGGATTAGAAAAATTAAGTAATAGAGAAAGGAAGGAGAGAAGTAGCAAACACAGGAAAGTAAAGATTAAAGAAATGAAGCAGTAGAACTAATAGATGTTAAATGTGATAGATTAAATGATTGAGTGAGGGTGACGATAAGGTGTGTCCTCTCTAAAAGTTTGTTTAAGGTGAACCGTACTCTGGGTTGCATATCAAATTTATGCTTGTTGAAGAATACAAACGAGATAATAGATGTGAAGACCTACCATTGCAGTAAAACATGCCCACTCATTGCATCATTCATAACATAGTCAGTGACATCATCAGCAGTGCAATGCAGGTTAAAAAAGTAGAAAACATTTACCTTATAATTCTTGTTAACTTTTCAAGAAAATTTTTCATACATTCAATCTGTAAAAGAGAGAACAAACATTTCCAAAAATATTAAAACATGTATTTAAAAATTAGAAAAAAGAAGGGAAAAGGTTCAAGAAAAAACAGTTTTTAAACAACTTTGACACTTACAGAAACCTCTACTTCTCTACGACCCCTACACAATCCTAAAGATATTTATTTTAAACAAACAGTATCTTCATGCTGATGAAATGAGGCCTACTTTGAAATATGATGCTTCTTTTGCATTGCTTATGTCTCACAATAGTGATGCAATAACAGCGCAAAAGAGATGTAAATCCATCATAAAATTGTGTCTAACATTTTAAATGATTGTTTTAGGATGCAAATAAGATGTGTGCTTTCAAGAGCTTTCTTTGAGGTGAGGCCTATTTCTTTTTTTTTTTTTAAAAACAGTACCCAGAAGTACAGCACTGTAAGCATTAAAATTGACACTTACAGAAAACTCAGCTTCTCCATATCTACCTCACATTTCTAAATGTATATCATAAGTACAAAAAGCATAACATTAATTATACATGTTAAATGGTTTATTTTTGCTGTTCTCAGAATGTATCAAATTTCACTTAAATCAGTGACTTGAAGATATTCATCATGTAACAGCGGGGAAAAAAAAACACAATCAAAATGACTGTGTTTAAAAAACCCATACAACCTAAGAAATCTGATTTCAAAACTCCTTAAAATTAACTTACTTTCAATGACGTCGAAGGATCTCCTATGAACAGCATCCACTCTGTTGTGCTATAAATATTTTCAGCCCGCCACTTTCTGAAAGAAAACCTCCATCGATACGAAAAATATGTTACATAGAAAAAAAGACTTCTCTCATTCTATCACATGTTTCCACTAGGCCAAATCATGTTGCCGCGATTCGCAAGTCTTGTAATTCTTCCAATCAAATCCCGACATTTTCTATTTTCACAACTTTCAAAAAGAAAACATTTGAGATTATTTTCACAATCCTGGACTACTAATATCTTACTCTTCTTTGTCACTCATGTTCTCCTTTTCCTATGACACTGATACTGCTTACTATGAAGCAGACTTACTTGCATCAGGTTTATATAGTTGGATTTTTAATCTAGACAGCATTGCAGACTTACATTCCCTCTACTTAAAATTTTGGTTTTAAAAACACCAGGTAAGAATTTTTAAGGTCAAACGGCAATTTTTTTTTGAAAGTTACAACAGAATCATTGCAGAATGACCAGCCGTTTCGAGACTTTAAGTAAGCTGTATAATGTCCTGATGTTGTTGATGGACCATCGTGATAGATAAATGCTACAGTTACAAAAGTCCTCCCTGATATTGACAGCTGAGAAGCTACAATTTTTTTTATTAAAGTTGACAATTTTGATCCATCAGGCCTACTTCGTTGGATCATTAAAATGACATACTGGCCATATCTACGTATAAATAATGTTGACATCATATCACATTTACATTGGCTACACTCCATGTTGTGATCCGCTGCATTTACTAGCTTATTAAAGGACACTGATTTACTGTCTGGCAAAGTTAAATATATAAATCTTTCTGAGTCTACACTAGTAGTACTTGATACCATACAGTTCTCGCAGTCATGCTGCCATTGATAAGAAAGCCCAAACAGGTGATCTACATCTACACCCTCATCTTGCAATACATCAAGCATATACATTAAAAACTCCTGACAATCTTGCTGATTATTTTCAGAGAAGTCTGTTTGACCTGAACATTCATCTAACAGATAACGAACTTCAGACACACTTTCTACTTTTGTTCGATCAGTGCTACATTTCTCGAAAACAGAATTCAACAAACAACATAAAATTTGTTCTGAATTCAACAGAATCTGTTCTCTTAAACTCTCTAGTGAAAAGAGAACATTAACCACTACATTTGCATAGCAGTTGACACCAGAACTGTTTTCAAATTGAAAACCGACAACATCTTCAACAGAATCCACTTTCTTTCTGCTAACAATTTTCGGTTCATTGACTTTTAGTCTTTTTGCAACAACCTCCCTACTATTACTGATATTTCTACGTTTCCGGCCTACCACACGTTTCTCAAACAAAGTATATTGAGGCAAATGTGGGGCATACTCTCTTCTTAACCTATTGTATTCCTTAACACAATCTAGATCCGCACAAATGTTTGTGACATCACAGTCAATCAAGTACAATCCCGATAAAGTTCTAACTCGTGACAATGCCACATATGCCATACCCTCCTTGAACACAGAACTGCCAATATTCACCAATGCACTGTCTACACTTAAACCTTGCGATTTATGGATTGTCACCGCATATGCCAAGCAAACAGGAAACTGTTTACGGCGAACATATAAGTCTTTAACAAGCAAAAATCTAGCAGAACAACAACCAATTTGCTGTACTTCCTCAATGCCATCAAATTTAATTCTTAAAAATTCTATTCCATCTCTATTTCTGTATTTCTCAAAATCAACAACATTACCCATTGATCCATTTACCAGACCTCTTTCTACATGTAAATTCCTTCTCAAAATGATTCGGCAATTTAAACACACATTCAAAGTCTTTTCAAAACCCGCTGTTTTAGATATAGTCTTCTCTAATGAATCCAATTTTGATTTCAAATTGTCTGACAAAATAATTGTTGATCCCATATGCTCTATTTTGTCGATAGCTTCAAGTTTCACAATCTCTTGCTTTTCTAAATTCAACATTTTGTTGTTGAAGATGGCACATTCTGCAAGAGTTGGCATCAAACATATCCCGGATTTCTTCTCAGTAATTTTCTGAAAAATATTCTCAGGTACAATCTCTTGTTTGGGATATAAATTTGACAGTAATCGTGCATTTAAAGCTTCTTTCCCATGCTCTGTCACTTTTCCAATTCTAATATCTTGTAGAATATTCTTGTAATCTTCATCCTTTGCCTGACGCATATTTTCATGCAGTTCAGCATAATTGAAGTTTAACCATATATTGACGTTGCCAATGCTCCCTAGGCACTTCCTGGTATCTTCATGCGTGAGTATTTTGAACACAGGTTGACCTTTTACTGGTGTCAGCTGCAGAAGATCTCCGAAAACAATGATGTGTTTGCCACCAAATAACACATCATATTCAGTTTTAAGTACTTCTTGCATTCTCAAATGCACAAAGGCAAGCATGACATTAGAAACCATGCTTACTTCGTCAATGATAAGTAGTTTCATTTTCCTCAAGACTCTTGAAACTTCACAGCAAGCATCCCCAGATAACTTGTTGTATTGTAATTTGTTGTCATGCTCCACCGGCAGCATCAGTAGATGATGCAAAGTAATACCTTTAATGTTATGTGCTGCAAGTCCAGTAGGAGCGGTGACAACACAAGACAGCGATGACTCAGTCCTTTCCTGCAGATAGCATGAAATTGCTTTAATGAGGAAACTTTTTCCAGTTCCCGCTTCTCCACTCACATACAGTCGGACAGGCTTCAACGATGTACATGAGCACTCTTTCTTCTCATGACTTAATCCGTGCTCAATTTCCTTGGTAACTTCATCATATATTTTCCTCTGCTCAACGTTGAGTTGTTTTTCCAAGTCTTCTAAGTTAACTGAATCCTCCTGAGCATGTGCCATGGCTCTTTCTACTTCATTCATAGCAGTGGCAGCTTCATTTTCGATAATAGGTCCTCCAAGTGGATCTTGACTCAATGAAACAGAACTCTGACTGTCCTGAGAACTGTCTCTGGCAATCTCGGCTGCAATCGTTGCTTCCTGCTCAATTTCCAAAGTTAGCATTTCTTGATATTTAGGAAAAGCAGGACATTCTATGGACTCCTTGGCTGCATTGAAAGAGTCTTCGTAACAGAGGAAATCTCCAAGCAGTTCCTCTTCTGCATGCCAAGGCTTGAAAAGTTGCAAAAGTGCTAAATAGAAAAACTCCTTTTTTTCTGGAGATTCACCACTCAATTTTCGATGGTTTACTAATTGGCATTTTCTTTGCTTGACCAGGCATCCCTCACTTCCAATTACAGCATACACTCCTTTCTCAATATCTTCTTTGATGTTCCTCTTGAATATATAATTTTGGAGAACCTCATATAGACAAACATTCTCAAGGTGACTGCTTCGATTTGGATAATATGTATCCAACATGTTGCTCTTCAAAATGTCGGTACTGTTTGGTTCCTTTTCTGCCAAATACTCAATTTCCCGGACAGGTTTTAGAACTCGATTTCGCGTTGCAGCAAGACCAAGACTCGCCCAAACGAGACTCCTGGATTTGGCATAGAGACTTGCTGAAGACAATCGATCAGAACATTCGTAAGCTCCGATTTCTCGATGCGACAACATCTTCAGACTGAAACTGTACAACTTCTTGCTGAGGCTCTTTTCATGGGAAATGTCCTCCCACATATCCTTCAGTTCTGTCTTTTCTTTTTTGGTGATGTAAGATGTCACATACCGAGCCACAGCCATACAGTTGTCAGCCACAAACTGTATATCCATGTTAGCATTCCACATGGACAAAATCACTGGATTGTAGTCGTTGATGTACTTGGACTCTTCGTTCCTTTTCAAACTGTATGTATTTTTGGGTGATTTCCTCGTCACATTATGTCGCAGCGAAGACATCAAACTGTTCACTCTTCCTTTAGAAATCACCGGTCGTGGAAAGTTGAAACGACATTTGGTGTAGAATTTGTCCTCGTTTCTGAATTTACGACGACAGTACTTTCCACAACGATGGCTTTGGAAACGTAGAACTTGTTCTCTTAGGCTTTTCTTCTCCGTTGCGTTTGGAACAGCACACGTAGAATACTGTTCTATGAAATTCATCACTAAGTCATCCGGATCTGTTCCAAATTTAGGTGCATCCTTGATCCACAACAACATATGTATATGAGGGGCACCTCTTGCTTGGTACTCCTTTCTCCAGAAGAAATCCAACACCTCTCCAAGAGGTGGATTCTTTTTATTTGTGATGAAAGACATCATAGCTTCAAATCTATGATTGAAGTACCTGCATGCATTCACTGGATCCAAAGAACACAGTTCTCCAGGTGTATTGAATTCAATGTTTTCAATATTTCCATTTGCCTCTCGTAGAAATTCAAGTAAGTCTTCCCAGCCATACTCGGCACAGCTCAGAGTGAGGAACCATGTTGGAGTTCCTAAGTTCCTCAGCATACATTTTAAATCACCATGACGACGGTACCAGTACTCATTAGTACCACGCTGACACGCCATGAGATTAATTAAGTGAGAATCCAAAATACTGTCTTGGACATTGACTTTTTGCATAAAGTCACTTGCCGAGATGTTTCGCATCTGTATACCACTTTTTAAAATGTGGTTCACTGCATATGACAGTCCTGACAGATCGCTTTCAAACAGGAGATGAAACAAATACGGTATGCATTGACGAAACCTAGGATCTTCTGCATACAATCGTAAAGTCCGGTATTCAGACGCAGGAATTTGATGAGGTCGCTCATCATATCTTCCTCCTTGACCTGTGGGAAATAGCTGTGGGAAACACCGAGCTTCCAAACTTTCCTCCCAAACACTAATGGGACTCCCTTTGGCTTGTTTCATTTGAAACAACTCAATAGCATTCCCCATGACTTCCTTGGAATGCAAAGGATGAACACTATAATGTTCATATATTTCTTCACTATTAGACACCTCTACTTTCTCAATTTGGCCAGCACACAAAACGCTATCCTCTTCATCACTTACTTCCTCTTCTGCAACATATACATTCTTATAGTACTTATTATTTTTCTTCAAATACAAAGTTGCATTTTTCACTTTCCTAACATCCACTAAATCTTGCCATATTTTCTTATTCTTTGTCGGAACCCCATTAACCAAGATAACCAGAGGTTCCTCTTCCACTTTCTCAACTCCAATTGTGTTAATGTTTTTGTTCAAATCTAGAGGCAAATAAACAACTCTTCCCTTTAATCCTCTCTGTAAATCTGCTGGAGGCAACTACCCTGTCTTTGGCTCCATTCTTACAATAGCCTGAAAGGGATGGATACTTTGAATCAAAATAGATTCATAAGTATTTAAATCCTTCAATTCTGAAGGAATCTCAACCAATTCCAGATTATTATGAACTGCCCTAGCAGGCATCTGGTTTTGATTTAATTTATTACAACAATAAGTACACACACGTTGGTCCACTCCCAAATCAAAACAATTTTCTACCATCAAGTATGTGGCAAAATCCTTCCATTCACTATTATTTTCCCTTTCAGTTTTTGCATATAAATCCACTAACTTAGTCTGATTCTTATAATAAGTGCGTCGACAACATACACAAGTGAAATTAGGCCTCTCACTTGATTTCATCTGAAAAGTGGCAATTTCCTTCTGAAAATTATCTGTACTGGAAACCTGTACATTATCTTCAACATAACCCTCTACTTCTGGGTCAATTTGAACATTCTCATCTCTACTACCAAAGTAACAAAACTCAATTTCTTCACAAATATTCTTCACATCTATTTCAGACCCATGCAAAAGAGCAGCACATAATTGTTTAAGCATAATTGCTGGACTCTTAGCATAATACAACATTCTCACTAATTTTCTCACTTTATTATGATGCACTGCTAGCATCCTGAAATGATGAAAAACACTCTGGCATACTCTCCTGGAAAGACAAGCCAGTGAATGACCACGCAAACCTGTCATTTGTCTCACTCTGCAAGGATCTAAATCTTGCAACAACTTCATTTTCTGCTTCAAACTTTTCTTATTAAATGTCCGTATAAAATCACAAAGCAAATTGATGGAAACCTGTCGCACACTGCAAATAGAACTACACTTCCAAATGTACACAGGACCCTTAGGACGTCTTCCTAAAACCTCATCACTTAGCGCCTCTTCTGTCTCTGTTGTCACAAGTTGTTCTTTTTCAACTGGACAACCATCCTTCACTTCATAAGCTCGAACACTGGTGTCAACTGCAAACACCAAATCATTATCCTGAAAATAACTCTCCTCATTAAAAAATGCCTCACAACTTGAACTATGCATCCATTCTCCGGAAAAAACTTCACAAAAGTTAGTACGATTTACTACTCTCTTCCATCTACTTTTTGTTTTGAAATCAGAAATTACCTTGCTTAGTTTCCTAATTCTATTGATTACCAAAATAAACAACTTTCGCTTAATTTCAAAAGCATGATCAATAATTTTCTCTACATTTTTCTTCTTCTTATAAAATGCCGCTTTCTGTTGGCCTTTTTTTTAAATATTTTTCAATAAATTAACTATTATCCTGTTACGGAACATTCGATGTCGAATGTCCCTAAACTGTTGTTTCCTTCTACTATCATGCACAGAGTTATCTCTTCCTCTACCAGTAACATTTTTGATGGGTCTCTCCTTTCCATTTAAATTGCTTTTCCTTTTGTGGACTGAAACATTTTTTGGAGAAATACTTTTTTTACTACAAATATTTCTTAAGAATGATTTCGTGCTCTTACCCGGAGCTTTCTTGGTGTTTTGACAAGTATTTGGGGAAGAGGACTGCTGCAATAAAACATCATCCTGCTGTCTTTGACGTTTTCTAGCCTTTCTAATTCTATTTTTTGTAGGCATTTTCCAAACTATGAAAGAATCTGCAGTTGAATCTGTGGAAAAATATAATAAAAAATGTTATTAACCACTATTACAAAACAGTAAATGAATAACAGTCATCAAAAACTTAATGCCCTACTTATTATTTAACATAGCAAATCTTTTGCACCAGCACTGCATCACAAAAATTACACACAGTGGTACAAAACAGGCATACAACAGTCATAAATCTCTCCCTAAAAAAGATGTATGACCCCAAACAACCTATTATCGAGCAAATGCTCTTAGCCATGTTATCCACCTTCCATTGGATAACATGGCTAAGAACTGCTCGCAAATGCAAAAAAAAAAACGGCCGCAATGCATGAATATCAGCAAATGCTCTTAGCCATGTTATCCACCTCCCATTGGATAACATGGCTAAGAACTGCTCGCAGATGCGATAAAAAACGGCCGCAATGCATCAATATCGCTGAAAAGTCAGCGATATTCATGCATTATCCAGCAAATGCTCTTAGCCATGTTATCCACCTTCCATTGGATAACATGGCTAAGAACTGCTCGCAAATGCAAAAAAAAAACGGCCGCAATGCATGAATATCGCTGAACAGTCAGCGATATTCATGCATTTTCCAGCAAATGCTCTTAGCCATGTTATCCACTTCCCATTAAATAACATGGCTAAGAACTGCTCAGGGCCCCATGAGGAACACTATCCATTTTAAAAGGAAAACATAACATCAAAGACACTCAAATGCAGCGACGGCTCGTGGAGGGAGTTACGGTGGGGCAGGAGGGCGGGGAGGGGGAGGGGCAGGGTGGAGGTTGCTAAAAACCGGCATATGGATAATTGCAGGTAAGTAAACAATTTAATTAATAAAACGAATTTCGTAGTGCGCCTTGCATTATAAATATGACCCAAAACAACCTATGAAGCTCTAGCAGTACATATCCAGAAATGTAATTGATTTCAAAAAATCGTTTTTAAACACAACATATAAATCAATTGTATACCTGTTTTCAAGAGGAAAGGACTGAAAATGTCCTAGAGACACAGGAAAGCGTTTTCTTGAATGCCCTACCACCATTGTTTGGACATTATTAACATGGCTATGTAACTCCCATAATCAAAATCTAAATTTGCAAAGCACAAGTGGGAGCGTATTTACAAGAAATTTGCACCATGAAGACCGTAAAATAGCATAATAGACACTCAAATGCCTTATAAATATGGCCCAAAACAACCTATGAAGCTCTAGCAGTACATATCCAGAAATGTAATTGATTTCTAAAATCGTTTTTAAAAACAACATATCTGTTTCAGCTTACATAACAAACCATGGAATGGGCTCCATGTACCACAATAACTTGTGTTACTGCATGCCAGAATGCTACACCGAATATGCAATTACAATTTCTCAAAGTAACAAAATCTATTTCTATATCACTACAGACAAAGCCACAGTTTTAAAACACAGCTTTCTTCATCATTTTCTCCTTAATTGATACTATTCTCTATCTAAAATAAATAAATCTTTTCTCACCTTAGCAAATACTTTTTGAGTTTTGAAAACAGTCTCAGAAATACACCAAATTGTCTTCAGCAGAAGAAAAACGATGCACTCCAGAGGCTGCAGCTATTGAAAGCACAGAAATACAGATATTCATTTCACATATCTCTCATATTAGCCAATCATAACTCTTCCCTCACTTTTTTCAAATCAAAACCCTTCCCCCCTCTGCCCTCTCTGCCTTTTTTCCATAGCAACGACCTCCTGGAAGACCTCTCATGTTTGCAAATTCACACAACAATGTTTCAATTGAACTCTGAACTCTCAGTGCACCTGCGTATCCAGTGCAATCTTTCATTAAATGTTTCTTCCTTGACCATTCAAATTACATCTTTCAAAGAACACATCCATGCACCCTAACTTTCTGTTTTCAGAAATGGAAATGCACCAATCACTGCTAATGATTCATTAGCATTGGAAATCCACAGTTTTTTTTCTTTACAAACTCCTACTGTTTCAACTGCCCTTTCATTACCACACTTCATCTGACTACAGAACAACCTTCTCCCACCATGTTTAAGGTCTGGATTGTTGGACATAGTTACATCCACTGGGCTCAAAGGTATGCTGAGAACAGAAATTTACACAACCTCAATTTACAGGATGTGGAAATTAAGTGGTTGGGCCAAAGAGGATTAAAATGTCACCAATTGATACCATTGGTGAAAACCTTTATGCATTTGCCAAAACCTGACCTGTTAATAGTGCACTGTGGAGGTAATGATTTGGGCACTTTGACAGGGGTAGGTCTGGAAATGCTTTTAAAGGACACCTTTGAGCAATTAATGGCACTTTTTCCTCAAACTGCTTTGGTATATTCCAATATATGCCAAAGACAAAAATGGAGGTGGTCCAACCAATTTTCTCCACAAATTGAGAAAGCGAGGAAGCATGTAAACAAATCTGTTTCAGCTTTCATGAGAGACCATGGAATGGGCTCTCTGTACAACAATAACTTGCGTTACTACATGCAAGATATCTACAGAGGAGATGGAGTTCACTTCTCAGATGAGGGCAACAGAATTTTCATTCTGAATTTAAGACTGTGCATTGGTACCTACTTATAAGTACCTAAATGTACCATAAACCCAAAAGCTCTTCTCAGAGCTACCCTTCATCTGATCACACACTTTTATTATTTTTTTTCTAACTTTTTTCTGTAATTTTCAACAAACTACGCTCAAAGAGCGCTATCCGGTACGCGAACTGGAAGCTAACCGCGCAAAATTTCAAAAAAAAAGTTTTTCCTCGCACATATAGTCCTCCTCAGCCACCCTCAGAAAACGTAGGGGGGCAAAATACTTGTACCATGCCCCTTTCTACCCATTCAGAACATTATTTACCCGCCATTTTATACCTTGATTCGACCGAAACACAAAATGGTGGACTCCCGTTACGCTCCTAGTTCGCGGACCGGACCGCTTTCCGGAAAACGGTCCAAAAAAAGGTGGGAAAGTAATTTACAGAAAAACGACTAGAGACACTCTCACCAAATATAAATTAGCTCATACTACATAACAATCCCTTTCATTCTCACAAATTTGATTGAAATTTAATTTAGCCATTTAGCCTGTAGACCTCTCCAAGTACCGTGAGGTAAATTACTTCACAAAACACATCTGAAGTGTTGGAATTGACAACCAATGAAAATGTTACTTTCATTTTCTACTTTTATTACCTGACATTTGATTGGTTATATACTTGAATATATAAAGGAAGAGAAGAAAACACAGCCATTTTGACTACTACTTCTTGTTGTACATCACATTTCAATAGCTTCCAAAAACTTCAACTTCTTTGTGAAGGTAAGTTATAATTTTTAAAAATGAAATATATTGTGCACTATAACTTAATATAGTAGACTTTTTCTGCTAGATATACACTATCCCTCTGTACTAGGAATGTATTTAGATAGACTTCTCTGTTATAGTTATGAATGGAGTTAGGCTTGTCGTGGTTAAATCACATACACTTTTTTATAGTCCTATTTCCACTCTGATACTATACACTGCCAAAAGATAAATTCACTGATAAAAAATGACTATCTAAAATTAATCCCAACAGTGCCCTATCTCTACTAATATATATTTTTTTAATCCAAATTTCAGGCAAAATGGAAGGCGAAAACGAAGTTTCTTTTGAAATGGACCTGCAAGAGAGCAGCCAGGAATTGATTGAACAAATTGACATGGAATTTATGGATCAAAGCTTGGATAATGAACTGCTGCAATGTGTCCAAGCAGTAGATGCCCTCCTTGCAAATGAGGACATTTTACAACCTCACAGATTGCAAACAATATTTCAAGAAAATAATGACATTTCAGACACTGAAATGTTAGAAAGTTTAATAAATTATGAAAAACAATCAAAATAAAAAAAAAAGTTAAAAATAAAGAAAACAAAAAAAAACAAAAACAACAAACAAAACAACAAACAATTAACATTTAGTCTTTGAAAAGTATATCATTCTATTATCCTTATAGTACGCTGCCTAGAACGCTTTCCGGTTCGCGTACTAGGCGCTCATCGCGAAAAAAAAAAAAGAAAAAATGTTTTGGAACCCTGCTGGGCCCTTTTAAAACCTCCACATAAAACCTAGGGGGTCAGGGAGGATCTACTATGCCCCCTTATAGAAAATTTCCCCCTTTCTTTTGGCCTCCTCTTGTCTCTCGATCCTACCGAGAGACAAGATGGCGGCTGCACCGGACTGTTTAGAATGTTGACAGACACCGAAGAGCCAATCAGCTTTCCGTGCGCAAAGTTCCGTTACGCGAAAAGTACGCGAACCAGATCGCTGCCCGGAGCGCTGTTACAGATATATATCTTGATTTAAACGTTAATTTCTCAAAATCCACTGAAGCACATATATTGAGACCTAGCAAAGGCACATCGGGCTAACAGTCCCTACAATTTTGCCAAGTTTCGTGTAAATCCATTCAGCCGTTCGGGCTAAAAGTGAGTCCAACCGCCCTATGGAAATTAACATGGGAAAAACGCGTTTTGGGACCCCCCTTTTTTCTCAGCCCCCCCTTGACGAACCCCCCCCAAATTTCCAGGAGCTGCTCAGAAACAAAATGTGCCATTTTCCTGAAAATTTCAACCGATTCCGTCCACAAACGCCAAAGTTATTAGGCATAGAATTTTCAGAAATCCCATAGGGAAAAAATCCTAACTATATATACCTACTGGCGACCGCCAGTAGGTAATATATATATATATATATATATATATATATATATATATATATATATATATATATATATATATATATATATATATATATATATATGGCGATAGCCAGTAGGTATATATAGTTAGGATTTTTTCTCTATGGAACTTTTGAAAATTCTATGCCTAATAACTTTGGCGTTTGTAGACGGAATTGGCTGAAATTTTCAGGAAAATGGCACATTTTGTTTCTGAGCAGCTCCTGTAAATTTGGGGGGGGTTCGTCAAGGGGGGGCCGAGAAAAAAGGGGGGACCCAAAACGCGTTTTTCCCATGTTAATTTCCATAGGGCGGTTGGCCTCACTTTTAGCTCGAACGGCTGAATGGATTTCCACGAAACTTGGCAAAATTGTAGGGACTGTTAGCCCGATGTGCCTTTGGTAGGTCTCAATATATGTGATTCAGTGAATTTTGAGAAATTAACGTTTAAAACAAGATATATATCTGTAACAGCGCTCCGGGCAGCGCTCCGGTTCGCGAACTTTTCGCGTATCGGAACTTTGCGAAGCGAAGCTGATTGGCTCTCCGGTGTCTGTCAACATTCTAAACAGTCCGGAGCGGCCGCCATCTTGTCTCTCGGTAGGATCGAGAGACAAGAGGAGGCCAAAACAAAGGGGGAAATGAAGGAAAGGGGGCAAGGTAGACCCCTTCTGACCCCCTAGGATTGATGAGGGGGATATTATAGAGCCACGCCGGGCCCCAAAAAAAAAAAAAAAATTCCGATTTTTTCGCCGTAGAGACGCGTCTTGGTACGGGAACCGGGCAACTAACCGGGCAGCTAACCGGGAAGCTAACCGGCAGTGTAACGGGAGTCTGAGGAGTAGCTGATTGGCTGTCAACATTGTAAACAGTCCGTAGCGGCCACCATCTTGTCTCTCGGTAGGATCGAGAGACAAGAGGAGGCCAAAACAAAGGGGGAAATGAAGGAAAGAGGGCAAGGTACACCCCTTCTGACCCCCTAGGATTGATGAGGGGGATATTATAAAGCCACGCGGGGCCCAAAAAAAAAAATCCGATTTTTTCGCCGTAGAGACGCGTCTTGGTACGCGAACCGGGCAGCTAACCGGGAAGCTAACCGGCAGTGTAACGGGAGTCTGAGGAGAAGCTGATTGGCTGTTATCATTGTAAACAGTCTGGAGCGGCCGCCATCTTGTCTCTCTGTGGGATCGAGAGACAAGAGGTGGAAAAAAAAAAGGTGTCAATGAATGAAAGGGGTAAGGCAGACCCCTCCTGAACCCCTAGGATTGATGAGGGGGCTATTAAAGTTCCCTGGGGGGTGAAAAAAAAAATTGCGATTTTTCGCGGTAAAGGTGCTTCCTGGTACGTTAACCGGGCAGCTAACCGGCAGCGTAACGGGAGTCCGACATATTGTGTTTTTTGAACGTTTGTGATATGTGCACGTGTGGATTTTGTCTATGTAAGGTTAAAAAAATATATATATATCTTTAAGCGTGTTCTGGCGCGCTTACGTTTTGGGTTTGGTTTGCGCTACAGAGACGATACGTCACGGTTATGCGATGCAGCATGAGGCGTCTCAGGGGCTACGTGATACGTCACTTAATAAAGAATATATTTTACAGCTATAGATATTAGCTTTTTAAAAACCAATGAAATTCACAGAAAAAAACATAGGTTATAGACCATATATAGTTAGGAATTTGCATTTACAAAACCTTGAAAATTCACTGAAAAAACCATAGGTTATAGACCATATATAGTTAGGGATTAGCATTTAAAAACCTTATTTTATTTGCACAAAACCATTAAAATTCCATATATAGTTAGTTGCACTAACTATATATCGCGGACCCGCAATCCACTGCTAATGATGTCACATATTACATCATTCATGACATGGTCAGTGACATCACTGATGACATCACTGATGACATCTCAAATGACATCACTGATGACATCACTGATGACATCTCAAATGACATCACTGATGACATCACTGACATCTCATTTGACATTACTGATTACATCACTGATGATATCATTTATGTGATAATACATCTTCAGACTCTAATATAACCTTAGATACACTCAGTGTAAACAGGCACTCACAGACTGTCACACATCCATGGAGTTACTCACACACCTAGTCAGTCATGCAAAGAATCAATCACACCTCCATTTCCTCAACTATACAGTTATACACACCTTACTTATTCAAACATATACTAACACATATTTACTCTCTTATACAATCCTTGATACAAGTTCACAATGATTCATACAGCCACTCTCACATTCACTGGCTCTTATGTTCAGTTATTTATATATGTCAACTCTCACATGGAGTGTGTTTTACATATGTACTTACTTTGACATGTAGAACTGAGATATCCATTCACTCACCAATATACTCATGCACACAGTCAACTGTCCATACAGCTGTTTCTACATGCACTTTTGAACCCATACACCTAGGGAATCAACTGCTCACACATCTATGCACAGAGTTATACACCTCCCAGCCACCCACACACATACTCAGTCTCCCATACAAATACTTGGGCAACCATTCAATAACCCATATAGTTACTGATATAGCTACTGATTTAAACATGCAGCAGTTTACAGAAGAACATAAATAATGATTGCCAAATTAAGACACTTTAATCACTAACCCATGCACTCAGTGAGACACATTTAATCATTCTCTCATACAGTCAGTCATGCACCTACTAAATCCTTCATCCAGACACTTATACATCCACTCATTCTTCAATATGTAAGACATATTTTAACTTTACAGAAACATACAGTCACTGGGTGTTGTCATCAGTGATGTCATCAGTGATGTCATTTGAGATGTCATCAGTGATGTCATCAGTGATGTCACTGACCATGTCATGAATGATGTAATATGTGACATCATTAGCAGTGGATTGCGGGTCCGCGATATATAGTTAGTGCAACTAACTATATATGGAATTTCAATGGTTTTGTGCAAATAAAATAAGGTTTTTTAAATGCTAATCCCTAACTATATATGGTATATAACCTATGGTTTTTTCAGTGAATAGATATATATATATATATTCACAGAAAAAACCATAGGTTATAGTGGATATATAGTTAGGAATTTGCATTTACAAAACCTTGAAAATTCAATGAAAAAAACATTGGTTTTAGGCCATATATAGTTAGGGATTTGCATTTACAAAACCTTATTTTACTCGCATAAAACCATTGAAATTCCATATATAGTTATAAGCGCTAACTATATATCGCGCACCCGCAATCCACTGCTGATGATGTCACATATTACATCATTCATGACATGGTTAGTGACATCACTGATGACATCACTGATGACATCTCAAATGACATCACTGATGACATCACTGATGACAACATCCAGTGACTGTATGTTTCAGTAAAGTTAAAATATGTCTTACATATTGAAGAATGAGTGGATGTATAAGTGTCTGGATGAAGGATTTAGTAGGTGCATGACTGACTGTATGAGTGAGTGATTAAATGTGTCTCACTGAGTGCATGGGTTAGTGACTAAACTGTCTTAATTTGTGCATCATTATGTCTGTTGTTCTGTAAACTGTTGCATGTGTTGATAAGTAGCTATATGAGTAACTATATGGGTTATTGATTGGTTGCCTAAGTATTTGTATGGGAGACTGAGTGTGTGTGTGGGTGGCTGGGAGGTGTATGACTCTGTGCATAGATGTGTGAGCAGTTGATTCACTAGATGTATGGTTTCAAAAGTGCATGTGCAAACAGCTGTATGGGCGGTTGACTGTGCATGAGTGTATTAGTGAGTGAATGGATATCTCAGTGCTACATGTCAAATTAAGTACATATGTAAAACACAGTACATGTGAGAGTTGACATATATAAATAACTGTGCATAAGAGCCAGTGAATGTGTGAGTGGCTGTATGGATCATTGTGAACTTGTATCAGGGATTGTATAAGAGAGTAAATATGTGTTAGTATATGTTTGAATAAGTAAAGTTTGTATAACTGTATAGTTGAGGAAATGGAGGTGTGTATGATTCTTTGCATGACTGACTAGGTGTGTGAGTAACTCCATGGATGTGTGACAGTCTGTGAGTGTCTGTTTACACTGATTGTATCTAAGGTTATATTAGAGTCTGAAGAGGTTCATCGTATTATCACATGAATGATATCATCAGTGATGTTATCAGTCATGTCAAATGAGATGTTTTCAGTGATGTCATCAGTGATGTCATTTGAGATGTCATCAGTGATGTCATCAGTGATGTCACTAACCATGTCATGAATGATGTAATATGTGACATCATCAGCAGTGGATTGCGGGTGCGCGATATATAGTTAGCGCTTATAACTATATATGGAATTTCAATGGTTTTATGCGAGTAAAATAAGGTTTTGTAAATGCAAATCCCTAACTATATATGGCCTAAAACCAATGGTTTTTTCATTGAATTTTCAAGGTTTTGTAAATGCAAATTCCTAACTATATATCCACTATAACCTATGGTTTTTTCTGTGAATTTCATTGGTTTTTTAATAGCAAATATGAAAAGCTTTAAAATGTCAAGTACGTGATAGATAAAAACATTTTCGTATTTATGCACGCTGATGTGCTTTGAACGCTGCACCCCCCCCCCTCCCCTCTTTTGTCTTAGTAGTACTCTCTCTTTGCAGATACTGAAGGGTAGTTAACGCAGGCCTTTACCCCCGTTGTAATCCGTCGTGCCTGCTTGTCTCTCCATTTGATTGATTGTTGTCCAAGCATTTACTGTTTTAGAATTGGTTCTCTTTGGATCATTCTCTATTTACAAACAAGCACGAAGTCGCAATACTCTGTTTAGTCTTTGCAGATAGTGAAAAATCGTGTAAAAAAATAAAAGTAATCGAGCAAAATCAGTAGGCCACTAATTGGATCTCTTTTTGACCTCGCTAAAATAGAAATATTAGGAACAACCCTTCATGAGAAATACGAAAATAGTTAGATGAACTGAGCTCCACACCATGAGGGCTGCAAGACAGCTCGGCTCCATCACCCATCCCGCCCAAAATAACGACAAACCCTATGCAAATATTAAAAATATAGACAACACACCAGCAAAGAAACAGGGTAAAACATTTTATTAAAAAACTATTTACATAACGTTGGTTTATAAGATGATGTCAGTAGCGGACCGATGTGTGAATAGGTCGAAAGCA
This sequence comes from Lissotriton vulgaris, assembly GCF_964263255.1. Lineage (NCBI taxonomy): Eukaryota > Metazoa > Chordata > Amphibia > Caudata > Salamandridae > Lissotriton > Lissotriton vulgaris. The sequence goes on along the minus strand of NC_141685.1, from coordinate 1,296,567,750 downwards.
GCACAAGGCTCCAAGATCCGGATGGCAAGCTCCTGGATGTTGGGTGCCATAGTTCAAAGTTCTGACTTTGAGCCTTTTTCAATGCCTGTACTTTGTTGAATCAAAATGGCGGCTTGACACAAAGCTGACTCAAGCGTTGCTACTGATGCTATGCAGACCAAAACTGGTTTTCAGTTTGTACATTTTTCTAGATTTTTCAATCCAAGTTTGGTTGACTTTGTAGAACGATGGCTTCAAATTTTCAACATACGGTGTGGTGGCGCTGACTGGGAGGGGGCGCTTCGCTCCTGCCCCCTCCCCAAGTAAGATTTTCATACGTGAAAGTACGTTAATGGTTTTGGTCCCTGAGTTGCTTCGATGTCACTGCCATTCTCAAATGGCATAAGTTCTGGATGTTGGGTGCCATAGTTAAGAGTTCTGAGCAGCGCTTGTAACACTGTCTGAAGCTTATTTCCACCTACTGCAGCTTCACTATTCTCAAAGTAAGTGAGTGTCGTTTGTGGACCTGACTGCATTAGAAAACAATGTGATATGTTACCTTCCTAAACAGCTTGACGGAGGCCCCTGAGGGGTGGTGTGATGGCCATGGACTCGGAGAAGACGCTTGGCTCCGACACCCTCCCCAAGTCTTATAGCACTGGTGTAGCCTGAGATCGCCCCGACATAGGCGGCCAGCTCCCGGGGTCCGGCGGAACTTTTTGCCTTTTGATGACTCTTCAATTCTGAACCTTGTCCCATCCAGCTGAGTTGCGCCCACTCTTGCGGCTACAGCGTCTTGCCCACCATCCAGCTGAATTGCGCCCACTCTTGCGGTGCAGCGATAGGCGGCTGCCACAGGACTCTCAAAATGGCGGCCGGCTCTTCGGTTTTGGGCCTGGTCCACTAAAATGGCCCTGGGACACCTTTGAACTCGGACGCTTCCCTGATAGGGCTTGGGTCCCATTCTCGAAAACCGTCCCCTCAGCCGTGAAGATTCTACAAAAGTCTTGGGGGCCTCCGACTCCCGCAGGCTTCTGGTGGGGAGCGGCTGCCATGATTGCTCGTGGAATGGCCACGACGGAGCTACGAGATGGTAGTGGTCTCATGCTGACGCCAGCTTTAGTCTGAAACATCCAGAAACACTGTAGACTACCAATTCGATCAGTTCCGGTAGCGCCCCAACATGACCCGGAAGAGAAGAACTTGCCCTCCCCTCTTTGACTGATGGTTCTTGTTGCCTGTCCCCTCTGTTGTCATTTAACAGAACTTTTTGGACTGCTGAAAGGGGTTGTGTTCCGAACGCTGGTTGGTGGAGACATTTTGACTATATTCTTGACCTATGTTGTCGCGTAATGCGTTATATGACATGCCGCGTTACCGCACCCGGAAGTGATCCGAGGCGCGGCGCGCAGCGCGTAACGTAAGCATAACAAGTCATGTGACTTGTTAATAAAACTTTTCATTGGTTCATTTTACTTTTGTTAATTTAATGATGAAAAGCTTGGTCATATGACCTAAAAATTACGCTTTTTATTGTTTTCGAACAATATTTTTTTTTCAAACATATGTTATAATATTCCAGGCTAATGTACTTTCCCGGAAAATTTACAACTGTCTTGTAAGTAAAATATATTCCTTTTTCGAGAAAAAGGGCGTTTCTTCCTTCCATGACGGAGCCGTTGAGTAAAAGAGATTCGGCCTGCTGTCTTAGTCGCCGATACGCCTGATTATCAGATTCTTATCGATCACTTTATATTGCAGACATGAAAAACACAACTGCCCTTAAGCATTTATCTTTACTGCGTTCCTACATATTATACCTTTTATCCGTCATGTAATTGGACTGCTTTATTTCACTTGCCTTTATTGATTCGAAAACAGTGACTAAAAGTAAAAACTTTACCAATGTAAATACTACTACCGTGTTTTGTTTTAAAAACCTTTATTGTGAAAATGTCAGTATACAAATACGGGCCTATAACCACGTGGGCCGGCCACGGAGCAAACTGAAATCGTATATGATGAGGAGACATTTACACTGTAGAAGAACGTAACGAGCGGGCCATTAGGTTGCAAGAACAAAGGTGTCTAACAGTTGCGGAATCGGTGGACGTACATTTTGTAATTAAAATACGACAGGGCCACTTACAATAACATTTTCTAGATATACATTTGCGGGCAAGGAGTTACGAGTCCCATTTATACCGGCGCCATTTTGGGCTAGGCCGGGCAGGTCCAAGATATAGTCAAAATGTCTCCACCAACCATCGGCCAGACCAGAACCCCTTTCGGCCCTTTATGCTACAAGATGGTGTCTTCCATTCAGAAAATATTGTTGGCAGCATTTTGAAAGGAAACAGAAACAGCCGTTCTCCTAGTGAGTTTCACATTGTTACATTTAGGAAGAATGTTGAAGAGTAGTATGTGGAAAATCTGAAGCCATTTTTCTACAAACTCTCAATCAGACTTGGATGGAAAAAAAAAACCTGAAGAATGTACAAACTGAAAACCAATTTTTGTCTGTATAGCATCAACAGTAACGCTTGAGTCAGCTTTGTGTCAAGCCGCCATTTTCATTCAATCAATAGCGTCTCCCTGCACACATTCAGGGACCTGGTTGTGTCTTCAGATGAAACGGATTGTAGGAAAAGAAGCAGAAAGGAAAAGGAAAAAAGTTTTGCCGGACCTCGGGAGCCGGCCGCCTATGTCATGTGCCACCTTTGGCCACACCAGGGCAATAGTGAAGCTGCAGCAGGTGCAAATAAGCTTCGGACAGTCTTACAAGCACTGCTCAGAACTCTCAACTGAGGCACTCAACATCCAGGACTTGCCATTCGGATCTTGGCGCCTTGTGCTGGTTCCGACCTATTCACACATCGGTCCACTACTGACATCACCTCATAAGCCAACGGGGCACCCCACGCCGACTTTCGGCGCAGCATTGTAGGATGGCCACACCAGTGCGGCAACTTGCTGGACACAACATCGGGGCCATCCAGATCTCGGCGCGTTCGACTCACTGTACCACAAGAGTGACCGCAACTCAGCTGGACACGCCATCTTTCGGCGCAGCATTGTAGGATGGCCACACCAGTGCGGCAATTTGCTGGACACCACCTCGGTGCCATCCGGATCTCGGCGCGTTCGAGTCACTGTACCGCAACAGTGACCGCAACTCAGCTGGACACGCCGTCTTTCGGCGCAGCATTGTAGGATGGCCACACCAGTGCGGCAATTTGCTGGACACCACCTCGGTGCCATCCGGATCTCGGCGCGTTGTGCTGCCTTCGGCCTATTCGCACATCGGTCCGCTACTAATGCCGCCTCACGTGCCAACGGATTTTCTACGCTTTTTGTAGCCCTATGCCGCATAACAGGTCATGTGACTTGTTTATAAAACTTTTCATTGGTTCATTTTACTTTTGGTTTCCTAAAGATGGAAGGCTTGGTCATATGACCTAAAAATAACACTTTTCAATGGTTTAGAACATTTTTTTTTCCCAAACGATGAAAGCCCCACCTTGTTTCTGGATCATTCAGACTGAAGCTGGTGTCAGCATGAGAGCACCACCATCTCGTGGCTCCGTCGTACTCATTCCGCGAGCAATCATGGCAGCCGCTCCCCACCGGAAGCCTGCGGGAGTCGGGGGCCCCCAAGACTTTTGTAGAATCTTCACGGCTGAGGGGACGCTTTTCGAGAATGGAGCCCAAGCCCTAGCAGGCAAGCGTCCGAGTTCCAAGGTGTCCCAGGGCCATTTCAGTGGACCAGGCCCAAAACCGAGGAGCCGTCCGCCATTTTAAGAGCCATGTGGCAGCCGCCTATCGCTGCACTGCAAGAGTGGGAGCAACTGAACAACATGGTGAGCGAGACGCTGTAGCCGCAAGAGCGGGCGCAACTCAGCTAGATGGCCGCCACCTGGGGAGGCCCGTTCACGCCGCCTCCCCCACGCCCCCCCCCCCCGGGCCGCCGCACGCCAATTTACGGAGCAGCATTGTAGGATACCAAAACCAGTGCGGCAGTTTACTGGACATCACCTGGGTGCCTGTCGTACATGTTGTGTCAGCCATGGGACACTGGACACAGTCTCATCAACATCTCAACGCGTTCTGCTGCCTTGGGACTATTCGCACAACAGACCGCTACTGACGAGGCCTCCCCACGCACCACCCGGGACGCCCCACGCTGTTTTTCTGTGCTGCATTGTAGGATCCCAAAACCAGTGCGGCACCCAGGCGACATCACCTGGGTGCCGTCCAGAACTCTGCACGTTGTGCTGCCTTGGGACTATTCGCACAAAAGACAGCTTCTAACCATTGTTGCTTTTTGAGTTGAAAAATGTTTAAATGTTTTTAGTTTTTGTTCCGTTCATTATAGTTAAAAGTTAATAAAGTTTTATAATCTTACTTTGTTGGAGTGTTATCTATTTTTTTAAAAACGGGTGAATAGGGCCTTGAATCGGGTTATTGTCATGTGTGGGCTTTGGAAGTGTGCTGCTGCAGGATCGGACATTTCAAACTCAAATGCACGTTCTTTTTCTTACCTTTCCGAAGCATGGAGCGCAATAGCAGGCAGAGAAAGGGTGATGCACGTGTTGAACACTACGTGACCTGGCAAGTTGCTGGCAGTGCCCCCCCGCCCGCTCCTGAAAGAGGGCACACACACACCGCCGCCCCGAGTACTTCACAAATCTTTAAAAGACCATGCGCTTGTTCATGAGGCTTAAATGGTTTATCACCTCTTCTAGAACTCCTGCATCGACCCTCTGACGTTTCCTGGAAAAATTACCATGTAACACAATACCAAGCCCTGTCAGCTGAAACCCCCGAGGAATCGTGGGGCATATTATCAAGGGGGTTTATCTCCGCTTTTTTGGCTTTAAAAGCCATGAAAGCGGAGATAAAATTATCTCCCTATTACCAAGCTGTCGCTAACACCAGTTAGTGACAGCTAAAAGGAGATAGCGACCATCTTGGGCCCCGCTTTGCATGTCAGTGATACTTATCACTAATGACATGCAAAGTGGCGTGCCAAGATGTTAGCGACTGGAAACAGTCCCTAACATCGCTATCTCCTATTACCAACTTTTGGAGATATTCGCGCTAAGCACGAATATCTCCAAAATCTAACACCTGCCCTGAGCAGTTCTTAGCCATGTTATCCAATGGGAGTTGGATAACATGACTAAGAGCATTTGCTCGATAATACATGAATATCGCTGACTTTTCTGCGATAATAGCAAGGTTTATCTGCGATAAAAATCGCCGATGTGCGGCGATAATTTTTGTCTCTAAACAAGTTAGAGACAAAAGTTATCGCTAGTTGTTCGTAATATGCCCCCGGGTTTTTGCTTGCAGAAATCGGGAGGCGGGAGACTAGCACTGAAATCAGTAGTCACACGCCTGAATCGGGAGGGTTGGCATGTCTGAATTCTCTACAGCTTGGGCCATAAACTACATCCGCAGGGGTAGGTGTTAGCCTGGGACCAGCCTGGCATCTAAAATGGCTGCCGTGCACGACAAAATGGTGGCATTGGAAAAAAGGCAAGATGGCGCAGCCGCTGGAAGAGATGTATCAACATATATCAGCCTCCTCAGCCACCCTCAGGAAACATAGGGGATTAGGATACGTCTCCCGCACCCCCTTATACCTAGTAATTTAATTAACGAAGCACAAAATGGCAAATTCCCGTTTCGCTACCAGTTTGCGGCCCAGTTCGCGGCCCGTGAAGCGCTTCTACCGTGAAAAATCATTTTTTTTTTCTTTTCCCCACGGGACCCTTTAATAACCCCAACAACATTCCTAGGGGGTCAAGAGGGTGATACCTTGCCCCCTTTCATTAAATTCCCCCTTCGTTTTTCACCTCTTCTTCTCTCTCGATCCTACCGAGAGACAAGATGGCGGCCGCTCCGGACTGTCACGCAGCAAAAAAAAAAAAAAGCTCACGCACAGCCGCTGGAAGAGATGTATCAACATATATCAGCCTCCTCAGCCACCCTCAGGAAACATAGGGGATTAGGATACGTCTCCCGCACCCCCTTATACCTAGTAATTTAATTAACGAAGCACAAAATGGCGAATTCCCGTTTCGCTACCAGTTTGCGGCCCAGTTCGCGGCCCGTAAAGCGCTTCTACCGTGAAAAATCAATTTTTTTTTCTTTTCCCCACGGGACCCTTTAATAACCCCAACAACATTCCTAGGGGGTCAAGAGGGGGATACCTTGCCCCCTTTCATTAAATTCCCCCTTCGTTTTTCACCTCTTCTTCTCTCTCGATCCTACCAAGAGACAAGATGGCGGCTGCTCCGGACTGTTTAGAATGTTGACAGACACCGGAGAGCCAATCAGCTTTCTGCGCGCAAAGTTCCGAAACGCGAAAAGTAAGCGGACCGGATCGCTGCCCGGAGCGCTGTTACAGATATATATCTTGATTTAAACGTTAATTTCTCAAAATCCACTGAAGCACATATATTGAGACCTAGCAAAGGCACATCGGGCTAACAGTCCCTACAATTTTGCCAAGTTTCGTGCAAATCCATTCAGCCGTTCGAGCTAAAAGTGAGTCCAACCGCCCTATGGAAATTAACATGGGAAAAACGCGTTTTGGGACCCCCCTTTTTTCTCGGCCCCCCCTTGACGAAACCCCCCCAAATTTTCAGGGGCTGCTCAGAAACAAAATGTGCCATTTTCCTGAAAATTTCAGCCTATTCCGTCCACAAACGCCAAAGTTATTAGACATAGAATTTTCAGAAATGCCATAGGGAATTAATCCTAACTATATATACCTACTGGCGATAGCCAGTAGGTAATATATATATATATATATATATATATATTCACTGAAAAAACCACAGGTTTCACACCAGTTATAGTTAGGAATTAGCATTTAAAAAACCTTTGAAATTCACTGAAAAAACCATAGGTTTCACACCAGTTATAGTTAGGAATTAGCATTTAAAAAACCTATTAAATTCACTGACAAAACCAGTTATAGTTAGCTGGAAATTTTACTGATATAAAACCAATGAAATTCCACGTTATAGTTAGTTGGACTCACTATAACTTGCGCGTGCAATGCACTGCTGATGACGTCACATATTACATCACTCATGACATGGTCAGTGACATCACTCATGACATCACTGATGACACCATCCAGTGAATATGTGTCTTTCTGAAAAATAAATATTAGTGAGTTATGTTTAAATATTTAAATATATATATTATTGTTTCACTTTGTTTATAAGTGGCTACATGTGTTGGTAAGTAGCTACATGCGTATGTATATGGGTTATTAGATGTTTCTCTTAGTATCAGTATGAGTGTCTATATGGTTTGGTGGGGGTATTACTTAGCACATAGATGCATGAGTGACTGACTCGCTGTTTGTATGTGTTTTGAAGACAGCATATGTGCAGGACTGTATGGATGGATGAGTGTGTATATGTGTTTGTTAGTGAGTGAATGACTGTCTCACTAGTGTCTTTATCAGTAACTACATATGTTTTAATCTAGTATATGTGAATATTGATGTATATAAGTGAGTATATGTGAGAGTAAGAGATTGTAAGAGTTCCTGTTTAAATAAGTATGTGTTTCTATAAGTGATTGTTTAAGAGAATAAATATGTGTAATTTTCAATACAAGTAAGGTGGAAGTGTGTGTATAACTCTATATTCAAATAAATGGATGTTCAATAGTTTATTTGCACGTGTGAGTATGTGTGTGAGTAACTTTTGGATGACTGTCGGTGTGTAACAGGATGTATAGGTGTATCACTTCATATGATAAGTGAGTATATGTATGAGTGACTATATAGAACTGTTGGTGAATGACTGGATGTGCATATAGATGGTGGAATTACTGAATTGCTTGTTGTAACTGATATGGGTATCTCCATTTTTTTTTAAATTTCAGTTTCTATTTTTGAATATGTGTTTCAAGGGTTACATTACACTGAAAGGAGGTCTGTCACTATGTCACAAGGATGGTGTCATCAGTGATGTCATGAGTGATGTCACTGACCATGTCATGAGTGATGTAATATGTGACGTCATCAGCAGTGCATTGCACGCGCAAGTTATAGTGAGTCCAACTAACTATAACGTGGAATTTCATTGGTTTTATATCAGTAAAATTTCCAGCTAACTATAACTGGTTTTGTCAGTGAATTTAATAGGTTTTTTAAATGCTAATTCCTAACTATAACTGGTGTGAAACCTATGGTTTTTTCAGTGAATTTCAAAGGTTTTTTAAATGCTAATTCCTAACTATAACTGGTGTGAAACCTGTGGTTTTTTCAGTGAATTTCAAAGGTTTTTTTAATGCTAATTCCTAACTATATAAGACCTGAAAGCCCACCAGGAATCTCCAGTATGCGCCAGGGGACTGCATTGCAGAGAGGTGTAATGAAGCCACAACCCTTTTTACACCTCTCTGCAACGCAGCCCCCGTGCATGTTTGAAGAGGGGAAACTAATTCCCCTTGCATACTGGGGGCCCCTGGGAGCCTATTAGCCCACCTGGAACCTCCAGTATGCGCCTGGGGCTGCATTGCAGAGGTGTAATGAGACTATGCCCCTTGTTACACCTCTCTGCAACGCAGCCCACTGCCGCATTTGCAGAGGGGGAACTAATTCCCCTTGCATACTGGGGGTCCCTGGGGTCAACTAGTCCACCAGGAGCCTCCAGTATGCACGAGGGAGCTGCATTGCAGAGAAGTGTAATGAGGCCACACCCTTGTTACACCTCTCTGCAATGCAGGCCACTGGCGCCTTTGCAGAGGGGGGACTAATTCCCCTTGCATACTGGGGGTCCCTGGATCATATCTGCCCAAACACCGATATTCCGAACGATTGTAAATGACTTTTCTTGAGAAACATTTGGATTTGGATTATCATGTCCTATACTTTGGAATTTTTGAAAGACTGACTTTGAGGATGCTATAAATTACTCAAGTCTGCCCGAATTGTGTGGGTAAAATTGATACCTAGTCACTTTTAATAAGAATATACTTATGTCTCGTCTAACATTTGGAAGAAATATCTAGTTATATGACAACGGGATACCGACATAACTTGAAGGAAATAAGAACGCCCTGAAGAAGTTCTGTTGTACAGAACGAAACGTTTCGGCTGGCTGTGGTACATAAACTTAAGGAAAATAAAAGCATTTGAATATACACCAAGATTCAGCGCTTCAATAAGTACTCTAAGTGATATGATTTGATTGGACTCATTGTGAAAGTGGTGCTGTGCCAAACTTTGGAATATTCTCCACTACTCTCTACTACTTACTCTCTCCCACTCTCTACTACTCACTCTCTACTGCTCTCTACTACTCACTCTACTACTTACTCTCTACTACTCTCTACTACTCAGTCTCTACTACTCACTCTCTACTACTCTCTACTACTCACTCTAATATACACTCTACTACTCTCTACTACTCACTCTGCTACTCTCTCTACTGCTCTCTACTACTCTCTACTACTCACTCTCTACTCTCTATTACTCACTCTCTACTCTCTACCTCTCTACCTCTCTACCTCTACACCTCTACCTCTCTACCTCTCTCTACACGCACACATATAGACATATATGCATATATATATGTGCATATGCATTTATATATATGTATGTGTATATATAAAAAAAACAACTAAACATTTTTTTTTCTAATCAGCTACTTTTAAAACTGTCATTCTTTTTCCCCATGGTACACTCCCCGGTACGCTTACCGGTGCGCGTACCGGGCGCTCACCCCGCGAAAATCAAAAATTTTTTTTTTTTTTTTTTTGCCCCGTGGGGCCCTTTTATGGCCCCCACATCAAACCTAGGGGGTCAAGGGGGGTCTACTCTGCCCCCTTATGGTCATTTCCCCCTTTGTTTTGGCCACCTCTTGTGTCTCGATCCTACCGAGACACAAGATGGCGGCCGCTCCGGACTGTTTAGAATGTTTACAGACACCCCAGAGCCAATCAGCTTTCTCCGCGCAAGTCGCGTGACGTGCCCGGTGCGCGTACCGGTGCGCTTACCGGAGCGCTGCTATAGATATATATATTTTTTTGAACCTTAATTACTCAAAATCCACTGGAGCACATATCTTGAGACATAGCAAAGGCACATCGGGCTACCAGTCCCTACAATTTTGCCAAGTTTGGTGGAAATCCATTCAGCCGTTCGGGCTAAAAGTGAAATCGACCGCCCTATGGAAATTAACATGGGGAAAACGCGTTTTGGGACCCCCCTTTTATCTCGGCCCCCGCTTGACGAATCCCCCCCAAACTTTCAGGGAAGGACCGGACCGCCATGAGACCATTTTCCTGAAAATTTCAGGCAGATTCGTCAACCGGCGCCAAAGTTATTCAAAATAGAATGTTGAGATTTAACATTGAAAATTATCCTAACTATAACTACCTACTGGCGACCGCCAGTAGGTAATATATATATATATATATATATATATATATATATATATATATATATATATATATATATATATATATATATATATATATATGTATATATATATATATATATATGTATATATATATATATATATATATATGTATATATATATATATATGTATATATATATATATATATATATATATATATATATATATATATATATATATATATATATATATATATATATGTGTATATATATATATATATATATATATACATGTATATATATATATATATATATATATATATATATATATATATATATATATATATATATTACCTACTGGCGGTCGCCAGTAGGTAGTTATAGTTAGGATTTTTTTCAATGTTAAATCTCAAAATTCTATTTGGAATAACTTTGGCACCGGATGACGAATCTGCCTGAAAATTTCCTGAAAATGGCCTCGTCGAGCTCCGGTCCTTCCTTGAAAGTTTGGGGGGGATTCGTCAAGCGGGGGCCGAGATAAAAGGGGGGCCCCAAAACGCGTTTTCCCCATGTTAATTTCCATAGGGCGGTCGATTTCACTTTTAGCCCGAACGGCTGAATGGATTTCCACCAAACTTGGCAAAATTGTAGGGACTGGTAGCCCGATGTGCCTTTGCTATGTCTCAAGATATGTGCTCCAGTGGATTTTGAGTAATTTAGGTTTCAAAAAATATATATATCTATAAGCGCTCTCCCGTGCGCGCACCGGAGAGCGCTCCAGGCGTGCCACGCGACTTGCGCGCAGGAAGCTGATTGGCTCTCAGTTGTCTGTAAACCTTCTAAACAGTCCGGAGCGGCCGCCATCTTGTGTCTCGGTAGGATCGAGACACGAGAGGTGGCCAAAACAAAGGGGGAAATGACCATAAGGGGGCAGAGTAGATACCCCCTGTACCCCTAGGTTTGATGTGGGGGCCATTAAAGGGCCCCGCGGGGTCTCACCTTTTTTTTTTTTTTTTCGATTTTCGCGGGGGAAGCGCCTGGTACGCGCACCGGGGAGCGTATCGAGGAGGGTACTATGTAAAAATAACGACTTCAAAAAATTGTATGTTTATGTTTTTTTTTTATTTTTTTATTTTATGTAAGTACCTACATGTAGGTACTAATGAAGAGACTTAAATTTAATGTTCACCATTTTCTTTGTAGACATCTTGCATGTTGTTATTGTATTTTTTGTGGTATATGGAATTCATAACATAGTCTGTCTGGAAAGGAGAAACAGATCTTATAAGCACTCCCTGCGAATTTCTAGGGGATCATGAGTAGTCTATCCTGCTCCCTTATGAAAATGAGGTGTAAAATATTCATAGGAGATAATATAGTGGGAGAAAGGTAGTAACTATGAGTAAACTTACTATGTAACAGAAAAATAGTTGAACAGTATACTATAAGTCTCACTTTATATTTTAAACATTTTTGGTAATACTTTATGAATTACATATAAAAATGAATATTGTCTGAAACAATTTGAAATTATTAAATATAAATGTATTCCTCTGATTCTTTTTCATAATTTAATAAAATTTCTAACATAATATTGTCCGGAATTTCCTCATAATTATAAGTACATGATTCCATTTCTTCCAAACATTCTATTAACTGTTCATCCAAAGAGTCATCCATGAAATCTACTTCATCTTTTTGGTCTTCTTGTTTTTCCACCTTTATTTTGATAGAAGTAACATTTCCTTGATTTTCTCCTTCCATTTTCTTTCTGAAAATTGCATACAAATTAACTATATTAGTAGAGTTAGGGTACTGTATACCAGAGAAGCCTAACTCAATCCATAACTATTACAGAGAAGTCTATCTCTATCTATAATTTTTTACAGCGGGATAGTATATAACTAACAGAATATTTTTTCTGAAATTAACTTAAAGTGTACAATATACTTCCATAATAACAATTTACCTTGGAGAAATCAGGTGAAGTTGTCAGTGTAATTTGTTCTCAAATGTACTTCTGGAAGCAGTAGTCAAAATGGCTGTGTTTCCCTCTCTTCTTTTATATATATTCTTGTACTTAACCAATGAAACGTCAGGAAATAGTCGTAGAAAATGAAAGAAAGTTTTTAATTGGTTGTAAATTCTAACATTTCATATGTGTTTTTGTCATGTAATTTACCTCAGGATATTTAGTCAGGCCTACAGCATAATTTTCTCAATGGAATTCCTTCAAATTTGGGTAAATGGTAGGGACTGCTATGTAGTAGGGCCTATTCTATATTTGATGAAAGTGTCTCTAGTGGTTTTTTTGTAAATTGCTTTCCCACCTTTTTTTATCGAGCGCTTACTGGTGCGCGCTCCTTTACGCGCACCGGCAGCGTTACGGGAGTCCTCCATTTTGTGTTTCGGTACAATCGAGACACAAGATGGATGGTAAACAATGTTCGGTATGGGTAGAAGGGGGCACGGTGGAGACTTTTTTTTTTTTTTTTTTTTAGTCCTCATAAGTGCAATATTTGAATTAAGGAGTTGTCGGGGCCCCTTTCTCTCATTGAATCTTACCCTTCACTGTCCTAACATAGGGTGTGTGTAACTGGACAGTTCCCCTGGAGCGTCAATTAAGAGAGAGGAGGGTCCCCTTGTTTCCAATACTTTGTAGAAGGATTGAGTACGGGGGGGTGGAGCTAGCCATTATGGCTACTCATGCAGGCCTTCTCCTGTGTTTCCATTGCTTACACATAATCATTGGACTTATGTAAACGTTTGTCGTACCATTCACACAGCCAGTTTTACATCTTGGATACCTCCATTATTTAATTTGCACCTTGCTGGTAATTTTCCCAGATTTCCCAGAACTTGAGTTTTTTTCTGGGGGCCTTTCTTTTATCAAGTCTATAAATTCTTAGTATGGAAGTTAACCAATCACTATGAGTTGGAGGAGCAGAGCTTACCCAATTTATACAAATTTCTCTCCTTGCAAGCAAAATTAGTAAAAACAGGAGATTTTCCTGGAGAGTAGAAAGCTTGTCAAATGCATTTGAGCTCCTTACCCCAAAGATAATTAAGTCAGTACTTACATTTAGATGTCTTCCTAACACCCCATCCAAAGTCTTACCCACATCATTCCAGAAGCCGTCGAGAAGGGGGCACTGCCGAAACATGTGTAGATCGTCGGCTCTTTCCAGCCCACATTTGGGGCAGGCCTTCACGGTTGACCCAGCAAACTTCGATAACTTTTTAGGGGTCCAGTAGGCTCTATGAGAGGTGAAAAGATGGTTTCTCTTTAAGGCAGCTGAAGACAAGATTGTCCAGCATTTACTCATAGATACTTGCCATTGGTTGTTTAACTCCGGCGTCGGCAGATCTTTCCCCCATACTCTCTCCGGAATGCTGAAATCTTCCTCTCCTCCCAGAATCAAGGCCCAATACCAAAGTGCGATTTCTTTATGAATAGTGTCTGTTTTCTGCATTTCACTTTCCAGGGAAGGGTTCCCAGTTCTAGATTCTTTTAATGATTTCGACCAACCTGAGAGTTGATAGAACTTGAATTTAGAAAGTGTGCCCAAAGTCTTGGAGGATAGGGTATTCCACTCCAAAAGGTTGTTTCCAGACATCAGTTGACCCCACGTGGTTAGACCAGCTGCTTTTATAGGGAGAGCTAGTTTATCTTTGAGGCACTCAGGGGTGCCAGGAGAATCCCAGATGGGGGCCAGGTCGCTATAATAGGGAATGTTTAGAGTGCATCTTATGCTAAACCACAGTTTGGCCGCGGATTTCAACATCTTTAGTTTAATTTTTTTAAAGAACTTCGGGTGTCCGAATTTATATAGAAAGTGGCTGGTTTTACCGGTCATAGTCTGGAAATACAAAGGGTAGCAATTAAAAACACATAGGAGCTTTCTATTAGATTTAAATTGGAAAGCTCTACAATAATCATAGAGATCAGGGCTTGCAATGCCCCCCTGGATTTTTTTCCTTCTTAGCTTGTTCCAGGCGATTCTGGGATTTTTTGAAGACCATATGAAGCTTGTGATCTCGCTCTGGATTTTTTTTAGAGTTATTTTATTAAATTCAAGGGGGATAGCACCAAAGATGAATGTAAACTTTGGCAGGATTGACATTTTAATTAAGTTCGATTTGCCTTGAAACGACAAAGGGAGACCCCCCAAACTTTCAATAATCTTTTAACGTCCTTGTCTATTCTTTGGAGATTTATATGGGTGACTTTGTCTAAGTCTTTGACTAGGTCTATACCAAGATATCTAATTTTATCTTTGTTATGGGGGCTAATAAAGTTGTCGTTCCAGGTCATGGTTTCAGTCTTGTCTTGATTGACTTGATAGCCAGAAATACTCCCGAACCTGGTCAATGACTCCTCAGCTGTAGTTAGTGTCCTCCTAAGGTTATCTGTAAAGATCATAAGATCATCTGCATAAAGCGCGATTTTTTTAGACCAGTCTTGAAAAGTAAAAGGAGAGATTAAGGGGTCTGATCTAAGACCTTCCGCCATCGGTTCTATAAAGAAATTAAAGAGGAGAGGCGAAAGGGGGCATCCCTGCCTAGTTCCTCTCTTTATCTGGATGTTTGGGGTCAGACTGCCATTTATTAGGATTTGGGCTCTCGGAGAAGTATATATTTTAGAGACCGCGTTTAGTATGTTTCCCCCTAAATTAAACCTTTCCAAAACTCTGTTTAGGTATACCCAGTTAACTCTGTCGAACGCCTTTGCGGCGTCGATGGTAATTATCGATAGAGGGGTTTTCTCATTGGAAGCAATATCTATGGTGGCAAACAACTCCTGCGTTAAATCTTGTAGTTGTCTTCCCGGAATGAAATATATATATCTATAAGCGCTCTCCCGTGCACGCACCGGAGAGCGCTCCAGGCGCGCCACGCGACTTGCGCGCAGGAAGCTGATTGGCTCTCAGTTGTCTGTAAACATTCTAAACAGTCCGGAGCGGCCGCCATCTTGTGTCTCGGTAGGATCGAGACACGAGAGGTGGCCAAAACAAAGGGGGAAATGACCATAAGGGGGCAGAGTAGATACCCCCTGTACCCCTAGGTTTGATGTGGGGGCCATTAAAGGGCCCCGCGGGGTCTCACCTTTTTTTTTTTTTTTCGATTTTCGCGGGGGAAGCGCCTGGTATGCGCACCGGGGAGCGTATCGAGGAGGGTACTATGTAAAAATAACGACTTCAAAAAATTGAATGTTTATGTTTTTTTTTAATTTTTTTATTTTATGTAAGTACCTACATGTAGGTACTAATGAAGAGACTTAAATTTAATGTTCACCATTTTCTTTGTAGACATCTTGCATGTTGTTATTGTATTTTTTGTGGTATATGGAATTCATAACATAGTCTATCTGGAAAGGAGAAACAGATCTTATAAGCACTCCCTGCGAATTTCTAGGGGATCATGAGTAGTCTATCCTGCTCCCTTATGAAAATGAGGTGTAAAATATTCATAGGAGATAATATAGTGGGAGAAAGGAAGTAACTATGAGTAAACTTACTATGTAACAGAAAAATAGTTGAACAGTATACTATAAGTCTCACTTTATATTTTAAACATTTTTGGTAATACTTTATGAATTACATATAAAAATGAATATTGTCTGAAACAATTTGAAATTATTAAATATAAATTTATTCCTCTGATTCTTTTTCATAATTTAATAAAATTTCTAACATAATATTGTCCGGAATTTCCTCATAATTATAAGTACATGATTCCATTTCTTCCAAACATTCTATTAACTGTTCATCCAAAGAGTCATCCATGAAATCTACTTCATCTTTTTGGTCTTCTTGTTTTTCCACCTTTATTTTGATAGAAGTAACATTTCCTTGATTTTCTCCTTCCATTTTCTTTCTGAAAATTGCATACAAATTAACTATATTAGTAGAGTTAGGGTACTGTATACCAGAGAAGCCTAACTCAATCCATAACTATTACAGAGAAGTCTATCTCTATCTATAATTTTTACAGAGGGATAGTATATAACTAACAGAATATTTTTTCTGAAATTAACTTAAAGTGTACAATATACTTCCATAATAACAATTTACCTTGGAGAAATCAGGTGAAGTTGTCAGTGTAATTTGTTCTCAAATGTACTTCTGGAAGCAGTAGTCAAAATGGCTGTGTTTTCCTCTCTTCTTTTATATATATTCTTGTACTTAACCAATGAAACGTCAGGAAATAGTCGTAGAAAATGAAAGAAAGTTTTTAATTGGTTGTAAATTCTAACATTTCATATATGTTTTTGTCATGTAATTTACCTCAGGATATTTAGTCAGGCCTACAGCATAATTTTCTCAATGGAATTCCTTCAAATTTGGGTAAATGGTAGGGACTGCTATGTAGTAGGGCCTATTCTATATTTGATGAAAGTGTCTCTAGTGGTTTTTTTGTAAATTGCTTTCCCACCTTTTTTTATCGAGCGCTTACTGGTGCGCGCTCCTTTACGCGCACCGGCAGCGTTACGGGAGTCCTCCATTTTGTGTTTCGGTACAATCGAGACACAAGATGGAGGGTAAACAATGTTCGGTATGGGTAGAAGGGGGCACGGTAGAGACTTTTTGACCATCTAGGTTTTCTGAGGGGGGCTTAGGAGGCTCATAAAGGTTAAAAAAAAAAATTCTTTCATTTTCCACGGGGGGAGCGCCTGGTACGCGCACCTTTAAGCGTACCGGAAAGCGTAATTTGGTGAAAAATAGTGAAAAAAGTTAGAAAAAGATAAACGTTTTGAATGATCAGAGGTAGGGTAGCTCTGAAAAGAGCTTTTGGGTTTTGTGGTTGATTTAGGTACCTACAAGTAGGTTCCAATGCACATTCTTAAATTCAGGAGGAATATTCTATTCCCTTCATCTGAGAAGTGCACACCATCTCCTCTGTAGATGTCTTGCATGTTGTAACGCAAGTTAATATTGTATATTGAACCCATTCCATAGTCTCTCATGTAAGCAGAAACAGATTTATTCACATGTTTCCGTGCTTTCTCAAATTGTGGACAAAATTGGTTGGACCAGTTCCATTTCTGTCTTTGGCATATATTAGAAAATACCAAGGCAGTTTGTGGAAAGAGTGTCATTAATTGATCAAAGGTGTCCTTTAAAAGCATTTCCAGACCAACCCCAGTCATAGTGCCTAAATCATTTCCTCCACAGTGCACTATTAAGAGGTCAGGTTTTGGCAAATGCATAAAGGTTTTCACCAATGGTATCAATTGGTGACATTTTAATCCTCTCTGGCCAATCCACTTGATTTCCACATTTGATAAATCAAGGTTGTGAAAAGGTCTGCTATCTGCATACCTTTGAGCCCAGTGGATGTAGCTGTGTCCAAGGATCCAGACAGAAAACATGATGAGAGATGGTTCTGATGCAGTCAGATGATGTGTGGGAATGAAATGGCAGTTGGAACAGTAGGAGTTTACAAAAAAATAATTGTGGAGTTTCACTGCTTTTGAATCAGAAGCAATGATTGGTGGATTCAGATAGTTGAAAACTTAAAGTTAGGGTGCATGGTTGTGTTGTGTTAAAGAAGCAATTTGAATGGTTAAAAAAAGTCACTAAAAGCTAAAATACTCTGGATAGGCTGGTGTATTGAGAGGTCAAACAGCCTTGCTGAGTTAATTTGCAACATTGTACAATAAACTTTTGAACCTGAGAGTTCAGTTAGGAGGGAGTTGCTATGGAAACAGATAGAAAGATCTGAGAGGGGGAAGGGTGTTGGTTTGAAAATAGTGAGGGAAAACTTTTGATTGGTTGAATTAAGGCATATGTGTACAAAGTTAGAGATTTTCTATGCCAGTCTGTGGTTTCAGTGTATTGAGTGCACACTTTTTGCTCTGTTAAAGAGAAATTGGTGTGTGTGTCTGACACTGTTTTCAATCTTCCAACGCTTTTGTAAAGGTAAGTAATGATTTATTTAATTTACATAGAGACTTGTTTGCTCTATGGAGAATATTTATAAGCAGATAGTTATGTTTTAGAAGTCAAATGGTATGCTAGTATATAAGTTCTGTGTTGTGTTTCTTATATGTTATTGAAAAATACATTTTTGGGTGTAATTGATTGGTATTTGCATTTGGCCCTTTTTTATGATTGCCTTGTGCAGCTGATGCATCACTTTAAACATGGGTAATAAGTGATGCACTGGTGGCGCAAGGCCTTCATAAATAAGGCTCTGACTTTGTTTGCTGTTGATTTGATTTTGGATTTTTGATAATGCTTGATATCAACATTTGAAAGATAAAGGATTTGTTTTTGGGGAAACAGTGATGTTTCAAAAGTGATATTCTGTGCTTGTACATAGGTTGTGCGCAGTAATTTTTAAATGTTATTCAAAAATCGATTTTGGGGTGCAATTGATTGGTATTTGCATTTGGCCCTTTTTTATGATTGCCTTGTGCAGCTGATGCATCACTTTAAACATGGGTAATAAGTGACTCACTGGTGGCGCAAGGCTTTTATAAATAAGGCCCTGACTTTGTTTGCTGATATTGAGTGGTTGTACATAGGTTCTGCGCAGTGTTTCTTACATGTTATTCAAAAATCGATTTTTGGGGGCAATTGATTGGTATTTGCATTTGGCCCTTTTTTATGATTGCCTTGTGCAGCTGATGCATCACTTTAAACATGGGTAATAAGTGACGCACTGGTGGCGCAAGACCTTCATAAATAAGGCCCTGACTTTGTTTGCTGATATTGAGTGGTTGTACATAGGTTCTGCGCAGTGTTTCTTTCATGTTATTCAAAAATCGATTTTTGGGTGCAATTGATTGGTATTTGCATTTGGCCCTTTTTTATGATTGCCTTGTGCAACTGGTGCATCATTTTATACATGGGTAATAAGTGACGCACTGGTGGCGCAAGGCCTTTATAAATAAGGCCCTGACTTTGTTTGCTGATATTGAGTGGTTGTACATAGGTTCTGCGCAGTGATTCTTACATGTTATTCAAAAATCGATTTTTGGGTGCAATTGATTGGAATTTGCATTTGGCCCTTTTTTATGATTGCCTTGTGCAGCTGATGCATCACTTTAAACATGGGTAATAAGTGACGCACTGGTGGCGCAAGGCCTTTATAAATAAGGCCCTGACTTTGTTTGCTCATATTGAGTGGTTGTAGATAGGTTCTGCGCAGTGTTTCTTTCATGTTATTCAAAAATCGATTTTTGGGTACAATTGATTGGTATTCGCATTTGGCCCTTTTTTATGATTGCCTTGTGCTACTGGTGCATCATTTTATACATGGGTAATAGGTGACGCACTGGTGGCGCAAGGCCTTTATAAATAAGGCCCTGACTTTGTTTGATGATATTGAGTGGTTGTACATAGGTTCTGCGCAGTGTTTCTTTCATGTTATTCAAAAATCGATTTTTGGGTGCAATTGATTGGTATTTGCATTTGGCCCTTTTTTATGATTGCCTTGTGCAACTGGTGCATCATTTTATACATGGGTAATAAGTGACGCACTGGTGGCGCAAGGCCTTTATAAATAAGGCCCTGACTTTGTTTGCTGATATTGAGTGGTTGTACATAGGTTCTGCGCAGTGATTCTTACATGTTATTCAAAAATCGATTTTTGGGTGCAATTGATTGGAATTTGCATTTGGCCCTTTTTTATGATTGCCTTGTGCAGCTGATGCATCACTTTAAACATGGGTAATAAGTGACGCACTGGTGGCGCAAGGCCTTTATAAATAAGGCCCTGACTTTGTTTGCTGATATTGAGTGGTTGTACATAGGTTCTGCGCAGTGATTCTTACATGTTATTCAAAAATCGATTTTTGGGTGCAATTGATTGGAATTTGCATTTGGCCCTTTTTTATGATTGCCTTGTGCAGCTGATGCATCACTTTAAACATGGGTAATAAGTGACGCACTGGTGGCGCAAGGCCTTTATAAATAAGGCCCTGACTTTGTTTGCTGATATTGAGTGGTTGTAGATAGGTTCTGCGCAGTGTTTCTTTCATGTTATTCAAAAATCGATTTTTGGGTGCAATTGATTGGTATTTGCATTTGGCCCTTTTTTATGATTGCCTTGTGCTACTGGTGCATCATTTTATATATGGGTAATAAGTGACGCACTGGTGGCGCAAGGCCTTTATAAATAAGGCCCTGACTTTGTTTGCTGATATTGAGTGGTTGTACATAGGTTCTGCGCAGTGATTCTTACATGTTATTCAAAAATCGATTTTTGGGTGCAATTGATTGGAATTTGCATTTGGCCCTTTTTTATGATTGCCTTGTGCAGCTGATGCATCACTTTAAACATGGGTAATAAGTGACGCACTGGTGGCGCAAGGCCTTTATAAATAAGGCCCTGACTTTGTTTGCTGATATTGAGTGGTTGTAGATAGGTTCTGCGCAGTGTTTCTTTCATGTTATTCAAAAATCGATTTTTGGGTGCAATTGATTGGTATTTGCATTTGGCCCTTTTTTATGATTGCCTTGTGCTACTGGTGCATCATTTTATATATGGGTTATAAGTGACGCACTGGTGGCGCAAGGCCTTTATAAATTAGGCCCTGACTTTGTTTGCTGATATTGAGTGGTTGTACATAGGTTCTACGCAGTGTTTCTTTCATGTTATTCAAAAATCGATTTTTGGGTGCAATTGATTGGTATTTGCATTTGGCCCTTTTTTATGATTGCCTTGTGCAACTGGTGCATCATTTTATACATGGGTAATAAGTGACGCACTGGTGGCGCAAGGCCTTTATAAATAAGGCCCTGACTTTGTTTGCTGATATTGAGTGGTTGTACATAGGTTCTGCGCAGTGATTCTTACATGTTATTCAAAAATCGATTTTTGGGTGCAATTGATTGGAATTTGCATTTGGCCCATTTTTATGATTGCCTTGTGCACCTGATGCATCACTTTAAACATGGGTAATAAGTGACGCACTGGTGGCGCAAGGCCTTTATAAATAAGGCCCTGACTTTGTTTGCTCATATTGAGTGGTTGTAGATAGGTTCTGCGCAGTGTTTCTTTCATGTTATTCAAAAATCGATTTTTGGGTGCAATTGATTGGTATTTGCATTTGGCCCTTTTTTATGATTGCCTTGTGCAGCTGATGCATCACTTTAAACATGGGTAATAAGTGACGCACTGGTGGCGCAAGGCCTTTATAAATAAGGCCCTGACTTTGTTTGCTGATATTGAGTGATTGTACATAAGTTCTGCGCAGTGTATCTTTCATGTTATTCAAAAATCGGTTTTTGGGTGCAATTGATTGGTATTTGCATTTGGCCCTTTTTTATGATTGCCTTATGCAACTGGTGCATCATTTTATATATGGGTAATAAGTGACGCACTGGTGGCGCAAGGCCTTTATAAATAAGGCCCTGACTTTGTTTGCTGATATTGAGTGGTTGTACATAGGTTCTGCGCAGTGATTCTTACATGTTATTCAAAAATCGATTTTTGGGTGCAATTGATTGGAATTTGCATTTGGCCCTTTTTTATGATTGCCTTGTGCAGCTGATGCATCACTTTAAACATGGGTAATAAGTGACGCACTGGTGGCGCAAGGCCTTTATAAATAAGGCCCTGACTTTGTTTGCTGATATTGAGTGGTTGTATATAGGTTCTGCGCAGTGATTTTTACATGTTATTCAAAAATCGATTTTTGGGTGCAATTGATTGGAATTTGCATTTGGCCCTTTTTTATGATTGCCTTGTGCAGCTGATGCATCACTTTAAACATGGGTAATAAGTGACGCACTGGTGGCGCAAGGCCTTTATAAATAAGGCTTGACTTTGTTTGCTGATATTGAGTGGTTGTACATAGGTTCTGCGCAGTGATTCTTACATGTTATTCAAAAATCGATTTTTGGGTGCAATTGATTGGTATTTGCATTTGGCCCTTTTTTATGATTGCCTTGTGCAGCTGATGCATCACTTTAAACATGGGTAATAAGTGACGCACTGGTGGCGCAAGGCCTTCATAAATGAGGCCTTGACTTTGTTTGCTGATATTGAGTGGTTGTAGATAGGTTCTGCGCAGTGTTTCTTTCATGTTATTCAAAAATCGATTTTGGGGTGCAATTGATTGATATTTGCATTTGGCCCTTTTTTATGATTGCCTTGTGCAGCTGATGCATCACTTTAAACATGGGTAATAAGTGACACACTGGTGGCGCAAGGCCTTTATAAATAAAGCCCTGAGTTGCTATTGTATAAACTTAAATATGTTGCAATTTATTGTTTATATTGTTTGCTTTTTAACATTACTTTGTTGTTTACTAATAGTGGTCTTTCATGTGTTTTTTTAACAGAACAACAGATTCAAATCAACTTCTGAAAAGCAAGCAAAAATGCCTTCAAGGCAAAGAATTATCAAAAATACCATACGGAAAATGAGAACATCAACAACAGAGTTTATGGAATCCTCTTCAACAACTACTTCAAAAAACACCAGAAAAGTTTCTGGTAAGCCAATTAAGTCTTTTTTTCGCAACATATGTCGTAGAAAAAAAAATGATATTGCTAATGTGAATATACAGAAAAAGTCAACAAATCTAAAAAGGAAGGAGAGGCCCACAAAAAATGTCTCGATTGGAGCAGGAGAGAAGAGAATGGATAGCAATAGAAGGGTAAATCTTTTTAGGGACATTCGTAGGCGAATGTTTCGCAATAGGGTAGTTTTAAATTTGCTAAAAAATGATAGGAAAAGTAAACTGAGAGCTGCTTTTTACAAGAAAAAGAAAAGTGTAGAAAAGATTGTTGATCAGGCTTTTGAAGTTAAGAAAAAATTATTTATTTTAATAATCAATAGAATTAGGATACTTAATAAGGCCATTGATGTTTTCAAATCGAACAGTAGATGGAAAAGAATTATTAATCGGAGTAATTTTTGTGAAGTATTTTCTGGTGAATGGATACATAGTTCAAGTTCTGAGCCTTTTTTCAATGAGGAGAGTTACTTTCAGGAAAATGATTTGGTGCATGCAGTTGACACCAGTGGTCGAGCATATGAAGTGAAAGATGGTTGTGTGATGGAAAAAGAGAAACTTGTATCTAGAGATGCAGAAGAGGTGTTAGCTGATGAAGTTTTAGGGAGACGTACTAAGGGTCCAGTGTACACATGGAAATGCAGTAGTATTTGTAGTGTGCGACAGGAATCAATCGATTTGCTTAGAAATGTCTTACGTAAATATAGTAAGAAAAGTCTCAAACAAAAAATGAAGATCCTGCAAGAGTTAGATCCTTGTAGAGTGAGAGAAAGCACAGGTTTGCATGGGCATTCACTAGCTTGTCTTTCTAGAAAAGTTTGTCGGAGTGTTTTTCATCATTTTAGGATGTTAGCAGTGCATCATAATAACGTGAGGAAATTAGTGAGAAAGTTGTATTATGCAAAAAGTCCCGCACTTAAGCTTAAACAGTTAAACAGTGCTCTTTTGCATGGATCTGAAGTGGATGTGAAGACTATTTGTGAAGAAATTGAGTTTTGTTATTTTGGGAACAAAGAGGACAGTGTAGAAATAGATATAGTAATGGATGATAATGCAGAAGATAATGGACAGATTTCAAGTATTGAAAAGTTTGATGAGGAAATTATCAAGTTTAAGGTGAAAGCAAGTGAAAGGCCTAATTTAACTTGTGTGTGTTGTCGACGGACTCATTATAAAATTCAGACTAGGTTAGTTGATTTATATGCAAAAAGTGAATTGGAAAATAATAGTGAATGGAAGGATTTTGTAAGTTATTTGTTGGTGGAGAATACATTTGATTTGAGTTTGGATCAGCGTATTTGTAATTATTGTTTAAATAAATTAAATGAAAATAAAATGCCTGCTAGAGCAGTTTATAATAATCTTCAGTTGATAGATATTCCTTCTGAATTGATGGATCTAAATACTTATGAATCTATTTTGATTCAATGTGTCCATCCTTTTCAGGCTATTGTACGCATGGAGCCTAAGACAGGGAAATTGCCTCCATCAGATTTACTGAGAGGATTAAAGGGAAGAGTTGTTTATTTGCCTCTAGATGTAAAGAAAAATATTGATACAATTGGTGTAGAAAGAGTAGAAGAAGATCCTTTAGTTATTCTAGTTAATGGAGTTCCAACAAAGAGTAAGAAAATCTGGCAAGATTTAGTGGATGTTAAAAAAGTCAAAAAGGCAACGTTGTATTTGGTCAAAAACAATGAGTACTACAAAGATGTAAGTGTTGGAGCAGAGGAAACAGCTATAGAAGAAGATAGTGATTCTTCAGTTGGTCAAATTGAAAAAGTTGATGTGTCTAGAACTGAAGAAATATATGAACATTATACTGTTCATCCTTTGCATTCAAAAGAAGTAATGGGAAATGCAATTGACTTGTTTCAAATGAAAGCAGCAAAAGGAAGTCCCATTAGTGTATGGGAAGAAAGTTTGGAAGCTCGTTGTTTTCCACAATTATTTCCAACAGGTTGTGGTGGACGATATGATGATCGACCAGTTCAAATTCCTGCAGCTGAATACCGGACTCTAAGATTATATGCTGAAGATCCAAGGTTTCGTCAATGTATTCCATATTTATTTCATCTTCTGTTTGAAAGTGATTTGTCTGGGCTTTCTTATGCAGTTAATCATATATTGAAAAGTGGAGCTCATTTTCAAAATGTTTGTGCAAGGGACTTTATGGAGAAAGTTAATCTGCAAGACAGTATTTTGGAATCTCAGCTAATCAATCTCATGGCATGTCAACGTGGAACCAACGAGTATTGGTTTCGTCGTCATGGAGAATTGAAATGTATGCTAAGAAACTTAGGAACTCCTACATGGTTCCTCACTCTTAGCTGTGCTGAGTATGCATGGGACGATTTACTTCAATTTCTACGGGAGGCAAATGAAAACATACGAAATATAGAATTGAAAACACCAGGACAACTGTGTTCTTTAGATCCAGTGAATGTTTGCAGATATTTTAATCATAGATTTGAAGCTATGATGTCTTTTATTACCAACAAAAAAAATCCTCCCCTTGGAGAGGTTTTGGATTTCTTTTGGAGGAAGGAATATCAAGCAAGAGGTGCTCCTCATATACATATGTTGTTGTGGATTAAAGATGCACCCAAATTTGGATCAGATTCAGATGAAACAGTGATGAGTTTCATTGAAGAGTATTCAACATGTGCTGTTCCAAAATCTACTGAAGAAAACAATTTAAGGCAACAAGTTTTACGTTTTCAATCTCATCGTTGTGGAAAGTACTGTCGTCGAAAATTTAAAAACAAGGAAAAGTACTACACGAAATGTCGTTTTGCATTTCCTCGACCAGTGATTTCTAAGGGAAGAGTAAATAATTTAATGTCATCTCTACGACATACTGTGACGAGGAAATCTCCCAAAAATACATATAATTTGAAAAGAAATGAAGAATCTAAGTACATCAACGATTACAACCCAGTGATTTTGTCCATGTGGAATGCTGACATGGATATTCAGTTCGTTGCTGACAACTCTATTGCTGTGGCTCGATATGTGACATCTTACATCACAAAAAAAGAAAAGACAGAACTGAAGGAAATGTGGGAGGACATTTCACATGAAAAGAGTCTAAGCAAGAAATTATACAGTTTCAGTCTGAAGATGTTGTCGCATCGAGAAATTGGAGCATATGAATGTTCTGATCGGTTATCATCAGCAAGTCTCTATGCCAAATCAAGAACAATCATTTGGGTGAGTCTTGGTCTTGCTGCAACACGAAACCGAGTTTTGAAATCTGTACAAGAAATTGAATATTTGGCGGAGAAAGAACCAAACAGTACAGATATTTTGAAGACAAATATGTTGGATACATACTATCCAAATAGAAGTACTCACCTTGAGAACACTTGTTTGTATGAAGTTCTTCAAAACTACAGTTATAAAAGGAACATCACAGAAGATATCAATAATGGAAAATATGCACTCATTGGCTATGAAGGATGTCTAGTAAAGCAGAAAAAAGCCCATTTGATTAATCATCGAAAATTGAGTTGTGAAGTTCCAGACAAAAGAGAATTTTACTATTTAGCTCTTTTGCAACTCTTTAAGCCATGGCGTACAGAAGAGGAACTACTTGGAGATTTTCTCTGTTATGAAGACTCTTTTAATGCAACTAAGGATACCATAGAATGTCCTATTTTTCTAAATTATCTGCAAATGTTGAATGCAGAAATGGAGCAAGAAACCACAATTGCTGAAGAGATAGCTAGAAACAGTTCTCAAGATAGTCAGAGTTCTACTTCATTGAGCCAGGATCCACTAGGAGGACCAATTATCCAAAATGAAGCTGCCACTGCCATGGATGAGGTGGAAAGAGCTATGGAACAAGCTCAAGAGGATGGAGTTAACTTAGAAGATTTGGTAAAGCAACTAAACATTGAGCAGAAAAAGATATATGATGAAGTCACAGAGCAGATTGAACATGGATTCAGACATGAGGAAAAAGAGTGCTCATGTATATCGTTTGACCCTGTCCGACTGTACGTAAGTGGAGAAGCGGGGACAGGAAAAAGTTTTCTAATTAAAGCCATTGCAAGTTATCTGCAGAAAAGGACTGATTCACCACTGTCTTGTGTTGTAACTGCTCCAACTGGTCTGGCAGCACATAACATTAAAGGGATTACTCTACATCGTTTATTGATGCTGCCAGTTGAACATGATAATAAATTGCATTACAACAAGTTATCTGGAGATGCGTGTTCTGAAGTTTCAA
Source organism: Lissotriton vulgaris (assembly GCF_964263255.1). Taxonomy (NCBI): domain Eukaryota; kingdom Metazoa; phylum Chordata; class Amphibia; order Caudata; family Salamandridae; genus Lissotriton; species Lissotriton vulgaris. The sequence goes on along the minus strand of NC_141685.1, from coordinate 1,296,540,670 downwards.
GAGTCTTGAAGAAAATGAAACTTCTTATCATTGATGAAGTAAGCATGGTCTCAAATCTAATGCTTGCTTTTGTGCATCTGAGAATGCAAGAAATTCTTAAAACAGAGTATGATGTGTTATTTGGAGGAAAACACATTATTGTTTTTGGAGATCTATTGCAGTTGACTCCAGTAAAAGGACAACCAGTGTTTAAAATGCTCACACATGAAGATACCAGGAAGTCCCTTGGAAGCATTGGAAATGTTAATATATGGCTAAATTTTAAATATGCTGAACTGGTTCAAAATATGCGACAGGCCAAGGATGAAGATTATAAAAATATTCTACAAGATGTAAGAATTGGAAAAGTGACTGAGCTTGGGAAAAAAGCTTTGCATAGTCGATTAATTTCAAATTTGTATCCAAATGAAAACATTCTTCCAGAGAATATTTTTTAAAAAATGACTGAGAAGAAATCTGGGATATGTTTGATGCCAACTCTGCCAGAATGTTCCATCTTCAACAACAAAATGTTAGAGTTAGAAAATGAAGAGATTGTGAAACTGGAAGCAATAGATAAAATAGAGCATATGGGTGCAACAATTGTTTTGTCTGAAAATTTGAAAACTAAATTGGATTCATTGGAGAAAAGTATTTCAAAAACAGCTGGTTTTGAAAAGACTCTGAATGTGTGTTTAAATTGTCGTATCATTTTGAGAAGGAATTTAAATGTTGAAAGAGGTCTGGTAAATGGAGCAATGGGTTATGTTGTTGATTTTGTGAATTACAGAAATAGAGATGGAATTGAATTTTTAAAAATAAAATTTGATGGCATTGAACAAGTACAACAAATAAGTCGTTGTTCTGCTAGATTTTTACTTGTAAAAGACTTATATGTTCGCCGAAAACAGTTTCCTGTTTGTTTGGCGTATGCGGTGACAATTCATAAATCTCAAGGTTTAAGTGTAGATGGTGCTTTAGTGAACATTGGAAGATCTGTGTTTAAAGAGGGTATGGCATATGTGGCATTATCACGAGTCAGAACTTTATCAGGATTGTACTTGATTGCGTGTGATGAGACAAAAATTTCTGCAGATCTAGATTGTGTTAAAGAATACAATAGATTAAGAAGAGAATATGCTCCACATTTGCCTCAATATCCTCTGTTTGAAAAACGTGTGGTAGGCCGAAAAAGAAGAAATGAGGATAATTGTAGTGAGGTAGTTGCAAAAAGACAAAAAGTAGAGAAAACTGTAATTGAAAACAGGAAGAAAAAGAATTGTGGAGAAAATGTTGTTGGATTTCAGTTCGAAAATAGTTCTGGTGTCAACTGCTATGCTAATGTAGTGATTAATGTTGTTTTTTTTCTTAAAAGTTTACAAGAACAGATTGTTGAAAATCGGGATCAAAGATTGTGTGGTTTATTGAATTCTGTGTTTGAGAAATGTAGCAGTGGTACAGCACAAATAGAAAGTGTAACAGAAATTCGAAATATTTTAGATATGTGTTCTGGTCAAGATAAATTTTCACAGAACATTCAGCAGGATTGTCAGGAATTTTTAATGTATATGTTTGGTGTTTTGGAAGATGAAGGTGTAGATGTAGATAATCTTTTCAGTCTTTCTTATCAATGGCAGCATGACTGCCACAATTGTAGTTCATCAAGTACTACTAGAATAGACACTGAAAGATTTATATATTTGACTTTACCAGACTGTAAATCAGTGTCATTTAAAAATCTAGTTAAAGCAGCAGATCATAATATGGTGTGTACCCAATGTAACTATCCAATGGTATCCACATTATTTATACAAAGTTATGGTCAGTATATCATTTTAGTTTTCCAACGATGTAGACCTGATGGAACTAAATTGACAACTTCTATTAAAAATTTTGTAGCTTCTCAGTTATCAATTTCAGGAAGAACCTTTACAACTGAAGCTATTATTTATCATGATGGATCTTCGACAACCTCAGGACATTATACATGCTACTTAAAATCTGAAAATGGATGGAGTTACTGCAATGATTCTCATTTAACTTATAAACAACGTTTGCCTTATGACTCTACAAATTCTTATCTAGTGTTTTTAAAACCAAAGTTTTAGTAAAGGGAATTGGCCTTTGAAGACGGGAATAGATAATAAAAGTTAGTTAGTTAGTTAGTTAATCTAATATTTTAAATTATTTATCTCATGTAGATACTTTAAGTGGATCTCAAAGTAAAAAATACTGATATATCTGACACAAATTGGCCGTGAGGAAAGTGTAAGATATGATGTTGTTAGATCTTTTTTCATAGGAAGTCGATGAAATCGAAGTTATAGAGCACAGCAGACTTTTTTTCCACCAAAAGGACCTTCACTATCTGCAATCTCATGTAGATACTTTAAGTGGATCTCAAAGTAAAAAATACTGATATATCTGACACAAATTGGCCGTGAGGAAAGTGTAAGATATGATGTTGTTAGATCTTTTTTCATAGGAAGATGAAATGGAAGTTATAGAGCACCGCAGACTTTTTTTCCACCAAAAGGACCTTCACTATCTGCAATTTGGCCTCACGGAAAAGTAAGTGAATCAAAGATTAGTGTACATATATGAGATGTATGTTTGAATGGGTTTTTTTAAACACAATCTTTTAGATTGTGTTTTTTTTTCCCGCTGTTATATGATGAAGACTTTGATCTCACTAATTTAAGTGAAATTCAATATATTCTGAGAACAGCAAAAATAAATAATGTAACATATTGTAGAAGTTATTGTGTAGTTTGCATTGTGTAATTTATATTGTGTTCACATTGTCTTACACTCATTTTCTTTTTCACCCTTATTTACCTTTCTTTACTAATTTACACTCTTTTTTCATCGCTGTTTCTTTAGTGCACTTCATTCACAACTTCTCAATCTAATAGGAACTGTCTGCATTTCCTCTGTTCCTTCCACCACTTTTTATCTTTTTCATATTCTCACAGTACCACTGCTTTAGTTTCCTAACCCTCTCTTTCTTTTTCTCCATTTTTTTTTCTTTCGCACTCATTGTACTGTAGTTCACTTAGTTCTTCCTTTTGTCTTTCTGTGTACTTACTCTCTCACTCCTGTTTTATCCATCGTTCTATACTAACTTCATTCCTTTCATCCCTTCACTCTGTGACTTCACTTCACTCACTCTCAATCATCTTCTATTCCTCTTTTTTATTTATAGTTTCTCAATCAGACTTCTCTCCTTTTCACTCATTTTTCTTTTATTTTCTTATCTTTACTGATTTTGATTTGATATCTTACATTCTTTTAGTATCTTATTTATCTTTAGGAATTTGTTTTCTTTCTATTTCTTTTTTCTTTTTTTTCTCTTTCTAGATTACTTTCTTTCTGTTTTTGTATCCTTCACTATTGCTTCATTTCTTAGTAAACTTTTGTAGATTTTTAAACCTCATGAACTGTTGCTTCTATTTTATTATATATTTTTAAGTAATTATAACGTGTTTTTTCTTTTATCTTTCACAGATACAAGTTTGCATTGATTATATGGTAAGTGTGTTTACAAAATCTTTTTTGTTATCACCTTGGGTTTTATTTTCACTATTTTTCTCTCACCCTACCTCACCCCTGTTTCCTTACTTTGCTTTTCTCACTTATTCTTTTCTTCCATGTTTACTTCCTACCACATTCAACTTCTTTCAGTACCTCTGTCTATGCACACTCCTTCACTTACCTTTTTTACTGGTTCACTTAGTCCCTTTGTGACACTCCTTCTTTTACTCTCTTTCTTCTTTCGCTCTATTATTCCCCATGTCTTACCCTTATTCACTTACATGTACCCTGTTTCACCCCTCTTTGCTTATATTCACTGCTATTTACTTTCCCTCCATCACTACTATTCCTTTCCTCTCATTCCGTCACTACCTGTCATTCACATGCTTAACTGTCCTTCCTTTTACTTTCATCATCCATTTACATTCTCCCAGAACCTCTGCTTTAGTCTTCTTCCTATTTCTTCTTTTCTTTTGCTCCCTTATTCATTTTTTTTTCTCAGTTATTTCCTCTTACACTTTTTATCTGTCTTACTATCTATTACACAGTCCCTCTGTGTTCCTCCCTTTAGCTCTCTTTCTCTTAACACCACTCTCTCTGTCCCCATTCCTTATGGTCACTCCTTCATTAATTTTTTTTTCTTTTTCTTTGTTGGAGCGCTGACGGTACGCGCACCAGGGCGTTCACTGGTGCGCGCACCGGGAGCGCTCCAAAGTCAAATTTTTTAAAAAAAAGTAAAATACTCTTTTAAAATAAAAATAGTATCTTAATATACATTATAGGGTTCATTTTTAGAAAAACATACCTTTCTCAGCTAAAGACATTTGCGAAAAAATAAGCTTAGAAATTCAATAAAAAGTACATAGGTATGAAGCCCTACAAAAAGTTAAAATTTAGCATTAAAAAAACCTATGAAATTCACTGAAAAAACCATAGGTTTCACACCAGTTATAGTTAGGAATTAGCATTTAAAAAACCTATGAAATTCACTGAAAAAACCATAGGTTTCACACCAGTTATAGTTAGGAATTAGCATTTAAAAAACCTATCAAATTCACTGAAAAAACCATAGGTTTCACACCAGTTATAGTTAGCTGGAAATTTTACTGATATAAAACCATTGAAATTCCCACGTTATAGTTAGTCGGACTCACTATAACTTGCGCGTGCAATGCACTGCTGATGACATCACATATTACATCACTCATGACATGGTCAGTGACATCACTCATGACATCACTGATGACACCATCCTTGTGACACAGTGACAGACCTCCTCTCACTGTAAAGTAACCTTTGAAACACATATTGAAAAATAGAAACTAACATTTTCAAAAAATTGCATATACCCATACCAGTTACAACAACCAATTCAGTAATTTCACCATCTATATACAAATTCACACATTCACCAACAGTTTTATGTATTCACTCATACATATACTCATTCATCATATGTAGTGATACCCCTATTCATTCTGTTACACACCGACAGTTATCAAAAACTTACTCATACATATACTCACACATGCAAATAAACTAATAAACATCCATTTATTTGCATATACAACTATACACACATTAGCACATTACTTCTAAGGAAACTTACACATACTTACTCTCTTAAACAATGACTTACAGAAACACATACTTATTTAAACAGGAACTCTTTCAATCTCTCACTCTCACATATACTTACTTATATACATCAATGCTCATATATACAAGATTAAAACATATGTAGTTACTCATAAAGACACTAGTGAGAGAGGCATTCACTCACTAACACACACATATACACACTCATCCACCCATACAGTCCTGCACATATGCTGTCTTCAAAACACATATAAATAATGAGTTTTGCATTAATGCATCTATGTGGTAAGTAACACCCCACCAAATCATACAGACACTCATACTGATACTAAAAAAACATCTAATAACCCATATACACACACATGTAGCTACTCACCAACCCATGCAGCCACTTGTACACAAAGTAAAACAGTAAAACACTGATACATATATTTAAATATTTAAACATTACTCGCTAATATATGTATTCACTAAGATACACCTAATAAGCCAGTTAACCAATCAATTTTTTTTTAAAAAACATCCATTTAGACACTTATTTAAACATTTATTCTTCCATCGACCTTAACATATACATATATAAAATATATTTATTTTTCAGAAAGAGACACATTCACTGGATGGTGTCATCAGTGATGTCATGAGTGATGTCACTGACCATGTCATGAGTGATGTAATATGTGATGTCATCAGCAGTGCATTGCACGCGCAAGTTATAGTGAGTCCGACTAACTATAACGTGGGAATTTCAATGGTTTTATATCAGTAAAATTTCCAGCTAACTATAACTGGTGTGAAACCTATGGTTTTTTCAGTGAATTTGATAGGTTTTTTAAATGCTAATTCCTAACTATAACTGGTGTGAAACCTATGGTTTTTTCAGTGAATTTGATAGGTTTTTCAAATGCTAATTCCTAACTATAACTGGTGTGAAACCTATGGTTTTCTCAGTGAATATATGTATATGTATATATATGTATATATATATATATATATATATATATATATATATATATATATATATATATATATATATATATATATATATATATATATATATATATATATATATATTCAATGAAAAAACCATTGGTTTTAGGCCATATATAGTTAGGGATTTGCATTTACAAAACCTTATTTTACTCGCATAAAACCATTGAAATTCCATATATAGTTATAAGCGCTAACTATATATCGCGCACCCGCAATCCACTGCTGATGATGTCAAGTATTACATCATTCATGACATGGTTAGTGACATCACTGATGACATCACTGATGACATCTCAAATGACATCACTGATGACATCACTGATTACAACATCCAGTGACTGTATGTTTCTGTAAAGTTAAAATATGTTTTACATATTGAAGAATGAGTGGATATATAAGTGTCTGGATGAAGGATTTACTAGGTGCATGACTGACTGATTGAGTGAGTGATTAAATGTGTCTCACTGAGTGCATGGGTTAGTGACTAAACTGTTTTAATTTGTGCATCATTATATCTGTTGTTCTACAAACTGCTGCATATGTTGATCAGTAGCTATATGAGTAACTGTATGGGTTATTGATTGGTTGTCCAAGTATTTGTATGGGAAACTGAGTGTGTGTGTATGGGTGGCTGGGAGGTGTGTGACTCTGTACATAGATGTGTGAGTAGTTGATTCACTATATGTATAGATTCAAAAGTGCATGTGCAAACAGCTGTATGGGCGGTTGACTGTGCATGAGTGTATTAGTGAGTGAATGGATATCTCAGTGCTACATGTCAAATTAAGTACATATGTAAAACACAGTACATGTGAGAGTTGACATCTATAAATAACTGTGCATAAGAGCCAGTGAATGTGTGAGTGGCTGTATGGATAATTGTGAACATGTATCAGAGATTGTATAAGAGAGTAAAGTAAATATGTGTTAGTATATGTTTGAATAAGTAAGGTGTGTATAACTGTATAGTTGAGAAAATGGAGGTGTGATTGATTTTTGGCATAACTGACTAGGTGTGTGAGTAACTCCATGGATGAGTGACAGTCTGTGACTGTCTGTTTACACTGATTGTATCTAAGGTTATATTAGAGTCTGAAGAGGTTCATGGTATTATCACATGAATGATATCATCAGTGATGTTATCAGTCCTGTCAAATAGGATGTTTTCAGTGATGTCATCAGTGATGTCATTTGAGATGTCATCAGTGATGTCATCAGTGATGTCACTAACCATGTCATGAATGATGTAATATGTGACATCATCAGCAGTGGATTGCGGGTGCGCGATATATAGTTAGCGCTTATAACTATATATGGAATTTCAATGGTTTTATGCGAGTAAAATAAGGTTTTGTAAATGCAAATCCCTAACTATATATGGCCTAAAACCAATGGTTTTTTCATTGAATTTTCAAGGTTTTGTAAATGCAAATTCCTAACTATATATCCACTATAACCTATGGTTTTTTCTGTGAATTTCATTGGTTTTTTCATAGCAAATATTAAAAGCTTTAAAATGTCAAGTACGTGATAGATAAAAACATTTTCGTATTTATGCACGCTGATGTGCTTTGAACGCTGCACCCCCCCCCCTCCCCTCTTTTCTCTTAGTAGTACTCTCTCTTTGCAGATAGTGAACGGTAGTTAACGCAGGCCTTTGCCCCCGTTGTAATCCGTCGTGCCTGCTTGTCTCTCCATTTGATTGATTGTTATCCAAGCATTTAGTGTTTTAGAATTGGTTCTCTTTGGATCATTCTCTATTTACAAACAAGCACAAAGTCGCAATACTCTGTTTAGTCTTTGCAGATAGTGAAAAATCGTGTAAAAAAAATAAAAGTAATCGAGCAAAATCAGTAGGCCACTAATTGGATCTCTTTTTGATCTCGCTAAAATAGAAATATTAGGAACAACCCTTCATGAGAAATACGAAAATAGTGAGATGAACTGAGCTCCACACCATGAGGGCTGCAAGACAGCTCGGCTCCATCACCCATCCCGCACAAAATAACGACAAACCCTATGCAAATATTAAAAATATAGACAACACACCAGCAAAGAAACAGGGTAAAACATTTTATTAAAAAACTATTTACATAACGTTGGTTTATAAGATGATGTCAGTAGTGGACCGATGTGTGAATAGATCGAAAGCAGCACAAGGCTCCAAGATCCGGATGGCAAGCTCCTGGATGTTGGGTGCCATAGTTTAGAGTTCTGAATTTGAGCCTTTTTCAATGTCTGTGCTTTGTTGAATCAAATTTGCGGCTTGACACAAAGCTGACTCAAGCGTTGCTACTGATGCTATGCAGACCAAAACTGTTTTTCAGTTTGTACATTTTTCTAGATTTTTAATCCAAGTTTGGTTGACTTTGTAGAACGATGGCTTCAAATTTTCAACATACGGTGTGGTGGCGCTGACTGGGAGGGGGCGCTTCGCTCCTGCCCCCTCCCCAAGTAAGATTTTCATACGTGAAAGTACGTTAATGGTTTTGGTCCCTGAGATGCTTCGATGTCACTGCCATTCTCAAATAGCATAAGTTCTGGATGTTGGGTGCCATAGTTAAGAGTTCTGAGCAGCGCTTGTAACACTGTCTGAAGCTTATTTCCACCTACTGCAGCTTCACTATTCTCAAAGTAAGTGAGTGTCGTTTGTGGACCTGACTGCATTAGAAAACAATGTGATATGTTACCTTCCTAAACAGCTTGACGGAGGCCCCTGAGGGGCGGTGTGATGGCCATGGACTCGGAGAAGACGCTTGGCTCCGACACCCTCCCCAAGTCTTATAGCACTGGTGTAGCCTGAGATCGCCCCCGACATAGGCGGCCGGCTCCCGGGATCCGGCGGAACTTTTTGCCTTTTGATGACTCTTCAATTCTGAACCTTGTCCCATCTAGCTGAGTTGCGCCCACTCTTGCGGCTACAGCGTCTTGCCCACCATCCAGCTGAATTGCGCCCACTCTTGCGGTGCAGCGATAGGCGGCTGCCACAGGACTCTCAAAATGGCGGCCGGCTCTTCGGTTTTGGGCCTGGTCCACTAAAATGGCCCTGGGACACCTTTGAACTCGGACGCTTCCCTGATAGGGCTTGGGTCCCATTCTCGAAAAGCGTCCCCTCAGCCGTGAAGATTCTACAAAAGTCTTGGGGTCCTCCGACTCCCGCAGGCTTCTGGTGGGGAGCGGCTGCCATGATTGCTCGTGGAATGGCCACGACGGAGCTACGAGATGGTAGTGGTCTCATGCTGACGCCAGCTTTAGTCTGAAACATCCAGAAACACTGTAGACTACCAATTCGATCAGTTCCGGTAGCGCCCCAACATGACCCGGAAGAGAAGAACTTGCCCTCCCCTCTTTGACTGATGGTTCTTGTTGCCTGTCCCCTCTGTTGTCATTTAACAGAACTTTTTGGACTGTTGAAAGGAGTTGTGTTCCGAACGCTGGTTGGTGGAGACATTTTGACTATATTCTTGACCTACGTTGTCGCGTAATGCGTTATATGACACGCCGCGTTACCGCACCCGGAAGTGATCCGAGGCGCGGCGCGCAGCGCGTAACGTAAGCATAACAGGACATGTGACTTGTTAATAAAACTTTTCATTGATTCATTTTACTTTTGTTAATTTAATGATGAAAAGCTTGGTCATATGACCTAAAAATTACGCTTTTTATTGTTTTCGAACAATATTTTTTTTTCAAACATATGTTATAATATTCCAGGCTAATGTACTTTCCCGGAAAATTTACAACTATCTTGTAAGTAAAATATATTCCTTTTTCGAGAAAAAGGGCGTTTCTTCCTTCCATGACGGAGCCGTTGAGTAAAAGAGATTCGGCCTGCTATCTTAGTCGCCGATACGCCTGATTATCAGATTCTTATCGATCACTTTATATTGCAGACATGAAAAACACAACTGCTATTAAGCATTTATCTTTACTGCGTTCCTACATATTATACCTTTTATCCGTCATGTAATTGGACTGCTTTATTTCACTTGCCTTTACTGATTCGAAAACAGTGACTAAAAGTAAAAACTTTACCAATGTAAATACTACTACCGTGTTTTGTTTTAAAAACCTTTATTGTGAAAATGTCAGTATACAAATACGGGCCTATAACCACGTGGGCCGGCCACGGAGCAAACTGAAATCGTATATGATGAGGAGACATTTACACTGTAGAGGAACGTAACGAGCGGGCCATTAGGTTGCAAGAACAAAGGTGTCTAACAGTTGCGGAATCGGTGGACGTACATTTTGTAATTAAAATACGACACGGCCACTTACAATAACATTTTCTAGATATACATTTGCGGGCAAGGAGTTACGAGTCCCATTTATACCGGCGCCATTTTGGGCGAGGCCGGGCAGGTCCAAGATATAGTCAAAATGTCTCCACCAACCATCGGCCAGACCAGAACCCCTTTCGTCCCTTTATGCTACAAGATGGTGTCTTCCATTCAGAAAATATTGTTGGCAGCATTTTGAAAGGAAACAGAAACAGCCATTGTCCTAGTGAGTTTCACATTGTTACATTTAGGAAGAATGTTGAAGAGTAGTATGTGGAAAATCTGAAGCCATTTTTCTACAAACTCTCAATCAGACTTGGATGGAAAAAAAAATCCTGAAGAATGTACAAACTGAAAACCAATTTTTGTCTGTATAGCATCAACAGTAACGCTTGAGTCAGCTTTGTGTCAAGCCGCCATTTTCATTCAATCAATAGCGTACCCCTGCACACATTCAGGGACCTGGTCGTGTCTTCAGATGAAACGGATTGTAGGAAAAGAAGCAGAAAGGAAAAGGCAAAAAGTTCCGCCGGACCTCGGGAGCCGGCCGCCTATGTCTTGTGCCTCCTTTGGCCACACCAGGGCAATAGTGAAGCTGCAGCAGGTGCAAATAAGCTTCAGACAGTCTTACAAGCACTGCTCAGAACTCTCAACTGAGGCACTCAACATCCAGGACTTGCCATTCGGATCTTGGCGCCTTGTGCTGGTTCCGACCTATTCACACATCAGTCCACTACTGACATCACCTCATAAGCCAACGGGGCACCCCACGCCGACTTTCGGCGCAGCATTGTAGGATGGCCACACCAGTGCGGCCACTTGCTGGACACCACCTCGGTGCCATCCGGATCTCGGCGCGTTCGAGTCACTGTGCCGGAAGAGTGACCGGAACTCAGCTGAACACGCCGTCTTTCGGCGCAGCATTGTAGGATGGCCACACCAGTACGGCAATTTGCTGGACACCACCTCGGTGCCATCCGGATCTCGGCGCGTTCGAGTCACTGTACCGCAAGAGTGACCGCAACTCAGCTGGACACGCCATCTTTCGGTGCAGCATTGTAGGATGGCCACACCAGTGCGGCAATTTGCTGGACACCACCTCGGTGCCATCCGGATCTCGGCGCGTTCGAGTCACTGTACCGCAACAGTGACCGCAACTCAGCTGGACACGCCGTCTTTCGGCGCAGCATTGTAGGATGGCCACACCAGTGCGGCAATTTGCTGGACACCATCTCGGTGCCATCCGAATCTCGGCGCGTTCGAGTCACTGTACCGCAACAGTGACCGCAACTCAGCTGGACACGCCGTCTTTCGGCGCAGCATTGTAGGATGGCCACACCAGTGCGGCAATTTGCCGGACACCACCTCGGTGCCATCCGTATCTCGGCGCGTTGTGCTGCCTTCGGCCTATTCGCACATCGGTCCGCTACTGACGCCGCCTCCGTGCCAACGGATTTTCTACGCTTTTTGTAGCCCTATGCCGCATAACAGGTCATGTGACTTGTTTATAAAACTTTTCATTGGTTCATTTTACTTTTGGTTTCCTAAAGATGGAAGGCTTGGTCATATGACCTAAAAATAACACTTTTCATTGGTTTAGAACATTTTTTTTTCCCAAACGATGAAAGCCCCACCTTGTTTCTGGATCATTCAGACTGAAGCTGGCGTCAGCATGAGAGCACCACCATCTCGTGGCTCCGTCGTGGTCATTCCGCGAGCAATCATGGCAGCCGCTCCCCACCGGAAGCCTGCGGGAGTCGGGGGCCCCCAAGACTTTTGTAGAATCTTCACGGCTGAGGGGACGCTTTTCGAGAATGGAGCCCAAGCCCTAGCAGGCAAGCGTCTGAGTTCCAAGGTGTCCCAGGGCCATTTCAGTGGACCAGGCCCAAAACCGAGGAGCCGTCCGCCATTTTAAGAGCCATGTGGCAGCCGCCTATCGCTGCACTGCAAGAGTGGGAGCAACTCAACAACATGGTGAGCGAGACGCTGTAGCCGCAAGAGCGGGCGCAACTCAGCTAGATGGCCGCCACCTGGGGAGGCCCGTTCACGCCGCCTCCCCCACCCCCGGGCCGCCGCACGCCAATTTTCGGAGCAGCATTGTAGGATACCAAAACCAGTGCGGCAGTTTACTGGACATCACCTGGGTGCCTGTCGTACATGTTGTGTCAGCCATGTGACACTGGACACAGTCCCATCAACATCTCAACGCGTTCTGCTGCCTTGGGACTATTCGCACAACAGACCGCTACTGACGAGGCCTCCCCCCGCACCACCCGGGACGCCCCACGCTGTTTTTCTGTGCTGCATTGTAGGATCCCAAAACCAGTGCGGCACCCAGGCGACATCACCTGGGTGCCGTCCAGAACTCTGCACGTTGTGCTGCCTTGGGACTATTCGCACAAAAGACAGCTTCTAACCATTGTTGCTTTTTGTGTTGAAAAATGTTTAAATGTTTATTTAATTGTTCCGTTCGTTATAGTTAATAGTTAATAAAGTTTTATAATCTTACTTTGTTGGAGTGTTATCTATTTTTTTTTAAACGGGTGAATGGGGCCTTGAATCGGGTTATTGTCATGTGTGGGCTTTGGAAGTGTGATGCTGCAGGATCGGACATTTCAAACTCAAATGCACGTTCTTTTTCTTACCTTTCCGAAGCATGGAGCGCAATAGCAGGCAGAGAAAGGGTGATGCACGCGTTGAACACTACCTGACCTGGCAAGTTGCTGGCAGTGCCCCCCCGCCCGCTCCTAAAAGAGGGCACACACACACCGCCGCCCCGAGTACTTCACAAATCTTTAAAAGACCATGCGCTTGTTCATGAGGCTTAAATGGTTTATCACCTCTTCTAGAACCCCTGCATCGACCCTCTGACGTTTCCTGGAAAAATTACCATGTAACACAATACCAAGCCCTGTCAGCTGAAACCCCCAAGGAATCGTGGGGCATATTATCAAGGGGGTTTATCTCCGCTTTTTTGGCTTTAAAAGCCATGAAAGCGGAGATAAAATTATCTCCCTATTACCAAGCTGTCGCTAACACCAGTTAGTGACAGCTAAAAGGAGATAGCGACCATCTTGGGCCCCGCTTTGCATGTCAGTGATACTTATCACTAATGACATGCAAAGTGGCGTACCAAGATGTTAGCGACTGGAAACAGTCCCTAACATCGCTATCTTCTATTACCAACTTTTGGAGATATTCGCGCTAAGCGCGAATATCTCCAAAATCTAACACCTGCCCTGAGCAGTTCTTAGCCATGTTATCCAATGGGAGGTGGATAACATGGCTAAGAGCATTTGCTCGATAATACATGAATATCGCTGACTTTTCTGCGATAATAGCAAGGTTTATCTGCGATAAAAATCGCCGATGTGCGGCGATAATTTTTGTCTCTAAACAAGTTAGAGACAAAAATTATCGCTAGTTGTTCGTAATATGCCCCCGGGTTTTTGCTTGCAGAAATCGGGAGGCGGGAGACTAGCACTGAAATCAGTAGTCACACGCCTGAATCAGGAGGGTTGGCATGTCTGAATTCTCTACAGCTGGGGCCATAAACTACATCCGCAGGGGTAGGTGATAGCCTGGGACCAGCCTGGCATCTAAAATGGCTGCCGTGCACGACAAAATTGTGGCATTGGAAAAAAGGCAAGATGGCGCAGCCGCTGGAAGAGATGTATCAACATATATGAGCCTCCTCAGCCACCCTCAGGAAACATAGGGGATTAGGATACGTCTCCCGCACCCCCTTATACCTAGTAATTTAATTAACGAAGCACAAAATGGCGAATTCCCGTTTCGCTACCAGTTTGCGGCCCAGTTCGCGGCCCGTGAAGCGCTTCTACCGTGAAAAATCATATTTTTTTTCTTTTTCCCACGGGACCCTTTAATAACCCCAACAACATTCCTAGGGGGTCAAGAGGGGGATACCTTGCCCCCTTTCATTAAATTCCCCCTTAGTTTTTCACCTCTTCTTCTCTCTCGATCCTACCGAGAAACAAGATGGCGGCCGCTCCGGACTGTCACGCAGCAAAATAAAAAAAAGCTCACGCACAGCCGCTGGAAGAGATGTATCAACATATATCAGCCTCCTCAGCCACCCTCAGGAAACATAGGGGATTAGGATACGTCTCCCGCACCCCCTTATACCTAGTAATTTAATTAACGAAGCACAAAATGGCGAATTCCCGTTTCGCTACCAGTTTGCGGCCCAGTTCGCGGCCCGTGAAGCGCTTCTACCGTGAAAAATCATTTTTTTTTTCTTTTTCCCACGGGACCCTTTAATAACCCCAACAACATTCCTAGGGGGTCAAGAGGGGGATACCTTGCCCCCTTTCATTAAATTCCCCCTTAGTTTTTCACCTCTTCTTCTCTCTCGATCCTACCGAAAAACAAGATGGCGGCCGCTCCGGACTGTCACGCAGCAAAATAAAAAAAAGCTCACGCGCAGCCGCTGGAAGAGATGTATCAACATATATCAGCCTCCTCAGCCACCCTCAGGAAACATAGGGGATTAGGATACGTCTCCCGCACCCCCTTATACCTAGTAATTTAATTAACGAAGCACAAAATGGCGAATTCCCGTTTCGCTACCAGTTTGCGGCCCAGTTCGCGGCCCGTGAAGCGCTTCTACCGTGAAAAATCATTTTTTTTTCCTTTTCCCCACGGGACCCTTTAATAACCCCAACAACATTCCTAGGGGGTCAAGAGGGGGATACCTTGCCCCCTTTCATTAAATTCCCCTTTCGTTTTTCACCTCTTCTTCTCTCTCGATCCTACCGAGAGACAAGATGGCGGCCGCTCCGGACTGTTTAGAATGTTGACAGACACCGGAGAGCCAATCAGCTTTCTGCGCGCAAAGTTCCGAAACGCGAAAAGTAAGCGGACCGGATCGCTGCCCGGAGCACTGTTACAGATATATATCTTGATTTAAACGTTAATTTCTCAAAATCCACTGAATCACATATATTGAGACCTAGCAAAGGCACATCGGGCTACCAGTCCCTACAATTTTGCCAAGTTTCATGCAAATCCATTCAGCCGTTCGAGCTAAAAGTGAGGCCAACCGCCCTATGGAAAACTCAATGTAAAAAACGCGTTTTGGGACCCCCCTTTTTTCTCAGCCCCCCTTGACGAAACCCCACCAAATTTCCAGGGGCTGCTCAGAAACAAAATGTGCCATTTTCCTGAAAATTTCAGCCGATTCCGTCCACAAACGCCAAAGTTATTAGACATAGAATTTTCAGAAATCCCATAGGGAATTAATCCTAACTATATATACCTACTGGCGATAGCCAGTAGGTAATATATATATATATATATATATATACTTTTTTTTCCGGCTGAGGGATATATCACTGCTTTGAATAATAACCAGTGGAACTTAAGATTTACCAGCACAATAAGTACTACAAGTGTATGCTATTTAGATTTGGAGGTTTATGTACACAATCAGACCCTCCAAACATGACTCTATAGGAAACCTACAACGGGCAACGCCGTACTGCATGCGGCTAGCTACCATCCTAAGAGCCTCATAAAAAATGTCCCTTATGGAGAACTCTTACGACTTAAGAGAAATTGCTCAGCAGAGAAAGATTTCCAACAAGCAAAAGCTGAAGCAAGTAAGAGGTTCAAGATCAGAGGGTACTCTAGCAACTTGTTTAACCAAGCGGTGGAAAAGGCGTCAGGGATTAATAGGAGGGATCTCCTTGAGGCCAAAGATAGGCTGAAAGAAGATGACCATGTAAGAATGATCACAAATTTTAACAACAAATCTGGTGATCTGGTCCATAGCTTCAAAAAGGATTGGCATATTTTGACCACCGATAACGTTTTAAGAAAACATCTTACAGACAGGCCCTTAATAACCTATCGGCGCTGTCAATCGTTATCAGACCATTTAGTCCGCAGTCACTTCTCTTCTAAACCCCAACCTATTAATTTAACCAATACCAAGGTTTTTTTCCCTGCCTTAGGTGCAAGGCCTGAAAAGTAGCAAAAAAGTCTCAGAGTTCCTAGGAAGAACAGGTGAAGATAGACCGAACAGAAAAATAAAACATCTCCTCAACTGTAATTCGGAATATACTATTTACTGCCTTGAGTGCCCTTGTAAGAAAAGATACATTGGGAGTACCATCAATGCCACAAAACTTAGGATCCTAGAGCACATGCGAGCGATCGCAAATAAGGATAAAAGCTTCCCGGCCGCTCGCCATTTTGCTGAACATCACCAGAGCAATAGGGATCTACTCAGTTTTTATTGTATTGACCAAATATCCAGGTCAGAACGAGGGGGAGATAGAGAGAAGGCACTCCGAATTTTAGAGTCAAGATACATCATTGACTTGAAGACCATGACACCTTGGGGTCTGAATAATGATGAGGAGATGTGGGTGCATCTGTAAATGGACATATGGGATCATGTGCACCACGTATCTGTCCTAGGTGTATATAGTAAGAACACATTGAGTTAATAGAAACATGAGATAAAGTCATTAAACCCCTATGTCCGAGGTTACATTGCAGCACTATACAATTGCTAAGAAAAGATTTAGTTTGCCCATACAGGGCCACATAAAGAACAGAGGGGTCAGGACAAGATTTATTCATGCCACTTACAGAAAGAGTATCTTTGGGGATTCACCCCGTGATAAACCAGAACAACAGAGGCAATAAAAGAACATCTTATAAATAAGTGGCTATAGAAATCAGTACCTGACTAATGAAAGTATGTACATAAATTGTAAATGTTTGTTGTTTTTAATGGGTTTTATATTGCGCACTTTAAGCACTTTCATTGATTTGCCGTTTGAAGTAACTGGAAATGTATGTATATATATGCATTCAAAGATGGCCACCGCCTTTTTAATGTATGAACCTTCTTTTATGTTGATGAATTAATTCAGGTCCGGTGGGCTTTAAAATGGCAACCGATCACAAACACAAACTGACACTGACGAAGCTTTGATAGCGAAACGCGTCTGTCTGGGGTGAGGGGTTTTGCAATAAAGCATCTTTATATCGGATTTCCTGTGTGCTTGCCGTTTTTCTGACGAGACAAAGTTGGAGCGCGTTGCAATATATATATATATATATATATATATATATATATATATATATATATATATATATATATATATATATATATATATATATATATATATATATATATATTACCTACTGGCTGTCGCCAGTAGGTAGGTATAGTTAGGACTAGGGGTGGGCATAGTACTCCTCTCCGTCCACAGAGTGTGCGTAGTGTTGCCTTCTTCGCGATTCGCAAAGTAGGCGTAGTAGGCAACACTGCGCACACGCCATGGAGGAGCGAAGTTGCCTGCTGCCCGCCTCTCTCCCGCCCTCTTCTAAATGCCCTTAATATAATTTTAAAACATTCTAAAACTAGAAAACGACACACATGCGATGCTGCGTCCCGGGGCTCCTTCTTCCTGGTATCTAGCCGAATTTTTCCTCACAAATGCGCATGCACGGGTGCCCTCATATGCGCATTCCCCCCCCCCCCCCGGGCACTACATTTTTTCATTTCATTTGGGGGTCCGCCACGGACCACCCAGACCCAGGGACCACCACCCCCTGGGGCTTTTAAATGTTGGGCGGAGCGCCATGCGGCACCCCCTCCTGGAGCCTTGTGGTGGCCCTGGGGACCGCCACCCCCAAAGGGCCAGCTCCTGCAGTTTCTCGGGGTGCCCACCCCCGGGACACTGTAGTTTGCTATAGTGCTACCATAGCAAACAGCTTGGTTTTTGGAAGCGAGAGCAGGAAACCTGCTCTTCCAAAAACCAAAGACTATTGCTTTTCTACATGGGGAGCAGCAAGTTAGCTGCTTCCCATTTAGAAAAGCAATGCGGCTCCCGCAGGACGTGGGGAGCTGGCAGGGACCGTGTGGGGATTGGGGACCCCCCCACGGTCCCCAACGAGAGGCCAGGCCCTGGGAAATGGGGTCCCAGGGGGCCAGAAGTGGCCCGGGAGGGGGGCCACGCGGCCCCCCTCCACAACAAATGATTAAAAATAAAACAACAAAAGGGCAACCCACTATTCCCCAAGGAACTGGGTATAATCAATAACATAGAGAGTGAACCTTGAGAAATTATTCAATATAACACTTATTAATTACTAATTGTCACAAAAGTGAGCCCATAAATTATCTAGACGCGAAACAAAGTTATTTTTATGAAAATATTTCATTTTTCATATGTCAAGTTCGTTATATTCACATCAAAATCGATTCTTGAGGAACATATAATCCTCCGATAAACCAATTTGAATGACGGCAGCTTTTGACTCAATCTCTACTCCGAATCCCACGATTCAGACGCCGGAATTGTGTGATTCAGAGTAGAGATTGAGTCAAAAGCTGCCGTTATTCAAATTAGAGGATACATGCTGAAGAGTCTTACGAGTAATAGTGGAGACTTGTTTGGTTTATCGGAGGATTATAAACGACTGAGTTGTACATAGTGCCTAAATTGTGGGTGCAACAACAAACGTCCTGAGGATGGTCTCGGTGAAATAACTGGGAGAGACCGAAACATCGACGTTGCTACACCATTTGTGTTTTCATGATGTCATTATAGGAAACAGATTTATTCAGAATTATTGTTGTATGGCTAATCGAATGTATTAGCCATACATGTGAACAAATGGTGTAAGAAACTACTGTAAAACCGGTTAAACTTTGACAGTAGTAGTTTTGTGTTGCCTTATACAATGTGCTTGAACTGATGTATATGTTCCTCAAGAATCGATTTAGATGTGAATATAATGAACTTGACATATGAAAAATGAAACATTTTGATAAAAAGGACTTTGTTTCTCATCTAGATAATTTATGGGCTCACTTTTGTGACAATTAATAATTAATAAGTACTATATTGAATAATTCCTCAAGGTTCACTCTCTATGTTATTAAAAAAAAAATGAGGCAGTGCCCCAGGGGATTGGGTCCCCGGGGCTAAAAGAAGCCTCAGGAGGGGGCCACGCAGCCCCCACCCCATTTTTTTTATAAATAATAGGGGGCAAGCCCTGGGGGATGGGGTCCGCAGGGAAAAAAAATAGAAAAAGAAGGGGGGCTACACAGCCCCCCCTTCTTAATTTTTTTTTAAAACACCGGCATCTCACCGGAGGCCACGCCCCCTTCATGCAGGGAATGAATTCCCCTTGAATACTGGGGGTCCCTGGGGGTCAACTAGCCCACCAGGAACCAACAGTATGCGCCAGGGGGCTGCGTTGCAGAGTGGTGTTCTGAGGCCGCGCCCCTTTTTACACCTCTCTGCAACACAGCTCTGTGGCACTTACTAGAGGTAGCTGGTGGGCTAGTTGCGCCCCAGGCACCCTCAGGATTCAAGAGGAGTTAATCCCCCAACTTAAAACGCGCCACGGGCGTGTTTGCACAGTGGTGAAGGGAGGGGACGGGGCCTGAGTTCACATGTGTGCAAACACACCCTGTGGCGTGGTTTAAGTTGGGGAATTAATTCCTTGTCAATCCTGGAGGTTTGGAACTTTCAAATATTCCTATAAAATCAGCCGAACTACGAATTCTGATTTACTCACCTGTTTTCAGGAGAGACCTCAGTGCTGCATCTTTCAGGCCAGTACTTATCCTTAAAAGTAATTTTAACCGTACTTACCAGTAACTTGAATTTTCTTCCATAGGATATCATTGCCTGCTATATAAAATATATGTACATTAAAAATATATATATATATATATTACAATTTCAATAATTTTAAAAATATTTTTTTCAATGTATTTAAAAAATATGTAATGTAATTTAAAAAACTAAAATATCTCAAAATAAATAGTTTAAAACAATGTAGTAAATCAGTATAAAAAATATAACAATTAATACATTTAAAAATTATCATTTACAAAACCTTTGAAATTCACCGAAAAAAACATAGGTTTCAGCCACGTTATAGTTAGGAATTAGCATTCAAAAAACCTTAGAAATTCACTGAAAAAACCATAGGTGTCAGCTGCGTTATATTTAGGAATTAGCATTTAAAAAACCCTAGAAATTCACTGAAAAAAACATAGGTTTCACACATGTTATAGTTAGCTGGACATTTCACTCATACAAAACCATTGAAATTCCCCCGTTATAGTTAGTTTAGCTAACTATAACTCACGCGCCCACAATGCACTGCTGATGACATCACATATTACATCACTCATGACATGGTCAGTGACATCAATCATGACATCACTGATAACATCTCAAATGACATATTAAAGGAACTAGAAGCACCAGAAAGCAAAGGTGCCATAAGCCCATGAGGGCGGGACTCAGACTTTTATCAGCGGTGTTCCTGATAGCCCGCTACTCTCACTTACCTCAAAGCCTGTGAACAAGGACAATCCTTATGTCCGAAACGCGGCTGGCAAATATGTATTTGAACTAAGGTGGAAGACTTCCGTGTTGCTGCTGGTAAAGTTGATGTGTGGTTATCTCTCCTGTGTGGCATCTTCATTTGGGCAACCCTTATGAATTATATATATATAACATATGTTAAGGACACTGGGGATTTCCTTAGAAAGTGCAAGACCTCCAATGGGCAGATGATTTGATGTTCATTACTTGGATATCGAATCACTGTACACCAGTATAGAGCATGTTACAGGTTTGAATGCAGTGAAATATTTTCTTAACACTAGGCCATTGGATTGCTATAATCATAACAAGATGGTTTTTAACTTAGCTTCATGGTACCTGCATAACAACTATTTTACATTTGGCAATGATGTTTACGTACAAAAGAGAGATGTGGCGATGGGGGCTTGCTTCTCCCCCAGCTATGCGTGCTTGCATGTTGGTTGGTTGGAGGAGCAGGTCCTCAAAAGCACACACTACACTGAATATACCAACCATGTTTTATACGGGTTAAGGTATATTGATGATGTTTTTATTGTGTGGCGAGGGGATGAGAAAAGTGCTACTGATTTTATCCAACATATTAATGACAATACTGCCAATCTGAAATTCCCCTCGCAGATCAGTAAAGATAATATTGAATGTCTGGATGTGAAAGTTTATATAAAAGAGGGTAGGATAGCGACCACTCTCCATAGAAAAGCCACTGCTGGCAATCTAACACATCCTAAACACCTCCTTAAAAATATCCCTTTCGGTGAGCTTTTACAATTAAAAAGGATTTGCAGTACGGAAGAAGATCTGAATATTTGTACTGAAGAGGCTCTTTGTAGATTCAGAAAAAGAGGATACAGTGAAGGTATCCTCAAAGAGGCAGAAAGGAGAATGAATGAGAGAACGAGCGAGTCTCTGTTCACCGCCAACAATGCAAAGGAAGGATCAGATGCTGCCAACAATGCCCTTAGATTACCTGTGCCTATAGACTACCTATAGCAAACAATAAAGAAAGATTTGGTCAATGATAACACATAATTGGCCCATTGTGCTGACAGATGGTGTACTAGCCCCTAGGCTCCCTGCACAACCTCTATGCCCTCTATAGGTCCCTCTATGCAAACTTAAATTGTCAAAAATGGTCCTGAATTGTCGGCAGCAAGAATGTGGTTACAGCCCAGGCATGGATTCATCAAATGCTCGTCATGCAGGGCTTGTAAATTTGGAGAGAACACCACACACTACTCAACTCCGTTCAGCCCTGATAGGATTGCCATTCAAGGCAGTTTCAACTGCAGAACAGAGTTTGCCATTTATATTCTGAAATGCACCTTTGGTTTAAGATATGTGGGTAGTACCAAGCTACAGGTGCATGTCAGAATATTGCAGCATTTACAAGCCATTGTAAATAATGATACTACATATCCGGTGGCTCGCCATTTCAAGCAAGAACACAATAACAATCTCAACTGCTTGAAATATTTTGTAGTGGCTGCCATCCCCATACTCAATAGAGGTGGTGCCAGGGAAAGGCTGTTAAGACAGATGCAGTCCAAAATAATATTGGAGTTGGACAGCAAATTTCCCAATGGGCTTAACAACACGGAAGACTTACACTATTTCCTATAATACCCAACCCACAAAGAATAGGAATATATGCAGCACCCCATGTCATTATCTCCAGGATAAATACCTGAATCCCCATCTGGACCAACTGTTGTAAAATGTAAACATTGATGTTTAGTTCCCACCGTGGCCTCTCTATTCCCCAGTTTTTACCTGGGCTTGTATTTTGTACATTCTTTTTTTGATGAATTCTGTTTTTACGATGGTATGATATGAATTCTATGGCAGGACCGGAGGCTTCGGATTATGCCTTCTTCCTTCGCTCTTTATTCTTTTCACAGCAGCAAGAAAGATAATACAAACTACATTTCCCAGAACATTAGGGAAAGAACAACAAAATGAGCAAGTCCTTTGTCAGTCTCTGCACTCCTGGTGGCTCCCATCATGCTCTGCAGCCACTTCCTCTTCCTCTTTCTTCGCGCGAAGCATCTAGTTCAGCACCATTAAGCATCCGCCTTGCCAGCATCATTTCCTGCAAACAGCTGCAATGTCAAAACCGAACTGCATCCAGCACTAGACAAAGCAAATAGGCAACAGTGCAAGGCACCCACAGCCCAATGCAAGCATAAATCAATGCATGAAAAGATTTACTTGCAACCAGTACGGGAAGGGTCCACTTCATTGGGAGGCATAATCCTCGCCTCTGATTCCTTAATAGAATTGAAACTTACTAGCACCGATGGCTAGGAAAATTTTCATTCTATGGCAGGACCGGAGGCTTCGGATTATGTCGGTTCAAAGCTTGTCGACAACCAAACTAGCCACCTCCAGTACTGGTTTGAAATAAAACCTTTTAAAAGTGGAATCTGACGACCAATCGGCCGCTCGCATCAGATCTTCCAATCGCGCCCCAAGGGCGAATGCTTTAGAGGCCATAACGCCTCTCGCTGAATGATAATCCAAACTGCTTAGTGTCAATCCCCGCCTCCTGCATTACCCAATGCACCCAGCGGGTGATAGTCGGGGAAGAAACAGCCTTGTACGGCTTACGTAGAGCAATGAGAAGCTGTCTTTCACCCAGAGGGAGGGTATGTCACTGCACCCAGGCTGCTTCGTGAAGAAGTGATTCTGTTCATGAAACGTGGCAACTCTTTGTGTGATTCATTGAATACGGCTGACCCGGTCGTGGAATGAGCCCCGCCGCATAGCAGCGGTCCGTAAAGGATGCCATCTGGTGTTCAGCAGGGCAGGAGGTTGTGCAGGAAGTCTTACGAAGCAGCATAGGTGTAGTGACATTCTCGGCAAAACCCACTTGGGCTTTCTATTGCGTTATGGTGACAAGCGCACAGCACCCCACAGGGGGAACACATTCGGCACTACAGGTACCATCATGCTTTGCATCCACTGGGGCGGGTACCATGAACTTAAAAGAAAGTGTCCGGCATGCTCTGCGTTTGTTCTCATCGTCATGCCTGTGAAGAAGTGATTCTGTTCACGAAACGCGTCGGCATCTGATTTCCTTGCAAGATGTTCACTCTCCATGCTGCAGCCTCCTGAATAAAACACGAAGAACTTTACCTACCTGTGTGAGTGGCTCAATCCTAAAGTGGCAACTCTTTGTGTGATTCATTGAATACGGCTGACCCGGTCGTGGAATGAGCCCCGCCGCATAGCAGCGGTCCGTAAAGGATGCCATCTGGTGTTCAGCAGGGCAGGAGGTCATGCAGGAAGTCTTACGAAGCAGCCTGGGTGCAGTGACATTCTCGGCAAAACCCACTTGGGCTTTCTATTGCGTTATGGTGACAAGCGCGCAGCACCCCACAGAGGGAACACATTCGGCACTACAGGTACCATCATGCTTTGCATCCACTGGGGCGGGTACCATGAACTTAAAAGAAAGTGTCCGGCATGCTCTGCGTTTGTTCTCATCGTCATGCCTGTGAAGAAGTGATTCTGTTCACGAAACGCGTCGGCATCTGATTTCCTTGCAAGATGTTCACTCTCCATGCTGCAGCCTCCTGAATAAAACACGAAGAACTTTACCTACCTGTGTGAGTGGCTCAATCCTAAAGTGGCAACTCTTTGTGTGATTCATTGAATACGGCTGACCCGGTCGTGGAATGAGCCCCGCCGCATAGCAGCGGTCCGTAAAGGATGCCATCTGGTGTTCAGCAGGGCAGGAGGTCGTGCAGGAAGTCTTACGAAGCAGCCTGGGTGCAGTGACATTCTCGGCAAAACCCACTTGGGCTTTCTATTGCGTTATGGTGACAAGCGCACAGCACCCCACAGGGGGAACACATTCGGCACTACAGGTACCATCATGCTTTGCATCCACTGGGGCGGGTACCATGAACTTAAAAGAAAGTGTCCGGCATGCTCTGCGTTTGTTCTCATCGTCATGCCTGTGAAGAAGTGATTCTGTTCACGAAACGCGTCGGCATCTGATTTCCTTGCAAGATGTTCACTCTCCATGCTGCAGCCTCCTGAATAAAACACGAAGAACTTTACCTACCTGTGTGAGTGGCTCAATCCTAAAGTGGCAACTCTTTGTGTGATTCATTGAATACGGCTGACCCGGTCGTGGAATGAGCCCTGCCGCATAGCAGCGGTCCGTAAAGGATGCCATCTGGTGTTCAGCAGGGCAGGAGGTCGTGCAGGAAGTCTTACAAAGCAGCCTGGGTGCAGTGACATTCTCGGCAAAACCCACTTGGGATTTCTATTGCGTTATGGTGACAAGCGCACAGCACCCCACAGGGGGAACACATTCGGCACTACAGGTACCATCATGCTTTGCATCCACTGGGGCGGGTACCATGAACTTAAAAGAAAGTGTCCGGCATGCTCTGCGTTTGTTCTCATCGTCATGCCTGTGAAGAAGTGATTCTGTTCACGAAACGCGTTGGCATCTGATTTCCTTGCAAGATGTTCACTCTCCATGCTGCAGCCTCCGGATTAAAACACAAAGAACTTTACCTACCTGTGTGAGTGGCTTAATCCTAAAGTGGCAACTCTTTGTGTGATTCATTGAATACGGCTGACCCGGTCGTGGAATGAGCCCCGCCCATAGCAGCGGTCCGTAAAGGATGCCATTTGGTGTTCAGCAGGGCAGGAGGTCGTGCAGGAAGTCTTACGAAGCAGCCTGGGTGCAGTGACATTCTCGGCAAAACCCACTTGGGCTTTCTATTGTGTGAGTGGCTCAATCCTAAAGTGGCAACTCTTTGTGTGATTCATATATATATATATATATATATATATATATATATATATATATATTTATATATGTATATATATATATATATATATATATATATATATATATATATATATATATATATATATATATATATATATATATATATATATATTTATTACCTACTGGCGGTCGCCAGTAGGTATATATAGTTAGGATTTTTTCTCTATGGGATTTTTGAAAATTCTATGTCTAATAACTTTGGCGTTTGTGGACGGAATTGGCTAAAATTTTCAGGAAAATGGAACAGTTTGTTTCTGAGCAGCCCCTGACAATTTGGGGGGGTTTCATCAAGGGGGTGCGAGAAAAAGGGGGGTCCCAAAACGCGTTTTTCCCATGTTAATTTCCATAGGGCGGTTGGCCTCACTTTTAGCTCGAACGGCTGAATGGATTTGCACGAAACTTGGCAAAATTGTAGGGACTGTTAGCCCCATGTGCCTTTGCTAGGTCTCAATATATGTGCTCCAGTGGATTTTGAGTAATTTAGGTACAAAAAAAGATATATATCTGGGCGGAGCCTAACCACACATCTGATCTGATTGGCTGTCAGCACTTCATCCAAGAAGTGTTGGCAGCCATCTTGGGACCAATATACATGATAGCACCTCATTAAAAAGCATTGTAGTTAATAGAGGGTTTTAGGACTTTAGTTACATTATAAATCATTTGTTGATGGTACCATACTTGTTTTAGGAATTGTGGTGGGTTCTAAAGTGATTTTACCATGTGAAAAAACCTTCTGCTGTGATATCATGAATATTGTTTGAAAGAAAACTAATATCTCATGATTTTCCCACAGTGGTTTGGAAGGGGATCTATAAGCTAAACCGAAAGCATATTTTCTGTAAATTCACATTATCTTTCTCAGTCATGTGAAAATGAAGTCTGACATTCTCAGTAAAACATGTACATCCAACAAGGACAGAGACTGTCAGTTGATTCCTTTGTGTTCTCCTGCAGCCTCCTAGAGTGTTCTAAAGAACAACTAGAGCGCTAACAGTCCTACTTATTACAAAGGTATGGCACACCTGAAGCCATCTTGATTGGAATAAAGTGGTAACTCTTAAAACATTTAATTTAAAAAGAAACAACATGAGGGGGTATATTTTGCCATAGAAAGTATGATTAGTGCTGCAGAATGAAAAATTAGGGCACATTTTGAGTGACTTCTCAAATCCTTTTCTATTTCATTAAAACATTCTGACATGCAGTCTCCCAAAATGGCCACCAGAGACAAAAGAGCCCAAATGTAGCCCTAATATCAGCCAGATGTAGCCCAAGTATAGCCCAATGACAGAATGTCCCAGAGTGTTCTAAAGAACAACTAGAGCGCTAACAGTCCTACTTATTACAAAGGTATGGCACACCTGAAGCCATCTTGATTGGAATAAAGTGGTAACTCTTAAAACATTTAATTTAAAAAGAAACAACATGAGGGGGTATATTTTGCCATAGAAAGTATGATTAGTGCTGCAGAATGAAACATTAGGGCACATTTTGAGTGACTTCTCAAATCCTTTTCTATTTCATTAAAACATTCTGACATGCAGTCTCCCAAAATGGCCACCAGAGACAAAAGAGCCCAAATGTAGCCCAATTATCACCCAGATGTAGCCCAAGTATAGCCCAATGACAGAATGTCCCAGAGTGTTCTAAAGAACAACTAGAGCGCTAACAGTCCTACTTATTACAAAGGTATAGCACACCTGGAGCCATCGTGATGGGAATAAAGTGGTAACTCTTAAAACATTTAATTTAAAAAGGAACAAAATGAGGGGGTATATTATGCAATAGAAGGTATTATTAGTGCTGCAGAAAGAAAAATTAGGGCACATTTTGAGTGACTTTTCAAATCCTCTACTATTTCATTAAAAAATTCTGACATGCAGTCTCCCAAAATGGCCACCAGAGACAAAAGAGCCCAAATGTAGTCCAAATATCACCCAGATGTAGCCCAAGTATAGCCCAATGACAGAATGTCCCAGAGTGTTCTAAAGAACAACTAGAGCGCTAACAGTCCTACTTATTACAAAGGTATGGCACACCTGAAGCCATCTTGATTGGAATAAAGTGGTAACTCTTAAAGCATTTAATTTAAAAAGGAACAAAATGAGGGGGTATATTTTGCCATATGAATTATGATTAGTGCTGCAGAAAGAAAAATTAGGGCACATTTTGAGTGACTTCTCAAACCCTCTTCAATTTCATTAAAAAATTCTGACATACAGTCTCCCAAGATGGCCACAAGAGACAAAAGAGCCTAAATGTAGCCCAAATATCACCCAGATGTACCCCAAGTATAGCCCAATGACAGAATGTCCCAGAGTGTTCTAAAGAACAACTAGAGCGCTAACAGTCTTACTTATGACAAAAGTATGGCACACCAGAAGCCGTCTTGATTGGAATGAAGTGGTAAGTCTGAAAACACTCAATTTAAAAAGGAACAACATGAGGGGGTTAATTTTGCCATAGAAAGTATGAGCAGTGCTTCAGAAAGAAAAATTAGGGATCATTTTGAGTGACTTCTCAAATCCTCTTCTATTTCATTAAAAAAATTCTGACATGCAGACTGAAACATGCACTTTGAATACCAGCAGCAGACGTCCCTGATGAGCAGTAGCTTTACTACAGTGATCTAATGTGCAACTAGAGTGCTAACATTCAGAATTTATGGCAAATGTGTGACACATCTGAATGCCTTCTTGATGGAAGCAAAGTAAACAAGCATTGAAAATGCAATAGATCTCGCCCTCGTTTAAGTTAAAGCCATTCTGTTTGTAAAGAGGTGGCTTTTTAGCTTTGCTTTTATTAGTGTTTTTTCAACTTTCATGTAAATAACATGCATCTGTATGCATATAAGTATATGTATGCATGCATTTATGTTTGTATTTATATAGATATACAGATGATATATGTTTATATATGTATGTATATATATATATTCACTGAAAAAACCATAGGCTATAGACCATATATAGTTAGGAATTAGCATTTACAAAACCTTGAAAATTCACTGAAAAAACCATAGGTTATAGACCATATATAGTTAGGAATTAGCATTTACAAAACCTTGAAAATTCACTGAAAAAACCATAGGTTATAGACCATATATAGTTAGGAATTCGCATTTACAAAACCTTATTTTACTCACACAAAACCATTGAAATTCCATATATAGTTAGTTGCACTAACTATATATCGTGCACCCGCAATCCACTGCTGATGATGTCACATATTACATCATTCATGACATGGTCAGTGACATCACTGATGACATCTCAAATGACATCACTGATGACATCACTGATGACAACATCCAGTGACTGTATGTTTCTGTAAAGTTAAAATATGTCTTACATATTGAAGAATGAGTGGATGTATAAGTGTCTGGATGAAGGATTTAGTAGGTGCATGACTGACTGTATGAGTGAGTGATTAAATGTGTCTCACTGAGTGCATGGGTTAGTGACTAAACTGTCTTAATTTGTGCATCATTATGTCTGTTGTTCTGTAAACTGTTGCATGTGTTGATAAGTAGCTATATGAGTAACTATATGGGTTATTGATTGGTTGCCCAAGTATTTGTATGGGAGACTGAGTGTGTGTGTGGGTGGCTGGGAGGTGTATGACTCTGTGCATAGATGTGTGAGCAGTTGATTCACTAGATGTATGGTTTCAAAAGTGCATGTGGAAACAGCTGTATGGGCGGTTGACTGTGTGCATGAGTGTATTGGTGAGTGAATGGATATCTCAGTGCTACATGTCAAAGTAAGTACATATGTAAAACACAGTACATGTGAGAGTTGACATATATAAATAACTGTGCATAAGAGCCAGTGAATGTGTGAGTGGCTGTATGGATCATTGTGAACTTGTATCAGGGATTGTATAAGAGAGTAAATATGTGTTAGTATATGTTTGAATAAGTAAAGTTTGTATAACTGTATAGTTGAGGAAATGGAGGTGTGATTGATTCTTTGCATGACTGACTAGGTGTGTGAGTAACTCCATGGATGAGTGACAGTCTGTGAGTGTCTGTTTACACTGATTGTATCTAAGGTTATATTAGAGTCTGAAGAGGTTCATCGTATTATCACATGAATGATATCATCAGTGATGTGATCAGTAATGTCAAATGAGATGTCATCAGTGATGTCATCAGTGATGTCATTTGAGATGTCATCAGTGATGTCATTTGAGATGTCATCAGTGATGTCATCAGTGATGTCACTGACCATGTCATGAATGATGTAATATGTGACATCATCAGCAGTGGATTGCGGGTGCGCGATATATAGTTAGTGCAACTAACTATATATGGAATTTCAATGGTTTTGTGTGAGTAAAATAAGGTTTTGTAAATGCGAATTCCTAACTATATATGGTCTATAACCTATGGTTTTTTCAGTGAATATATATATATATAAAACCTACTGGCAGTCTCCAGTAAATAAAGATTGGACCGTGTTTTTCACTTGCCTATATCTTTGGTGCTGTTTGACGAATCCTTACGAAATTTGGCAAAAAAAGTGTGCCGGTGATGTTTCGGGGTGATTCGTCAAGACGAAGCCAAGAAAAAGGAGGGGGGGTAAAAAAGTGCATTTCCCACATTCATTCCCATAGAGATTTTAGACACAAGTACAGCCCGCGCAAGTGGACGAAATTACACCAAATTTGGTGGAAAGGTAGGTCTTGGTTCAAAAGCACACTTGTTTTTAATTGGTGTAAATCCATGCAGTAGTTTGTGAGATATTAACGGAAATCTACATTTTGGACTCTGGGCGGAGCTTAAGTACAGATCTCTTGGTGAGATCTGATTGGCTGTCAGCACTTCAACCAGGACTTGCTGGCAGCCATCTTGGGACCAATATACATGATAGCACCCCACTGAAATGCATTGTAGTGAATCGCAGGTTTTGAGGGTCATAAGAAGAAGAACTTATGAAGGGTGATAACAGATTTTAGTTACAATATTAATCATTTTTTGAAGGAACCATATTAATTTTAGGAAGTGTGTTGTGTTCTAATATGATTTTACCCTGTGGAAATTCTTCTGATGTGATTCCATTAATCATGTTTGAGAGAAAACTATTATCTCATGATTTTCCCTTAGCAATTATCGAAGTGCTCTGGAAGCTAAAATGGGAACATGTTTTCTGTAAATTCACTTTATCCTTTAAGCCATATGTGAATGAAGTCTGACATTCTTAGTAAAATATGTGCTTCCAACGGGATCAGCCTTTCAGTTGATTCCCTTGTGTTCTACTGCAGCTTCCCAGAGTGTTCTAAAGAACAACTAGAGCTCTAACAGTCTTACTAAAGACAATCGTATGGCACACCTGAAGCCATCTTGATTGTATTAAAGTGGTAAAACTTAATTCATTTCATTTAGAAAGGAACAAAATGAGGGAGTTCATTTTGTCATAGAATTGATGGTTAGTGCTGTAGAAAGATGAATTAGGACACGTTTTAAGTAAGTTCTCAAATGTCTTCCTTTTTCATTTCATTAAAACATTCTGACATACAGACTGAAACGTACTTTCAACACCAGTAGCAGACTGCCAGTTAACTCCCTGGTGATCAGCAGTTTTACTACAGTGTTCTAAAGAGCAACTAGAGTGCTAACATTCTGAATTCATGCCAAACTGAATGAAATCTTGATGGATTCGAAGTGGAAAACTAAAAGCATTTTCTACTGAGGATACTGCATTAACTGAGGAAATTAGGGAGCTTCATAATAAATAAGTCTCCTAAAATGGTCACCAAAAAAAAAAGAGCCAACATTTTGAAAACAAATATTACCAGATGTACCACAAGTATAGCTAATGACAGAAGTGTGCAAAACACTTAATATGTTTTGTTTTTTGCAGTTTTATAGAGCACAGACTTGATCCAAAAGCTATTGGAGTGCTTTACAAGAGCATCAGTTACATTACACAAGGACAAACTCATTTTAGATTTAGACATGGGGAGATTAAGTGATTTCCCAGATTCACAGGATATAAAGCTGACGCTGAAACTTTAACCTGGTTACCCAGTTGCAAAGTCTGTAGCTCTGGCCATAACGCCACATCCTCTGTGCAACATATAGGGACAGATGTACGACCCTAAATTGCGGTCGCAAAAGGGAAGTCATCCCGTTGGCGATCACAATTTAGGGCATGGTTATGTACAAACCTCATTTTGAGAATCAGTAAATTTTACCGATTCGCAAAAGGAGGTTTGCGACTTGCTATTAGGAAGTAGGGTAATAAAGGCCTATGGGGTACGATTAACTTCCTATGCAGACGATACCCAACTGGTGCTGGCGATCCACAAGAACGGCACAGCAGTGGCAGCTAATTTCCAGGAGGCCATGCTCGCTGTCAGTACATGGATGTCCTCCAACTGCCTAAGGCTTAACTCGGACAAAACCGAGGTTATGACCTTTGGCAACCTCGCTCCAGAATGGTCCCCCATCTGGTGGCCCAACCAACTGGGCTCTCCACCCGTCCCTGTGGTAAAAGCGAGAAATTTGGGAGTCATCTTTGACAGCAAATTAACATTCAACCTTCATGTCAACAAGGTTGTCTCCTCTGCTTTCTTTATCTTAAAGAAAATAAAGAAACTGCTGCCTTATCTCCCCACCTCTGCCGGGAAGACCTTAGTTACCACTCTGGTATTTTCCAAAATCGATTATGGAAATGCCCTCTTCCTTAACACCCAGAAACAGGTGCTGTTGAAGCTACAGTCAGTACAGAACGCGGCTGCCAGAATTCTTCTAAACATCCCTCGCCGCCAACCTACCACTCTTGCTATCCGCCAGCTCCATTGGCTTAGAGTAGAAAGCCGCATTAAGTTCAAGGCCCTCTGCATTGCCTATAAGGCAGTGTACGGCATAGGACCTAAATTCTTGACTGAGGCACTCCAGGTCTACACCCCCAAAAGACTGTTGAGATCCGCCAACACTTGCCTTCTACCTGTACCTCGTACCAGAACGGCAACCTGGGGAGACCGTCGCTTTTTAGTGGCTGTACCAAAACTTTGGAACCTTCTTCCACTAAATATCAAAAATGCACCCAACTTGATGAGCTTCCGCAGGCTCGTAAAGACATGGTTGTTTGACCAGTGAATCCTACTACCGTAGTCCTGCTAGCTCACACATGCGCCGAGACACCTTCGGGTATTTGTCGCGCAATAAAAATATCAAAAATAAAATAAATAAATAAATAAATAAGGGGCATGCCAAGGGCGTACCTTCCTAATGGTGACTCGCATTTGTATGCATAAATTTTTTCGCAATTTACCACCTACGTCAAGTAGAGGGTAAACTATTCGTAAATGGGAAGGGGTCCCATTCCCCCTTTGTGAATGGGTCAAAGAATATTTTATAAGGGCATGCAGTGGTCCCAGGGACCACTGCCTGGCCTTAGAAAATGAAACTGAGAAGTTTAATTTTTCTTTTTTTTAAATGCATTGCGTTTAACCTTAAAGGAAAACTGGCAGCATATACAAAAAACGGCTTTATTGACAAAGCAGTCACAGACATGGTGGTCTGCTGACCCCACCAGGCCACCATCCCTGTGAGTGCTGGCCATTCCTAAAGGGGTTGCAAATTGCAACAGCCTCATTAATATTCATGAGGCATGCAATTTGCAACTCCATTAAGAATCGCAAACAGTGTCTGAGACACTGTTGTACATCCTAATCTGGGAGTCGCAAATGCGACGCAATATGCGAGTCGCAAATTGGTGGGTTGTACATCTGGCCCATAGTCAAGTAATCAACTGGATAAAAAAAACATAAAGATAGCAAATAATTTAAAAGTGCTTTGTCACTATTTGAGAACTCAGTAAATGAATATGTCCTCATTTTAGTTTTTTAGAACACTAACTATAATTTCTATAGGAATATGACTCTCTCATTTTTATAACTTATAAATGAAATGCTTTAGGTACTACAGTTTTGATTACATTAAGATTCCGTCAGGTGTGCCACGCTTTTGTAATAAATATAGAATGTTAGCAATCTAGTTAGAATACAGTGAAGAGGCAGAGGTCAGGGGCATGGAATCGGATAACTGAGGGCAGGGAGGAGGGTGTGGAGGCAACAAGTGGACCGTCCTGGTCAGGTGGGAGGGGCAGTGGCAACAAACCATGGAAGGCAGAGGAAAAGGGGGCAGGGGCAACAAACTAACCATGCAGGACAGGCTAGAGTGGCTACAACAGACCAGTGAGGGCAGAAGAAGAGGCAGTGGCAGTACAACCCTAAATTCGAACAGACCCTAATCAGGCAGGAGACTTCTGATGTTTTTAAGCCCAAAAATTGTATTTAAGTCAATTACCCAGGTTTGTTTGTTTGTCAAAATCTCCCTATTACCAAGTTCAAAATGTTGGCACATATGGTACATTGGATCACGGAAGGCAGGAGGGTTGGGCTAGGGACATGGACTCAGATAACAGAGGGCAAGAGGAAGATGGGCAGGGGCACAGATGTGACATTACAGGGAAAGGATTGCAGCAGCACAATACACCACGCAGAACAAGAGGGACAGCAGAGCAGCACAACAGACCATGGAAAGCAATTGGGAGGGGACAGGGCCAGGCGCATGGACAGCAGAGAGCAGAGGGGAAAGAGGTAAGGGTAGCAAACTGACCAAACCGGACATACAGGAGGGCAGTTGCAGCATAACGGACCATGAAGAGCAGGAGGGCGGGGTCAGGGGCAGGACAATGGATCAGACAAGGCAGGGGGAGTGGATAGGGGCCTGCACATGGAAAACGAAGGGCAGGTGGCAAGGGCAAAGGGAAGAAGCAGCAAGCTGACCATGGAGGGCAGGGGGGATGGACACTGGAAGCACAACACAGCATGGAGGGCAACAGAGAGACTATAATGGCATACAGACAGACAAAGGAGGGAAAGTGGGAGTGGGTCAGGGGCAGCAAGCTGACCACAAAGGGCAGGAAGGAAGGGGACGGGACAGCACAGAAGAAATTGCATGGCAAGCAGAAGGGTTAGTAGCAGCACAATGGCCATTGTGGGCAAGAGCCGGTGAGCAGCGGCATGCACAAAGGACCATGTAAGTCAGAAGGAAGGGGTAGAAGCAGACTAGAGAGGGGAAGGGCCTTTCCAACATACCACGCAGGGCAGGCAGGAGTAGCATTTGCAGCACAATAGAGCATGGAGGGCAGATGAGAGTGGCAGCAAAATGGAACATGGAGACAGAAGTCACTGGATAGGGGCATGGAACTCAGACAGGCGAGGTAGAGGTGGCAGAGACAGATGGCAGCCATCTGACCATGCTAGGCAGGTGGGAGGAGCAGTGGCATCTCAAAAGAACACTCAGAGTAGATAAGAGGGCCAGTGGCAAGTCCATGTAACATGGTGTGCAATCAGGCCCCCTTCGTTCTCGAAAGTGCTTGTAATCACCAGCACTGGAGAGCCGCTAAACAACGCAGCAGAGCACCTTCGTGACCGGACTAGCCGCCTTTTTATCCACACACAGGTTGCCCCATTGAAGGTGCTGCATACGAAGGGGTAACGCACAGGAAGCCACTGGCACCAGAAATCACAGGATGCCGCTCGTTCTCCTGATACAGCCATACGCGCTTCGAGCATAACCTTGCTCTTGCTCACTGGCACTGCAAACACAAAGGAGGCGAGTTGTTAGGAAACATATTTATTCACGAAAGGTCTATATATATATATATATATATATATATATATATATATATATATATATATATATATATATATATATATATATATATATATATATATGTATATATAGACCTGGCAGCCATCTGACCATGCTAGGCAGGTGGGAGGAGCAGTGGCAGCTCAAAAGAACACTCAGAGTTGATAATAGGGCCAGTGGCAAGTCCATGGAACATGGTGGGCAATCAAAAGGGAGCAGGGGCATGCACACAGACATCGGAGGGCAGGGCGAAGGAGGGTAGGGGCAGCATGCTAAGCACAGAGGAGGCACATAATTGGGCAATGTAGGGCAGGAAGAGTGGGCAAGAAAATCAAGCTAAATGGAGGGCAGTGGCAGCACATCGGACCATGCAGGGCAGAAGAGAGGAGGCTGATTCCTGGACTTGGACAGCAGATAGTAGGGAAGAGGTTGATGGAGCCGCAAGATAACTGTTTATGGTAGGCGGGAAGGGCAGTGGCAGAATAATGGTCACAAAAGGTTGTAATGAGGGAGCAGGGCCATGAACTTGGGCAATGCATGGCAAGGAGGATGGGAGCAGGAGCAGGAAGCTTGGGTGGAGGCAGCTCAATGCGTCCAACCCCCCCTATTGAAATGAAATGAAATGAAATGAAAATAGATTTCTTAAGCGCATGGCTGCCCAAGAGCGTCCCAGCGCTAGTACACACCATAAGCTTCCATGACCTCAAACAGCGGACTCAACCTCCTCTTGGAAAAAGGAATGTCTTTAGAGATTTCCGAAACTTCTGGAGGCAGGGTTCCAAGCGGAGGGCAGCAGGAAGACCATTCCAGGTCTTGGCCACATTCACAGAGAACCTCCGCCCTCCTGAGCGTGCTCTCCTCACTCTGGGGATGGTCAATAAATTGCTCCCATCGGAGCGGAGGGCACGGATGGATTTATAGGGGCATATAAGGTCCCTGAGGATAGGGGGACCCATTCCCTGGAGAGACTTGAAGGCGATGGAAAGGGCCTTAAATTTAATTCTCTCACGGATGGGGAGCCAATGGAGAGCTCTAAGAGCGGGTTTGGCTGAGGTTCTTTTCGCCGTGCCGGTCAGTACTCTGGCCGCCGCATTTTGTACTCGCTGAAGGGAGTTAATGGCTGATTCAGGGGCACCGAGCAGCAAGGCGCATTGCAATGGGCATCTTACCCTAAAATTACTCTTGCCACCCAAAAACCCAAGCCCATTCTAAATCCGAATATTACCCTAGTCACCCAAAAACAGTCAATAGGTTCTGGACGTTCATCTTCAACAGAAAATGAAGCTACAGCTATTTTTTTCAAAATAATCACAAAATTGAACAGAAAACAAAGCACCAATGCTTCTGAATCCTCTTTCTACAAAGTTCACTGGAGAATAAAACATTTTGGGTATGGTTTTAAATGTACATGGGTGAGGTCCTAATGTGTCCAATCAAAAGGCAAGGTTTAGGTGTGTCATCGGGAGAATTTGCATTCCAGTCCGTAGAGACACGAAGTCATGAAACTCGTAAATCTAGTACATTTCCTGAAAAACGATGTAGGGTGCCATATGTATACTTATAAATATGTTCACACTGAGGTCATTAATGAAAGTAGAGGGATGTACATATTTAAAATAATTTTAAGAAATGCTGGTTAATCTGCAATTCGCAATGTGCAGATTCATTACGATCGCATGATTAGAATCAATAACCATACAGTACTTTGGGTCCAGTCTGTTTTCAGACCTGAGGTAGTACCACAGTACCAAAAAAAAATGTTTTTTAAATTAACTTGTTCAATTACATTTACATCATATATTTTACATTAAGTAGATATCTGAATTTACCTTTCAATATATATATATATATATAAAAAGTTTTTTTTTACAAATCTCAAAAGTTTTTTGAAAAATTTTCAAATTAACAGGCAAAAAAAATGCAGTCTACTTAGTACTAAAAATAAACCCTAGAAATAAACTCAAAAAACTAAACATTACAGGGACATTACTTTGAAAACAGAATTTGAAAAACCTTTTAAAATCACTGAAAAAAACAAAAGTTATAGGTCATTATAGATAGGAAATAGAATCAAACTTACCTTAGAAATTCACTTAAAAAAATAAGGGTTACAGTGACGTTATAATTAGAAAATAGAACAACAAAAAGCTTAGAAATTAACTGAAATAACAAAGGTTACAGGGACATTATAGTTAGATTCAGATTTCACTTGTACAAAATCATAGATATTCAGCAGTTACAGTTACCTGAGCTAACTAAAAATTATGCCTGCAATTCACTGTTAATGAACTCACATATTACATCACTTATGACATGGTCAATGACATCACTGATTAAATCTCAAATTACATCACTGATGACATCATCCACAGAACCACTTATATACCCACTCGCACACCAGCATAATTTCACACACCCACTCACAAACCCACTCACACACCTGTACAACTGCTCACACACCCACTCACTCACCTGTATAGGCACTTACACAGATACATTCACTCTCCAATACAGCCACTCACATATCCATACAGCTGCTCACATACCCAGTTATTGACCAATACAGGTACTCACACACCCACTATTTCACCCATACAGCCACTAACACAGAAACTCACTCTCCAATACAGCCACTCACACACAAACTCAGTTAACCAAATACCCACTCAAACACCCACTCTGTTACCCACACAGCCACTCACTCACCCACTCACTCACCTATACAGCCACTCACACAGATTTGGTCACTCTCCAATACAGTCACTCTCACTGCCATAACACATACTGATCTTATTCAACCATAGAGCCATTCACACACCCACACAACCACTTACATACCTACTCACACATCCATACAAGCATTCACACGTCTACTCACTCATCCATACAGCCACTAACACAGAAACTCACTCTTCAACACAGCCACTCACACACATTCAGTTAACCAAGTACCCACTCAAACAGATACTCACTCACCCATACAGATACTCACACACCCACTAATTCACCCATACTGCAAAAATACAGAAACTCACTCTTCAATACAACCAGTCACACACCCACTCAGTTAACCAAACACCCACTCAAACAGCCACTCCCTCGCCCATACATCTACTCACACACTCACTCACCCATACACCTACTCACACACCCACTTATTCCCCATACAGCTACTCACATACCCACTAATTCACCCATACAGCCACTCAAACACCCATACAGCCATTCACACAGATACACATTCACATAGCCACTCACACAATATATGCTAGAACTAGTATCACTCATTTGTAGTACAGAGTATACTACTAATTTAACTTTGAAGTACCGTGGTACTTATGTTTGAAGCTCATAAACTTTTAGAGAAAGCCCACAATTACTGGCTGATATCATCAGTGTTGTCATATGTTATTTGAGATGTCATCATTGATGTCAGCATTGATGTCACTGATCATGTCATCATGAGTGATGTAATATGTGAGGTTATAGGCAGTACATTGTAGGGGTATAAGGTATAGTTAGCTTAGCTAACTACTGAATTTCTATGGTTTAGAGCATGGATAATCTGGGCCTAACTAATGTCCCTGTAACCTTTGTTTTTTTGTTTAGAAAAATACTATGTACAAATATATCTTCATACTTACCTGCAAAATACTTACATTTTCGTTGTAAAGGCATGTATGGTAAAGGCATATGTATGGTAAGATTCTGCATGGTAAAGGCATGCGTGTTAAAGGCATGTGCGTTGTAAAGGCATGCATGATAATGGCAGGTGTGGTTTCATCATACATCCACTGTCAGGAATATTGTTTTCTTAGTGCAACTTCATGGTCACCCATATCTCTGGATTCGATCAAGCAGTACTTTTGACAATTCTCTGTCCCGTGAGAACCTTAGTCTTCAGGAAGCCCAACCTCATATCTTTTTTGCTCCACAACAGATAATATCTCTAGCCATCTCTTTTGTAGAGAAGCTAAAACATGCTTATCTTTCTTTGAAAATGGAAGAACTAGAAGAGATATGTGAGCATTTAAGAAGCAAGGTGATTTACACTACTTCAATAAAACACTGTTTATTCCTGCTCCAATTTTACAAGAGTTGATATTGAAATTGTGTCATGACACCTTAAGTGCTGGTCATTGAGGTAAAAAAAACTAGTGTAGGAAGCTGGTTCTGTGTATACTATATTAAAATGAGGTATCATGTTCATAGAGTCCAGTGGAACCCCAAAGGTAGGCAGAGTTAAAAGTAGATAGCACCTTACTCTGTATTTGTGGTCGTTTGGGCGAGCAGTAAGGCTTTATCAGAGGGTAGTGTTAAGCATTTGTTGTACACACTCAGGCAGCAAATGATGTCTCACAAACACAAAGACTGAACTCAGACCAATTTGTTTGCATCAAAATATTATTAAGTTATTGTATTTCTCGAACCAAGCCAAGCCTGGTGCAGGTAAGTGAAATAAATGCTTTGCAAAATCTTATGGAATGTTTTACAAATGAATACAGGTTCAAATACAGTTGACTGATTACAGTTAAGTCAAAGTTTCGAAATTACTTTTCAGTTACTTTAGAGATTAGTTTGTATGTTACTTTTTGGATTACTTGTTAAGTTACTTTTTCTACTCAGTGTGATATGCCTAGATATCACACTGGGACATTTCCTAGAAAAAAGGTAAGTACATCAGTTTTTGTACATTTACAGTCAGGGAGTTTTGCTTGCATTCCTTTTCAAAGGGGACAGGGTCTGGCACTTTAGGTTGTACTCTTGTTATTGGAGCAAGACCAAGTCTACTTGTATATGGTTGTGCCATATCTGTAGTGGCAAGGTAAGAAAAAAAGAAGGGCTGCAATGTATTCTGTGGAATTGCCTGTAGATGAGATTTAGTGAAGCATTCCACTCATGTTTTTGTTTGTCTTAGTAAATGCATTAAGTCCCATGAGTATGCTCTGATGTTGGTATCATGCTCACTGTGCCATAGGCCTCAGAACAGGCTGAATTCATCAGTGGATACTTTTGTTGTCATTCAGGGGGACTGGGCTTGGAAAATCTGTGTGGTCTCTTCCTACTGAATCAGGACCAGCTTTGATTTGCTTTAGGTTTGTCCCTGTCTTTAAGGCACAGGGAGTAAACCCATTAATCCCTGTGCTTACTGCCTCTATTCTCCGCTTCCATTTTCTTTATTTTGTGAGTTGTTCGAGTGGTCGGTGCCTAGAAAAAGAGATTCAGGGGCAGCTAGTTAAGCTACGTTATGACACAATTGCTTAATTAAATTGTCTGATTTCTTGCATAAGAGGAACAAAACCTCAACTCAATATAACAAAGTCAATTGAAGTTGGGTCTGAGCTTCCTATTGGTCCACTGTGGATTATTCACTGACTGCTGGACTTCCCTCAAAAGAAATGACAGTTATCCTTTGATATAACCGTGAAAGCTAGTATGCTTGGAGATTGGGATGCTTCCTTTTCTACTCTTCTGTCTAGAGAAGGCATTGACCATATCATGGTGATGACCAGGACAATACATTATATCACAGTACAATAAAAAAAATAGAAGCAAGACATTGGGCATAGCAAGCATAAGCACACTTCATCACTGTTCACTGTAGATTTTTATGATCAGTCCATAAATGTAGCTCATGGTTAGCTCCAACTAAATAATGCCACAAGTGTGAAAAGCTTCCTTCACTGCCAATAGTTTGCGGTCATATATGGTGCAGTTTTGTTCTGTACTAGCCAGAGGGTGAGAAGAAGAGGCAAGATGTAGAACTTCTGTTTCTGTATTCCTCTAGGATAAAACAGCTCCTACTGCAAATTAAGAAGTATCACTTTCTACTATGAAATGAAGCTAAAAATCAAGGGGTCAAAGAATAGGAACGGTAGAGAGTGATTTATTTTTCACACAAAAGGCTGCGTCTTTCTCCTATGGCCAGTGAAATGTCTTTCTTTTCTAAGTCAGACCGATGTGCACCCTGAATATTGACCACAGAATAGTGATGAGACACAATATCGGGGACAATATATCCAAAAAGAATGCCAACAGGTAAGTAGTTCAAGATTTTCTATACTTGACTCTACATATATTTACTTATGTGGTACATATATGTTTGATGTAGGTAGATGTTGAATTAGGAATACTAAATGCACTTACCTTTTGATATTTAGTCCCTAGATGCTCTGTCCTTGATATTCTTGTATCATAATATTTTGGGGGGTCAATATTCAGTAGTATAATCAGTCAGAACTATGATGAGTTTAATTATGGTGGGTACTAGATAAAGTGTTGATAGAAATTGGCAAAGCAGCAAAAGTTTCATATGTCTTTGCCAACTAGTAGGCAAAGTCCACTCAAACATGGCTTGTACAGAGAATTGTTCATTCCATGACCTTCCTTTGATTTAAAACCCAGAGACTAGATTTCTGACACTGCTAAGAGACCTTTTTCCACTTTAGCTTAGAGGGAATATCTTAGTAACCAGGTAAGTACCTCCTTGACATGCTCTCATTGTTGCTGAATGTTCTAAATAGATCAGCATATAATCTAAATACAACAGCAGGAAGTTATTCAACAAGTCCCAAAAATGTAATTTAAAAAATGCTGAAAAGTCACTGCAGCATTGCATAAACCAAATGGAATAACAAGAAACTCATAGTTCCCATATTATGTATCGAATTCGTTTTTCCATTCATCTCAGTCTCTGATTCTAACAAGATTGCAACCTCCTTGTAATTTAAGATTCAAGAAGATATTGGCAGATTTTACATGATCCAATAACACAGAGGGAGATGGTAGAGATTTTGGATGGTGAATGTTGATAATATTCAACTTACAGTAGTCTATAGATTGTCTGCACTCCCCATTAGCCTTAGATATGAAAAGGATGGGGGCCCCAATAGGTAATGTGCATGTCTACTGAAACCTTTGTCTAGATTTTCTTTTAAATATTGTAGAAGCATGTTACTATTTTTACCTGCAAAGGGATTAATCCTTCAATGTGGAATCTTTGCTCCAAGGACTATATCTATGGCACATTCACATCCTTGATGAGGCTACGGGGTGTCTGCTACTTCTTTTACTGAAGACGTCATCAAAGTGGATACATGCAGCAGGAACCTCATTCCACTTGGACTCTGTTTCTTCCAGTTCTTCATTTTCTACCAACACCTGTCAAGGAGCGCAAAACATTTAAATTGCTTGGTTTGTGAGCATCTCTGTGTTGGATAGCACTTTTTTAAACAGCAGACTGTAAAATAGATTGATTCAGCCAATCTAAAACAGGATTATGAAGTCA
The DNA here is from genome assembly GCF_964263255.1 of Lissotriton vulgaris. NCBI lineage: Eukaryota > Metazoa > Chordata > Amphibia > Caudata > Salamandridae > Lissotriton > Lissotriton vulgaris. The sequence continues at coordinate 1,296,498,120 of NC_141685.1, read as the reverse complement.
CAACCATATGGGTCCCTCTATAATGCAAATGGTTAGACCAAAGCCAATTTTCTCCACACACCCACAAGTTGGTATGGCATATTCCATAAAACAATCAGAGGTGTCAGAATCACCTAAATCCTGGACAGTAATGGGACCTCCTGAAGTATTAATAAACCCCTGTAGGAAAAAAAGTGAGACTGCGAAATGATGGGCAGATGGAGGTTAGATGTATTCGCTCCAGATCTGTCTGCTAGGGTGCAGACCTGTTTTTGGACGGATTAGGACAGTGTTGCACATAATAGCCTGCATTACCACCAAGCATGCGTATTTTTTTTGTCTGTCAGTGATCCTATTCTTCTATGGTAAGAGTGATTCCTACTTCCATGGGTTCCTTACACATGAATTTCTCCTCTAAACCTTCCACGCTGGCAATATAAAAAATACAACAATGAAACAATGTCTTCTCCTTCTTCATTTTCTGTTGTTGTGCATAGATTTGTACAATCAATTTTATTCTGTCTGAGATTGAAGAGGGTTGATTCACCCCTAACGACAGGACATCTTTGACCTCTTCCTCATGGCCTTGATCTAAGTTAATGGTCGCTGCCTTGTCTGTCCAACCATCTTTGGCCATTAACTATTTGTCTGACTAATAAGATAGAATGAAAGAATGAATGAATGAATGAATGAATTTATGAATGAATGAATGAATGAGGGACTTGTAGAGTGCACGGCTACTCCGAAGAGTGTCCCGGCGCTAACAGGCATAGCAAAGGAACACAGCCCAACAGCAGAGTACTTACTTCCCCCAGAGAAAAACTGGTTTTCAGCTTTCTTCTTGAAAGTGAGCTTAGAAGAGATCAAGCGCAATTCTTGAGGAAGCTCTTTCCAAGCCTTAGCAGCCTGGAAGGAAATATGTTTGACGCCCCTTCAAAAATACTTAAAGCATGGGATAACCAAAAGTGAAGCTAAAGCATAGTGCAACACTCTGGAGGGAATATACTTAGTGAATTTCTCCGCCAAGTAACCAGTGCTGGAAAGGAAACTGCCCTGTGAACCATTGCTAAGGCTTTGACCAAAATCGGTTTCTTAACTGGCAGACAATGCAGGGCCGTGAGAGCAGCAGCAGGTGAAGAGCATCTAGGCAGGTGAAGAAGTAGTCTGGATGCCCCATTTTGGACCACCTGTAGGCACTTCACCTGAGCTTCCGCTGCATCTAAATACAAGACATTTGCGTAATACAAACACAAAGTGATCAGGTCATGGTTCACTACTCTTCTCACCTCCAAAGGTAGGAGGGGAGAAATTTCTTGAGGGTACGGAGCAGCGTGAAGCATTGGTCCACCACTGCAGAGATCTGTGCCCTCATAGAGAGGGTCTTATTCAAGTTCACCCCTAAATTTTAATGACTAGGGCAGGAGGCTGCAGGGCTGGCACTGCAGGGGGCCATAGGTCTTTCCACCAGTTCGGCACATGTGACCCTAAAGGGATCATTTAAGTCTTCGCTGAGTTGCATTTAAGTTGGCTGCTCTCCAACCAATCAAAGACAGCATGCATGCTGACGGTGAAAGGAGCTGTGATAGAGGCAGGCAGACCGTTGAAGGCAAAGAGCAGCCTAGTGTCATTGGTATATGAAATGTAAGAAGAGAGAGTTCTCCCAGATACTTTAAGGCCCAGAGGAGGGAGACAAACCAAGTAAAAAGGAAACAGAGCCTCTGTAGGGACCTATATTTCTTTTAACATTGAATATATCCAAATAGTTAGTAAGAAAGATGCCAAGGAGAGATACTTGGAAATATTATTCAAACATGAAAAATTTATTCAACTGTTTTATCATTTTTTTAAAAAAAATTTTAGAGACACTTGTACAAAAATACATTTCATTGTCATTGTGCAAATCAACATTTTTACATACATTTGGTGGTAATCCTATCATTCAAGGTGCCCTCTAATAGCAGTTGATCCTAATGATCAAGAACACAGACTCACACATCAGTCGCACATTTTCAATAAAGAAAAAGGAACATACCTAACAACATAAACACATAAGCAAAGTTATATATGACATTAGACTAACTCAGATGGTAGCTCTAAGGTGTACTTAAAAGGGTACGTATAGGAACCTAGGTGGTATGGTTCTATTGGTTATGATGTAATTAACCAGATCGTATCCAAGACAGCGGATGTTGGGCCGACGTACGTTTCGGTGAAGAACACCTTCCTCAGGGCCAAAGACAATGAATAAACAAATAAGTAATATAAAGTCTTAAAAATATGAGGGCATAATACAAGATTCTGAAAAACAGAGAATAAAAGAATTTTAAGTATCAAAATCTCTTTTGCTTTTTTACATCATGGTTTTAATCTATGGCATCATATATGTACATATCTACTTTTCAATTTCTAAAATTTAATAAGGGCTCATAGCTAACTAAACATCTTTCTAAGTAAAGGTTAGATAGACCATAGGTGTTATGAGTCCACATGGTGAGGAGATGAAAGGAAAAATCAAAGAAATATACCCAATAGATCTGGTTCACCCAAAGTGATGACACACAAAGTGCCAAGAACATGCAGTGCTTTTAGGATGTTTTGTTAGAGTGCTGTTATCATGGTTTAACATAAGACAAGAAGGCTTTACCTATAATATGGAGAATCTAGGCATGTAATAGGCAAGATTCTGGCCGGACTCTTTAGAGCATATGCTAAAAAATACAAGATACAAAGGATTTCTGTAGTATTATGATAAATGGAAGATTATTTTATTAATGCTAAAGATGTTGGTAGTAAATTACCTCAGTATGCGAGGCACACGCCTTTAAGTTTTCTTACTGTTTGAGCCACCCGGGTGGACTTCTGTGAACAAGGGAGTGATTGCTGTATAAATACAAATATGAAAAATGATCGATGGGCTAAGGCAGGGCTCAAAGTCAGTTATTACCAGGGTAGTGGGTTGATTACCTGTTTGTGCGTATTACGCGTTGTTTTTATAACAGAGACATGGGTTGTTTGGTGCAAGGCGCCATAGTCTATACAATGAGATAACCAAACATATAAGCAAGCGTAAGATTTAGTAACTCAGATAGTGAAGTGCGCAGTGGTAGCGGGAGCTGTTCTCCAATTTAAACTACTTTAATAAAAAGAGACCTAGAATTATAAACCGCTACGAGGTTTTAGGTCATGTTAGTTACAGATGGAAAAAGCTAAAAGCTAAATGGTAGTTTGCGCTTTACGGTGAAAAGATGGTAACACAGCTTTAAATTGTGGCTGCCCCTCGTAATTTCAAACCATGTCGCATTAGCCGCGATACACAAGCTACTCTCCCTGGTAGCATTTTGGGCTTTGTCCAAGTAGTTTTTATGTACCCCTGACCGCTATGCCTTATCACTTCTAGACACGGCCATTTGCACTGACTGTCGACGTAGAGCTGAACCTTTGAAAGCGCCGCATGTGAGATCAGAACGTTTAAAAAAACAGGTACGACGAGCCACCCTTAACCTTTCAGCCCACTTCACCCCGCAGCATGCAAAAAAGGTGCCGCATTAATGTAATGAGCTGCAGCCACAATTTAAAGCTGTGTTACCATCTTTTCACCGTAAAGCGCAAACTACCCTTTAGCTTTTAGCTTTTTCCATCTGTAACTAACATGACCTAAAACCTCGTAGCGGTTTATAATTCTAGGTCTCTTTTTATTAAAGTAGTTTAAATTGGAGAACAGCTCCCGCTACCACTGCACACTTCACTATCTGAGTTACTAAATCCTACGCTTGCTTATATGTTTGGCTATCTCATTGTATAGACTATGGCGCCTTGCACCAAACAACCCATGTCTCTGTTATAAAAACAACGCGTAATACGCACAAACAGGTAATCAACCCACTACCCTGGTAATAACTGACTTTGAGCCCTGCCTTAGCCCATCGATCATTTTTCATATTTGTATTTATACAGCAATTACTCCCCTGTTCACAGAAGTCCACCCGGGTGGCTCAAACAGTAAGAAAACTTAAAGGCGTGTGCCTCGCATACTGAGGTATTTTACTACCAACATCTTTAGCATTAATAAAATAATCTTCCATTTATCATAATACTACAGAAATCCTTTGTATCTTGTATTTTTTAGCATATGCTCTAAAGAGTCCGGCCAGAATCTTGCCTATTACATGCCTAGATTCTCCATATTATAGGTAAAGCCTTCTTGTCTTATGTTAAACCATGATAACAGCACTCTAACAAAACATCCTAAAAGCACTGCATGTTCTTGGCACTTTGTGTGTCATCACTTTGGGTGAACCAGATCTATTGGGTATATTTCTTTGATTTTTCCTTTCATCTCCTCACCATGTGGACTCATAACACCTATGGTCTATCTAACCTTTACTTAGAAAGATGTTTAGTTAGCTATGAGCCCTTATAAAATTTTAGAAATTGAAAAGTAGATATGTACATATATGATGCCATAGATTAAAACCATGATGTAAAAAAGCAAAAGAGATTTTGATACTTAAAATTCTTTTATTCTCTGTTTTTCAGAATCTTGTATTATGCCCTCATATTTTTAAGACTTTATATTACTTATTTGTTTATTCGTTGTCTTTGGCCCTGAGGAAGGTGTTCTTCACCGAAACGTACGTCGGCCCAACATCCGCTGTCTTGGATACGATCTGGTTAATTACATCACAACCATTAGAACCATACCACCTAGGTTCCTATACGTACCCTTTTAAGTACACCTTAGAGCTACCATCTGAGTTAGTCTAATGTCATATATAACTTTGCTTATGTGTTTATGTTGTTAGGTATGTTCCTTATTCTTTATTGAAAATGTGCGACTGATGTGTGAGTCTGTGTTCTTGATCATTAGGATCAACTGCTATTAGAGGGCACCTTGAATGATAGGATTACCACCAAATGTATGTAAAAATGTTGATTTGCACAATGACAATGAAATGTATTTTTGTACAAGTGTCTCGAATTTTTTTTTTTTTAAATGATAAAACAGTTGAATAAATTTTTCATGTTTGAATAATATTTCCAAGTATCTCTCCTTGGCATCTTTCTTACTAACTATTTGGATATATTCAATGTTAAAAGAAATATAGGTCCCTACAGAGGCTCTGTTTCCTTTTTAATTGGTATATGAAATGATCTTACATTCATATAGCTTGACTGCAGAGGCCAACAGAACTATGAAGGCATTAAAAAGGGTTGAACTAAGAGAAAAGCCCTGCGGGACCCCTTGGTTAACTGCGTTGACCTCAGAGGAAAAAGGAGCAAGCCAAACCGATTGACCTCTAGCTGTCAGGAATGACTTGCACCAATCTCACACAGAACCCCCTACACGCAGAACAGAAAAACAATGCTGCATCCACTGGGCCTTCAGGTTCCTCTGCAGAGCTTGCATATGCCAGCGGGCATGTGTCATCACCAGGATCCAGGAGTCAATCTCACCAAAATCCAGGCTAGAGGCCAAAACATCAGAATCATAGCCCAAATAACATGGACTTGTCACTCAGGAGGATAGGCCCAAAACTGCACTGTATCCAGAACAGCTCAGATAAAAGAGAGTATCTGAGAGGGAGTCAGGTGAGGCTTCGGCATGTTGCTAGTGAGCCCACAGCAAGTGCAGGAGGACTGCCATAATCTGAAGGTGGGTGACAACTGCCTGGGGTGAGCCCGCCTTCAACAGCCAGTCGTCGAGGTACAAGACAGACTGAAACACCTGACCTCTGCAGATGAGTTACGGCCATCGCCATCACCGTAGTGAACAACCAAGGGGCTCTGGTAAGGCCGAAGGGTAGCACAGCGAACTAAAAGTGCTTGTGGCCTTCTGCTAACCTCAGACAGCGTCTGTGGGCAGGCAGAATGGGGATGTGGAAATATGTATCCTGCAAGTCCAACACCACCATCCAGTCTCCTAGGTCTGGGGCAGACAAAACTTAAAAGAATGAGAGCATTTTGAACGTATATTTTTTCAAAAAGAAGTTGAGGAGATGCAGATCTAGGATAGGACAAAGTCGTCTGTACTTTTTTGGCACCAGAAAGTAGCGGGAATAACTACCACAACCCACTTCTGATGTTTGCAAAAAGAATTATTCATGGACAGAATGCAGAACAATGTCATACATTCACCCCAGTACAGAGATCTGGACCTAAATCCATCCTTTTTTGCTCCCCAATGACATTCCAGTTTGAACCCAGCCATATGCAAATCAGTCTTGACCCTGCTCCCTATGGCAACAGTCCAGCCTGAACTGCCAAGCCAGGCCTTCCCTGGACTGAAATTAAGCATCCTAGGATTGGTTTTGGGGTTTCACCCCTCATCAGCCAGGCTAGCTTGAATCCAGTGGCATGGAGAGCACGGGACCCACGTCTGGGCATACCCGTCCCACTTGGGGTGACAAATGGCAAAAGAACTATTGATGGACAGAATGATGAGGGGTGTTACCCCGAAACTGGTCCCAGGATGCTGGTATCCGGTCCAGGGAAGACCTGGTTTTGCAGTTCAGGCTGGACTATTCCCATGAGGCACAGGGTCAAGACTGATTTCCATATAGTTGGGTCTGAACTAGGGTGGCAAAGTGAGATAAAGAACAATGATGGAGTCAACCCAGATTTGTGACCGACGGTGAGTGTCTGAAAAGTTTCAGTGATCCATCCATCATCTCCTTGTGTTTGCCCTACTTCTGATGTAGGCACCTTCTCTAGGGTTACCTTACCCAAAAGAGCCTGCACTTCTTGACGGAGCAAAGAGAGATGGCCCTCCATCTGCCGATTGTAAGTGGGTGGTATCACAAAGGGAAGGGAGCCCTTTTGACTGTTTTGGTGTACTCATTGGTCTAATGTAACTGACTGCCAGCGGGGGAAGTGATGGCATATCCTGACTCCCACTGGATTCACATGAGGGTCTGAGGGCGGACTAAACAGGTTTGGAGATAATGGCTGCTGGTGGGTGGACTGACCTGACCAATGACCACCTGTCCCAGGTGATCTCTCAGACCCGCTACCTCTGTCATGAAAAAGCTGGGAAACCTGTTGGCCATGGTGGCTGGGAGGGTATGGGCGCTGTTGGAGACCCCTACTGGGGCCATGAAAGGGGCAAAAGGGAGATTGTGGTTGATGAGGGGCCACAGTCAAGCCCAAGGACCTGGTTGTAACCCTGCTGCCTTGAGGTGCTTCAGCGCTGAATCTGCCTTGTCTCCAAAAAAGCAAGAGTTATCAAAGGGCATGTCCATGAGGGAAGATTGGACATCCCCTGGAAGGCCAAATGTTCTCAGAGAGGTGTGGTGCTGCAAGGCCACCGACCATGAAATTGCTCTGCCCAGTGAGTTGGTTGTGTCAAGTCCACAGTGGATGGTGAATTTAACTGCATCTCTCTCATCGTCAACAGCCTTAGAGAGTATGACTCAGGCTTTCTCTGGGACCAAAGGCAGCACTAGTGCAAGCAAATCCCATACTGTATGGGAACACAGCCAAATAGGCATGTGGTGTTCACCGACTGCTGTGTTGGGCTGGTGGAAGAGCACATTCTCTTAAAGAGGTGTCCAGCCTCTTGAATTCCCTATCCATTAGAGTGGTAGGGAATGTGTCAGGGTGGATACAGGATGATGAGCCTTGGACAACCAGTCAGTTTCTTTGGTGACATATTCACATCAGGAGAGGAAAATGTCAAAAAGAGTCAATAAAAAGTCCCAAAAAAAGTGATCAAGGGGTAACTCAGACCGGAACCGTGCTATCTTGCATGGAATGGAAATAACTGTCATCAGCGAGACAAGGTAGAGCCTATATAGGTACTTCGCATTCACTTCCGGGGCGGACGCCACTGATTTGTAGCTGAACTACGCCACCTTCCGGTGCACAGGGGTACAGCTCGAAAATCTTCTGGATCCAGTCTGGTGCCTGAAGGTATGTGGAGAAGTGTGGCTCACCGGTTAGAGGAGGCAGTCCCTGATGCAGAGGTCAGACCCGGGACCAGGGTTCAATCCCCGACACGGCAGGGCCTTGAGCTCAAAATGTCCACGGACTCGATAATTCTCTCCTCTGCGCCTACTCGAATCGTGGGTTCACACTCTGCAACTCTGGGCAATAGCTTGCTTAATCTCCACTACGGCCCCACCGCGATGGGATGCCTGGTCTTCACCTTGGGTATGCCCAGTAGGGGTAATCTCGCAGGGAAAGGCCAGGACGGGTTCCCAAAGCAAGCGCTTTGAGACCTTACGGTGAAAGGCGCTATATAAGAACGTATGATTTACGATTTATTTAAGATATTTTAACTAGGACTGGGCGTAGTTCGCGAAGTAGCGCTACGCATAGCTACGCGAATTGCAATTCGCACTACGCAAGCTACGCGTAGCACTACGCGAACTGCGTAGTACCCTGTTCGCACTGTGCAAGATGCCGTTTTCAATGATTGCACAGTGCGGATACGCATACGGCACTGTGCAATCATTGAAAATGGCATCTTGCACAGTACGAACTGTCGTTTTCTGCCACTCGAGTAGATTTTTACTCGAGCTGCAGCTTTCTCAACGCGGACTGGTAGTTTCTCATTGTGAGCGGTCGCAAGTATACGCGACCACTCGCAATGTGAAACCTGACCTCCTCGCATTGAGAATCTCGCTTGGAGGTTTATTTTCCACGCTCGCGATCGGCAACTTGATCTTGCTGATCGCGGACGAGGAAAAAGTGTCGCCGGGATGTCACTTTGCTTGCTCATAGTCGCTAACTTGACGTTGAGGACCGCGAGCAATCAGAAAATGATTGCTGCACTACGCTATACTACGCGTGTTTGCACTGTGCTACATGCAGTTCGCGTAGTGTGAAGTAGCTCAACCTTCGCAAACTACCTGAGTGTAGCGTAGTGCTTTGCCCAGGGTTAATTTTAAGGTGAGTAATTTGTGGCTAGAAATCTATCAGAGGTCAGATGAAAAAACATGTAAGCAAACATAGACGCTTTGTAGATTGCCCCACCAGTTTATCTGTGGCCCATATGTGTCAGACATGAAATTCCCTTGTAGTTCTCTTATAGTGCCTCTTTTCCCTCCTGTTTTCCGGAGCCAGACTTGCCTTTGACCCACTCTGGAATTTTCCAGCTGCACTGCAAGTTAGGACCTGCTTTCAAAATATGATGGGCTGCCATGGTTCAACAATGCCTCCATGCTGGCATATGGTGGCCAGCAACATGGCGGAGTAGGACGCGAGTTTGTCTGGCTCCGGCCAGGGCGAGTGATCCGACGCATTAAAAGGGGGCCCAAGGTCCTGAAACTTAGCGATATTGGTCCATGGGGGTCCAGCTTCCCAACGGCACCTGAAATTGCAACTACAGAAGGAGGAGAGCCCGGATTCCGCGGCGTTGCGGGTTGGCATGGATGTCTGAGCTCGGGAGCTAAAATGGCACCCTGGACCCGCTGACAGCTGAAGCGGGGAAGGAGAAGGTGTCGGAGCCCGGCAGTGAGCGCCAGTGACCGTGGGAGGTCTGCCCTGCATGGCCTGGAGGTAGCGTGAGGGACCAGAGGGACGTTGCTTGTTGCCCCCCGCAGTGGTGGGGGAGCCGCACCTGACGGAGGCGTAGCCGGGGAGCGTCTTCCGGTCAGCTGCCGTCTGTGGCCAAGTGATCGGAGCTAGTGATAGCGGCTGTTGCGATGGCAGGCTGGGTCTGAGGGGGGGCAGTGAGGAACAGGCGGCAGAGCGGTTGACGGAGGGGTGGGCACCCGGCCCGCACTGCGCTGCCATCAGAGGAGCTGTGAGGAGCCCGGCGGAGCTCCGGAGAGGGCTGCCCCCGCATAAGACCTTGAAGCGGCCAGCCTGCTGTGACTGCCTGGGGGAGGTGGCAGGGTTTCCCGCACGATCCTGAGGAGGGCTGGTTGGCATCTGCCCTGCCCCATCTACTGAGGCCTTCGAGCAAGGAAGGTGGCTGAGAGTTTGACTGGGGAAGCTACCAGGGGGTATGAGGGGCACACATATGGAGGGTGGCTGGCTAGTGACCTGCAGTGAGGAGAGTTACAGCCCCTGGGGAAAAGTGGACAAGTGGCACAAGCAGACGCCCAGGGTGAGCCCTTGATGCGCGTGGTCGAGAGAAACATGCCTGGGTCCGTATTGACTGGAGGAGACTTGGCTTGGAGTTGCAGAGATTGTATGGTTCCCCCTCTATCCTGGCCCTGAGACGGCGACCGACCGAGCCCCCCCGGACCAGCTGGTCGGACTGCGGCGCACCTGCGCTCTACCCACCCTAGCCCCCTTCCTGGGGCGGATACGCTGACGAGAATGCCTGCTGGAAGTGGAAGTGGCGGCTGGTAGTGGGAGAGGATTGGAGAGCGGAGGCAGAGAGAGCATTTGGTGATGACCTTGGTGTGGCGGAACAAAGCCCTGGGCTGGTAGGCGTCTAGGAAGGCTCGTCCCTTGGGAAGAGGTTGACGGAGTTGTGCAGGATAGGCAGGATAAAAGACAAAGACCCTAAAACCCCTCGGCAGGGCACATGGGACCGATATGCCAGGTCGGCTCTACCGCTGCCGGAGGAAGACTCAGCCATGAACAAAAGTGGGTATGGCTCTAATCAGTAAGGCTGAGCCTAGTACAGTTAAACAACATGAAGAAATGCCAATACTGATGCCTTAATTAAACCTGAATCTATAGAAATGCATAGACCACCGTACAATGCATCCAAGTGCTATTTAATAGCTGTTTATTTAGAAAATACTTTTTTTGTAAATGATTTGAAATTCAGCCACAGTTATAACAGAATTATATCCCAACAATGAAAAGGACACACAAGTGAACAAAAATCACAAATAAATCTTCAGTCATCACAACTCAACCATGTCACAATCATACCTCACACATTCATCCTACACAGTACTCAATCAATCGGAGATTAAATTAACCAATTGGTGAGCACTCAATCTGCCAACGAAAAATGTTTACAACATTAATTGGTTAAAAGATACACTGTATCCAATTCCATTAGACAGTTGAAATTATTCCAAAACATACAAAAGGTTAGGTGTATTGTTGCCACAAAAAGTGCACAGAAATTAATTAGCACAACCAGAGCAACTTGGCAGACCCGATGGCCACTAGTTCGGACACGGCCCTGCTGATGAACGCCATCCAGGCCTCCCGTGAAGCCTTGGAGAACAAGATCGGAACGGGGGGTACGGAAGTGATGCTACTGCGACAATTTGGCGGACAGGGTAAAATAATCGGAGATGAGGCTGGGGGGGCTGAAGATGCAATCCAGGAGGTGAGGAAAGGTATGGCGGAGCTCCAGTGGTCGCATAAGCAGCCACCATGGAAGGTGAATGATGCGGAAAACAGGGCACGACGCAACAACCTCTGTTTTGTGGGATTTAGAGAGGGAATTGAAGGCACGAACATGGCAGTGTTTCTCCACTCGTGGCTACTGCGAACCTTCCCAAGGGATAAATTCTCTACTTATTTCGTCATAGAGAGGGCCCACCGAGCGCTGCTGGCCAAGCCACCGGCTCGAGCGAGACCTAGGCCGGTCATTGCACGCTTCCTGAACTTTTTGGACAGAGATTTGATTCTCAGGGAAGCTAGGAAGCGAGGGGAAATCCGGTTGGACAATGCCCAGATAATGATTTTTCCAGGTTACAGCCAGGAACTGCAAAGACAGCGACACTCATACGACTCAGTGAACGCAAAATTGAGATCCCTTCAAATTCAGTACATGCTATTAATCCCGGCCAAACTGAAAGTGATCTATAAGGACAAGACACATTTTTTCCCAACCCCGGAAGAGGCCTGGCAATGGCTGGAGGAACAACCCCAGTTAACGAGGCCCACATCCTAGACCCGCAGATCCCTTGACGCAGAGAGATAGCCTGGAGGCTCCAGGTGAACGCCCAAATCACAGAGGCTGAGACAGGGCCGAGAAAACAGTCTTCCTGGGGTGACCCCTTACCCCAGATCTGGAGGACCTGAAAGACAGAGAAGGCAAAGTGAGGGGTCCCTGGACCTTAATCGATCCGGGGGGTCCCGGTTCTCTTGCCAGGCAGAGGCATCACACTCGGATGTGGAGGGGGAGACATTGAGCTCCTCGTCGGAGGGGGAAGAGAGGGATGGACAATCGCTGCATCCTTTGGTAATTGAAATCAACGAGATGGAACAGGAACCTATGCCAAAACCTGTGGAATCCCAGAGGGACCTCCAGAATGCGAATTCGTGAAAAGACCGTTGTGGCTGCGCCAGCCTAGATATCGTATCGCCTGGAACGTGCAGGCTGGGCATCCCCCGCCCCTGATTTGACTGTTGTTTTGATCTTTTATTTTCTTTTGGTTTGGGCCTGCTCTTGTGTATACCTTCGGTGTACACCTTCGAATGTGGTGACTTTGAAGATTTAGAGCGAACTTTCTCCTTTCTCTGGGGTGTCAGGGAGTGGGAGGGCGACAGACCTCCATCACCTGATTATCTTCTTTTCTGCTATTTGGCGGGAGATGGGACAGCGGGGGAGAGGGAGGGGGGAGAGAGCGGGGGATTTAAAAAGGTTGGGAGGCGGAGGTTACATGTGGGTTGGGGTTGTTTGTTCAGTTTTTTAAGCATGTCAAGGTTAAGACTGTTATTTACGCCTGTGATTCCAGCACCCGACTCCTGCTGATGCAGAAAGTTTTCTTGTCTGATGTCCTCTACATTGATAGGTAGTTCAAGGGCAGACACCCAGGTTAATAACTGTGCTAAGATCCGCACATGGAACGTGAACGGCTTGGGCAACAAGGTTAAGAGGGGGTTAGTACTGGCTTACGTGAAAAGGGTGGGGCCAGATATTGTCCTATTGCAGGAGAAGCACCTTCAGGGTACCCGGTGTGGATTCTTGGCGAGGGGATCATACAGAGTACTGGTGCACGCAGGATATAGAACAGGCTCCAGAGGGGTTGCCATCCTGATTAAGAAAATGCCTCCCTTTGTGGTTACGCAGACCTGGACCGACTCACTGAGGACACACGTGGGGGTAAGGGAACATGGGGACGACAGAAGCTCACGATCATCTCTGTCTATGCACCACCAAAATTACAGGCCAGAAATCTGTCTGGCATCATGGATATCCTACTGAACACATCGGACACTTTTCAGGTGGTGGGAGGGGATTTTAACGATGTTACTCAACACTAACTCCTCTAGCTAGAACCATATCCACCCTTAGACTAGTGGATGTCTGGAGGTGGCTACACCCAGACGCTAGAACCTACACGTACTTCCCAGGGGCCCATAGGGTGTCTCTAGATTAGACTATGCATTTCTGCCGCAACGGGCTCTCAGTTTGGAGGATGTGGCGGAGTATCAAGCACGAGGTATCTCGGACCACTCGCCTCTTTTGGTGCGGCTGGGTGGGAGGAGTACATCAGGGGTGAAGGGCTGGCGGCTGTCTGCATGGGGCCTGCAGATTAAGGATCTAGTGAAGGGCCTCAGGGCAGATGTAAAGGTATACTTTGCTGAAAACATAGGATCAGTCTCGTCAGGGGTAGTCATTTGGGAAGCCTTCAAGGCAGTTCTACGGGACTGGGCCCAGAACAGACTAGTCTGAGAAAATAGGAAAGTGCAGGAAGAGTTACACACTTTGGAAACAGAGATTCTAGACCTAGAACGTGAACATGTGGCTGATAGGGACCCACAGACTCTCAGACTTCTACTGGATGAGCAAAGACAATATAAGGCACTGGTGATGGACGAGGCCAAAACGCAGGCACTAGAGACTTTACATAGGCTGTACGACATAGGGGACAAGTCGGGAAAGCTCCTGGCGTGGTTAAGTAGGAAAGAGCAGGACACCTGATGGGTCGAACAGGTGAAGGATAAGTAGGGGCAGCTGCGGCAGACGGATGTGCAAATAGTTCAAGCCTTTACTGCTTATTATGAGGATTTTTATAAGGCTAGGGACCTGGGAGCATTAGACAATACACTGGAGTACATTGATCAAATTGACACCCCCGTTCTCTCTGACGATGACCAGCGGAACCTGGAGGGAGAAATAACAGTTGGAGAGCTCAGGGAGGCCTTGACTAAACTCCATCCGGGGAAGTCCCCTGGGCTGAATGGGTATCCCGCAGATTTCTTTTTTTTTATGGCGGATCTTCTTGGTAGCCACCTACTGGCCCTGTTTGGGGGGGCGGCCCAGGAGGGCATCTTATTGCCAGACCTGCGTATGGCCACAATTGTCCCGATCTATAAGCAAGGTAAACCCCCCCAGGAATGTACGTTGTACCGCCCCATATTCCTCCTGAATGTGGAGGTTAAATCCTGGTGACAATCTTAGCCCTCCGACTGCAGTGGGTAATTCCCGACCTGGTACACTTGGATCAGGCTGGTTTCCTGCTGGAAAGGGCAACTAGATTGAATCTTAGGAGGACCCACAACTGGCTGATGGAGGTGCACAATCATCAGGACCCCCATTTGTTTTTATTCCTGGACACCGAAAAGGCGTTTGACGCGGTGCATTGGTCCTTCCTCGAAGGAGTACTATCCAAGTTCGGATTTGGCCCCAAGTTCCGGCAGTGGGTGAGGTTACTGTAAAGTCAACGGGGTGCTATCAGAGGATTTCCCCATAAGAAGAGGGACCCGGCAAGGATTTCCCCTGTCCCCACTGCTCTTTGCCCTACCATAGAAGTAGTAGCGTGCAAAATTAGGCAGAACAAGGATATTAGGGGATTTAAAATAGAGCAGATGGACACGTATGAGGAAAAAATATCGCTATATGCGGATGACGTCCTCTTGTATGTCACTCATCCTGTCACCACAATCCTGGCGCTGTTTGCCACACTGAGCCGTTATGGCACTCATGCTCGTTATACGATAAACTGGCATAAGTCAATCTTTTACGACCCCCGGCGGGGGGAGGACTGGTCTTTACTACCTGGTGCTCTCAGGACTATAGATGAGGTATTTGTGTACTTGGGGGGTATACATAACCTTGGATAGAAGCCTCTCATATCATACCAGAAGAACATTAAGCGGGTCCTGGAAAACTTTGTTTGGGACGCTGCTTGGTGGAAGATGCTCCCCCTTACGATCCTAGGATGTGCTGCCATGTTTAAAATGATTACGCTACCGCGGTTTCTGTACGCCTTACACAATGAATATTTCCCACTTCCCCGGCAGGTTTTTACTGATATAAACGCTGAACTGAGATCACTGCTCTGGCTCGGGAGACAATCCAGAATAGCATTGGGGACCTTGCAAAGGAACCAGTATAACGGGGGGATCTCCCTGCCGAATATTGAAGACTATTACTGGGCAGAACACCTATCCCTCCATCAATGATTGGTTTCAAGCTCCAGCAGAACATCCCACATACAGCCTAGAGAGGAGAACAATGGCACGGCGCAACTGACTATATTATATATATGGGGGAAAGGGGAAGGAACAACTGCATTCAGCAACAAGGGTTACGCTAGGGATATGGGAGAGAGCGACTAAAGCAATTGGTTGGACTCATACACCTATGAAACAGACCCCAATATGGCACTGCGCATGGTTGAAGGAGCTGAACAAACTACAAGGGTTCAAGAGGTGGGACGACATCAGTATCTCCGTAATGGGGGATCTGATGAAAAGGGGGGAACTAAAGTCTTTCTAGGTCTTGAGGGCGGAATTCGGACTGGACCACCCACAGTACCTTAGATATGCGCAATTGCGACATGCGTTGCGGGAGGAGGAGGCGCTTGCCTTGCCCTTACCAGAGTATGCCCCGCTTGAAGGACGCTTATTGCAGGAATGCATCCCGTGCAAGACAATTTCCCTGACCTACAAAACACTGATCAATAATATGCCGGATGGGTTGGTAAAGCTCAGAGAATTGTGGGAGCAAAATGTGGGGGAGATGGATACAGTGGATTGGGAGGCAGCCCTGATGCATCCAAGGGAAGTCGGTATTAAGTTCCGCTTGCGGCTTATTCAATATAAAATCCTGAACAGGATATATTATGACAGGGTGCAGTTGCACCGCATGGGGAGGGCTAGCTACACAAATTGTCTCAGATGCGGTCAGGGTAAAGGGACTTTTACCATACTGTCTGGATGTGCCCCTTAATACAGGCATTCTGGGCTGAGGTCCTGGGGGAGTTAGGAGAGGTCCTGGAAGTCACTCTGCAGTTAGACCCCAAATTGGTGCTGCTGGACATAACAAACGATGTTGACTTGAGTCGCCCACTCCTAATCTTTGTAGCTCTAGCATTAGTGGTGGCTAAGAGAGACGTGGCCCGGGTGTGGGCGGTCCCCATGCCGCTGAGTTTAGATGATTGGAGAAGGGGCATGGACCTATACATGGCAGCGGAGAGAGTAATCTACAAGGCAAGAGGGTGCCCAAAGAAATTCAACAGAGTATGGGGGAAATGGCGTCAATATCATGGATTGGACGGGGGATTGTGAATAGGAGAGGAGGAGGTACACGGCTGCACTGGCTGAGTGCGGGCCGAATTTGGAATGTTTATTCGCACTTTATGGACACCTGGAGAAGCAAAGTACAGTCCTGTCAGGAGGAAGAGGGAGGAGGGTGGAGGGAAGAAGGGATGTGGATGATGGTTATATGTGACATGCCTGTTTTGTTCATGCTTTATAAAAAAGCAAATATATATATATTTTTTTTTTAAACAATGCCTCCATGCTGTCATTTGGCCAGTGCTGGGACTGAGAATCAGCCCCATACTGTATGCAGTGAGTAAGTGTATTGAGCATGCCTGATCACTGCTGGAGGATTTGAAGGGATTTTCCAGTCAATAAATTTTTTTATAACATTGAAAACGTGCATTTTCCAACGCATTTAGCATTATCAAACTCTGTCCAGTCCTTGACTGGACAGACTGAGATTGGATGGTGAGGAGTGGGTGAATTAATTGATTTAAGAATGGATGACAATGAATAAACACTTTTCACTATGTGGAGAAAATGGACGCAAGACAATGAAAGGAGGTCGGTGCTCTGGTTTTCATTTTAGCTTTGCATTAAAAGATCATTCTCCCCAAACACTGCTACCATCACACCTTATGAAACATGCACAGCCTGGATATATATAAAACATAGCACTCGGTTAGCACCTCAAAGAATTAAACACAACGCATTCAAATTTGATCTAAAAAGGGAGAAAGAACGAGATAACCATATAGTTGCTGAATTACACAAAAACCTTGCATAAATCTCAGCTTTCCCTTGATCACTTTGTGTGATCTTAGAGAATTACATTTTTCACAATGCCTGCTTTTCCTTCATCACATGAGAGCACCTTGAAATACATCAGTTTGGTGTGTGTGCCGCAGAAAAGCAAAATACTATAATGTTATTCCATATACAGAAATTCCCTAGGCCACGCATTGAACACGCTTGGCACACTAATAGCATTATTTTCAGGGTGGCGGTGGGGACAGGAATGTTTCTTAGTTCATGATTACTGATTAGAATCTATCAAGTATAACAACTGCAACTCAATGGTATGATTTAATGTACTTAACTAAAAGGTGTTGCAATAATCTAATTTTAAAGAAATGCACTGTTTTGGTATTGAAGAGTTTTTATAATGTATGTACTGGACTCGCTGAGCCAAATACTTGAAGACCAGCGGTAATCATGACGACCATGCAGGAGATAGGAACCCCCAATTTAAAAATCCAAGGTCTACAGACCACCAGACTAACTACCCTTTTTTATTCTGTCTTTGGTGACGGCTTGTTACCCAAGGAGGATACATGAATTATAACCCCGACTTATTACACCAGGTAAGGGGGCAAGGCTTACATTTTCATCTTTAAGAAATTAAGGGGCATATTATCAAGGGGGTTTATCTCCGCTTTTTTGGCTTTAAAAGCCAAGAAAGCGGAGATAAAATTATCTCCCTATTACCTAGCTGTCGCTAACACCAGTTAGCGACAGCTAGTAGGAGATAGCGACCATCTTGGGCCCCACTTTGCATGTCGGTGATATTTATCACTAATGACATGCAAAGTGGGCGTGCCAAGATGTTAGCAACTGGAAACAGTTGCTAACATCGCTATCTCCTATTACCAATTTTTGGAGATATTCGCGCTAAGCGCAAATATCTCCAAAAGCTAACACCTGCCCCTGAGCAGTTCTTAGCCATGTTATCCAATGGGAGGTGGATAACATGGCTAAGAGCATTTGCACGGTAATGCATGAATATCGCTGCCTTCAGCGATATTCATGCATTTCGGCCGATTTGTATCGCTTAGGAGATAAACCTTGATAATATCAAGGCTCCTAAGCGATAAAAATCGTCGCTACACGGCGATAAAATTATTGCCGCTAAGCCAACCTGGCGATAATTATCGCTAGTTGTTGGTAATATACCCTGAGCTTCCTGTCTCAGAGGCGACTGTGTGATAAGTAAGGAATGTGAAGAGAAAAAAATGGATTCATAAGTAATGAATATTACCGGTAAGTAATCAGGGAATTACTAGACAAAGGCCCTCGTTAAAAGCCTGGCAGAGCGGAATTACCGTGTGGAATTCTCATCTGTACAATAACGAGTGGGCTGGTGCTCCCACACCTGGTTTCCCATGTGTGGGAACACTAGACCCGATAATATTGGCCGGAAAAAATAGTGATTAGATCAATTGAGGCTTTGGCTGAAACTACTGAGTTTGTTTCCGTACTCGTGCTCTATTTTCTCAAAATCCCTTCCTCCACCCCCACCCAGCACCCGTGAGCATTAAACCCCACGGAGTAGGTGGTTCCCTATGAATCGATGCATGGTGAACCTGGGTCCGCACAGGTATTACCCATACCAGGGGGTTTCTTTCGGAATTGCATGGTACTGGCGGGGTGTTACCACAATGTAAAGCTTTCTTCCAGTGCAGAGTACAATGCGGCTCGTAATGAGGAACTATAGGCCGTTTCTGAAGTGAAGGAAATCGCGATTAGTTTTTCTATGGAACAGTGGGGCATATTATCAAGACAGGCGAAAAATTTATCGCCACTTTAGCGGCAGAAAACTGCCGCTAAAACGGCGATAATTGTATCGCCTGTCTTGATAATATGCCCCGTGGTTGTATTATGTCTCTTGGTTGTTGGTACACAGACGGAGGCTTGAGCCACTACCCGTCCAAAGCAAGCGTTAGGAATTTATAGGGCATTTCATGTCCTTCCCTTTGGGGAGGCGAATTCTACCTCACTTGAGCTAAAGGCAGAACAGCATTCTTGTTGCCTAATGCGTTTGAAAGAAATCAATGTTTCCGCAACCTCTTTTATTACACACTTCAAGGCACTTCTTGAATTCCTCGAGTCTTTTAAATTGAAAATGAACGAACTCACTGCCATGCATAATGAGGGCTGTAAAACTTTTGAAAACACCTCGGGGGTTCCCAGCTTCACAAAGAGTTCAATTTGGGGAGGAGGCCAATTTAGCATAAGCATGAAATGGAAACAGCCTCGGACAAGGGACCCCCGCTGTCAAGAAAATTCCTCCTGGAGGGCTCTGCTGGTCATATAATGAGACTCTGGCCCTCTCCCCAGGTGCTCAGGTGTGTCTGCTTCCCGCCCCCTGATCCCCGATTCACCTGCTGATAATCCCTAAGGGAATTAAAAATCAATTGAAATCAGTTTTGGAGGCAGAATGTTTGCAGTCCTTTATTGAAGTCTTCGAAACAATGATTTATTTCGTGTTGACGGAGTTGTGTTGAATCGTTCTCTTTATCCTTTAGCGCCTAGAAGTACGTCCACCTTTTGCAGCTCCAACTATTTGTAATGTGATATTAAAATATTACATGTGCGTGACTCTACCGTGAAGGGTATTAGTGGAGAGACTTGTGTTAGAATAGCTTAGAAGGAATATAGTTTTCGTGACGAGATAACAGGCGGTCACTCACCCTGTGAAATGAAAATCTTGAAGGAGCACCCCGAAGGGTTAGCAGGGTGCCCTGAAAACACGAGGGAAAACATACCAAGAGACAGGGAAGATGCCACAGGCAGAAGCAGGCAGAGAATATCATCAAGAGCAGGCAGATGCAGCAAGAAGCAACAATAAGGTAATGTCAGCGAGCACAGAAATATATGGAAATCCTGAAGCGAATTATCAACATATCAAGTTATTATCAAGACATCAAGATTATCAAGCTAATTAAAAGTGTTCGATTGTACACTCCACCGAGCAGGGATTTACCGTCAAGATTAATGTGATAAAAGGCAAACGTATATTCTGTTGTCCGTAAATCAGCCCTTCATATGCACAAGCCAGAACCGAGCTGGAAGAAGTCAGAGAGTTGGCAGAAGATGTCACGAGAATCCAGCAAGAATATAACATCAGCAGGAGAGAAAGAGATGCTATAAGCTCCAAGAAGGAAATAGTAAAGGGTTTAGAAATATAACCATGAGAAGCTGTAGAAGATATTGCCAGGAGGCACGGGACGATGTCACAAGTTTCTTCAAAAAGATAGGGTCCGATTATAGTACACCTCCAGCCTGATAGGTGTAAGAATTACTTGTGGGCTGAGAGTTAACACTGAGGGGGCGCTAAAATCCTGTACAATGGGCCTCCCGCAGTGTCTCTAAATGGGTCTCCTTGCAATTGGGACAACGGGAAGCGTTTCCCTCCCCTAGGCCTCCAGACACCATCCCTGAGAGGCCCAGGGAGGGGACACCTCCCATAGACCTTAATTGCAGGGAGACAAGGAAAAAGGGCACACGATCTATGCGGGACCCCATACTGGTGGGCTGAGTGCAAAGCCCTGTGCAGCTGCCCACGCTGCCCAGGCCTAGCGCCGGCCCTGGTCCGATTTAGTGTATGAATGACGACAGAGGTCTAACAGTGGCGGAGCCGCAACTGTTAGACCTATGTCATCATTGCGACGGTGTCCCCTCTTCCTCATACACTAAATAGGACCCTATCTTTTTTAAGCAAAGGCGGAGGAGCGTCGCCATACTGCTTTATGTCAGTGCAATGGAAAAAATGAAATGATAATAATGGACGTTATTATCATTTTATTTGGAATATTCCAGTTGCTGGCAGGTTAGGGCGGTAGGGGCTGGGCTTCCATGACGTCGGGGAGGAGGAGTGGCTGCTGCTGCACCTAAAGTACAGCATGACTATTTGGCCGGCCCTCTTGGGCCAGCCAAACAGTCATGCACACTTTCGAGAACATGCATAGGCTCCCTTTCCCTCTTTGAGCGTTGAACCACGGCACTCATACCAATCACAGCCCTGCTATCAGCATTGTCGTGATTGGCCAGGGGAGTCTGGAAGCCTGGGTATTTCATGTTCCTGCAGGGAGAGACTGCAGTTGGCGATGGCGACAAGAAGGTCCGTTTTATTTTTTATTTATTTCCTACTCCCCCACATTCCCCTACCAGCCGTCACTGACAGAGAACCCTCTCTGCCAAACTGAATGTCTGCCATTAAGAGTCGAGCAGACCTTCAGTGTGTCGAGGATGGAGACTACTGCGTCTTCACAGCTGACATGCACCGCTGATGGTCATGACGCTGTTTTGCCGGACATATGGCAAATTTTCATTGTCTGTCAATTGCAAGTAAAACCTGACAATAAGGGGCACTGAAAACAGCAAAATTACCCCACGCCATGGGAGAAAAATCTCATGGAGAGGGGGTCACTACTTTTTTTATTTTCATAAGCAATATCCTACTTCTGGATTCTGTTTTTGTACATAAAAAGGTGGACAGTTTGACGTATGGCTAGGTCATGTTAATAGAAAAGTCAGTCAAACTTTCAATGCATTTACAGGAACCCCCTTGATGTAGGCTCCTGGAAATGCAGGAGAGGTATGCTGGCCCTGCAGACATCCCTGAATTTGGCTGATGGATTACCCCTGCTATGGTAGAAGTAAAGTACATTTCCATTGGGATGGTTCATAATCCATAAGGCCCATTGTGTTAGAAGCAAAACACACAAGATGATGGACGGAATGTTGCACAATGGCAAAACATTCACCCCCAGTCACAGATATGGGTTTAATCCATCGTTATTTTGCTCACCAAGCCACCCCAGTTCAGACAGGGCCATATGCAAATCAGTCTTGACCCTGTGCCTCAAGGGAACAGTCCAGCCCGAACTGCCAAGCCATGTCTTTCCTGGACCGGAATCAAGCATCCTAGGACCGGTTTCTGGCTATCAGCCATCTTCAGCCAGGATAGCTTGACTCCAGTGGCTTAGTGAGCAAGGGACCCACGTCTGGGCATTACCTTCCCACAAAGGGTGATCAGCAAAACACACAAGATGATGGACAGAATGTTGCACAATGGCAAAACATTCACCCCCAGTCACAGATCTGGGTTTAATCCATCGTTATTTTGCTCACCAAGCCACCCCAGTTCAGACATGGCCATATGCAAATCAGCCTTGACCCTGTGCCTCATGGGAACAGACCAGCCCGAACTGCCAAGCCATGTCTTTCCTGGACCGGAATCAAGCATCCTAGGACCGGTTTCTGGCTATCAGCCGTCTTCAGCCAGGATAGCTTGACTCCAGTGGCTTAGTGAGCAAGACCCACGTATGGGCATACCCTTCCCACATAGGGTGATCAGCAAAACACACAAGATGAGAGATGGAATGTTGCACAATGGCAAAATATTCACCCCCAGTCACAGATCTGGGTTTAATCCATCGTTATTTTGCTCACAAAGCCACCCCAGTTCAGACATGGCCATATGCAAATCAGTCTTGACCCTGTGCCTCATGGGAACAGTCCAGCCCGAACTGCCAAGCCATGTCTTTCCTGGACCGGAATACAGCATCCTAGGACCGGTTTCTGGCTATCAGCCGTCTTCAGCCAAGATAGCTTGATTCCAGTGGCTATGGGCCATATGTATCATACAAATTCGCATTCGCAAAGGCCGAAATTCGGCCTTTGCGAATGCGAATTTGCTAAATTTGATGTATGAATGAAAATCCGGTGCAAAATAAGGAATTGCAAAATGTGCGATTCCTTATTTTGCAATTGCATTTAAGAATCGCAAACTTTGCGATTCCTTAAATGCAATGTATGAAGCTAAAAAAAATTGCTAATTGTCCCTAAGGAATCGCAAATTACTACCAACTTCAAATTGGTGGTAATTTGTGATTTTCTTGAAAAATGCCCATTTTTGCATTTTTCAAAGTGCCATGTAACACACATACCTGCCCTTAGGGCAGGTATGTGCACCACATGTGCACCCATACTTATTTCAGGGGTGCAACAGGGTGTCCTTTGGACACCCCTGCACCCTTGAAATTATTCTCAATTTGCGATTAGCAAATTGCGAACCGCAAATTGAGAATACATTCCCATTCCTTCCTATGGGCCAGGAGGCCCATAGAAATTAATGGGAAAGTATACCTTAATTGCGAATTCACAATTTGCGAATTCGCAATTAAGGAATATCAAGAAATCGCTAAAAATTGCAATTTTCTTGATACATACCAATTAGCGATTCTGAAATAGCGATTTCTTAAGAATCGCTATTACAGAATCGCTAATTGGTATCTTGATACATATGGCCCTTAGGGAGCAAGGGACCCACGTCTGGGCATACCCTTCCCACATAGGGTGATCAGCAAAACTCACAAGATGATGGACGGAATGTTGCACAATGGGAGAACATTCACCCCCAGTCACAGATCTGGGTTTAATCCATCGTCATTTTGCTCACCAAGCCACCCCAGTTCAGACATGGCCATATGCAAATCAGTGCTTAGTGAGCAAGGGACCCATTGTGCAACATTCCGACAATCAATCGTTGTTTTTTGCATTTGTCACCCGGAGTGGGACGGGTATGCTCAGACGTGAGTCCATGCCACTGGAATCAAGCTATCCTGGCTGAAGACAGCTGATAGCCAGAAACCTGTCCTAGGATGCTTGATTCTGGTCCAGGGAAGACATGGCTTGGCAGTTCCGCCTGGACTGTTCCCATGAGGCACAGGGTCAAGACTGATTTGCATATGGCCATGTCTGAACTGGGGTGGTGTGGTGTGGTGAGCAAAATAACGATGGATTAAACCCAGATCTGTGACTGGGGGTGAATGTGTTGCCATTGTGCAACATTCCGTCCATCAATTGTGATTTTTCTATAGTGTTAGAAGGCCCAAGATAATGTCATAAGCAGCTGCAGGAAGATAATATCTGGAGGCACTGGAAGATTGCATGGGAAGCAGGCAGACTCTACCTGCAAGCAAAGTAAGAACACCGTCAGCAAAGCCATGAATGTAATAGCAGCAAAGATCATTTGAGCGATTGAGGGCCTTGACAAGAGTAGGTAAGCACTAGATAAATGCTACACTTCAGTACAGTGTTTATGGGAGAAAGAACCCCTATTGTTCATTATAAGGATATTGCATGTCACTGAGGAGTTCTTGAACCATATAGAAGAACGGGGAATTTTTTCATTCTGACTTTCAATCTTTACTTTGTAGCGTATACAACGAATGATAGATGAGGCCTGCGTTATTCTTAAATGTATTCAGTTATCATGATTTTTTTAAACAGGCAGAAACGGTGATAAATTGTGAATGACACCTAGTGCATACATAACAGTGAAAAGTGAGTTGCACAAAGGACCGCAAGGTATTTTCAAACATTCACAAATCTTGATCATTGTTAAATGAGACAAAAAGGTTTATAAAGTTTTTGATGTTTCAACCTCAATAGTCACAAATTGATTGAGGTCATCATCAGGACATTCTAGTCAAACACATGAGAGAGTAAAAAAATACAAGCCACGTAAACAAAATGTTGCAGAAAAAAAACGAATCAGAATTGTTACTGCAAAACTCATGTGCAAGGGAAAGTAAGAGAGCATCTTTGAATCAAGAAAAGATATGTATATTATAATAAAGTTAGATAATTAAATAAATAGATCACTGTGGGGACAATAACATGTAGATCAGATTGAAGTGTGTCTTCATGCGAACCACATCATGCTCCAGCACCTGTGTACATCACCTATAGTGAAAACAAATGAAGAGATCTGAAATAATACTTTCAATCTGCCTGCAGGGTCGACAGAAAGAAACATTAATAGAATACCCACATTTAATAGAAAGTGAAGAGGTAGAGTTAAAACGATTGTGCTGCAAATAAACGGCTGGCATGTGCACCAATTTAGTGTATCATAGTATGCTACTTACTAGCAGTAGAAGGCATATATATATAAAAATATAACATAAAATGTTTTTCTACCTCAGCCCCTTCCTGGAAAGTTTTGGAATTATCTGTCTAGAGGGGTCCGTGCAAAATGGGAGGGGGTACCAAAATACGTTTTCCTTATTCAATTATCTATAGGCAAATTAGACACAGCTACAGCCTAAACATCTGAATAGAATTGTAGCAAATTTGGCATAAAGCAAGATCTTGGTCCATAAAACGTGCTTCTTGTGATTTGATATAGTTGTATTCTGTAGTTTCAGAGAAATTAAGGTTGAACAAATACAGATATTTCACGTCACGGTGGATCCGCAGAGCTGTCAGATCTCAAGATGAGATTGGTTTGGCTGCCACCACATCAAAAAAGATGTGGTAGGTACTGGGGACTCAGATCTATGTCCTATAAAAAAGTTTAAAAAAATTCTATGGGGTCAGGGTAGAGATACCCGCCCCCACCCCAGGCCTGGTGCAGGGTCCCAGAGGACCCCATCCCTTGCAATAGAGAATATACAAAAGGGTCGTACAATGGAGTGTTGCAGAGTGCAGTAGAATAGAGTGGCGTAGAGTGCAATAGTGTAGAGTGGAGTGACATAGAGTGGCACAGATTTGTGTGTCAGAGTTGAATGAAAAATTTCCGAGCTATCGTAAAGGAAAGTTTCAATTCTATTAAGGACGCGGAGGCGAGGATTAGACTTATTCTTTCTCAACTTTATTCAATCCAGCACCCATCATAAACACATAATCAAGCTACATTGCCCATGAAACCAAGGGAAATAGAAACTGTAAAAGTTCAACAAAACAGTCCAATTACGCGTCAGGACATCTGATGACTTTTCCTTGAGGGCGCTCTACCCTCCTCTTTCTTCGTGCGACCACATCCAGGCACTCTTCGGATTACTCCTGTATAGTATTGTCTGTAAGTAATTCAAATAAAGAAAAGGCTGAAACTCCGGAATAGGAGACATCCACATCCTTAAACGACAGTGATTTTTACATTCAAAACAAGGCCAGATAACAGTCATGTTAACCATGAACAATCAGGAAGGAACTGAAAACGAGATAATCACCCCATGTACGTAGGTGTTCTGGGAGGGATATCGAACGGGTGGGCTAATCCCTAAATAGAATTGAAACTTTCCTTTGTGATAGCTAGGACATTTTTCATTCTATATCAGGACCGAAGGCTTCGGATTTGGCTAGTTTAAAGCTTGTCCACCACGAGAGATGACAGTGGTAACACTGGCTTGAATTAAAACTGTTTAAGGTGGAATCGGAGGACCAGTCAGCGGCATTAAGGATATCCTACAACTGTGCCCCCAAAAAAAAGACTTTCGAAGCCATCGCACCCCTGACAGAATGAGCGCCGAATTGAGAGGTGTCTATCCCTGCTTCCTGCACAGCCCAGCGAACACATCTCGCAATCGTAGGAGAGGAAACGGCCCTGTGTGGTTTAGTGAGATCTATCAACAGTTGTTTGAAGCCCTGTGGAAGAATGACGACAGTTGCCACTTCATAGGCTTTGGGTGCCCTGACCACACACAATTTAGGGACATCTGGTAAAGCGGGATAGGACACCGACTTTGAAGTACAATTAGGGGCATATTAGCAAGAACCTCGTTAAAATTATAGCTGTTTTAGCGGCAGTTTTGCCGATAATGGGCTTGCTAATATGCGTTATAGAATTCCAATAGAAGCCCAGATTAGATGTGCTGGACATCTAACCTAGGCTTCTATTGGAATTCTATAACGCATATTAGCAAGCCCATTATCGCCGTTTTAGCGGCAGTTTCCTGCCGCTAAAACGGCAATAATTTTAACGAGGTTCTTGCTAATATACCCCTAAGTGTAATTCAAAGTCGGTGTCCTTGCATGCAGGCATCCCGGGTTATCTGATCAACAAACTCCAGGTTGTTCAGAATGCGACAACCAGGCTTCTCCTCAATGTTCCTGCAAGAAGCAGCATGCGACAACATCGGTGCACCCTGCACTGGTTGCCCGTAGGCGAAAGGATTTAGTTAAAGTCCTTAGTTATAGCACACCGTGCTCTTCACGCCTCTGGTCCTATCTATCTATGAAAACGCTTCTCTTTCTATACGCCTGCAACACATCTGCGCTCTTCCACTCAACTTCTGGCACATGTTCTCGGCTCCAAAGGATGGGTGGCAGCTCCCTTGCTCCGAAAGCCGCTTTAGCCTAGAACTCGCTGCTGTTCGCTCTTTGGTGTATTCAGGATCCCAGCCTGTTAAAAAAAAATCTGAAAACATTTCTCTTCATTTAATCTGGATCTCACTCTCTCCTAGGCTCGTGCCGGGACACTTCTTGGAGTAGCCGTGCTCGTTATAAATAGGAATAACGTAACACCTAAAGGCTGGGCACTGTAGATAGAAAAAGGGGATGACTGAAGGGGTTAACCTGTAATATGAGCAACCCTCAGGGTATGAAAAACGGGCTGAGTATTGTTGGGACCACTGCTCCCTGTTGCTACTGAGGGTGAGCACCTGCCTGGGCTGGTACCCTGTAAATGAAGATGGTCTTATCCGAAGTCCGGGTGTCAAGCTCCAAGCAGGGGCCTCTCAAACAAGCACCAAGCCTTAAATGTTAAGCAAAATGAAAGAGGAAAACTTCCCCCACGTGTAATGACAGGAAATCAAGGGTGCGCAAGCCTCTCCTTGTTAATCACCTAGCGGAAATGAGGATCGCCGGCCGCGTGGGAGGTAACAACGCGCTAGGCGCAATTCAATTAGGGCACAGTCCCCTAGCAGTGGGAGGGCCGCACTGTGCTGAGAGTCTGCCGGAAACGACGTGGCAGCAAAGGGGACGAGAAACGCTCCTGTGCCCTTTAGAGGTAAAAAAACACAGCGCACACCGAAAAAATGCCAACAACAAGCAAGTATGCCTAATATTACAGTCGTGCTAATACAAGAAGGACAGTTTTAATCTCAACGACACCTTAATAAGAAACATCAAAACAGAGTGAACAATTCACTTATCTTACTGCTGCTGGAGCAGCGAAGAAAGAGAAGGGTAGAGCGTCCTCAAGGGGAAGTCATGGGATGTTCTGACGCGGGTTTGGACAGTGCTGTTGGACTTTTTCTGTTTCTATTTCCATTGGTTTCATGGGAAATGTAGTATATGTGTTTATGATGGCTGCTGTTTGAGTAAAGTGGAGAAAGAATAGCCCTAATCCGAAGCCTCCAGTCCTGACATATAATTGCCCAATCTGGAGTTACGTAGAATGCAGTGGCGTAGACTTAAGTGTCATTGAGTGGAAGAACCTTAAGTGGAGTGGCATAGAGTGGAGTGGCACAGAGTTGAGTGGCATAGAGTAGAGTGGTGTACAGTGGAGTGAGGTACATTGCAGTGGCATACAGTGAAGTGGCATAGAGTGGAGTGGCATGAGTGGAGTGACATAGAGTGGAGTGTAGTGTAGAATAACGTAGACTCCAGTGACATGGAGTGGCGTAGAGTGAAGTGGTGCAAAGTGGAATAGGTTAGAGTGGAGTTACATGCAGTTGAGTAGCGTACAGTGCAGTGGTGAACAGTGGAACAGCGCACAGTGCAGTGGTGTAGGGTAGAAGAATGTAGACTGGGATGGCACAGGGCGGAGTGGCGTATGGTGGAACAGCATAGAGTGGAGTCGCATACAATGGGGTGGAGGAGAGTGAAATAGGGTAGAGTGGAGTGACTTAGAGTGGTGTAGAGTTAAGTATTGTAGAGTCGAATAGCATAGACTAGAATGGCGTAGAGTGGAGTGGAGTCCATTGGAATAATGTAGATTGAGTGTCGAAGAGTGGAGTGGCATAGAGTTAAGCAGAGAAGCATGTAGTTGAATGGCATACAGTAGAGTGGTGTAGAGTGGAATAGCATAGAGTGGAGTGGCATACAGTGGCGGTGCATATATATATTTTATACTAAGTATTATCAAATGAGTACGCAACATTTTTTCACTACCCTTAGGTTACAGTTGGTCTCCCTGGTTTGGGCCGGAAGTCAGGCCAGGGTCTCATGGAACCTCCTGACTCTCCCATTGCGGCAGGGCGGTTTGGGTGCTCCTGATATGCACTTATATGCTTCATGTGCTCAGGCCCAATTTATAAATTTCTGGGCCCACCCGACGCTGTACCAGCCTCACGTGGCAGTGGAGATTGATGCAGTGGCCCCTTTCCCGCTCGGTGTTGCGCTTTATCAAACGTCAAAATGCCCCCGAGGAGATGTAGACATGGCGGGCACCCTACGCTGGGCATTGAGTGCGCTTCGGAAGAGAGCTGATATTCCTCTGCTGTATGGCCCCTCTATACCGTTGGCGCGGAACCCCATGCTTCCATGTATTCAAGATGGGGTGAGCAGGACCTTGGTTAAAGATATAGCACTGCACACATTTGCAGATCTATACCCAAATGATGTGTTTAGGCCTCCCCTTGAGGGAACTGCCGATCAGGCTACGGCTTTTGCTGAGCTCTTCTTGTACCATAAGCTGCGTGTGGCGTGCCGCACTCTTTGGGACGGGTTTCCTGTGGCTCCCCCATCATTGCATGCTTTAGAGAATATTTTGAAATCATCATCCCCTCGCATGCTAGTTACATGTTTATATACCCAAATGCAAAATACTAACCCGGTGGTTAAGCCCAAATCGCTTCAGCACTGGAACAGCGAACTCTCCACCCCGCTGACAGAAGAACAGTGGAAATACTGCTGTAGACTGCTCACTGAACTTTCCCCAAACTACAGGCTCCGCCTGGTTCATTTAAAATGTTTGCATAGATATTACAGGACATCTATCAGTCTATATCGTATGAAGCTTAGGGAGGATGAGGGCTGCTGGCACTGTGGATATACCCTTGCCTCTTGTTTACATGTTGCTTGGGAATGCCCACAAATTGCTGCATTTTGGCTGGAGATTTTCACTGCAGTTAACCAAATTGTTGGCAGAACAGATGCTCCTTCCCCGACATTGGGCCTCCTGGGCTATGTGAAAGATACACCACCAAAACATCGCAAGCTACATGCACTTCTCTTACTATATGCTAGAAGACAGGTTGCTGTCCACTGGGGGTGTAGGAGGGTACCATATATCAAAGATTGGCTGACTGATGTCACAAATGGACACACACAGCTTTGCATATTTTGGGAACTTATGCCCTCAACTTCGAGGCCACGCAACATATGGGAACCATTCCTAGACTGGGCCCGGAGTCGGCCCGTTCCTCCTGAACCCATCCCCACTGAAGACGGTTAGTTCTATATTGCTCCCCTGTGCTGTTGTAATCTGCCTAGCTATTATATAATTTCTGAAATGTGCAAGTTCGATATGATGTGCCTGACTACACCTTCTTGATTGTGCACCCTCGATGACTCATATGGTATTCATGTCTGACATGTTTAAAACTGATGATTGTGGCCTTAGGCATCAATACACTGATTGCTGAGCTGTACGTGTTGATCACCTGATGTAGCTTTATATGCTCTGTACTCCAATGTATGGAATCGTGTTGTTTCCTATATTGCATATCAACTGGCAAGTTGAGTTGGAACTTGCAGTTCCTATTTTTCATCTTTGAAAATTAAAATAAATCAATTAAAAAAAGTATTATCAAATGAGTTCAAGGTATCTCGTGGTCAGTTGTAATAGCAGTCTGTTATCAGTGTTTATGATTCGAATACAGCACTTGTCATTTTAAATTTGTGTGTCCCACAATGTATGGGTGTCGTGTGATCAAGGCCTTTCTGGCCAAAACGCGTAATGGCGGACTACCTGCAATAAACAATTTTGCACTGGCAATTGAGGTCCATGTCCCTCTTGTTTCTGATGGATGGAAACGATAAGGAGCGGAGATTGTGATATCTATATATATATATTCCATAGGAAAAGCATTTTTTGATTTGCTAATAACTTTGTCGTCGTTTGACGAATCCTAGTGAAATTCTCCCAAAAAGAAGTCTATCCAGGTCAGCCCCTAGCCTAAAAGTTTGGGGGATGATTCATCAAGCGGGGCCTGAGGAAAAAGAGGGGTCTCAAAACACATTTTCCCCATGTTAATTTCCATAGGAAATTTTCAGATGAGCTACAGCCCGAACTGCTGAACGGAATTACCCCAAATTTGGCAGAAAGGTAGAGCTTGGTTCAGAAAGCGACCTTTATTTTAAATGGTGTAAATCCGTTCAGTAGTTTTAGAGAAATTAAAAAAATAAGAGTAAAAAAATCAATTTCCCATAGGAAACTTCGTGCAAGGCTACAGCCGACAATACAGAACGGAATGACCCCAAATTTGGCAAAAAGGTAGTGCTTGGATCAGAAAGCGATTTATTTTTTAAATGGTGTAAATCCGTTCAGTAATTGCTGAGAAATTAGAAAAAGAAAAGTTTTGATGTCTGTGAGGAGCCTAAGTCCGGAGCACGAGCTTCACTGTGATTGGCTTCCAACACACCAAACCAGGAAGTGTTGGCAGCCGTCTTGTGACTCGGTAGAAGCGAGTCACCAGAAAACAGAGAAACAAAGGTATAAAACAAGATAAAGGGGCAGGGTAGAAACACCCTGACCCCTAGGCCTGCTCAGGGCCAAAGAAAGCATTTTTATAAAAAAAAAATGTTGGCGCAATTTGTGCTGGGGTCGCGGATTACCGTGTTTTATTTTAATGAGACCCCGGGGTGGGCTAGGTCCCGGGGGCATTTCTTTAAAAATAATAGTGGGGGCTAGCTGAGGCCCGCTGGGGTCCAAGCAGTCCCGGGGCTTCACTCATGTTGGGAGGGGGGTTGCCCGGCCTCCCCTTCTGGAGCCCTCAATGTGCTTATAACTTGGCATCGTTTGACGAATCTTTACAAAATTTTCCAAAATGTTTCTCTTTTTTGATCAGCTCCTATCTTGAAAGTTTAGGGGGATTGGTCAGGGGGGGGGGAGGGGGGCAAAACGTGTTTTCTCAATGCATTTTCCATAGGAAACTTTAGACAAGGCTACAGGTCAAATTGCTGAACGGAATTACGCCAAATTTGGCAGGGAGAAAGGTCTTGGTCCAGAAAGCGTGCTTTTGTTGCAATGGTGTAAATCCGTTCAGTAGGTTTTGAGATATTAAAGGAAAAAATATATACAAATATATCTGGACAGTGCCTAACCCCAGAGCTTGCCTCTGAGTGGCTGCTAATACTTCAAAGCAGGAAGTGTCCTCAGATTGGCTGCTAACACTTCAAACCAGGAAGTGTTAGCAGCCAGTTTGTGCTTCGCATCGAGTGAAAATATAAAAGATAGTTCCTGGGGGCAATTTTTTTATATCGGAGCTCTGTCTGTGCGAGATAACCCTTTCACGCTCCCTCTGCCCAACATCATCAATTCGCAGGTATGCCTTTAGAAGCCAGTCCGTCGGCTCACAGCTCTCACTTTGCGAGCTAGTTCACTGCGGTGCCTCTATCTCTGCATGCTACTACGCTGCTGTTCCTTTTGGAGCGGATGGCCCAAAGTTCTCCCTCTGAGAGTCGAGCCCACAGGCCGCAGTTGCCCCTCTGTGAGCCTGGATGCAAACTGTTCATAAGTCACACTATATGAGCATTGAAAAGCCATTTTGTGATTCAGTCCGTCAGCTGGCATCTGTCCGAGGCATCTCTGAAAACATATCGGAGCTCTGTCTGTGCGAGATACCCCTTTCACGCTGCGGCTCCCCACATCAGCAGGTAACGCACCCTCTTCCCACATCACCAGCATACCCCCAACAACCTTCTTGGGCCGCAAGTCTCCCTCTGCGAACCACTTGTTGGCTCGCAGCTCTTTGGTGCAACTTCTTGGGCCCGCAGTTCTTTCTGTGAAGCCAAGACTGGAAATATACCGCAGGTGTCTCTCTGCAAGATACCTCCTTCATGCTCCCTCTCCCCACATCACTGTTCCGCAGCTATCCCTTTGGAAGCTGGCAGCCCGCACCTTTCCCTATACCAGTCGTCCCGCAGGTGTTCCTCTGCAAGGTGGCCCGCAGCTCTCTGTCTGCGAACTGACGGGCCGCGGTTCTCCCTCTATGAGCCAGCCAGTCGGCTCGCAGCTCTTCATCTACGAGCTAGCCCGCTGGCTCGTAAGTCTCTGAGAACAGATGCAATGGAGGCAACGATCATGCAGGTCGGACACCCAACACTGCTCCAACATGCCCCTGCAGCAGCTCCTTGTCCGCCATCCCACTTCACCCCCCCCCCTCCCCCCACAAACGAATGTGACAGTCACGTTAGGGAATCTGGAACGTTAAAAATTGGGAAATGTTGTATGATATTATTAAGAAGAAGATGCTTGTGAGGTTGGACAAATACAAATCTGAGTCATGTATGGATTTACATATAAAACATTTTATTAAAATAAAACAACAAAAAATAAAACTATGTACAACCATGGTGTGTCTTCGCTGGACCATTTGTGAATCACAGCCTGCAAGACAAAAAGAAAGATAAGATTGTGCGTCATGCGTCCAGCAAAGGAGAAAGAGAAAGAGAGGAAGAGTGAGAGACAAGAAGAGAGAGAGAGAAAGAAAGAGTGAGAGAAAGAGGAAGACAGAGAAAGAGTGAGCGAGAGGAAGAGAGAGAGAAAGAGTGAGAGAGAGAAAGAAAAAAGAGTGAGATACAAGGAAGAGAGAAACAATGTGAAAGAGAGGAAGAGAGAGAGGGCAGAGAGAGTGGAGGAGCAAGAGAGAGGAAGAGAGAGAGAAAGAGTAAGAGAGAGAAAGAGAGAAAAAAGTGAGATAGAAGGACGAGAGAAAGAGAGAAACAGTGTGAGAGAGAGGAAGAGAGAGAGAAAGAGTGAGAGAGAGGAAGACAGGGAAAGAGAGAAAGAGTGGGAGATACAAGGAAGAGAGAAAGAGAGAAACAGTGTGAGAGAAAGGAAGAGAGAGAGAAACAGTGTGAGAGAGAAGAAGAGAGAGATAGAGAAAAAGAGTGAGAGAGAGGAAGAGAGAGAAACAAAGAATGAGTGAGAGAGAGAGAGAGAGAGAGAGAGAGAGAGAGATAGAGGGAGAGACAGAGAAAGAGAGAAAGTATGATAGAGAGAAAGGAAGAGATTTAGAGGGAGTGTTGACAATGGAGCAAATCTTCGCAGCTCACCTGCTTGCCACGGTGTGTCTCCAACCACGTGCTGGGACATAGTGCACCCTCAGGTTTAGTCATCTAAAAGATAGTATAGAATTAGTAATTGCAGAGTACATACAACTGCACATGTGTAATTCTCTGTTTCACCGCTGCTCACTCAGGCTGCTGTACCCATCCACTCCCACTGCTCGGGGATGTCTGTGCGCTCTTGTGCTCCCAGGCTGCTGCACACTATCCACTCCCACCGCCAAGAGGTGACTGCCCGCTGCTGCAGAAAGAAGCCTCTCTGCTCACTTTCCGCCACCGGTGTGTGTGTGTAAGAGGGTCCACCACGTGCCGAAGCAACCTTCTCAGACGTTGCATACTTGCGGTAAGAGCAGAGCGCACAATTCAGAGTGGGTGTTTATTGTCAGGATGGTCACCCATCATCACAGGTTCCACACGCATTCAGCTCTGGTGACACTGAGTGTCGGGAGTTCGTGTTGGGGGGGACGTCAATTCCTGAATCACAGCCTGTTAGATAAAAAGAAAGATAAGATTGTGCGTCATGCGTCCATCAAAGGAGAGAAGAAGAGAGAGAGAGAGAAAGAAAGAGTGAGCAGAAAACAGAGATAAAAAGAAAGAAAGAGTGAGAGGAAGACAGAGAGCAAGAGAGAAACAGTGAGAGGAAGAGAGAGAGAAAAAGAAAGAAACAGAGAGGAAGACAGAGAGAAAGATAGAAAGAGTGAGAAAGACAAAGAGAGAAAGACACAGAGAGAGGAATAGAGGGAGAAAGAGCGAAAGAGTGTTTGAAAGAGGAAGAGAGAAACAGAGGATGAATGAGAGAGAGAGAAAGAGAGAGAGAAAGAGTGACAGAGAGAGAGGAAGAGAGAGCGAAGGAGAGAAACAGTGTGAGAGAGAGGAAAGAAGAAAGAGTGTGAGGGAGAGAAAAGAAGAAATGAGGAGGAACAGAGTGTCCACACTGTGGAAAAAACCCTCGCAGCTCACCTTTATGCCACCACTGTGTCTCCAACCACGTGGCGGGACCTAGTGTAGCCCTCAAGCTCCCACATCTGAAACATAGTGCAGAATTATTAATGGCGTAGTATATACGACTGTGTAAACTTAAATTGCTGTGCCGCCTTTGTGCATGCAGGCTACTGCACCCCATCCACTCCCGTCGCCCAGAGGTACCTGCCCGCTGCTGCGCATCCAGGCCTCACTGCTCACATTTTCGCGGACTGGGCGCCCTCCGCAAGCCAACAAGTCTTACATTTGGTGCTGCGTCTTGATTTTGCCATGGCAGAGGACATACTAGTGCACCCATCATCATCGCAGGTTGCACACCCGCTCAGTCCTTTGGGTGCCACTAACTCAGTGACCAGTGAGGCCACGCATGTGGCGGTGGGCCCCTGCTGTTCCATGGCTCAGGTCTACTCTGTGGTCCAGCATGGCACACAAAACATGAGGTGTCCGGACCACCGGGACAGGCCATCACCATGACAGTGTGCCTCTGCCGGCAGCAGTGGATGTGGTGCGAGCAACTCTAAAATGGCGTAGAGAACGTGTGCCTGGTCCTTTTTATTGATAGGGTTACCTGTCCTGTAACGCCTGTGCTGGATGGGTGTGGTGTGGGTGTATACCAGCCGTGAGGGAGTGGCTGTGGCATACTGACCGCCTTTTTGGCAATATCCCATGTTCCCACAGGCATCACACCAGTTTGGACTGCAATACACCCGCAATTTGGACCCCAAGGTGCAAGCCAGCCTTTTTTAGGCAAAGGTTGGGGCAGAGGACGTGGGCAAAAAAGAGGCAACAGGCAGGAGAAAAGAGTGCAGTGGGAGGAATCCCCAGCAGTAGGGATGGACACCCGGAGCAGAAACAGCAGGAAATGAACCTAGTGGTTAATCTATCCGAGCGCCAGCTCAATGAAACTGAAGAAAAAGTTCTTCAGAAAGGGCTCGGATTCATCCCCACTCCTAAAATCGACAAATTCCTACAAACTTGTGAACTACACCAGTTCTTCCGCAAGATACGTCTTAAATCGTTCTTTGAGGGCAAAACCCAAGAACCAACAGAAGACTCAGGGCTACATAACCCCTCGACCTTTACACCACATAGTGGGATGGTCCCGAGTGAAGTACTGACCTATGAGCAGGCGGTACTCAAGAAGGTTAAGTCCTCAGTGTAGAACACCACTCCAGCAACATCTCAAAACAAGAGACGCTGGCATTAGAATCTCTTGCAAATGATTCCACCATTACAGTAAAGCAAACTGATAAGGGGGGTGCCACCGTCATCATGGCAACAACAGACTATGACATAGAATGCCTCAGACAATTGGAAAACAGACGGTACTACACCCCCATCCCAAACCAACCCCACTGAACACCTTTCTAGAACCATCAAGGGATTAGTGGAGTCCGCAGAGTGCCACGGGTGGCTGAGCAAGAAAGAAGCAGCCTTTCTTTTCAAAAAAGAACCCAAGACCCCCTATTTCTACGTGCTCCCAAAGATCCACAAGGGAGTAGCACCAGTCCCAGGCAGACCAATTGTTTCGGGAATAGACTCTGTCCTAGAACCACTGTCGCAATTCTGCGACCACTTTCTACAGCCATTAGTCAAACTCATTCCATCATATATACAGGATAAAACAGATGTCCTACGTCTACTGGATCAGTTTGAAGCGACTGATCAGATCAACTTACTCATCACCCTAGATGTAGAGGCCCTCTACACTAACATCCCACAGAGGGCCACTCTAGAGGTGATTGAGGAAGTACTGAAGACCACTTCTTGGGAGTCACCTACGCCACCCGCATTCATTATGGAATGCGCCACACTGGCTCTTACCGAGAATTTGTTCGAATATAAGGGACAACTTTACCACCAGACGCAAGGTACTTCCATGGGGAGTACCTTCGCCCCCAGTGTGGCCTGTCTCTACATTGCAGCTTTTGAAGGCAATTACATTTTCCACAATTCCAATCCATACCAGGCCAAAATCCTTTTGTGGAAACGCTTTATATACGATATCCCGATTTTCTGGACAGGCAACAATGAGTCTTATAATGAGTTCTTTGTTTGGATTAACAACCTCAATCCTTACCTCAACTTCACAATCACAGCCTCCTCTTCCCACATAGCCTTCCTGGACTTAACCATTAAGATTGAGGGCAACAACCTCTCTTCCACAATGTACACGAAGAACACTGACCGAAACAGCCTCCTCCACTTTAGTAGCCACCACCCCAAAGCATTGAAAGAGAATCTGCCCTTCGGACAGTTTCTAAGGGTGAGGAGGAACTGCAGCACCATAGAGGAGTACAAATCTGAATCGACCACCCTAGCTAATAATCTCTCCGCTAGAGGATACCCACATAGGAATGTCCCACTCGCCCAAAAATGAGCTCACAATAACCATAGAGAGAGCCTTCTGGAACACAAGGCACGTGACCCAACCAGCACTGAGCCTATGACGTGCATAACCACATTCACACCAGCCTCTAACAAATTAAAGAGGGTACTGATGAGACATTGGCACATCCTTAACACAGGATCCCTAAACTTCGAGAGACCACGGTGTGCGTTTAAACACTCAAGAAATATCAAGGATATTCTCATCCAGACTAGACCAAAGAAAAAAGCAGCAGCTCGCCAATCTACCTTGTGGCAACTGCCCGCGGTGAAGGGACACTATCCCTGCGGTACATGCAGTGCCTGTGCGTTCACCTCGGCACAGCAAACGGTCACGCTCAACAACTCATTTACATGGGAAATGAGAGGACACATGAACTGTAATACCTCTAACTGCATCTATCTTCTGACCTGTCCATGCAACCTCCACTACGTGGGAATGACAACTCGCCCTATCAAAATACGTGTCTCAGAACACATCAGCAATTTTCGCTGTAAGAAAAACAATACCAAAATGTGTTCTCACTACATTGAGAAGAACCACTCACCTGACTCCGTGAAATGGTTGGTTCTCAAGGCTGATCCCAGAGCCTCTAAGAACAACCTTTTTACCAAAGAACAAAGGAGATACACCGCCTTTCTACAGACAGTGTTGGTCTTAACCGGGTGGCTCAGGGTTTAATCCTATTTCGAGTGATAGAGCTAACTATCCTCGTTCCAAAAAGATAAAAAAGATACATACAGCGTTTGCTCTATAACCCAACCAGAGCCTACACTTAAGAACTTCCCGATCTGGCAACTTTGTGAATACGTTTTTAACATTTTTATTGTGCCTCTTTAAATAAGATATCACACTGGTTATACCCCCAGGTGGCTCAGGATTTAATCCTATCTCAATACCATCCATAATTACTGTTTTCTGCACTACATCCGGTGCCAACAACAAGGTAACTAGACCATTCTAACATGGCCGCCACGGGTGCCCCATTAACCTCGTGACCCGCAGGCAACACACTCGGGATGTCACGTGACACTGCTAAACCATAAAAAATGATGGCCGCCCACTATGCCGAACCCTCCCGGACTCGGCGGTGTGGGTAGGTCACAGACCACTGACTCATTGTCAGTGAAATTGCTCTCCCACCCTCGCAGCTCCACCATTAAGTGAGGTGCCCCTGCCCCTGCACTCTTCAGTGTTGGTGATCGAGGCCCTCCTCCACCCGCAGGTTTCCCTGCGCCTCATCCCTGGTGGACCAGTGGACCTCTGTCTCCTTTCTTTCTTTCCGCTCCTTCACTTTTTTTTCCTCCCCTTTCTATCTTTCACCTTTCTGCACCTCTGCTCTTTTGCGCCTTATTTCTGCCCATTCTCCCTTTCTCTCCCTCTGCTCCTTCACTTGTTTTCACTCGTTTTTTTTCCCCTTTCTATCTTTCACCTTTCTGCACCTCTGCTCTTTTGTGCCTTATTTCTGCCCATTCTCCCTTTCTCTCCCTCTGCTCCTTCACTTGTTTTCACTCGTTTTTTTCCCCTTTCTATCTTTCACCTTTCTGCTCTTTTCTGCATCTCTGCTCTTTTGTGCCTTATTTCTGCTTATTTTCCCTTTTTTCTTTATCCCTTCTTTCCTCCCTTTACCTTTCCCCGCCGCTGCTGCCCCCGCGGCCCCTCCCCCCCCCAGCACAACCGGCCCAATCCAGCTCCCCTCCCCGCCTCCCAGCTGTCCAGCCCTCCCCGACCCCTACTTAATGGCGGCCACTGCGCGGCCACGCAGCGGTGGCGGGCTGCGGGCGCGCCGCTGGTGCACCGAAGGCGCGTCAAAGGCAAGCACGTCTGCGCCCGTCTGCAACCAGCACCAGGAACCCTGGACCTCCGCCCCGCCAACGCTACGACCCAGCAGCACTCCACGCACTCAACCCAGGCTGCAACAACAATTGCAAGCTAGCATCACCAGCCGACACCCATGGACCCTTCAGCTGTCACCGCTGCCGGCACACCTGCAGCACCGCCAAGAACACGGATCCAGCACAACCCGCCCACAAGAACACAACCGAAGACCCTGCAATGCATCCTCCTCAACGTCCGATCCCTCCACAAACATGCAACAGAAATCTGGGACCTCCTCGACAGCACCACCCCAGACGTAGCATTCTTCACCGAAACCTGGACCAACACCACCTCGGGACCGGACATCGCCATCGCCATCCCCCAAGGATACAAGATCTCCAGGAAGGACCGCCCCATCCGCCCAGGAGGAGGAATCGCCATCGTCCACAAACCCAGCCTCCGCCTGAGCACACTCCCTAACGAGTCCACAGAACTGATGGAACACCTTCACTTCAAGATACTGGCCAGCCCCACCGCCACCCTCCGAGGAACCCTCATCTACCGACCCCCTGGACCCCGCGGACCCTTCGCCAACTCCATCATGGACATTATCTCCCCGCAGGCCATCGCATCCACCAACTACACCCTGCTGGGAGACCTCAAATTCCACATCGACAATCAACTGGACCCCAACACAACATCCCTCCTGGACAACCTCCACAACATTGGACTCCGCCAGATCGTGACCGAGCCCACACACTCAGCAGGACACACCCTCGACCCCCTCTTCACTACAGGAAACTCCATCACCTTCAGCCACACCACCAAACTCCCATGGACCGACCATCGTTGCGTCCACTTCACCTTCAGAACACCCACCATCCACAGACACCAGCACCTGCTTCCACAAAGAAACTGGACCAAAATCACCGATGACCAGCTCACCTCCTCACTCAACAACTCCACCCCAACCATCGCGGAAAACGACGGCCCCAACACCGCAGCCCGAACCCTGCATAGATGGATCTCGGACAGCACCAACACCATAGCCCCCCTCAAGAAAAACAATACCCGTGCCAAGAAAGCCAGATGGTTTACCACCGAACTTCGAGAGTCCAGACGCACATGCCGCCGCCTTGAAAAGGCCTGGAGAAACACCAAATCCACAGAAGCCCACAACAACTTCAGAGCCGCCACCAACGCCCACCATCAACTCATCAGAGAAACGAGGAAAAAAGCGATTGAAGACAGAATCTCCACCCACGCACACAACAGCAAGGAACTCTTCAGCATCATCAAGGAGTTCGCCCAACCCACCAGCGAGTCTACCGACATCCCTCCCTCACAAGACCTCTGCGACAAACTCAGCATCTTTTTCCACCACAAAATCAAGAGCATCTACGACAACTTTGACGAAGACAACCAACACACTGAACCCTCACCAACCACCCCCGACACCCGGAAACCAGCGATTGATGACTGGACAGCCATTACCACCGAAGACACACTGAAGACAATGAAGTCAATCCACTCAAGGGCCCCCACGGACCCCTGCCCCCACCACATCTTCAACAGAGCCGCCAACACCATCGCACCCATGCTCCGCCAAACCATCAACCGCTCCCTGGCGACCGCCTCGTTCCCCGACGACTGGAAACACGCCGAGGTCAACCCCCTCCTAAAGAAACCCTCAGCGGACCCCACCGACCTCAAAAACTACAGACCCATCTCCCTGCTCCCGTTCCCAGCAAAAGTCATCGAGAAAGCCATCGACAGCCAACTCGCCACATTCATTGAAGAACACAACATCCTCGACTCCTCCCAATCCGGCTTCAGAAAAAAACCACAGTACGGAAACCGCCCTCCTCGCCGCAACAGACGACATCCGCACCTTACTGGACAAAGGAGAAACAGTAGCCCTCATCCTCCTCGACCTATCAGCGGCGTTCGACATAGTCTCCCACCGCACCCTAATACGCAGACTCTACGATGCAGGAATCCAGGACAAGGCCCTCGACTGGATCTGCTCCTTCCTCTCCGGCAGGACGCAGCGGGTCAGACTCCCCCCTTTCCTCTCGGACCCCACACCGATCACCTGCGGAGTCCCCCAGGGCTCCTCCCTCAGCCCGACGCTCTTCAACGTCTACATGGCTCCACTTGCCCCCATCGTCAGAACCTACGGACTCAACATCGTGTCATATGCAGACGACACCCAGCTCATCCTCTCCCTATCCAACGAGCCCAACACCGCCAGATGCAACTTTCGAGAAGGCATGGAAGCCGTTGCCAAATGGATGAAAAACAGCTGCCTTCAACTAAACACCAACAAAACAGAAGTACTCATCATGGGCCCAAACCCCGACGCCTGGAACGACACCTGGTGGCCCACCGCCCTCGGAAACCTGCCAACCCCCACAGACCACGCACGCAACCTGGGAATCATTCTGGACTGCCAGATCAACTCTGTTTCATCTTCCTGCTTCCACACCCTCCGCCTCCTTCGTAAGACCTTCAAATGGATCCCCCTCGAACACCGAAAGACAGTCACTCACGCCCTGGTCACCAGCAGACTCGACTACGGCAACGCACTCTACGCCGGAATAAACAAAAACATCATCCGCAAGCTACAGAACATCCAGAACGCCGCCGCAAGACTGGTCCTCAACCTGCCAAAACACTGCCACATCTCCCAGCACCTGCGCACACTCCACTGGCTCCCCGTCGAGGCGAGAATCACCTTTAAGATGCTCACCCACGCACACAAGGCCCTCCACGGCACCGGACCAGCATACCTGAACAGCCGACTCAAATTCCACGCACCCCAAAGGACCCTACGATCAGCCCAGCTTTCCTACGCCGTGGTCCCCCACACCAGAAAGACCAGATCGGGAGGCCGCTCCTTCTCCTTCCTCGCGGCCAAAGCATGGAACGCCCTTCCGCTCCACCTCAGACAGACAACATCGCTCCCCATCTTCACAAGAAATCTCAAAACCTGGCTCTTCGACAGACCCCCTCCTTGATGGAATGGACCTGCACCCCCCCACCCCTAGCGCCTTGAGACCCTTACGGGTGAGTAGTTGCGCTTTAACAAACTCCTGATTGATTGATTGAGAGCGCCACTTCGACATGTGAGTAGAACTTTCGTATGCGATGTCAGGCTGTTCATGCTCTTTAATCTTAATGTGGATGCCTTTGGTGCATTGTTTATGGGCTAACTGTAACATGACTACACTACCGCCTTTGGACACGGTACCTCGCTTCCAGGTCCTGCCGCCCTACACGCAGTACACGCTTTAAGGCATTAACGTTTTGGCAGACCCGGCGGGGGAAACATCCTTTACAACGCAACTTTTACGACGCACTGCCATTACAACGAATCTTTTACAGCGCAAGTGCTTTTACAACGCATGCTATTACAACGCAGATGCCATTACAACGCAAGTATTTACAACGTAAGTATATAGTATCATTTTTAATAAAATAATTCTTTAATTTATAAGTTTGTATTAAATATATTTTATTAAATTAAAAAATTTAAAATATAATTTAAATTATACTTTTTGAATAATACAAAATAAATAAGAAAACTAAATAAAAAAATATTTTTTTAATTAAATATTAATACTTAAGTAATTATTAATACTAGTGTAAGTAATAAAAATTATTGTAAATTAAATAATAATGAATACAACAATTAATACTAAATTAATAATTAATACTAGATAAAAAATAAAAGAAATGTTTAAAAAAATTATTAAGATGAGTAAAAATATTTTTTTAATACTAAAGTAATATTTAATACTAGAGTAATAAAAAAAGACATATTTAAATAACTTATTAAGATGATAAAAAATGATAGAAAATTAATAATACTAGAGAAATAAATAAAATAAATACTTAAATAAATTATTAAAATAAAAAAAGATAGAATAGTAATAATTAATACTAGAGTAATAAATAAAAAATATTTAAATGAATTATTAAGATGATATGAAATTGTTACAATAGTCATGATAAATATTAGAG
This sequence comes from Lissotriton vulgaris, assembly GCF_964263255.1. NCBI lineage: Eukaryota > Metazoa > Chordata > Amphibia > Caudata > Salamandridae > Lissotriton > Lissotriton vulgaris. Next base: position 1,296,454,766 of record NC_141685.1, on the reverse strand, counting down.
TAACTACAGAAAAATATAGTGTATTATAAGAGTAATTTATTTAAAAAAATTAGACAGTAAGAATAGTAATTGAAAAAAAAGAGTAGTTATGAATGAAATTTATGAAAAAAAAAATTAAAAAAGAAAAACATTTAGAAATAAGTAAGGCTAGAGTACCTTATGATTATAAATAAAAGAAAGTGGAATATTTTAATTTTAGAAATATAGAAAGAATAGTCATTTAAATAAAAGAGTAGTAAAAAAAATATAAAAGAAAAATACTCAAGTAAAAATTAATACTAGAGTAACTAAGGATTAAAATAATATGAGGAATATATATTTTATTTTAAAAAGAAGAAAGAATAGGAATATTAAAAAAATGAAAGAAGTAATTAATAAAAAAAATTGGTAGTTATTTATTTTTAAATAATTAAAAAATAGTTAATATGTATTAAAAAATATAAAGAAATTAATTAAAAATACAGAAGTATTTAAAAATAGTTTAAAAAGAAATGTTACCAAGCTTTTGTATTGATTTCAATGGAGAGTAATGCATTTCATTTATTTCTATAGCTCATGTTATGAATGCCGCGGAACATTTTGGAAAGCATTATTACAGCTAGAAGACAGATCGAAAGGAAGGAAAAGAGACAAGTTTAGAGGTAAGTGCAATTTTACCGAAATATTAGTAGTATATCATTTATAGAAAATGTAAATTTTAGAAAAATACTAAAAATAATACATACACTGGAAATTTATAAAGTGAATATTTTATTTATAAAAAATATAATTTGGTAAAGAATATTTTTATTAAATGTATACATATTTTTAATATTATAATAAATGCATGTAACATTTATTTAAAAATGTTTAAGAGCTTTGTAATATACTTTTAAAGAAATAGTCCTTTTTTAATCTTTGTAGCTCCTGATGACGTTGACGTGTAAACTTGAATGCAAGTGGCCATTTTGAAGAGCATCGATGGAGGAAGCAGCTGGAAGCTGAACTGCGCTCAGGTAGGGTACAGTTTAAACTTTATCTATTTACATTAAAATGTTTACAGTATATCTATATTGTAAAAAAGGATAAGGAGAGGTTGCATATGTAAATTGAAATGTATATTGAGTAATTTCAGCATGTCGCCGATCATGTAAGTAGAGTATGCCTTTGTCGTGTCGCTTGTAGTAATATATTAATGTGTGTTATTATTGTAAGGTTGAAAAATAAAGAGAAATTTAATGAAAATATTATTTTAGAGTATGTAAGTTTTAAAAATGCAATGTTAAAAAATATCTGTTTGAAGATCAAATACATGTACTTTGGATTTTTCGGTTGATCGACTTGGAAACCAGTTTGGATTTCGGGAAATAAGGTTTTCGTGGATGTTTGAGTTGGAAACCTCTTTGGATTTCGTTGATTTTGGATTTTTTTGAGTTTCGAATTGGAAACCAATTTGGATTTCGTGGACTATGGATTTTTGGGGTGTTCGAATTTGAAACACTTTGGATTTCGGGGATTTAGGAATATTACGGTCATTAAATTGGAAACCATTTTGGATTTCGTGGATTTTGGATTCCAGTCGTGAACTTTTGGAGATGAACATGGATTTCGAGGAATATGAATTTTTAAGGGGATCGAATTGTCAAGAAATTGAATTTCGGGGGCTCAGGATTATGGATATTGTTTGTGAAGTCATGATTTTGACTTTTACGTTTTTAGTATTCAATCAAAGAAGATAGTTTTTAATAGAAAACTGCATTTTTAAAATATCAGAATGTTTTTTGAAAATGGAAAATTAAAACACGTGACGATTTTGTAAAGGACGACATTGAATTTTTTTAACATCCTTGGATTGCAATTGGATATGGATTTTACTACCAAAAGGATTTATTTTGGGGGAAAAAAGAAGAAGAAAAAGAAAGAAGACTACTAAAGGTAAGGTGACCCGACGATTATTTGAAAAAATAATTTAGTGAAAATTAAATGCCAATTTAATTGAAAAGTTATTGTAATTTAGGGCCAATCAGGAGAGTAATGTGTATATTAGATTTAAAAATGTAGGATGTTAATAACATTTTCTAGGTAGTCTAAAGCCACCCACAACGAAAACTGTTGCAAGATAGCCAATAGTCTCTCGGACATTTGTTTGGATTTTTGGGAGATGCGTGGGTTTAGGCTACCAGTTAATGTTTGAGAGATTCTCATTTCTTGGAAACTTTGCTCCTTCTTCAAAGTTTCCAAAAAATGATATAAGTTGGGGTGTGGTTTACCAATTGTATGGCTGAAGGAGTTATGCCATCCCTCTATGGCATTGTTTGTTTTTGCTTCTCCTTCTAAACAGCTCGTGTAGCAGTTCCACCACTCCACATGGAAATGTGGCTTCCTTCTGCGACCCGACCTGCTTAGATGCCCAATCCATGTGTCTTCGAAGTAATTTAGTAAGGGTGCCAATTTATCCTCGTTCTGATTAAAAAATGTAGACTCTGTAATTGCAGTGTAGTACTCGTCTACACTTTCAAGAGGAACAAAGCAAAGTGCAGTTTGTTTTAATAGTTCAAACTGTAATTTGCTATCTGATGAATAATCTGCAACCAGGTATGTTTTTTTAAGTTTACGCCAAAAAGCCTGGGAAAAATGAAAAAAACATGCCTGAATTTAGGAATCCATGTACGTTTTGGAGATAACATTAATCATTGCAAATTCAAAATCAACAAATATTTTCCTAGGACTTTTATTGGATGTTTTACTTTTAATCACTGATAAAAGTTCAGTGTAGGTTGCAGTTTGTTTATCTGGTAGCAAACTATATACTAAGGGAATTACATTGTGGTTAATCTTGGCATGAATAGTGTAAATTTGGCCGAATGGATGGGGTGTACTTTTAAACGTCCCATCAATCATCCAAATTTCACTGTTCAACACTATCCCACACTTTCCATAATGCTGCACCTTCCTGGAGTTTGAATAGTAAATGGTACCCCTACACTATCCCACACTTTCCCTACTGCTGCACCTTTCTGGAGTTAGAATAGTACATGTTACCCCTACACTATCCCACACTTTGCCTACTGCTGCATCTTCCTGGAGTTAGACTAGTAAGTAGTACCCCTATACTATCCTACACTTTCCCTACTGCTGCACCTTCCTGGAGTTTGAATAGTAAATAGTACCCCTACACTATCCCACACTTTCCCTACTGCTACACCTTCCTGGAGTTAGAATAGTAAATGATACCCCCACACTATCCCACACTTTCCCTACTGCTGCACTTTCCTGGAGTTAGAATAGTAAATGGTATCCTTTAACTATCCCACAATTTCCCTACTGCTACACCTTCCTGGAGTTAGAATAGTAAATGCTACCCCTACACTATCCCACACTTTCCCTACTGCTGCACTTTCCTGGAGTTAGAATAGTAAATGGTATCCCTTAACTTTCCCACACTTTACCTACTGCTGCACCTTCCTGGAGTTAGAATAGTGTAAGGTACCCCTAAACTATCCCATACTTTCCCTTCTGTTGCACCTTCCTGGAGTTAGAATAGAAAATGTTACCAGTACACTATCCCACACTTTCCATAATGCTGCACCTTCCTGGAGTTTGAATAGTAAATGGTATCCCTACACTATCCCACACTTTTCCTACTGCTGCACCTTCCTGGAGTTAGAATAGTAAATGTTACCCCTACACTATCCCACAGTTTCCCTACTGCTGCATCTTCCTGGAGTTAGAATAGTTAATAGTACCCCTATACTATCCTACACTTTCCCTACTGCTGCACCTTCCTGGAGTTTGAATAGTAAATGGTAACCCTACACTATCTCACACTTTCCCTACTGCTGCACCACTTGGAGTTAGAATAGTAAATGTCACCCCTACACTATCCCACAATTTCCCTACTGCTGCATCTTCCTGGAGTTAGAATAGTAAATGGTACCACTACACTATCCCACGCTTTCCCTACTGCTGCACCTTCCTGGAGTAAGAATAGTAAATCGTACCCCTTAACTATCCCAAACTTTCCATAATGCTGCACCTTCCTGGAATTAGAATATTATATGTTACCCCTACACTATCCCACACTGTCCCTACTGCTACACCATTCTGGAGTTAGAATAGTAAATGTTACCCCTACACTATCCCACACTTTCCATAATGCTGCACCTTCCTGGAGTTTGAATAGTAAATGGTACCCCTACACTATCCCACACTTTCCCTACTGCTGCACCTTCCTGGAGTTAGAATAGCAAATGTTACCCCTACACTATCCCACACTTTCCCTACTGCTGCATCTTCCTGGTGTTAGAATAGTAAATGATACCCATACACTATCCCACACTTTCCCTACTGCTACACTTTCGTGGAGTTAGAATAGTAAATGTTACCCCTACACTATCCCACACATTCCATAATGCTGCACCTTCCTGGAGTTTGAATAGTAAATGGTATCCCTACTCTATCCCACACTTTCCCTACTGCTGCACCTTCCTGGAGTTAGAATAGTAAGTGTTACCCCTACACTATCCCACTCTTTCCCTACTGCTTCACCTTCTTGAAGTTAGAATAGTAAATGGTACCCCTACACTATCGTACATTTTCCTTTCTGCCACACTTTCTTTTCTTTTTTTACTGGTTTAATTTTGACACATTTACCTTTATAGATTGGAGTTTTTCTGTTTTGGTTGAAGATGTGTATTCGTTTGGCTGTTGTTCGATGCTTGTTAGATGGTTATCTGTTTTGATTGAAAAAATCAATTATAATTAAAATTTGCTTTTTATACCCCTTCACTATCATATACTTTCCCTACTGCTGCACCTTCCAGGAGTTACAATAGTAAATGGTACCCCTACACTATCCAACACTTTCCCTACTGCTGCACCTTCGTGGAGTTAGAATAGTAAATGGTACCCCTACACTATCCCATACTTTCCCTACTGCTGCACCTTCCTGGAGTTAGAATAGTAAATGGTACCACTTAACTATCCCACACTTTCCCTACTGTTGCACCTTCCTGGAGTTAGAATAGTAAATAGTACTCCTTAACTATCCCACACTTTCCCTACTGCTGCACCTTCCTGGAGTTAGAATACTAAATGGTACCCCTACACTATCCCACACTTTCTCTACTGTTGCACCTTCCTGGAGTTAGAATAGTAAATGGTACCCCTACACTATCCCACATTTTCCTTTCTGCTACACTTTCTTTTCTTTTTGTACTGGTTTACTATTGACACATTTACCTTTATAGATTGGAGTTTTTCTGTTTTGGTTGAAGATGTGTATTCGTTTGGCTGTTGTCCGATGCTTGTTAGATTGTTATCTGTTTTGAATGAAAAAATAAAGTATAATTGAGATTTGCTTTTTATTAAAATATATTTCATCTTTGTCTGAAAAGAAATTAAAAAAAACTTTATTGTTCATGTCAGCAAAACACACTGTATTTCACATGGTACATAGACTCACGTCTTATATTAATAGGAATTAGAAAATACTTTTGATTCTGCAGCCATTTCTTGTTTATTTGCATTGAGAAAAATAACAGAAGGCTTTTTCTAAAGGATGTATGACGTTTGCATATTTGAAATGTTATTAAAATTGTTTTACCTTTGGTTGTTTAGTTTTGCGTTCTTGGCTTGGATTTGGAGTTTGAAAATGAAGAGTAGTTTCTTTTGGATCTTGTTGAAAGATAGAGAAATAGGAATATTTCTTGTACATTTTTAAAATATTGTACTTTTTCTTTTTGTTATGAAAACAGAGGTTTTTCTATTACGATAATTTTTGGTGAAAATAGATATGAATAGTAAAATTTACCTTTTCAATTCTTTCAATGGTATTTCAGTTGAATGAAGGTTTATAGTTCTTAGAAGATGATTTCTCTAAATATGGATTAAAAAACATAGAAGATGTTATATTTAAGTTTTATAACCCTACAATTTTATAGGAAAAAAACCAATGTTATTTTAAATAATTTGTCATACTTTCGAAAACGGAATTTCCATGTGTTAAATTTTTTCCAATTTTTAAATTGCTTTACATAAATGGTATTTCATCTTTAGGTTGATAAGGTACTGCATCCTTTTAAAAATACATTCATTATAAATAATTTAAATAAGTACCTTTTTAAATCAGGATATATTATGCTTTGCTCCTTAATTTGAGAAACCACTCTTGCAGAGTTGTTTTAAGGTGCTTCACATTTATTGTTTTTTCTGACGATAGAAAACATTAGAGATTGGTTTTTGTTTTAATATATGTAAATTCGAATAAGTAATTCTTTTTTAACTTTTTACTAGAAAACATTTAATTCTAAAATGTTAAAAACAGAACTAAAACTGTGACAGTCCAACGTGATTAACTTTTTAAATAATTCAATATTACTATTTTTTTTTAAACTCTGCTGCGTGTGACAATTATTTGCTTTGTTACAATATTTGAAAACGTTGCTTTGTTGGTTAAGCAGATTAAAAGTAAAGATATTTTATATTATAATTGGACTAACATCGTAGAGTAAATAGTTGTTATGGTGAAACGATGTTATTTGATGAATGGATTTTTTATGAATCTGAAAAAAAATGTGTTATGTTTAGTATTTGAAATTATTATTTAGAGATTAATGCTTATTTTACTTTTATTGCAATGGAAACTTGTATTTCTGTAAGGATTAGTTTTGGCTTCGGTCTAGGTTGTCTATGTAGCAAGAGGTCAGAGGGTCAGTTTTTGGCGTCTGCTCTCTCTGGGAGTTGTAAAACAACTGATTTCAAAATGGTGTCTTACTCGTATTTATAGTTTTTTGTATGGTTACCTGTAAATTTTAAGAAACGCTGCGTTTAAATGTGTTTTTTTTTTACTTTAATTCGCTGTGAAAACATGTAATTTAAATTATCGTTTTTAAAGTGCTTGTTTTGTGTTTGAAATAACGTTTGGTCCTCCATTTTGTTTTCGATCTCTAGGTGTTATTTCATGAAAAGAGTTGTAGGACTTATTTCTTGTGCTTATTATCTAAAATGCGGCTATGTGTTTCATATTTCGATTATATTTGTGAAACTTATGTTTTTTTTTCATATAATAATAGTTTGAGAATATTATTTTTGGAATTTGTTTCATATATTTCTAAATATTTTCTGAATGTGAGTATATTTTTTATTACTCAAGTATTAATTTTAGTAGTCGAGTATTCATTTTCGTAAATGCCATGTTTTATTATATATAGACGTACAGTTTAGTACCACATTTAAATTACTTCCCCACCCAAACCCCCTATTTTCCCTGCATCCCGTGCCAGGATTTATTTTACAAAAAAATATATATATATTTACATTTTATTTTTATGCGTTGTAATGGTGTGCGTTATATGTGTTTTCGTTGTAATAGTACTTTTCCATTACTTTTAGTATTTCGCGTTGTTATAGTATGCGTTGTAAAGACATGCGTTGTAAAGCTACTTTCATTGTAAAAAATGCGTTGTGAAAGCATGCGTTGTAATAGTATGCGCTGTAACGTCATACCTCCACACAGTGGCCCACACTATAATTCGACCAGTTTAGGCTTTAATTACAGAGAATATCCTGTCAAGACTCAAAGTCTACCGTCACTGCACGAGCGCAACAGCACTAACCTGCAAGCCTAACTAAGCGGTCGCTTTAATTACCTCAGACATCCTTCCAACCTTTTGATGTCAACAGAAATAAGCATATAGACCACTTTACGAATGCCAGCCTATCGACCCTACTGCCAACCAAGCGGTCAGTCATAGCACCGCGTTCTGCACCCAATTGACGAATTTATTTATATAGATTCAACTGAGCATAGTAGATAACAGAAAGCAGCACTGAGATCACTGTACGTACGCCAGCGTGTTGACCGTACTGCCAAACCAAGCGGTCAGTAACATCACCACGACCTGTACTTTATTGCAGAATTGAGGTAATTAGTTTCCACTGAGCATTTTAGATATCGCACACCAGTAAGAACGCCACCCCATGAACTCAGCGGGCGTGCTCTGGTTTACTGCTAGAGGGCTCAGTGTATACAACTGGCACCAGCTAGCACACTGCTACATGAACCTAGCGTGTTTACTCTTTTTTTTTTCTTCAAAAACCTTTATTGTCACAATGTTGAATCATAATACGGTACATCAGTGCAATAACCAATCCACAGTTCAATGAACATATTGTATTGCCCAAATCCTGCCTGTGCTACTGGAGTAGCAGTGACCTGTTTCCACTTGGAGCTCCCAGCCGGTGAAAGGAGTTACCAGCGCGAGGCCGCAGAGGAGGCGAGAGGCGCGGCCCCGGGACTGCGAGGAGCAGCTTCTAACATCCTCAGCTGTGTCCTCTTCCCTGGCGAGCCGCGCCCCCTCCCAGTGCCCGCCCCCACCGAAGAGTTCATTACTCCTCGCTCAGAGGAGTCTGTTTGTATTGCCCAAATCCTGCCTGTGCTACTGGAGTAGCAGTGACCTGTTTCCACTTGGAGCTCCCAGCCGGTGAAAGGAGTTACCAGCGCGAGGCCGCAGAGGAGGCGAGAGGCGCGGCCCCGGGACTGCGAGGAGCAGCTTCTAACATCCTCAGCTGTGTCCTCTTCCCTGGCGAGCCGCGCCCCCTCCCAGTGCCCGCCCCCACCGAAGAGTTCATTACTCCTCGCTCAGAGGAGTCTGTTTGTATTGCCCAAATCCTGCCTGTGCTACTGGAGTAGCAGTGACCTGTTTCCACTTGGAGCTCCCAGCCGGTGAAAGGAGTTACCAGCGCGAGGCCGCAGAGGAGGCGAGAGGCGCGGCCCCGGGACTGCGAGGAGCAGCTTCTAACATCCTCAGCTGTGTCCTCTTCCCTGGCGAGCCGCGCCCCCTCCCAGTGCCCGCCCCCACCGAAGAGTTCATTACTCCTCGCTCAGAGGAGTCTGTTTGTATTGCCCAAATCCTGCCTGTGCTACTGGAGTAGCAGTGACCTGTTTCCACTTGGAGCTCCCAGCCGGTGAAAGGAGTTACCAGCGCGAGGCCGCAGAGGAGGCGAGAGGCGCGGCCCCGGGACTGCGAGGAGCAGCTTCTAACATCCTCAGCTGTGTCCTCTTCCCTGGCGAGCCGCGCCCCCTCCCAGTGCCCGCCCCCACCGAAGAGTTCATTACTCCTCGCTCAGAGGAGTCTGTTTGTATTGCCCAAATCCTGCCTGTGCTACTGGAGTAGCAGTGACCTGTTTCCACTTGGAGCTCCCAGCCGGTGAAAGGAGTTACCAGCGCGAGGCCGCAGAGGAGGCGAGAGGCGCGGCCCCGGGACTGCGAGGAGCAGCTTCTAACATCCTCAGCTGTGTCCTCTTCCCTGGCGAGCCGCGCCCCCTCCCAGTGCCCGCCCCCACCGAAGAGTTCATTACTCCTCGCTCAGAGGAGTCTGTTTGTATTGCCCAAATCCTGCCTGTGCTACTGGAGTAGCAGTGACCTGTTTCCACTTGGAGCTCCCAGCCGGTGAAAGGAGTTACCAGCGCGAGGCCGCAGAGGAGGCGAGAGGCGCGGCCCCGGGACTGCGAGGAGCAGCTTCTAACATCCTCAGCTGTGTCCTCTTCCCTGGCGAGCCGCGCCCCCTCCCAGTGCCCGCCCCCACCGAAGAGTTCATTACTCCTCGCTCAGAGGAGTCTGTTTGTATTGCCCAAATCCTGCCTGTGCTACTGGAGTAGCAGTGACCTGTTTCCACTTGGAGCTCCCAGCCGGTGAAAGGAGTTACCAGCGCGAGGCCGCAGAGGAGGCGAGAGGCGCGGCCCCGGGACTGCGAGGAGCAGCTTCTAACATCCTCAGCTGTGTCCTCTTCCCTGGCGAGCCGCGCCCCCTCCCAGTGCCCGCCCCCACCGAAGAGTTCATTACTCCTCGCTCAGAGGAGTCTGTTTGTATTGCCCAAATCCTGCCTGTGCTACTGGAGTAGCAGTGACCTGTTTCCACTTGGAGCTCCCAGCCGGTGAAAGGAGTTACCAGCGCGAGGCCGCAGAGGAGGCGAGAGGCGCGGCCCCGGGACTGCGAGGAGCAGCTTCTAACATCCTCAGCTGTGTCCTCTTCCCTGGCGAGCCGCGCCCCCTCCCAGTGCCCGCCCCCACCGAAGAGTTCATTACTCCTCGCTCAGAGGAGTCTGTTTGTATTGCCCAAATCCTGCCTGTGCTACTGGAGTAGCAGTGACCTGTTTCCACTTGGAGCTCCCAGCCGGTGAAAGGAGTTACCAGCGCGAGGCCGCAGAGGAGGCGAGAGGCGCGGCCCCGGGACTGCGAGGAGCAGCTTCTAACATCCTCAGCTGTGTCCTCTTCCCTGGCGAGCCGCGCCCCCTCCCAGTGCCATGCCCCCTCTATACCCGGGAGTACTTTTAGCAGCATTAGAGACGCGCAACGCGGGACGCGCGCGGGGCTGAGCGCGGAGCTAAGCCCGGGCCAAGGGCGGGCCCGTTGTTGCCCGTTAGTGACCGGTAGCGACCGGACCGGGCCATTCCCTTTACACCTGAAATCCACTATCAGACTACAAACATGCCTCCGAAAACTAGGAGTACTACCAAAAGCAAATCTAAAAATGCCCAGGAGGTAGCACAAATAACCGGCCCTATTGACTTGTTCATCACCCGCACTCATGAGGTAATAAACCAGAGCATCTCCCTTCTTGAAAAGAGAGTGTCACTGGACCTTATGAACGCGAAGCGATCGTCCTTGGGAACTATTGCAACTGCTACATCTCCGATCCACCTCACCTCCCAAAACTGTTCTTTACCTGTGCCATTGTCAGCCTCTGAAACTATCACAGTACCATCCATAGTAGACCTCTCAGTCACTCAGACAGAGTCTGACCTGTCACTATCCTTGGACAACCTCGAGGCAACCCCCGACTTAGCGGCCTGTCAAACCCAAATTCAAACCCAGTCAGAATCCCAGTGTAACGTTATCTTACTTTCCCAAGGAGAAAGGGAAGGAGCTATCTCAAAAAAAGGTAGTACAAAACCAACCGATAGTGCGTCAGAATCAGCTCCTAATCCCGACCATGCCACAGTCCATTCAACTCCTGAAGTACAACCCCTCCAACAAAGCATATCACTTCTTCCGGTAGTCAATGTTCCACACCAGGTAACTATGAAAGAGGCAACTCCTAACCTCTGTAAAACATGCAATGTTACTTCACAAGTCCTGACAACTGTAAAAGATTTACTGTATCAGTACTTAAAACCCATCCAACTTAGTATTAGAAACCTGGAAGCCCAGATGACCATTCTTTCGGCATCACTACTTGATACAAACACACGTATAGAAATAAAAGGTCAGCGAAAAGCCCCCCAGTCCTCTAAAAATCATCCACATCCACAACCACCTAAAGCCATAAAACAACCAAATTTGACCATTCCACTCCCAAAAAATAAAACACAAAGTACCACAAGCCATAACTTACAGTCTGTAGAGCTCCAACCACATCAAAGCAAAAACATAGTGGCACTAGAACAGCCATCATCTAGCGCAGGCTCGACAAATCAAGACACACCAGGACCAGCGACCAGTAAATCTTGCAAACCTCACTTAACAAAAAAACCAGCACCTCCTCAGCCAAAGCCAGCGGTCCCCCAGCCTTCTCCTAAAAATAAGCTTAACAAAACACCAGCTAATAGGCGAGCTGCCCACCTGCCCCCAGAAGCCACTCCATACACGTTAGTACTCATCGGCGTACCAGAGCTAACCGACGATACACCTGAAACTGCATGGTCTCTTAAAAACAAGGTCATGCAGTGGTTAAGCATCAATAGGCCCTTAGAACCCCACCACTCGGGAGGGATATCCACAGCCCGCAGAGTAGTATGGGTAGGCAAAACACCAAAAACGACCCGCGGAGACTGCATAATAGTAACTTGCAGAGACCCCTCCGTAGTGGATCATATTTGTGCCTGGCCCGCACTGGAAAAAAAGGGGGGAATTGACGCTCGTCACCTCTCTTTTTTTTACCCTCCTGCGCGGCAACAGCGCTATACTCCACCTTGGAACTGGCACCAGACACCTAGGGAGTCTTGGCGCCATCCTCCAAGAGAGCCTTGGTTTCAGCCGGAGTACACCTTTGATCAGGGAGGCAGAAACCCCCCGAGAGAATGGCCAAGGCAGCACCAACATTGGCAAGATAGGCCTCCACAATCTTACGATGGTTGGCAGGGTTTTCCAACGCAAAACCGTTTTGACTGTCTGGAAATGGTCGATTGACCATCCAGGGCTGATTCTAGGAGCACAAACACTTCTATCCTATCACAGCAAACAAATCTCATCCAGCACCAAGCTTCCCCGGAACCAGTTTTCTGTAATAACGGAAACTTAGTTCTAGAAACATCAATCGTTTCCTTCCGCTCCCCCAACATTGTCACCCCTGAAAATTCCCCTTCGGCAACTTCCACTGTTTCCATAAGCAACCCCAATAAAGCTACTGATAAAACCTCCGCAGTCATAGGCAGAAATAACACTGGCTCGCAACATCACCGCATTCCAGTTCCCATAGTTCCTGTAAACTCACCGCAGATTGAATTCCGTCAACCACAGACTAGTCTATCCGCAACTATCCCGCCAGTTTCAACCCAGGTCCGCGCAGTCTTCACCAATTTGACCATCTCCATTGCATATTGGAACATTGCAGGCTTGCTATCGAAAATAACACTAGGGCCTTGGCTTGAAACAGCTAGAGAACATCAGATACTGTGCCTGCAAGAAACGTGGTCCACAATTCCACTCCACCTTGCGGGCTATAAAACTTTCTTCACCACAGCAGTACAGGGAAATATGGGCAGACCCAAAGGGGGTCTCACGACGTACGTAGCTAACACTCTCGCCCTTAGAATGAAGTTAATAAAGGAGTCACCAACATTTCAAATCTTTGAATTCACCCACTTGACAGTATCCAAAGAAAATAACAAATATATACTCATAAACTACTATAACAATCTAGGTACCTTGGATAGCTGGTCAAACCTAGAGGAGATTGCCTCAATCTTAACAGAATTCCAAAATGTCAATACCTCGAACACAAACTACATTATTTGGGGTGGCGACTTCAATCTTCCTCTATGTCCAAACTATAAGAACGGCAATTGCGGCCTTCAAAACGAACTTGGGGACCCCATACCCCACTTTGCCCATTCACTATGTGGTAACAAACTTAGTGAAATTTTATTCTCTTTTGATATGGACTATGCGAATGAACTGGTTAATCCGCAGCAGGATTTTCAGCCCACTTTCCACGGGCGTGGCCATTGTACAATTATCGATTACGTAATGGCATCAACCTCACTTAAAGGGCATTTAGTGAACTTTGAAACTGGGTCAAATCCAACAAGTGACCACTACCCACTCAGCATAAAAATCAACCTCAAATGGAAAAGAGCCCACACTACAAAATCGAGTTCTCTCAAACAACAAACTCTTTCCATGAATAAACCGAACGGGTACACAGTAAAATGGGCCAAGATCGACCCCGAAGAGGTGACACAGAGGGTCTTCGGAAAAACAGGTCAGTGGCTATCTAAATGCACGTCTTTGAATGCATCACCGCAGACGATTATTAGCAGTTTCCAAAACATCCAGGAAACAATTCGGGATGAGTTATTTGTTAAAATAAAAAACAAGATCCAACACCCTACTGCGAGATGGTTCGACACCGCTTGTCGAAAGGCTCTTTCATCACTCAAAAACGCTTTGCATAAGTCTACCAGGGATCCCAAGGAAATTTCCCATCTGAGGAAGATCTACAACCTAGCAAGGAAAGATCGCAAAAAACAAATCAAAAGAGATCTCTGGCTCCGCCTACATGACAGTGCCCAAAGAAAAGATAGTACTGCATTTTGGCAAACCATAAGATCGCCCTTCCTGGCCAACAACACAGACACTGATCATCTTGATGTGGCTATTTCAGAGGAAAACTGGGTTTCCCACTTTGCCAAAATCTTCGGAACAGCCCCAGGCCCTGCAACAGAAATCACACCACATGAGGCCCAGTTAACAAGTAATAACATCTACCCTATTAAGATCCATTTTCATCTAAACGAAATCATAAAGGCAATCAGGGCCTCCAAACCCGGCAAAGCCCCAGGCCCTGACGGTGTTCCAATGGACCTGTTCCTCCATGACGTGGACTTTTGGTCACAGCTAATCACCCGGGTCATGTCAGCAGTATCCAAGATCGGCCTTTTCCACTCGTGGTCTACTTCCATCCTTTTGCCCATTTTTAAAAAAGGAGACCGCAACGATCCCGCTTGCTACAGACCAATCTCCCTTCTGGACTCAATGGGCAAGATTGCAGGTCGGGTACTCCTGGACCGTTTACAATCTTGGGCCCGGGAGAATAACATCCTAACCGATCTGCAATATGGTTTCCAGAAGGGGCTTGGGACCATGGAGCAGGCCTTGAATCTCGTTTTATTGGCTGGCAAATATGTACACGCCAAAGGAGGGAACATCTTCCTCGTCTATGTCGACCTAAGTGCGGCATTTGACTGCATCCAGCATGCAAAACTCTGGCAGATATTAAGCGACCTGGGTGTGGACCCCCCGATAATAACTTTCCTGCGAGAACTTTACTCAAACGCTGAAGGCAGAGTTCGGTATGGTACCAGTGGCGAGCTGTCACGTCCATTTCAGATAACGAAGGGAGTTAGACAGGGCTGCGTCCTGGCTCCCTTCCTGTTCAATCTTTATACGAATGGTCTTGAACAGGCTATGCTGGAAGGGAGCCAGGATCTCCCACAAATAAACCATCGCCCGATACCCACGCTGCTGTACGCTGATGACTCAGTGATCTTAGCACGGACCTTAAACCAACTCCAGATCCAAACCAACAAGTACACAGCATTCATGGACTCACTTGGCCTCAAGATAAATATCAAAAAAACCTTCACAATGCACCTCGGCCCTCGGACCAAAATCACAAAACCAATAATGGTAGACAATACCAAATTGGCAAAAACCCAGGTCTACCCATACCTGGGTATCCTGGTCGACGATGCACTGAATTGGCGGAAGGCAATTGAGGCCAGGAATCTGCACCTTCGTCGAGCTACTTCAGCTTTAACATCTTTCTCACGGAAATTGGGGAAACCAGCCCCATCAGAACTTTTGACCATTTACTACGCAAAATGCCATAGTGTGGCTACATATGGTGCTGGCATCTGGGGACACGGCCGTATTGACCAATTACAGGTCACTGAAAATTCCTTTGTAAAGTACATCCTGTCCCTTCCTCAAAGCTCACCGACATTAGCCTCACATCGGGAGCTCGGCATGGAACACATTGTTGACACCATCCGATGTCAGCCCATTCTCTTGTGGCATCGAGTATGGTGCAACCCTGAATGTCATCTAACCCGCTCCCTTATCACTGACTGTCTAGCCTTGGCTAATTGGCGTAAAATCCCATGGTTAAACTACGTATCCAACTTATTTAAAGACCTGGGCTGCGATTCCTATTTCGAGGAACCACCATCAGCAGAAGATATCTCCAGGAAGCAGTTAAAGGCAATGTGTCTGGACCACCTAAGGGATTTACGGATTCAGACAGAGATTACCAAAACATCCAACGAAAAAATCGGCGCCCAACAAACTGGAAAGTGCATACAGCCTTATTTGACGTATTTTTTGTCTAATCATGAAAGGTATCTACTAACAAGACTCCGATTTAATATTTTCTTTCGTTTAGTCACATTCCCTGAAACGAAAAACTGGTCTTCAAAGCTATTGAACTGCCCCTGTGACGGAACCTCTAGACAAACCACGATCCACGTAGTCCTCTTTTGTAAATACTATAAAACATCTAGGAAAAAATGGATTATTCCGATCCTTCGAATTAGCGGTCACAGACAAACGCATGCAGCATATCTATACTTGCAATCTTTAAAGTCAATGCATGAAGCCAAATTCATATCGACCTTTCTTAAAGAAGTCTTAATAATACGTCGCAGCATTTCTAGTTAAACGAGAATTGAACAGTATTTCAAAACCTTATTTCTTCTTTTTACCCATTTAAAAAATGTTCTTAATATCGTGTTTTTATTCATGTGTTAAGTCTTTTTTCTTTCTTTACTATGTACTTTTTATGATTATTGAAATGATAATCGAATAAAAGTTAATGAAACTGAAACTGAAACTGAAACATATTGTATCTCAAGTATTTCGCACCTTCCCACATCAATATATTCCTAGCAAAAACAGCCCAACCACCCACCCCACCCCCGTCATGCCAATAAAGAAAGAAGAAAGTAGTTCAGCAAAGTCCAAAATTAGTCCATGTGTCATTTCCATGTGTGGTGTGGGCAGCAGAGTCACCGCTCAGCCCACAAGAAGACAAACTCCGGTATCAGCAGGAAAGGAGTATAGCAGTATTATCCCCCGGCAAGACCCCCCACCAGGCCCCGCACATCAAGAACCAACAAAAGAAAAAGTACATTTATCTCATAAATTGGTAAGTCATATATGGCATCCAGTCTCGGTGACCCTGTCACGCCAACCTCCAACACCTCCGTTGGCCATCCCCGACCATTACACTGGAGGCAATGCTATCTCCGAGTCTGTGACCCCTATAGCATTTGCAGTGGCATCCTCCCCCTCAGCCTGTGCAGCCGCTTCCTGCTGAAGTAAGTATGTGGTAAGTGGACCCCAAATGTCCTTCGGCCGGGACTTAACGGGCAACGTCTCAGCATAGCATCTCAGGCTGTCCTGCCAAGTAGACATAGTATGGATCCAACACTTGAACTTGGGAGCACGTCCTATTCCCCAGTGACAGGCTACATGACGTTTTGCTAAGAATAGTGCCATGGCCAGGAACTTTTTATGCGGCGTGTTTATGGTCTGTGATAATCCCAAGAGGGCCAGTAGATTCCAGCTTGCGGGCTATGCGTTGCCACGCTATTGCTGTGCAGTCCACAGTTAAGGGGTCTCTGCCGCGCTCTTTAACCGAGGTGAACAGGTAGTCCGCCGGAGGCGTTGGGGCCATGTAGCCATCTTCAACTGCCAAGTGAGACTTGAAGGGCGGCGGGTGGAACCAATATTGTGCAAAGTGTGTCTGTGCGCAGTAGTAGTAGAATTCTAAGTTAGGCACCTCGTATCCTCCCTGATGATAAGGCAGCATCATCGTCCATAGGCTAAGGCAAGCTTGCTTCCCGCCCCATATGAGCCTCGTGAGTTGGGACCCAAGAGTTTGGAAGAAATAACTCCCTGGATAATACGGTATGTTAATAAAAAGATAGAGCAGTTTTGGTAGTAGTACCATCTTAATGAGTGAGATCCTACCCGCCATAGACAATGGTAGTCTCAGCCACTTGGTGATATTATCTGTGATTTTGACCAATGCAGTGCCGTAATCCGCTCTCATCAGAGCATCCTTACCCCTGGTGACATGGATGCCCAAGAATTTGAGTTTGTTCGCCTCCCAAATCAGTGGGTAATCGAACTGGTGCGGCTGGGTACTGTCAGTCAGTGGGAAAACTGCAGATTTGGACCAATTAATTTGAATTCCCGAAATGCCTCAGAATTTAGTGATTTCTCTTAGTATCGGGTTAAAATTATCCTGCGGTTTGTGCACGTATAGGGTCATATCGTCCGCATATAGCGAGATAAGCAGTTGTCTAACAGGATAGATCAAGGCCTTGTTGTTATGGTGTTGGTGCAATTTAGCAGCCAGGGGTTCAATGGCAATGGCAAATAGGATAGGGGATAGAGGGAACGCCTGACGGGTACCTCTGGAAATGGGGAAGGGGGTGGACCTCTCTCCATTCAGGAGCACCAATGCTATCGGTTGGCAATAGAGTAGTTGTACCCATTAAAGGAAGGACACAGGCATTGCCATTCGGCCCAAGACGCCCAGCAGGTAATCCCATTCCAGGGAGTCAAATGCTTTAGTGCCATCTAGAAAGACCGCCACTGCAGCACAGTTGGGATCTATGTCTTGTAAGACCGCTGCTAGGGTTCTGAGATTATGTGCCGTAGCTTGGCCTGGGATGAATCGCGCCTGGTCTGGCAAGACCAAGCGTTGCATGAGTAGTTCGAGCCTAGTTGCCAGGACCTTGGCAAGAATTTTCATGTCACAATTCAGCAGCGACAAGGGCCGAAATGAGTCACAGCTGAGTGGGCATTTTCCAGGCTTTAGAAGGGATGTGAGGAGGGCTTTGCGCATGGTGGCTGGCAAGCACCCCTCCTTGTGAGCCGTGTAGTAGACTTCCCTGAGGATAGGGGCAAGCGTTGTGGCATATGTTTTATAAAATTCTATTGGCAGCCCGTCGACCCTGGGGAACGTCCTGACCGCATTTGCAGGATTGCATCGGCGATTTCATCTAGCTCTAAATCAAGATTCAGGAATTTCTGCTGGGTATCTCCCAACCATGCCAATGCCACGTCCTCTAGATATGTTGGGAGGTCAAGGGGAGTTCCTCTTTGGGAGGAGTACAGCTTACCATAGAAGTCTTTGAATGTGGAGAGGATATCGGAAAGGTTCCTATGAGTAGTGCCCTGTCCATCTTGAATGGACGTCACATAATTGGAGAATTTGGGAGGGCTAACAGCAGTGGCCAGCACCTTCCCGGGCCGGTCCCCCTCACCGTAGACCCGAGCCATATGAGGTTTCCCATAAAACCGACACTCCCTATCGGCCAACTCCTCATATTCTGTTAGCATAGTGCGCTTGGTGGCCTTAAGGCTGTGGTCACTGGGGTTTGAGTTTATGGCAGTTTCCTGCAATTTAAGTTTCTTTTCCAAATTAGTGAGGTCCGTGCACAGTGACTTAAGGGCTCCGCCCCCTTTGGCAATACACCAGCTACGTACCGTAACCTTAAAGGGCGATGCTGGAAACAGAGCCTATATTCTTTTCAAAGAAGGTATTAATATCCCGATCTAGCTCCGCTTTAAATGTAGTGTCTTGTAGGTGCAGGGGATTAAGGCACCAGTTCCTATAAGGAGAGTGTTGCCCCAGGGTTGCTAATTCTAACAGGATCGGCGAGTGGTCGGAAAAAGTGCGGGCTAGGTGGACCACTCGGCGCAACCAGTGTGTCATTCCAGTAGATACGAAAATGTAATCTAATCTTGCCCATGAGGTGTGTACTGCGGAGTAATGGGTGCCCACCCGGCCCGTTGGGTGCATGTGCCTCCAAGAATCAATTAAATAATTGTCTGCCGTGAGGGCTTACAGCGTTTTGCAAGAATTGGTGTAGTGCGTAGGAGAAGTGTTAGACCTATCGAGGAGGGGTTGGATTGCCGTGTTGAAATCTCCACCCCAGATCACATATGTGGTGCCGATACTCTGGATTTTGTCCCACAGTTGCAGGAGAGGGCGGGGATCATCATTGTTAGGACCATACTAATTGGCAAAGGTGACATCCCTGGAATGAAGCCTACCCCAAAGCAGATAGTAGCACACCCCTGCGTCAACTTCTACCCACCCGGCAAAAACACCACCCCACGCTTGATTAAAATTGTGACGCCACGGGCGTATGTAGAGTACGATGCAAAGCATCTGTGCAAGGCCCATCTGGAGGCAAAAAGGGGGATGTCGATGGGGCCCAGTATGTTTCCTGCAGCATTGCAACCTCGACGTGGTGCCGGTCTAGGTATGCGAGAACCTGTCTTTTCCTACGCGGGTCCTTGAGACCCCGCACGTTCCATGATATTATTTTCACTCCCTGCCAATCACGTGTTCCCTCCTTCAGTATCGAAGCAACAATAGCCTATGATCCACACCTTTGCTATATAGCACATGAAATGACTCGGTTCAGATATGGCATGAAGAATTACCCCCCAACCGCACACACCGGCGTCCCCCACTTGCCGGGTACAGAAACCTTACCCACCCTCAAAACGAACATGAGATCAATATAAGGAGAATGCCCTCTGACAGGGACCTCTAGGGGCCTGAACCACTCCCACTCAGCCTCACTATTTCACCCATCCACAACCCCATATATCGTAGGGGCCGATCTGACGGGACGGAGGCGAGTGTCTGGGCGGTCCAACAAATCAAGCATTCAGTAAATGTCGTAGTTATACATCACCAGTCTGCATAGTGTCCAAAGATCTCCTGTTTGCGACTCAGGTTCTGTCCAGTTCTCATGGAGCGTCCCGGTGTCAGCCAGGCTCCGACAGCGGCAAATGGGACCGGGAGCGCCGCCAAGCAGCCTCTTCTCGGGACGTCGATCGTTGATCATGTTTGAGGTACTCCTCCACTTGTTGAGGAGAGCTGAAAATGTGTTGTTTTCCTCGGTGGGTGATCCTCAGCCTCGCAGGGTAGAGCATAGCATACGTTATTTTTTGGGCTTGCAGTTTCTTCTTTCCAGCCAGGAACTTGCGACGGGCGTCTTGCACAGCTTGGGTGAAGTCGGGGTAGAAGGCCAGAGTGGGGTGTTCGTAGCGCACTTCTCCTTGTTCGCGTGCCAGACGGAAGACAGCGTCTCTGTCTCGGTAATTCAGAAAACGCATTATTACTCGGCGAGGAGGGGCCCCAGGGGGGCGCGCCAACAAGGATCTATGAGCTCTCTCAATGACCAGATGCGCTGAGGAGGCATCTTTACCAAACAGCTCCATTAGCAAGTGCTCCATAAAGTCTTCTAAGCGCCCCGTGTTGGTAGACTCCGTGAGGCCTAGCACACGCACATTATTCCTTCGGGAGCGGGCTTCCAACTCCTCATTCTTATTGGCAATGACCTTCAGGAGTTTGTCCATTTGCAACGCATGTTGCTTATTGGCTGCTGCTCCATCCTCCAGCTCAGACACTCAATGCTCCACTTCTTTTAGACGCTCCTCATGTTGGTCAAGTTTTTCTACCACCGACTCCAGCCTGTTGTTCCTTTCGTCCATTTTAGCGTCGATCGAGGTGAGGCTTTGTTGCATACCCACAAATAGCGCCTTCCACCCGTCGTCTCTCGTCTCCGGCGGGTCATCATCTTCACGCTCCCTCGAGCTGAAGCTAGGCGTTTTGCGGGTATCAAACGCTAGCTTCACTTGTTTAGGCTACGTTCTCCCCATGTCTGCGTGCTAGCAGCACCTTTCGTGGCGCGGGAATGAGTGGTGCTTGAGGCCAGGGATTTTATATAGACCACTTAATACATCCACTCTCAAGTGTCCTGCAGTTCAGCCTCAGCTTGTTTCCAGCCAATTACTCCTGAAAGGAGGATGTTGCCGACTTCTCTGGGCCTCACAACGTAGTGTCCTCCAGCCAGCAGTCGCTGTCTGCACAAGGGCAAGTGTGGGTGGGGTCGCCAGTCACTTACTTCACCAATGGAGTAGTTTGCGTCGCCGTAAATGTGGGGTTGTTGTTGATGCCGCAGGCAGACACGGGGCGGCAATGGGAGATCCACTACCTAGTATTTCCAGCTGCCCGTAGGGAACCACAGCCTCTCATGTCTTCTCGCGCCTTCCGCTTCCCTCGTGGCACTGCGCCGCGAGCGATCGTGTCCCCGGGCCGCGGCAGCTATTCAGCAGCACTCGTGATGTTAGTTGGGCCAGATGGAGGAGCCACACTGCTTATGCTCAGGTACTGGCAGCTCAGGGATATACAGCAGCTCCGTACGTTTCGCCCGCACTCACAATGCCTAACTCACACGTGGCAGCCTGCCTCTATTTTCGGCCCTCTCTGTGTCTCCGGTAGCCGCAGCTCCTCACCTCCGTTCTGTAATGGGGCCCAGTGGGCTCCGTGCATCACGCGTTGAGTCTGGGCCTCAGTCGCAGTGGCCACACCGGGCAGCTCACTCGGGGCGCTCGTTTAGGCCGTCACGCCCAAGGGGCGGGGGGGGGGCACCAGCCCCAAGGAGCAGCTCCGTCTTTTTTCAGGGGGTGCACCAGGCCGCAGAACGGCTTGTGGCATGGCCTAGGCCACCGCAGGCTCGAGTGACTACCGCAGCCGGTCAGGCAGTTCAGACGATCCTCACCTCGCCACGCTGCCAGACACCGCTGCTCGCCGCTCCGCTCCGCGGCCTTCAATCAGCCTCAAAAACGAGGAACAGCCGCAGCCCCGCGTCTGTTATCAGTGGTGATGTCAGGGGAGCAATTTATGCAGCCAGGATAGGGTTTATGATTAGGAATTCGCCCAGGACAACGGGAGCCTCACTACAGTGCGGCAATTGCGGTTCAGCGCCACCTAGCGCCCCTTCACCTAGCGTGTTTACTCTGACACACTGCTAGAGGGCTCATTGTGTTAATAGACGTTCCACCTTAGTATTTACTCTGCTCCTATGTTTACAGGAGTAACTAGCAAAAACTAAACAAAATAATGATGTTTGAAGACAAAATAATGACCACCTAATCACAGATCTATAGGCAAACACCGATAGTAAGAAAGATTGCTAGGCGACAAAGAACTCCATGAAGCGCCACCTAAGGTTGTCCTTAACATACAAGCTGTCTATGATATGGCTCCTTGTTTCTAACCATTTGCATCCATCCCTCCATGTATAGCCCAACATACATGGGAGTGAAAGCCTGATGTGTTTACCGCCGGGTACTGTTGATGCTGGGAATTTTTACACTATTAGGTGAGTCCTATCCGATTGCTCGCGTGTTTTTATGCACGCTCCAAATGAGCATGTGTTCATCACCTTAGCTCACTGTGGGTAGCAACCACCACGGATTTTAGAACCTTTTATTGTGCTCCAACAATAAAAGACACACCACAGAATGTTTTTTAACTTGAAGGTCACCACAGACACTGGCACTGGTTTATTCCAATATATAACTGTAATGTATGCAATTTTGTTTCTCCAACACAGGTAGTTCCAGCCCATCGCATGTATACTGACACATTAGATTTGACTTCCTTGTGTTACTATTGAACCAATTGACATATAAACCATTCGCTCAGTGTAGATAGTTCCTTTCCGTATGGTCCTGAAGGATCGCAAATCCACCGACATTAACGCATGAAACATGTTGACCGTTACTACTGGTTTTCACTAACTGACACATAAATAGGAGACATTATACTTTAACTAGTGTAGGTTTCATTGCTTTTAATTAAGGCAGGAGACCCCCCGAATAAAGACAATTTCAGGTACTCCCAGCCCCATTTTATATTCATCACCACATCTACACTATCTCGGCCCCACACCCACACTTCATAATATGGCTGTTGGATAAAAGATCTCCGATAAAGTGCCCCTCTTTGAGGTGAGCACATTGGGTATTGCACCGCTGACCCAACGAGGAGCAGGCCAGATGATAAAGCATGACACCTGGGTGTGTGAGGGCATTAAAAGCCAACAAATGGATTTCCCTCTGTAGATCTTTGTGAGACACAGTGGGCTCCAGCTTCCGTGTGACTTTCTACCAATCCTCCCTGAGGAACAGCACAACATTTCTACTTTGACGTCATACTGACAACTAGACCTGTGACCAGCAGATTACTGCAATGAAAATCTGGGCCATAAAGCGTTGTTGTCCTTCCCTGTGAGCATAAGCGGACTGGGCAGGGCTGGCGTATGCCAGTCCTGCATGAGGCTGTGAAGAATGACTCAGGAGCTATGGGCTTGGCTCCGTCGTGAGCTGTATGAGGAATCAACTGATGCGGGCAGTGTTGACAGATTGGGCTAGATCACGCACAATTGGGCTATATTTTTTCTGGTTGTGCAGTAAAATTTTGGTTTGTGCTTGTTGCCAGATTATAAATATATATACAGCGCTCCAGCAAAGTAGTATGTGAAAGCACTTTATTAGACAAATATTTACTTGGCAGCCTGCTGCAACATCAATTCCAATGCATTTACCGCCTGCTTGATGCTGTCCCTGCCCCTCCTTCCCTAAAGTAGCAATATTGGGCTACTATGGGCTACTTTTTAGTTGGCTTTGGGCTATAGAATGCTTAAATAATCTGGCAACATTGGATGCGAGTGTCCGTGTTGAAGTGCTGCCGTCACCCGGGTAGCAAGCTCCAATGTCTGACTCTGTGAGGCAAGTCCCACAACATGGCCAACATTAAAGGTACGGGGAATCACTGACCCTACATTCATCCATAGTTCCACACAGGAAAGATGGTGGACATTACACATCTGTGTGGATATGAATGTTTATTGCATATTCAGTGGAGTGTTGCAGCTGTAGCAATACAGGCCCATGCAAAGCCCAAATTTCCGTGTTTGGCACATGGAGGGCAGCCAATTACAGACAAGCTCATTGTCAGAGTTAGGCTGTGCCAACATATGTACTTATACAATCACTCCGCCAACCCCCAAGCACTATAAATTCACTATACACTCTTCTTGCAGTACTCTAATGAGCCAGTCTCTACGTACATACAATGACTAAGACTTGGGGCCATATGTAGGTAAATGGCATTTACCGAATCGTAAATACCGAATTTTACCGATTCGGTATTTACAATTCGGTAAATGCCATGTAGGTAATAATTCTTTAAATATTACCGAATCGGTAATATTCGGTAATTACCGAATCGGTATTTACCGATTCGGTAATTGCCATTCATTCCTATGGGCCTTGAGTCCCATAGGAATCAACTGCAATTACCGAATCTGTAAATACCGATTCGGTAATTTTACCGATTTGTCAAGGGGGACAAGGTGTCACTTTGACACCCTGTTGCACCCCTGATTCTGGCTTGTGTGCAATGTGACACACATACATGCCCTTAGGGCATGTATGTGTGCGACATGGCACAGGTGTACATGCACAGATGTGCATGTACACAGAAATTCGTTATTTACCATGCCATTGTATTTCATGGTAAATAACGAATTTCTAAGGGCCTGTGGCACTGTTTCCAGTGCCACCTACATCACAAATTTCCGATTCTGTACATTTACCGATTCTGTAAAATTACCGATTCGGTAAATATACAGAATCGGTAATTTTCAGGCCCCCTACATCTGGAAGTACAAATACTGGTCGGTAACGGCCGAAATCGGCCGTTACCGACCAGTATTTTGGCACCTACATATGGCCCAAAGTTACTTAACCAAAGTTTTCCCCCACTGTCTATGGTAAGATGGTTGCATACGCTGTTCAGAGCACAATGTAAGGGCCCAGGGGTAGCATGTTGCATACATAATGAACACACAGACACAGATAGATAGTGGTACTGGGTACGGGCAAGTGCACCCGAATCCTTTTGATTACCAGGGTCACATGTCCAATGACGTCTGTGCTGGATGCGTGTGGGGTGAGTGTAAGCCAATCCTCCGGGAATGG
Source organism: Lissotriton vulgaris (assembly GCF_964263255.1). Taxonomy (NCBI): domain Eukaryota; kingdom Metazoa; phylum Chordata; class Amphibia; order Caudata; family Salamandridae; genus Lissotriton; species Lissotriton vulgaris. The sequence goes on along the minus strand of NC_141685.1, from coordinate 1,296,429,644 downwards.
TTGGTGATGGCAACAAGTACAACAGTAATCATTGGATCAGACACAGAGATTCAGTCATAAAGGGTCAATGATTTGTGCTGCACCAAGGTAAGGGCACGTAAAGGGTTCATGACTTGTGGTATACTGAGGTAGGGGCAGCAGATGTGAAATTATACACAAAATATTGTATCATAAAGGGTCCATGAATTGTGCTGCACTGAGATAGGGGCATTGTTGGACTTGGCCCTTTTTGCAGGGTCATCCCTGAACTTTTTTCCTTCCCCCCCTGTACTTTCTCAGACCTGTTATTGTTGGTTTTATGACTCTGGGCACTTTACCACTGCTGATCAGTGCTAAAGTGCATCCGCTCTCCCTATTGAAAATTGGTGTATGGATTTGTGACTCCATGATTGGCTGGTTTGGTTTACTTGTCATACCATAGTACAGTGCACTGAGTGTGCCTATGGCTTGTAAACCAAATGCTGTTGGTGGGCGTGCAGCACTGGTTGTGCCACCCACAGAAGCAGCCGGTGAAAGTGTGTCTAAGACCTGCTATTGCAGAGCCTGTGTGCAGTCTGATACTGCCATGTTGACTGGGCATGTGCACACACTTGCCAGTCCCTAAACCTTCCCTTTTCTTCATATCAGACACCCCTATGGTAGGCCCAAGGGCAGGGTGCATTGAAAGTTTAAGGTAGGACAAGCCCTGATGTGTGTGGCATGTTCTAATAGTGAATTACAGCCATTTTCATTTTTCACTATTGCAAGGATACCTGTTCCCCATAGGCCAGAATGGACAGTTAGATTATTACATTTTATAATCCTAACTGACTCAGGGAACATGGTAGAAATTCGAGTTTAGTATGCCTGAACTCAGAATGATAAAATACATCTTTTGGTGCAGTTGCTTTTAACAATCTGTGTTTGAAAATACCACTTTTAGAAAGTACGTATTTTCTTGTCTAACTATCCAGGCCTGCCTCTGCTAGGTGGTGTATCCTTGTCTGGTGTTTTTGAGTGACAGGGCTGGGGGATTCAAAGAAACAGAATGGGTCAGCCCAGTGGTGAAGAGAGAGATCTGCATCTAGGTGGGTGGGAGGAGTTGCACCTGGGACCTGAATAGGACAGTGCCTGCCCCCACAGTACTGGCTCCACCCCCTGTGGCACGTCTGATGTCTCTGCCCTGCACGGTGAAAGGAGAGAAGGAATCTTGTCAACAAAGTGCTCCAGGGCTGTGCTTTCCCTCCACAATGCTGGCTCCACCTCCTGTGGGGCGTCTGATGTTTCTGGCCTGCACTGTAAAAGGAAAGACGGAGTCATGTAAACAGTGTGCTCCAGAACTGGTTTGGACTGGGCAAAGGCCCCTCTGCCCTCAGAGGACAAAGGATTTTGGGGTATAAATATTGGGACCCAGATCCCAAGAAATTAAATCAATTTTGGACTACAAGAAGAAAATTTTGCTGAGGAGAGGAACCTTAAGAAACTGAGGAGAGACTATCCCTAAGCTGAAGTGCTGCTTGGGGCATTGGCCTGCAGTGGTTGCCTGACTGCCAAAGAAAGCAGAAAGAACTTTGTGTGCTTTATTTTCAACTTATAAAGGATCTCCAAGGGCTTGGAAAAGAGCTTGCCTCCTGCTGAACTTTCAGGCACAACAGACTTCACCCCCCAGCTCCCCAGAGTTCTTTGGAAGTACCTGCTACTGTTTGGGGCCTTCTGAGGGACTGCGTGTCACAAGGAGCTGGAAGAGTGACTCAACGAGGAAGAAGCGTGTCGCCGTCGCTGCTGCTGCCATCGCATCTTGAATGTCGGCGTTGTAGCTGTCGTATTGCACCACATCGAGAGAAACGTCTCGCAACGAAGAGGAAGCGTGTCGCTGTCGCTGCTGCTGCCATCGCTTCGTGAACGTCGGTGCTGTAGCTGTGGTATTGCACCACATCGAGAGAAGCGTCTCGCAACGAAGGAGAAGCATGCCGCTGTCGCTGTTGCTGCTGTCGCATCTTGGATGTCGCCGCTTTAGCTGTCGTATTGCGCTGCATCAAGAAAAGCGCCTCTCATCCACGGAGACTGAACCAACAACACAAATGCCAGTACTGGACTAACTTAATTTCTAATAGCCAAAGATCTGTTATGAATATAGCATATCCGTCTGATGTAACATTTGTTACTAATTTATTTCAATAATTTTTCAAAAGATTTCTTATTCTTTCAAAGAGAATTTCTTGTCCATATCACAAATATATACAAAATATACAAATAGATACAAATTTTTACAATACAGATCATAAACTACTGTACAACACATCCACGCTGAATCTTTCACACCACAAACATACCACTCATATTCTTATAAACAAAACAAATACCTCTGAGGAAAGGGGTCCGTGTCAATATAAACATTTCATTAAATCATATAATGCAGTATACATTGTCATTTGTAATGTTGAGAACACCAATACTTGGTCAGAACAAATTGTATTATGTTGGACTCAGTACTTTAGATTTTTACGACTGACACTGGACCTATGATCTGGACTGATATGCTTTATTCATAACAGATCTTTGGCTATTAGAAATTAAGTTAGTCCAGTACTGGCATTTGTGTTGTTGGTTCAGTTTACATTTGACTTAGCCTTGCTGGTTAGGAGTCAAGACCCAGTTTTGTTCTCATGATCTCATCCACGGAGAAGCGCTCCGCTGTCGGAGCTGCTGCCGTCGCATCTTAGATTTCACTGCTGTAGTTGTCGCATTGTGCGGAATCCTCTCGCAATGTCGGAGAAGAGTGTCGCAGCCGAGGCTGTTGCCGTTGCATCGCTGAACAAGGGTGTCGCCGCTGCAGCTGATGCATTGAACCGAGACTTCTCGCATACTCGGAGAAGCGTGGCGCATCTGGAACATCTTCACGTCTTTATTTCTTTGCACCGGAACTTTGCAGCGTTTCCATCGCTGCAACACCTTTGTTGTGGAAGCGCAGCGCATCATAAGATACATTGACGCAAAGTGTCGCATCTTACGAACTGAACTGAACTAAGCTAAATCTACCATTTTAAGGATAGTATTGTGGATTTTTGTCGTTTGGGGTCCTATGTTAAGTCTATATAAAGAATACTTATTTTTTATATAAACCTTGTGTGGTGTCGATTTGTAGTGTTGTCACTGGGTTACTGTATGGGGTCACATATGCTTTACACACTGCCTCTGAGATAAGCCTGTCTGCTTGTGCCAAGCCATCAAGGGGTGAGCAGGGGTTATTTTAGGAGTATACCCCCTTACCCTGACTAGAGGCAAGGGTCCCTATTTGTCACAAGTACCTACCTGTGCCAACTCGAGACCCCCAAATCTAACAGGCATCAAAAGCATTTAGCGTCTGCGCAGCCAGCAATGATGCATGGTGCGGGTGAGCCACACTGGGAGCAATATCTGTTGCCTACTGGACTGCATTATCTGCAATCGAGACTCGATGTGAATGGTGATCCCCGCTATCCGCAGTGTAGATCGAAGGCAGTAGTCAGCACAGACATCGTGAAATGCTTTTAGTCACTTCCTCTTGACAAAATTCGAGGACATAGAGTACAATTTTCTCTGCAATAAATGAATCAAAACTGAATTCCGAATGTGAGCTCTGCTGACCGCAGTATAGGTGTATGGAACAAAATATGAAACATTTATGGAATACACTGTCGAAATATGTAGGTATCAGGGACGTTATAGTTAGTTGCCTACTGGTCTGTGAAATTAATAAATGAAGACTAAATTTGAATTGTGAGCCCTGCTGAGTACAGTGTAGGCTAGAGCAGCGGTCAGGAAGGGCCCACAGCCTGTGGTGTTGACTTGAGCTGCATAGATTTAGTGGGAGTTGTGACGCACAGCATATGCGCAGTCAGCGATGGTGCACTGTCTCTTGCCTACTGGATTGTGTCATCTGCAGTCGCGACTCGATCTGAATTGTGAGCCCTGCTGACTGCAGTGTAGGCCGGAGGCATTGGTCAGGAAGGGCCCATAGCCACGTGGCGTTGACTTGAGCTGCACAGATTGGGAGCATTTGGTTTTCTTAACCCATTATAGTCTCTTACACAATTTGCATTGGTACTAATCTTGAATTGTGAGCCCTGCTGACTGCAGTGCAGACCAGAGGCAGTGGTCAGTAAGGGCCTTCAGCCACGTGGCGTTAACTTGAGCTGTATAGACTTAGTGGTAGATATGGCACTCAGCGTGTGCGCATCCAGCGATGATGCAATGTCTCTTCCTACTGGACTGCGTCATCTGCAATTGCGACTCGATCTGAATTGTGAGCCCTGCTGTCCTCAGTGTAGACTGCCATTCAGTGTTCGTTTGGACTTTGAAGATGAATTTGGTCATTGTAGTAATGCTTTAACTGATATAAAACAAATTCTTAATGCAAGGATACCAAAAGGATATTGTGCAGGATTTAGGGATGTTGTAGATAGTTGCCTACCTGACTCTGAAATGAATGAATGAATGAAGACTAAATTTGAATTGTGAGCCCTGCTGAGCACAGTGTAGGTCGGAGGCAGCGGTCAGGAAGAGCCCACAGCCACATGGCATTGACTTGAGCTGCATAGAGTTAGTGGTAGGTGTGGCGCTCAGCGTATGCGCAGTTAGCGATGATGCAATGGCTCTTGCCTACTGGACTACTTTATCTGCAATCACGACTCCATTTGAATTGTGAGCCCTGACTGCAGTGTAGACTACCATTCAGTGTTCGTTTGGACTTGATAGATGAATTTGGTCATTGTAGTAAAGCTATAACTGATTTAAAACAAGTTCTTAAAGCAAGGATACTAAAATGACATTGTGTAGATTTGAGGGACGTTATACTTCGTTGCCCACTGCACTCTGTAATTAATGAATGAAGACTCAATTTTAATTGTGAGTCCTGATGACCGCAGTGTAGGCAGGAGGCAGTGGTCAGCAAGGGCCCACAGCCACTTGGCGTTGAGTTGAGCTGCACAGTTATTTGCAATTCTGCGTGTCTGCAGCCGGCGATGATACATGGTGCACTGAGTTAGTGGCACCTAAAGCAACCAGCGTCTGTGCACCCTGCGATGATGCGTGGTCCGGGCGGGCTGAAATGGGAGTAATGTCTTTTGTCTAATTAATTCTGCTTTAATAAGTCCACGTGGCGTTGACTTGTAGTGCACTGAGTTAATGTTACCTCTGACGCTCAGCGTGTACTTACCCTGCGATGATGTGTAGTGGGGGCAATGTGTCTTGCATACTGGACTGCGTCATCTGCAATCGCCACTCCATCTAAATTCTGAGGCCTGCTGTTTGCAATGTAGATCGAAGGCAGTAGTCTGTACAGACATAAGTCTATGGTATTGTGCCGCTGGGTTTGCATGGGGCCTGTTTCGAGGAGGCCTACGGTCATGGCGGCAGCCACTTGGCAGGGTGAGTGCCGCCTCGCTGGCAGATGCGTTGGCCTTCACGCAAGTGAACCACGCCCAGAGCCCCAGCCTATTGGCTGCCTGTCCCACATGGTCTGTGGGCACCCCATCCAAGGCCACGAAAAGACTGTGTGGTTTGCTGGCCAGGGTGACCGTAAAGACACAGTTAAAAGTCCCTACCATGGCCACGAAAGGGGCAAGAAGGCTGACTGGGGCTGGTGAGGGGCCATGGAAAGGCCCAAGGACTTAGCAGTGACTCTGCTGTCCTTAAAGCGATCAAGCGCAGTGCAACCTTCTCTCCAAACAACCGAGACCCATCAAAGGGCATGTCCATGAGTGTGACTTGGACATCCCTCGAAAAGCCAGTGGTTCTCAGCCGGACGTGGTGCTTAAGGGCCACAAGGTTGAAATTGCTCAGCCCAGAAAATCAGCTGAATCCAGCCCTCATTATATGGTGAACTTAGCTGGGTCCCTTTCATCAGCAATTGCTTGAGAGAGTATGGCTCCGTCTCCTCCAAGACCATGGGCAGCAGTTGCACAACCGAGTCCCAGATGTTATGGGAATATCAGCCTAAGAAACATGCGGTGTTCCAGACCGAGTGCCAGGCTGTTGTAAGAGAACAATCTCTATCCAAAGTTATCCAGCCTCTTGGATTCCCTGTCCATTGTAGTGGTAGTGAATGCTCTGGGGTTAACTTTGGAGGTGAAGGCCTGGATCACCAAGCTCTTCAGGGTGGGGCACTGGGTGAGTTATCTGGGGTCGACACTTGCTCTTTTTCAGCCAGTGGGACTTGCCCAACTAATGTGATGACCTAGCTGCGGCAAGGAACAACCGAGATTGTGAGTTTCGCACACCGAGGAGCCTGAGGGACTGTTCCCTCAAGGCCTTGGGGTGCATGGCGAGACAATCAATGCAGGTCTTGGTGTTGTGGTTACGCTCCAAGCAGCAGAAGAATACCAAATGTGGGTCAGGTACTGACATCTGTCGGTGACAGGCACCACACGACTTGAAACCAGCCTTCCTAGCTGACATCCTCGATGCACCAAAAGACAAAGTCTCAAAAAAATGATGACAAAAAGTCAAAAAAAGGTCAGTCAAAGAAGATTCGGGTAGCTCTTCCCCAGATCTGCGCTGATGGGTACAGAAAAAAAAGAACTGACGTCAGCGCGCTGGAGTGGCAGCTATTGAGGCACCGCGCAGATCACTTCCGGTGCAGACTATGTCATGCGGAACCAAAAGATGCAACCTACTGGTGCGCAGGGGTACTGCTTAAGAAAAATTCCCAGATCCTTCCTGACGCCTGGGGATTATTCTAAGGTAAGGAATCTGCAGGTAGAATTTTCTATCAGATTATAGGCTTTAAACTAGCTGGTTAGGGAGCCATAGAACTAAAGAGGTCCATGAATTCATTGAATACAAAATTTGAGATTGGGCCCCAGTTTTGAGCAATCGGTTGGTAAAAGAGATGCATATTTTCTCAACAGCTGCTAAAAGAAGCACGAGGAAGAGAATCTACTTGTTTGCTCTGAATAAAACAGTTTGTGGTTCAAAATAAATTATAGATTTTGTGATGAGAAAGTTGGAGTCAGAGCCTGTGGCATTCCAGGTTAATTCAGCAACAAGCCAGATGACCAGGCAGTAGGAGGGGGGCTTTAAATATTAATATGACTGTTTCCCCTCTTTTGAGACTTAGAGAGGTTCTCTTCATCCGAAAAGCCACAACAGTTAAGCACAGGAAGAATTTGTCTTGGAGAAGACCCAGATCAATTTTAAAAGAGACTATGGCTGGAGTGTCATTAGCATATGACATAAGTGATAATCCCAAAGTACAAATGAGTTGGACCATTGACTTTGCCACATCTGTTGGCACTGTCTTCCTTATGCACACACCACCATGTGCTGAACTACTTTGAAGCCCTCCTGGAGTATTACTCTTAATGTCCGTTCTTCCATCTTACCCATCGGCCATGTCAAAAGCTGATGCAACAGAATATGATTGTTGCTGAAACTGGTGCCCTTGCTAGATGAAGTTCTTTACATGGCTACATCCTCCATAGAAAATGTATCCAAATGTTACTCTTCATTTTCCACCTCACCAACTTGTCCTAAAGAATGACCATTAACATTTACGTCGAGCCTTCTGTAAAGCATATTGATGGGCATTTCTAAACAGTCACATAGAATGTCAAGAGGCTATGCTTCCTGATTGGCACTTTTATTAATATTTTATATTATTACATAAAACCGTCAGATTCACAAACAGTGATGGTATTTTGCACCCTGTATACTAAAGGACATGAAGTTCCCAATTTTATACAGATTAACCTATCTGATCTTTCTAAGTGAATTCAAATTGAGTAGAAAAAAATGTGAATGAATACTCTAGAAAACAAACAGACAATATTGCATAATTATGATACATGTCAAAGACTGATCATCTGATGGCAGGATGTTTCTTTATCTGTTCTTGTTAAAATAGACAAGCATAAAATTATTGATCTCTTTAAACATTATCGTTTTACAATTAGAGAGGATTGTAATGTCATAGTCTCAATCCTCAACATTCGGTGTGCTTTGTTATTGATACTTGACATTTGTAGGGCACACTGCTGCTGCTTATATGGCCTCATAGCACTTTCCTTGCCATTTTTGCTGTATTCCAGATAATGCATCCATGGCTTGAAGTGTGTTTGTGTGTGTCCCAGTCTTGTAGCCTATGAGGGTAAGACTTTTCTGTCATGTGCAAGATTCTCTGCAGTGTTCTGATTCATGTGCATGGACACTGCACTTAGGTGTGCATACGTTTGGAAGACTGTGTGAGGAGAGTTGTGCGTTCAAATGTACCAATATGTTTGGTGCCCAAATAGTCTAATCAACACATTTTCTATGTCATCAGAATTGTACTGATTCAGGTAGTAAAAGAAAAAATGCAAGTACCCTAACAGGTGTGCAGAATTATGTTTAAAGGGAGCAGTCCAGATGTAATAGGCAGTGAACTATGGGACCTATTGACAAAGTTTGCAGCTCAAGAGGGTCGCAGACTTGAGGCTGTTGCTATTGTGAGCCATAGTTGAGCAGCGTTTTGTACAGTCCTAGGCAGAAAATGCTTACAATTTGATGTGGAGTTTGAGATTGAGTCTGGATGTTGTAAGGTGGTGGCTGTAAGATCAAATAGACTATAACGACTACCTGCAGGGCTCATATGTCAAATGAGCAATCCAATTGTGGCCAATGAGGCGTGGTGGTTAACAGATGATTCAACAAGAGTGAGCCTGGAAAGTGAAGGATGTCTAAACTGAGACACGCTAGGGAGAAGCTGTTAAAACATTCGTCAGGACTTGCAAGAGCTTGCCATTGATCCAGTTTATGGTGCAGTGGCCGTTGTTTGCCTCTCTCGCAAATGCAGATGGTCTTTTTTTTTTTAATCTTCATTCGCCACCCCTCTCACTTCGATACACACCCAAGTAGTCCATACCCTCACTCAGCAAGCTGAGAGGCGTAAGGGTCTAAGATGGAGACAAACCCACCTACTGGTACCGAGACTTCCATGGGTGGACACGAAGAACCAACTGAGACGACTCTTCTGCTAAGCTCCGTGAGCTAGATGGCCTTTATCGTGGGGCAACTAGTACCAGACTGGGAGATTCCAACAGGGCCCAGAGAGCATATAGGCAGCATAATCATAGGACTCGGGGGAAAAAAACCCTCTAAGCCCTATCTGGGCTGCAAGATGTTCCAAAAGGTTTTCTTCTTTCGGCCGCCTGATCTCATAAGATCTAGCTTAGCGACCGCCAGAATCGAGGTTCGCCAGTGGAAGAAAGAAGGCGGAGTAGTATCCATCTACCTTATACAAATTTGTCTGCTGGCTAATAGGATGGCATAAAAAAGAAGTGATCTGGCGGGACCCTTGACATTATCTGCCAAGCCAAATATGATCAAAGATAAGTTGATGTTCAAAGGACTTCCCAATGTACTTTCCAAAAAGGTTTTAATACTGTCCCAAAAGGAGATGAGGGCAGGGCACTCCATAAACATATGAATGTCAGACTCCGAGACCAGTCTGCATCTCCTACAGCAGGCGGGTAGGCCTTTAGTGATTTTAGAAAGTTTTAATGGAGAAAAATATGCCCTGTGTATAATGAACAGATGGTTCCTTTTGAGCCAAGCGAGTTTAACGACTTCATATAAGATCTTACATGAGCTCTGCCATAATGTATTACAGTCTTGTGCCGGCAAGGGCCCTCCCCACAGATCCTTGGCCAGTTTGAATTTGCCATCAACCACCTCATAGATTGCTTGGTACCAGAAAGAGACATCCTTCCTCCCTGGGCGCTTAGTTACGAGCTTATGTTCCAGGGAGTTGCCTCCTCCAAGGAGGCTTCCTCCAACTGTTTGTAAGTATGAGAGAGCCCAGCTATCTAGCTGATGATATTTAAATCTAGATAGACCAGCACCCACTCTGTCCCTGAGTTGTTCCCAGGAAACAAGAGAACCATCTATTATTAGGTCCCCCCAAACCTCTAATCCAGCTTCCCTCAAGGGAATTACCAACCTATCCCCCATGTGCTCAACGGCTTAGGGATGACCCTAGTATACAGTCTTTCAAATATGGAGAGTGGGAGAGGAAGGTGGCCCTGTAGGCAGAGGATGTCCTTGTCCTCTCAGCAAATTTACAGGTAGCACTCCCAGCTGTCATCAATATGGCTCAGGAGTTTGGGCGGGTATCAGGTTATTAAATTAATGCCTCAAAAACAGAGATCATGACCTGGAACCTGGGAGATACCCAGCATCAGTACCAGGTTAGTTCTAAGATGAGGTATTTGGGGATAATTATCCAGCAGGATATTACCAGCATTGCTGAGACTAACTTGAGGAGGGTAGCAAAGAGCCAGAGGCTAATGAAATCTTGGGCCTTACTCCCTTTGTCCATTATAGGCAGAGTTAACTTGGTCAAGATGACAATACTCCCCAAAATCACGTTAATTTTTAATTGTATCCCCCCACATTTTGAGAAATCACTAATCGACAAATTACAGGGGGACATTAACTCTTTTGTTTGGGCATACATATTATCCAGAATCGCCTGGAAAAAACTGAGGCACAGGAGAGAAAAGGGAGGTTTCGCTCTTCCGGACATTCAGCTGTATGCTTGGGCCTTCCAATTCTCTCACTCATGCATGCTCTTGAAAATGCCTGTTAACTCTGGGTGGGCGTGATGTTTCTAGCTATGCTTAGGACAGCTAATTTTTCGGTGGAAGGGTTTCTGTTTAAATTTGGCGATTCCAAGTTTTTTTAAAAGATCAGGCTGAAGGTTCTCCAGGGTTTAGCTAAAACATGGTTTAAATTAAGTTCAGTCGCACTCAGTTACTTTTCCAGTATAGCTCCCTTTTGGGATTCCCCTGGGGCACCAGAGTGTATGAGGAATGCAGATGGTCTTTATTGGATTTCAAGTCTGGTTCGAAGAACCACTGGTTTGTTTACAAAGATGAGCAATGCTCACTGAGCACGATCAAGGGCAGATGCTATGTATGATTCAGAAAGGAAGTACAGAATCAGAAAGCCTCTGGTTCTGGAAAGGGGTTTACCTCAGATAGCAAGTTATGGTGATGTAAGTCGCAAGATGAGATAAGGCTCTAACAAGAAGGCAGCAGCAGCAGCATAGCAGCAGAGCAAAGCACGATAAGACCTGGCTATTCGAACAATAACTAGAACAGCAAGTAAATTTCTCTTGACATCCTTATGCTGTGTCTCGGCGTCGGGAAACCCTTTCTGGGTAGCTGTAGCGCCTTACAAATGTAAGAAATAAATAAAATAAAAATAAATAAAAATTGTGCTTCCATTTCAGCCCTTGGCAGTTATAGTTCCCTTCAGGAATTATTTTGGGCTCTTGTTTTTTGCCCCAGTGTAAACCTAGTCCCAGATGATTTAATGCACTTGTAATAACATGGCCGGGACAGTTGTCATAGAGCATTACCTCTGTCCAGCTTTAATTTAGGAACATTGTCTCTACCTGGTTGAGAAATACAACAATAAAAAAAGGAACGCTATGATTCCTAGATGTAAAGTGTATGAAAGAAATGTGAAAATCCTCAAGACAAAATGTGTGACGAAGATAAATAACAATCTCCCTTCCTGGGGTTTAGAATAAACTGTTGTTAATTGAAAGAACCCCTCACACCTATCCGACAGGTTCAATACTACATATGTGCGTCCCTTCACACTCGTAGGAGTCACAGAACGAGAAGCTCGAAACAGCTCCATAAAAGTGCTTAAAAAAATTTGTTAGCCCCCCCCCCAATTCAGTAAAAGGAGTTTAGTCTAGCAAACAGGACTAAACTCCAACAGAAGTGCATCTCAGTGTCACGGTCGTCACGGCATGCAGAGTGACTAGTGAAGTTTTGTTGAGAAAAACTGCAAAAAGCTGAAGTGACCAGTAGTTCATTCAGTTTCTTCTGGAAAATCACATGCTTTGCCTGCAAAATAATATTTCCCACTCATAACCCACAGAATACGCGGCAAAGCACCAACCAGTCCTGTTAAACAACAACACCTATTCCTTCCAACCGGTTACAAACCAGAACAGTCTGTTTTCTGCACCCCAGGCCCGCAGCAACTTAAGCCCTGGTGCCGGAGGGAGGCTTCTTGCTGTAGCTAAGGCAACCTCCCGCCTAAAGCACACCGGGCAGAAAGCTTTGAGACAGGGACAATAGGGGCGATGGGGAGGGCAGGGGGTTGTTGTGAGAGTCCCGCAGGGCCCCAGCAGCCTGTCCTCATTGTTCCTGGGCCCTCGGACTCCTGATGAGTCATTCACAACCTAAACAAACTCCTTCCTCCGGTGCGACAGACTTGCCTGAGGGGCGTGAGAGAGCATTTCATTCTGCAGTTAACAGGGGGTCAGTCTTGGCAGGGTGGGGTCCCTGCATGGTTTCCTTACTTAAGTCACCCTTGCTGTCTGTTTGGACACTGGGCTCTATATCTCCAGGCAACGACAGCCTGGAGACAGTCAACAAAGGATCTTTGCTGCAAATAGAGGAAATGGTTTTGTAAAACTGCTTCAAGTGCGTGTTATTTTTATTGTTATCTTTATTGTGTTTGCCTTCAAAAGAATGCTCAGTAAAAAAAACATTAGCAGAACAGGTGAGAGGTGCAGCCTGCTTTAAAATGCTGATAGTAAAGTGGAAAGCAGATGGAGAAACATTCCTGAGATCAAACGAGGAGAACACTTTAAAGGGAGCTGTCTGGAGAGATTGGGAGATAAAAGGTCCCAAAAAGCTGAGAATACGTTATTTGGTTATTTATTTTACATGGCTATGGAGACAGTTGCGAGACTGAGAGAAGCCAAGGCCGAAGTCAGACGAACAGAAAGTCTGGAAGAGAAGAACACAAACGTGGGATACGAAAATTAACCGGATTGGGGGGGAAGGGGGGGGGGGGTGGACATAGTTACAAAATATAGGTCAAGGAAATTAGAATGGATCTTTACTATAGAGCCCAGTGTAGTCTCAAAGCGCTGGGAACACTTATTAGGCTGTAATATTTTCAACACCATAAAAGTGATAGACTGAATATGACATTAGAACTGCATTTTGCACACATTTATCTTTAGCAAGCGCAATCACCTGCTCAGCTAAATTACTAACTATATAAGAAGCAATTGAAACAGAGGACAGCAACAAATTATTACAGTGATATATGAGGTAATGAGAACGAGTGCTAGAGAGAAAACAGCATAAAAGATAAAGCGAGACAGCTTGAAACAGAAAAAGGAAATTGAAAAAAAAGAAAGATTGGACAAATAAAAGTGCAGCAGAAAGACTTAAAGTGGAATAAAAAAGAGGAAAAAATGGGAACGATGCAGACCCCGCAAAAAAACTGCAACAAAACGAAATCCAAAAGAAATAAAGAATGTAAGAGATAATGATGGAAAGATATAAAGAAAAAAACAAAAATACAAAGAAAGAATACAGAAAGAGGGGAGTAAACGAAAGTATTAATGTATTTATATATACGATTTTAAAATATGTTGGTTTGAAGAAAGTAATTAGGAAAGATTTAGCAGGGAGGGGGAGAGAAGCACAAAAGGTAAGAAAGACATACACAAGGAAATGATGAAACTAAACAAACTGACGACGACAAAAAAACGCAAAAAAATTAGAAAGAAGTGACCGTGGAGTTAATTAAGAAGGACACAAGGCTAGACAAAAACAAAGGGAACTGGTCCTTTCTGCTTGTTTATCCCATTAGGCTACCATCACAGTTGACACAAAAGTGACACTCCCCTGGTTACTTATGCTGTTATTAACATTTTCGAAAAGGGTGGAGCCGCCCATGTGTGAGGTGCAACCTTGTTCACCTTAAATCCCCCCCCCCCCCCCCCCCACTCACCGGACCCTTTCGAAGGTCAGTGAGCATATACAAGTACGTTTATAGTTTTGTTAGAAAGCTATAAACGTGGGTTTATGGATTTGGTAGTCACTAGCCACAGCTCACCCCTAGGGAATATCTCTACACTCGATAAGAAACAGGATGAACTGCTTGTGAATCGTCAAAGACTGCTGAATAATGGTTTGCCAGTGGTAAATTTGACTAATAATATGCCTATGATGAGACAATTTCGATAGCATCCATACATTCTGAATATAGGGGCGACCTCTTCCCCACCACTTTACTTCTCCCAACATGGCTTGAGCAGGACAGGTAGGATGTCGGAAAGAGGTGCCGCCCCATGCAAAAGTCACCACAGACCAGGCTGCGTCAGGGAGTACTCAAAAGTCTCGTGGTCGGATGCCCAAAAAACAGAAGACAAGATAGCGAAGGAGAAATCAAAGCAGTATAAATACAAGGGCTGATTTGGTCGCGTCCTGATTACAGGGCTCGGTGCGGCTCGGCCGACTGGAGTCTGGCTGGGGAGGAAGCGAGCTCTCTTATTTGAGCGGTTTGCGTTCAGGGTGACCTGCAACTCCAGCCAAGACTGAAATAATCATCGTTATTTTCACTGCAATTTCACTGAAAGGAAGTTAGAGCCTCCTGGAAAGAAGAAGGCAAAAGTGGAAGAGGCAGGCGCCATGGGCTCTGAGCCGCCCCCTCGCCTTCCGCCAGTCACCACCCTGGCTCGGATCTTCCGGCTCTCCTGCCGCTAACGCCAATCACGTTCTCGCACGAGGCACGTAGGGAGCGTGAAACGCTGCACAGCGTGGACCGCGAGCAGCACGACAATGTCGAGCGCAGGCCTTCTAGCCACAGGAGACAGAAACACATACACAGCCGCACTGCCGTTCCAGAGTGGCACTGAGGCGCAGGCCATGTATTAAAGTGGAACTGTAAAGCCCGCAAATGACTGTTCGGTTACATAATTGTCATACATGCACTCCGAGACAATCCAGGCCTCTTGGTACAGCAGTCACCCTGATGTTGACGCTGACTCCGCGTTACTCTGAAGCAGGACTCTTACCAAAACTCCCTCAGGAAATAAAAACAAGCATTTGCAATGCAATGGTCTCGGCATCATTAAAGGTAGAGCTATTGGCATTGCTCATGACATTTTTTTTTTCTTTAAATCACAAATAATCGGCATTGTCATTAACATTGCCAATACACAGCACTCTGCACTCAACAGCACACAATGCTCTGCACACAATGCTCTGCACACTCACTCTGCACACTCACTCTGCACACTCACTACTTTGCACTCACTACTCTGCACTCACTACTCTGCACACTCACTACTCTGCACACTCACTACTCTGCACACTCACTACTCTGCACACTCACTACTCTGCACTCACTACTCTGCACTCACTACTCTGCACTCACTACTCTGCACCCACTACTCTGCACCCACTACTCTGCACCCACTACTCTGCACTCACTACTCTGCACTCACTACTCTGCACTCACTACTCTGCGCTCACTACTCTGCGCTCACTACTCTGCGCTCACTACTCTGCACTCACTACTCACTTCTCTGCACTCACTACTCACTACTCTGCACTCACTACTCTGCACTCACTACTCACTGCTCTGCACTCACTACTCTGCACTCACTACTCTGCACTCACTACTCTGCACTCACTACTCTGCACTCACTACTCTGCACTCACTACTCACTACTCTGCACTCACTACTCTGCACTCACTACTCTGCACTCACTACTCACTACTCTGCGCTCACTACTCTGCGCTCACTACTCTGCACACACTACTCTGCACACACTACTCTGCACACACTACTCTGCACACACTACTCTGCACTCACTACTCTGCACACACTACTCTGCACTCACTACTCACTACTCTGCACTCACTACTCACTACTCTGCACTCACTACTCTGCACTCACTACTCTGCACTCACTACTCTGCACTCACTACTCACTACTCTGCACACACTACTCTGCACTCACTACTCACTACTCTGCACTCACTACTCTGCACTCACTACTCACTGCTCTGCACTCACTACTCACTGCTCTGCACTCACTGCTCTGCACTCACTACTCTGCACTCACTACTCTGCACTCACTACTCTGCACTCACTACTCTGCACTCACTACTCTGCACTCACTACTCTGCACTCACTACTCACTGCTCTGCACTCACTGCTCTGCACTCACTACTCTGCACTCACTACTCTGCACTCACTACTCTGCACTCACTACTCTGCACTCACTACTCTGCACTCACTACTCACTACTCTCCACTCACTACTCACTACTCTCCACTCACTACTCACTACTCTCCACTCACTACTCTGCGCTCACTACTCTGCGCTCACTACTCTGCACTCACTACTCTGCACTCACTACTCACTACTCTGCACTCACTACTCACTACTCTGCACTCACTACTCTGCACTCACTACTCACTGCTCTGCACTCACTACTCTGCACTCACTACTCTGCACTCACTACTCTGCACTCACTACTCACTACTCTGCGCTCACTACTCTGCACTCACTACTCTGCACTCACTACTCTGCACTCACTACTCTGCACTCACTACTCTGCACTCACTACTCTGCACTCACTACTCTGCACTCACTACTCACTACTCTGCACTCACTGCTCTGCACTCACTACTCACTGCTCTGCACTCACTGCTCTGCACTCACTACTCTGCACTCACTACTCTGCACTCACTACTCTGCACTCACTACTCTGCACTCACTGCTCTGCACTCACTACTCACTGCTCTGCACTCACTACTCTGCACTCACTACTCTGCACTCACTACTCTGCACTCACTACTCTGCACTCACTACTCACTACTCTGCGCTCACTACTCTGCACTCACTACTCTGCACTCACTACTCTGCACTCACTACTCTGCACTCACTACTCTGCACTCACTACTCTGCACTCACTACTCACTACTCTGCACTCACTGCTCTGCACTCACTACTCACTGCTCTGCACTCACTGCTCTGCACTCACTACTCTGCACTCACTACTCTGCACTCACTACTCTGCACTCACTACTCTGCACTCACTGCTCTGCACTCACTACTCACTGCTCTGCACTCACTGCTCTGCACTCACTACTCTGCACTCACTACTCTGCACTCACTACTCTGCACTCACTACTCTGCACTCACTACTCACTACTCTCCACTCACTACTCACTACTCTCCACTCACTACTCTGCGCTTCTGTGCAACACTGTAAGACCCCAATAATAGCAAAAGTTTTCGCTTGCACGAAAAACTGTTCCCGTTTTGTCAATGCTTGTTTATTTCTTTGTTTCCTTTTGTTTATGGCCCTCTGTCTGCTCACTGACACTTTCTTTCATAAAAGTAAGAGCGTGCCTGGTTCCATACACGAGGTAATGTCAAACAGCCGACAAATAGTGCCACAATTGTCCTTGACTATGCTCCTAAAAAAATTTAATTTATTTTATAGTGTTCGCTATTACAACATGTAGCCGTGAGGCTAAAGGCGGTTCGATTTTAGCTATAGAAGGGCTTGAGCGAGTCTTTAAGGGCCAAAAGTCTTGAAGATAGGATGTGAAAGTTGTCACTTGTGACTCCACACACGACATTTGCTGGTAGATAGCAGTGGGTGCTGCTAGCAGCCATGAAGCCCTCAGTCCCTTCCTTGCAGGGCTTTAGCGAGCGTATGTGGCCAGGAGAGCAGGAGTGCTGCTGCATCGACTCCGGCGTGCGTGTAGCGGTTCATAAATACTGGTAATAAAGGGGAGCATTTGAAGAGGTAAAGAAGCAGCCACCTCACCTATGTGCTTGAAACAGGCAGCATTGTGGTCAAAGCAAGCATTCCCACACAGCTAACACCCACGGATCAGAGCAAAGTGTTTCAGTTATTAAACTTGCATTTCAGTAAAACACAATCAAAAGGCTTTAATGTACATTGTACAATGTCAATAGGTGTGTCACAAAATAAAATAAGGTAGAAAAAACAATTATTATTACAATTTGGTGCATTACAATTAATAGACAGCTGTATCAAAAAATAAATTAGGCAAGCTGCCTTGTAAATACTGGCAATGTAACATGCATTAGTTAAATAGCAATGTCGTTAACATTTTCTGTAA
Organism: Lissotriton vulgaris; assembly: GCF_964263255.1. Lineage (NCBI taxonomy): Eukaryota > Metazoa > Chordata > Amphibia > Caudata > Salamandridae > Lissotriton > Lissotriton vulgaris. The sequence goes on along the minus strand of NC_141685.1, from coordinate 1,296,411,715 downwards.
AAAGTATGTGAACAGAATGTGAAACATATTATGCGACTGCTAAAAAAAAAACAAGCCTACTCATTTTGCGGCCGCCCCGGAAGTCAGGCACGGTCGCCTGTGACGGGGGCGGGGCCACGTTCACACCGGAAGAGGAGGCAGGCAGAGTCGTAGCGTCTCGCGGCCCGGGGCTCCTGTGAGCGGTGTAGAGCCCCGGGGCCGCGCCAGCAGGAGGTTGGGCGCCGCGTGCTGAGGTAAGGTAAGTTCTGGAGCGCGATTGGTGCACTTGTGTGTGTGTATGCTCGTGTGTGCGTGTGTGTATGTATGTGTGCGACGGTGACGGCGGGGGAGGGGGAGGGGGGGCCTCGGTGCACTTGTGTGTGTGCGAGCGTGTGTGTATGAGTCAGGGGTGGTGTCTCTGTATGTATGTATGTGCGTGCGTGCATGGGTGCTTGTGTGTGTGTATGCGCGCTTGTGTGTGTGTATGCGCATGCGTGTGTGGTGCTTGCGCTTCCCAGGAGACAGCGCCTGGCCACAGCGCGCGTTCCAGTTACAAATCGCCTGGAAGGATGCGCGTGGCCAGGACTGTCTCCTGGGAAGCACGCTCGGTGACATAAGATCTCGGCAGAGGCGCGCTTACGCGCGTCTTTTAGCCGAGACCTAAAAAACGATATCTTCTAGAGCCGAACAGTTAGTATCTTGTACCGAGGAATAATGAGTGGTCTGGCCCACACACTGGATTATCAGACTTATTTCTGTTCCTGAAATTGAACTTTTACTGTCACTTGATGAAAAAGGGGATGCTCACACAGGTTTTTAAGGAATCAATTTTCTAAAGATTTTTTTTACGTAGTAGTAGTATATTTGCATACATTAATAAAAAACATTTACAATATTTACTTAAACGACATAACGCATACAAAATTACATTTACAAGTTGAAAGGCATAAGCTAAAAACAGCTGGTTCCTGATCAATGTTAAACGGTAAAAAGATCGATTTCGCATTTGCGATTGTGCATAAAATAGTCCATTCTAGCTCAATTAAATGTACATAACTTCAGCAGTGTGGCAGTTCATTCAGTTATTGCCAAACGTGGCATACATCAAGCAATAAAGAATTGAAGAAAAGAGGAAGGGCACTGCTTGCCACCTTTGCTACATATTTGAGAATGCCCAAAATGTATGTATATGTTGCTCCTGGCAGCCTTGTCTGCTAACACTAGGCAAAGAAAACAGTAGATGCAGCACCCAGTTTCCTCTTTTATGTCGGTATTTGCCTGTATGAACTGACCACGTGTCAGCAAAGGTTTGCATGGTCATACATACATTTAAAGTTTCTGTCCAGAAAGCCGTTGTATGGAGCTGATGCCCTGAAACTACTATGTTCCTTTACATTGCATAAAACATATACAATGATTCATCAACAAAGCAGTTGTCTGTAACCTTTTCTTGTACAAGGAAGGTTCATTTGAACCAAAAGTGCTAATAAACTGACATCAGTATGGGGTTTTTCCTATTTGCAATAATCACTGTGGACTCAATAGTAAAATGCTTGCAGTAGTCACTTCCTGCCCAGCAGTGCTTGCTAAGTTTAGAGTGAGAAATTCCAGAGTAGAAAGTCGAGCTTTTGCCTCCTTGCAAATACGTGTTACGGTGTTGTCTGCGAAAAATGTTCTCATCCATTACCAAAATCGAACAAAAAATCAATGTCCCATAGACAGAAAGAGTCAATCTGACACGGACCCTGACAATGAGGTGTCCCGGGTGGGATTTGTATTGCTTATTTTGAATCTTTGGTGAACAAAATTCGGATTTTGGCTCTTACGGCAACAAAATCCTCTTGTTGCTGTTAATACTGGACCTTTTCCACATGTTACATTCTGACAGGTTGGGCATGCCAAAATCTAACAAAGGATCCACATTTTACTGCACCTGGTAACTACCAGCCAGGTACAATAAACATTGTACCACTGATAATTGCAATCTTTGCACAAATGCTTAAATTATTTCCTGGTAATTCCATTACTAAGGGTCCTTCCTCGCTCCAAACCTCAGCTTTGAAGGTCTTGGCTCCTCTTGTAGACCATTCTTAAAGTCCTGATACAATTTTTATTATGCCAGAAGGAACACATAGTATAAAGGGCTCATCTCCTCCTCCCGAATGAGCAGTCATAATTAAACTCATACTCCCAAAACTTCCACCGGGAGGGTGAACAGGTTTTTAACTGGAGCCAGGAAGGACTCAGAGTAATAGAATTACCGGTAAGTAATGTAAGCATCACCTCCTTGCCCTTCCTCGCTCCAGTACTTATCTTTGAGGTATACCCAAGTTGAACATACTTCTTTTCAAGCTAACCTGAATCGCCACAGAGCAAGGCAAGTCCTTTACTAAGAAGGCATTAGTATTCAACAATCTTCTCCACTTACTCAGGGAGGAGGCTGATGGATTTAAACCTTTCTTGGTTAAACCAAAGTTGACAAATAAAGAATCTACTTTCCCAAATTACGAAACTCTTTCTATGTAGGTAAGGACTGCTCCTCTCTCCCATGCTTGGTGCTATTTCTTATGATGTAATGGCTGGTGTGCACCGGACCGCCAGCCTGATCTACTTGAAGCAGACAAAAAAACAGGTTGTTCGGGTGGGGAGAGGAGCCCCATATTGTAGGTGTTCCTTCTGACATGATTTAGAGCATAGTTGGACTTTTGGAATAATCTGCAAGAGACAAGCTTCACACTGATAAGGACTGGCGCAAGGAAGAACAAAGAGGTAATTGGTGGCTTAACTGGAATCACAATTTAACTGACCACCTGTAATCAAGCCAAAGTGTACAAAATAAAATTCTAGAAAGTCATTCAAATGGTTAATCTCACTCTCTTGTATATTGCCTGCCGTTGCTCTCCTTCTACTTCCCATCCTGACCCACAACTTGTAATTGAAGTGCTTTGTTATAGGCTGCTGCATGGAGTGCAAGCACTATTCAAAAATAACAAATAAAATAAGTGCTTTTTAGCTTAAAAAGTATGGTTAAGTGCCTAAAAATCAACATGCCTTAGTAAGATCAATATATGTGTCAACCGGTTTTCCACCAGGGGAGATTTGTTATTTGTAAATTATCTAAAGAAGTCTGTCTGTCTGTATATCTATTTATAGATAAATATAGGTATGTATAGAGATATAAAACAAGTTCTTCAGACCTCATGCCCCTTATAACAAGAAAACGCAGCCCATTGGTTAAAAGCCACAGCTACAAAACAAAACACATGCCATACTGAGTAAATATGAAGAGGTGTGGGAATGTCAACAGATTTAAATCTTCAGGTTCTATAATGATGAAACCTAACCCTAGAATTGCCACACTAGGAGAGCCCAACCACACAGGCACCACCAAAGTGATATCTAATCCTACAAGCATCCCCTAGGAAAACCCAAACATCCAGGAATCACTAAAGTGAAACCCAACTCTGGGGGCAACACCGTAAGGACACCCAACCTATAGGCATTAGCCTTGGGAAATCCAGCCCTACAGACACCACCATAGTGAAGCTCCACCCTGCAGTCGCTGCCTTAGTGATATTGTGCTTTGCAGGCACTACATATAGGAAACCCTACACTAGAGGCGCCGCCATAAGAAAATCCAATGATACTGGCAACCGTAACCAAAGACCTTTGAGGAACGCACAACCATTTGGCCAGCAACAGAAGCAAACCCAAGTCTAGGAGCACCACCATATGAAACACACAACTACAGTCAACTCTCTAAATGTACAAAGGAGTGGGAAAAATAATTAGATGCAACTTTACAGGCTCAATGCTAGTGAAATCCAACCTTATGGACAAGTTTAGGGAAAATAGGCTATAAAAATTACACTCTGGGTACAACTTTTGCAAAACCTTTAACTACAGATAATACAACCCACCGCAATAAATACACAAAATACCACCTATCTACCAGCAGTTTGCACCATTGGAAAATAAATGTACTGGAAGAAACAGCAGAGTCTTAAAGCACACAAACCGATGTACTACTTATATCTTGAACACCAGCCACATTTCTTGCATTTCAAGGAACCAATACAAAGTGACTTTATTGAGCATCTCAATCATTTCCAATCTAGCAGAATTTAACACTACACCACAATGACTCTGGTGAATGCGAATTACCAGAACCATTAAGAAAAGGACGTACAGATTTCCAAGAGTGCTACGAGAACACATACATGGTAGAAATATGCTTTACAGACGCTGATTATAAAACAACTCTGGAACTGACCCGAGTTTGGGTGACCCAATTTCACAACATACTTTCATTGTAGGGAAGCATACAGTTGTCTGATACACCACACATCACGTGGTTACATGCTGCTATTTTTAAGAAGAAACTTCCACAGTCTGATGTATGAAACAGGAGTTTAAAGAGGCGCAGTCAACATTTGTGAACCCTGGTAGGCACCGCCATTTCCCCACCTTCAGCCGTCCTTCTGGAATCCCTTTATCTCATTATAGAACTCAGCAACTAACTTTTGATGAAAAAAGGTATATTACAACAACAATGCAACTTATCCTCCTTCCCATAACAAAAAACCCCAAACATACAATAGTACCATAAACATTAATTAGTACTAAACTAAATTAGCAAACACCCTAAAGATTATATTTTCCTTAGTGAAATAAAATATTAAAAATAAAATATTACATGTGCAACAAGACACACACTCTTCCCATTTAAAAACATACATAATCCTCTAACCTTTTGAGTATAGCTCTAATTCGGGAACAAATCTGAATGTCCTTCATACTGTCCGGCACTGCCTGATAATTGGATGTAATCTTTCTCCTCCAAGCTTTCACTTCCAATCACTGCAAGTTCCCAGCTCTCACACATACCCAATCATCCACTTTTACCTTCTAACTTTGTTTTATCACTCTGTCATTCTTTTTTTGTGAGGAGTTTTATATAGTGCGAACTAGACCCGAAGGTATCAGAGAGCTTTACATGAGCACCAGTTACATTACAGACAGACATATACATTTTTGTTAGGCACAGGGAGATTAAGTGATTTGACCAGAGTCAGAAAATGTTGAGGTCCCTGTCGAGACTCAAACCCGGTTTCCCCGCTCCGAGGTCGACCGCCGTGGCCATTTGGCAACATTCTCCCCTGTAATTCTCTCCGTCGTCTTTCATATTTGGTTTGATACTTCTCCACTCTGACCATTAAAACTCGTTTGTCAATAGAGGTATGTGCCATCCTTTCCAACCATACCGGAACTACTGTGGTACATGCCACCCTTCCCTTGAGCAGGAAAAACTGACTTTCTCCTGCCACCGAATGTGGAGTAGTATGATAACTCCCTAGCATGTTTTATTAATCCACTCTTCCAATTCAATCCTCCATTCATGGCTAGCTGTATACATTCTCCCAGAACCGTTTTGAAGCGCTCCACTAAACCATTTTCATTGGGATGATAAACAGCTGTCCTATGATGCTCAATGCCATCTTTTTTAAGGAAAAAAAAGTTCCCCTGTGACAAATTGCAGAGCATTGTCTGTGATGATCACCCCCGGGCTTGATGAGGCAGGCTTGGTGTTGGTCAAACATGGAGGGGGAGAAGGAGAGGAGGCAGGGGCCTAGAGACGGCAGTGTCCAAGCACACATCTCAACACACTCTCCAAAAACAAATGACCTTGGAGGCAGGCAAATACATCTTAGGGAATTTTTTAAACCCCTGATGGATGTCAGCTGCATAGCAAACTACAGAACAAGGCCCTTCAGATAGAAGCAGTTGTTTCTTGCTTCACAACAGCAGCAGACCTCCACGGAGGTTTAGTGGTTAAGATGTTGGATGACCATTTCTGCAAACTCAAGGAGAAATTCTACAAAGGACTTGATCAAAAGGAAAAACTACTGATCCATAAACTTGCTGACATTTCTGCTAACCCTTTTGACTGCTGCCTGCAGCCCATGACAGTACTGACCCTGTCAACCAGTAATTCTGTGACAATGTATCACAGATCAACAAGAAAAAACAATTGCGACCTATAAAATTCAAAGTGAATATGAAATAATGAGACTCAAGCTTAGTATCCAAAAACCTCTATCAGATCGAATCTGAAAGCCAGAGAAGCACGGACCAGCTGCTTAGAGCCTCCACATGATGGGCTGGAAACTTGCTCTCTACAGGGGTTCCCAACTCACTGTGTGCATGTGCACATCGTGCAACACTGAGTCTTCACCAGAAGACCGTGTGATGGGGGCTGATGACATACGGTAGTGCTATGCGAATTGCCAAGTCTGCAATTGTGAGGTCCCTGCCACACAAAGTACCCAAAGTTCATTATTAGTTATGTAAGTGAGTCTCTGAGGCAGACACCACGGTCTTTAAATAAATGTGAATCATTGCAAAATAATGTCACCCTCCATTTTATGGATAGGCCTTGGGTGGCCCATGGCTCTCTTAGGAGGGCTGACCCGACCGACCACTACCTCGCTTTGGAGCTGGGACTTGAATCAACTCCCGCAAGTTTGCTTCCCTCGCAAGAATTCCCAAGTAGGGCACTGTAGCGACTGTGCAGTCCAAAAGTCCTGGCGCATGAGGAAGCATTAGTGCCAATACTTATCGATCTGGTGAACCTTATGACACATGTGTAGGCCATGCCCCATAACCCTAATGAGTGTGAGCTGCATGTGTGCCCACCACATCAATCCTGGCCACACTGCAGGCCTGCGGCAGGGACGGCCACCACTGAAGACCTATTTTCAGCTTTACAACGTGCCATCTGGCATGCTCAAGCTCCTGCATCCACAAGCCTACAGGATATAGAAAGTTTTTCCAAAAATACGATCCACTTAACTCCCTCTACGTCCTCCCCACATACACAAACACAGCCCCCGTCCAACATGTTTCCTCTTGCCTTCCAAAGCTTGCTCTACAACAGTTATATTTTCACTTGGCAATAACATCAGTTGTCCGGTGGCCCAGTCATTCCCAACTTCCAGAGACACAGCATCCTTTTAAATGCTGTGTCTCTTCTCCTTGCTGAACAACTTTGAACTCCTAGCAGACAATGTGCTTGTTGCCTTATGCATAGCAGCTACACCTGAGACAATGTATTAAAAGATACAATATTGGAACACATATTCTCTTCTAACAGTTTTGTGCTCTGGTAGGATGGAAATCCATTTTGAGAGACCTGAATGTGTAAAAGGGCCAGGAAATGGAGCCCATAGAAGTGTGAGGGTCAAGACAGTAACTGACTCCATGCTCATTTACATCCTCGTCTCCCTCCTGAAATGTCAAACAAAGGTGCCACTTGGGCTTTATGATGAAGATAGTTTTAAAGGGACC